>NC_139454.1:13045963-13705577 GCF_963924565.1 Ascidiella aspersa | reverse complement strand
CTTACCTTAAGAAGATAGAGTAGACAAAAGTAGCGTGTGAAAATCTCGTTCAAATTCAAATTGAATTGAGCAATCTAGAGCCATTTGAAAATTTGCCGCGATCGGTTATGAATATTAATATCGATTATCGTCTATCGCCGACTGAACCACTTATCCAAGCCAAAATTATAACAAATGGTGTATCATTAGAAAGGTGTGACCACTGCCCTCCTCTTAATATAGGTCATTATTGGGGCAGTTGGCAATATCGAATCGTTTTGGCCGGATGTTACCAGGATGAAAAATCACGATATTTCGTCTGTGTAGTTGTAAATATGAATTTTTTAAACTTTAATTTTTTTCTTCAAAATTTCTTTCCTTAAGAAGATAGAGTAGACAAAAGTAGCGTGTGAAAATCTCGTTCAAATTCAAATTGAATTGAGCAATCTAGAGCCATTTGAAAATTTGCCGCGATCGGTTATGAATATTAATATCGATTATCGGCGCTATTAAATACTTTCCCCCATTAAACTTATAGCAAGTTTTATATCACTGGAAAGGTATTTTCTTGCGCAACCCGAATTTGTTTGGTAAAATAATGGATCAAGCTTTTTTTCCATATTTTATTGCAAATATTAATTATGAATATTAATATTTTTTTTAATTTTTATAATTTTTTATTAAATTTATAATGTATAGGCAATTCTTAATATTGTGGTATAATTTTTTTTTTTTTTTAAATTTTCGTCGTGAATATGTTTATTTTGGCCTTTGTATTTCTTTGTGATGGCTTTTGTGCTGTGTAGCTTCTGGTCTAATCTCGGGAATTTTTTTATAATCCCGGATTCCCGGTTATTAGACAACATAGCAAAACTTTAGAAAAACTTGTCGCTTTTGACTGATATAAAAACAAACATTACCGAAACTGTTAAAGTCGTTGCCTGTGTAGAGAAACGACGCATGTCTGTTTGTGATTGTAATTATAGCGTGTTGGCCTGGTAAAGTGTTAAATATTTCACCTCGATACTCTTTTCCTTTCCTGGCCGTTCTGGCAAATCCAGCCGGCATTTCGACTTAGTTAATCCCCATCGCAATCGCTCTTGTGCTATATAGTCTCACGCTACTGCTGAATAAAAAACAACAGTCAACAGATGCATGCCTTACCTACTTGCGAGACGTGTTTTTACTGCGCTGAAAGCTATTCCATTGAAAGCGAACTATGCTGAATTATGTGAATGTGCAATAAATCTATAAGCGACCTGACAGTATGCACTTTGAAATGCTACGACAGTTTGTTTAGTTTCGATTTAGTGGAGTTAAGATAATACGGTGGTCATGTCTCCCTTGTTGAAATATATGTGGGTTTTAAGCACAATGAAATAATGTTTATTGCCAATAAACAAACAAACGACAAACCGTAAAACAGTACTTACACAGGTACTTACGACACATACAATAAATTACCTCCGTGTACGGTACGTAGCGATCTGACTCCAGCTAAGTGAACAGTGGGACTGCTGCTTTTGGCATAAAACAAAATCCCTTTTATGCCTAATGCCAGATGGCGTTAATTATAATTCATAACAGTTCGATTCCGCGACGCACCGAAAAAGAGGAAACTCGGACAATCGACTAAAACACGATCAGGCAATAAGCTGTCAATTCGATGAATTCACAGAGGCTGGTGTGACGCCAGCTCTGGATGGCCGGGGTTTCAAGCCGGTAATAATATGGAGCAGCGCAAGCTGCTACATGCACTCCCCTTGTCCTTGAAAGAATAGGTCCGGAGAGACTCCATGTTGGACTTCTTCCTCCAGGAAGTCAAACATTGTTCATGGGATGATCATGTCCTCCTTGTCGATCGGCTCTTTGTAGAACAAGTCAGGAACGGTGGCGACCTCCGAAACATAGATGACTGTTGTCCAACAATGAAAAAGTTCGCTTCGTACAAAGCGCGTTGGTAGTAGCGTTCGAGAACCCATCCGTTATCGAGCTGGTACTTTGTTGCTGAACGATCTGTGTAAAAATACTTACACCGGCGATTAACAACATGCGAATATACTTAAATGTAGCCTACAATGCAGAAATAGAGCCGTAAAAATCGTAATTTTAATGTAGAAAGGAAAAACCGTCAGACAAATGCCTAGAACCTATCGTTCTAGAATACCGAAATCAAGGAAGTAAAAGGTGCTAAACTCTGAAACTCAAAAACAAAATAACGCCATGCCCATTTTAAAAGTAATCCTAAATGACAGACACTTTAACCTTGGCGTAAAGGTTAAACTAAAAAGTTACACTCTTGCAAGCTTGTAACCCAAATGGACATGCGACGGTACCTCAGCTGTCAGTAAGGTAAAAAGGCATCACGTGGCCTTGAAAACATCGGGAACTTTGCCCGGAATACAAACGGTCAGGTTATTTTAGGTGTGATATCTTTGATCAAACACCGTAAACCATATAGGACCAGACTGCAGGTTAGCTGCAAACGGAAATGGCACTTTAGGCACAACTTCTGTAAGTGTGAGAGATAAATATATCTGTTTATAGGCTTAGAGAATAGTTTACGAGAGAAGAATATTCTCTTGCGTAAAGTTTCACTTTTAACGTAACAAAAAGAAACGTAATTTTGCAAATGACTGAACAGCTATGCCGTAAATTTATTAGCTTAAACGCGGTTTAAAATCTGCATTGTTCGACCGATATGACAACATTAAAACGTGCGCATAATTACGCAAAAACATACCTACAATGGCGGCGGCTTAGAGAGAAAAATATCGGGCGCCGTTTGGAAAAAAACAAATACGCTTCTACGGACAACTTTTTTGTCCGATTTAGCTTAAATCGAACTGAAAATTTGTCCGATTTAAATTAAATCAGACAATTTAAATTAAATCAGACAAAATTTAAATCGGACAAATTTTCTGTCCGATTTAATTTAGAGGGACAAATTATATTCCGATTCAAGCTAAATCGTTCAAAATTCCTTTCCGATTTAAATTTTGTCCGATTTAGCTTAAATCGGAATATAATTTGTCCCTTTAAATTAAATCGGACAAAATTTCATTACGATATAACCAATGATACTATATAACCTTAAATAGTATCATTGATATAACTTTGACGTGAGTTGTTTATAGGGCGTATCAAAATTAATAAAGTTTCTGTTATGCCTTAAGTTAGAATCAGCTGTTTTTTCTTTCGGAGCGTGTTCGTTGTTGTTGCTTAGTAGGAGACGGGCTCAAAACCAAAATGTGCACATTGTGCGCACAATGTGCACTTGCTATATGTGCACCGCATTCGAAGGTGCACATTGTGCGCACAATGTGCACTTGTCATATGTGCACGAACCAAAATGTGCACATTGTGCGCACAATGTGCACTTGTTATATGTGCACCGCATTCGAAGGTGCACATTGTGCGCACAATGTGCACTTGCGATATGTGCACGGTTCAGTGCACATTTGAAGGTGCACATTGTGCACTTGCGATATTTGCGCCAAATGTACACTAAATCTGCATCTTATGTGCACCTCACTTGAATTTGATGTGCTATTAATGTGCCGGTGCGGCAAAGGTGGCTAAAAAGTTGCACACTCTGTTTTCCGTGATCACTTTTTCCACCGCGTGTGATGGTAAGGCGCTATTTGTCCGGCAGCCGATTATTATTATCGAACTTAAAAACAGACAGACAGGCAGATGTAGGATTTGTACTTTTCTTACTTACCAGAAGATAGACAGATTGTCACAAATTTAATTATTGTAGACCCTTCGTTCCGGACTAATGCGTTTGTCCGCGGGAATCGCCGTTCGGGTCAGCTACCCACCGACTTGGTTTTCCCTCAGGGACAGGACTTTGTGTGAATTTCGAAGTCTCAGTTTTTCTAGCGCTGCTGACAACTTTGTGTGCGGTTGCGTTTTGGATGGCGTTGTGTTGCATTGTCATTCGTCGCGTTGATACCGAGAGAATCGGACGCATTTTGAGCACGGTTTGCAATTTCGTTGGTTAGAGGCAAGAATAATTTTTGAATTGTAAAGTCATTTAAGCTAAGTTACGTGACGTATTAAAGAAACAGCAACTCATTGATAATATATAGAAAAAATGAAAAATCAACGTTTTTTTTAATCAATATTCATATTTTTGTCATAAAATTACGAACATGGCGTTAACTTAACCCTGTAAAATACAAGTTGTGACGTCATGCTGGAGTGAACCGCTTTTGTTTACAGGTTGGGGTTCGGTTAAGGTTTATGTTCTTTCAAATTATTCCGTTCAGTTCCGTTTCTGGTCCTTAAAATTTTACAAAAAACGGTGATTCGGTAACAGTTCAGCATTCTTTACCTTTTTGAATGTTGCTTAAATGTAGGCCTATGCCTTTACTTTTTATTTTCAGTAATTATTTTTTTCTCTGTAATCTAACATTATATATTTTTTATGTTTCTGTAGCATTTTTTTACGGTCGTCTTTAACTTTTCTTTAGTGTATGGACTTTTAATTTTTTTATTTCGATAGCCTTTCCTTTTTTATTCATTTTTTATTTACTTTACTATAATTTCATTTTCCTTTGTCATTTGAGGTTATATTTAATTTGTTTCTGTCGCATTTTCATATTACCTACCTATCGATAGTAGCCTATTTCGTTTATAATCTTGCTTAAAGTATTTCGCAAATATTGCTGCTGCAGTTTTCCATTTAAAATTTTTCTATTCAACCATTTCCAACTTTATATCTTACGATTGGTATATCGCCCAGAAGTGAGTATTCTTTTGTTTCCTAATTGCTTTTGTGCTATATGTGTGCCGTGACGCCTTCAATTTTCTGGTTTTATAAAATAAACTTTTGTGTAGAAGTTTTTTAAATTCGATAGAGCCACTAATTACGAGGTCGATAGAGCCACTAATTACGTAAGTTATTCTTAGGATTCATTGATCATTTAAAAACAAACACAAACAATCTAAGCAGACGTATCGCTATTCAATGTTCAACTAATTCTAACCAATTTTTTTTTAAGTTAACAAAATTGAAATGCAATAGTGCAGTTGAATTAGATTAAAAATGGTCAAACATAGATCTTTAAATACAAGAAGTGTTGCCTTACGTTTAAAATGTCCTATTAACATACAATTGGTTAGGGGTGCCCAAAACGTGACATTTTTTCCGATAACCAATATCGTGAACAAAAAGTATCACAATCCGATACCCAATGACGTCATAACCATGCCCACATAAGCAGAGTAGTTAAAAATTATGAACGTTTAAAAATACTTTTACGGGTTTTAAGGCTAAATTTGCAGGTTTAGTTACCTTCAGTTGTTAACTTATTTGTTTGGTAAATTTAACCCATATAATCAAAAATCCATACAATTGGGACTCAATTAAAAAAAAAGAATCGATCGAAAAATAACATGCATAATAAATCCACTCCATATAATCGGAAATCCATAAAAGTGGAACTCAAATAAAAAATATATCATAATAAAAAGAATGGCACGAAAGATAACATGTATTACTTGATCTTTTCCATACAAAAACATCATCGGAAAAATCGTTTAATATAAAGTTATTTATTTTTCTGTATAACGTTCACTGATACATTGTAAGTTGCACATTGAGCGATAGTGCACAATGTGCACTTAATCGTCACATATCGCAAGTGCACAATGTGCACATTTCGGTTTGCGTACATATAACAAGTGCACAATGTGCACCTCGGAATGTGCACCGAACCGTGCACATATCGCAAGTTTTGGTTTTGAGTCCTGTTGCTTAGTAGGCCTTCCCCTCAGAATATTTTAGTATAGGCTTGTTAAATCTATTTAAAATACATTTTTTTTTAAATGTTTTTTCAATTTGTAGTTACTAACATTCCTATATGCAGGCTGCAGGGAGTCAAAATGTTTGACTAAAAACTGATAGTCTATACCGGTAATAACATATATCAAATTATAGAACGCCATGTTAAATATAACGCGTAAAAAATAAATATTGAAGGGGGCAAAAATAAAACAATTATGAAAGTGTCCCATGAAAAATAAACAAGAACAAGAATTGGCAATGTTTTAACGCCCGAATTCAGTTCATAAAACTCCGATGTGGGTCCGTTAAACATTAACATAATCTGTTGTTATTTTTATCGTGAAACTTAGATTAAATACGATTCAAATTTATCAAGTAGTTAACCATTTTGTGAATGAATCTAATTATCTGGAGGAGCAGTTGTTTCTTGATCCAACAAACAGCATAGATCTTTTTTGTCTTCGCATAGTATAAACAATTATCTATGGTCCACTGAACGTATCACACACCACTGTAACTGTATTGCATGAAGGTACCAGCTACTACAACTGCAGAGTCTGGGCCCTTCATTTAATATTGATAGCAATGACACCATTTTGCCAAAAACAAGGAATATTAATGATTTGACTCTTTGAATGTCCAATGTTTGATCGCACAATTCAAGCCTTAATGAAATCCTTGCCGAAAACATATTATATAAGTTAAGTCTTCAATTCGTAGCAACAAATATTATTTTATACTTAACGAAAAATTTATTTTGACATTCAATAATGTTATAGATGTGTAACTTGAGTAAAGTAGCATTTTGTTGGCTTGCCCTTCTCTAGAGTAGACTATAAAATAAAAAAATCTGTACAAATCTATGATTGGTGTTTATTTAATAAAAAACAACACAGATTTATGTAACACCAAATCCAGGGGAGTTTAAAATCTTTATTACCCCAAGCAATTGTCAACACATTGCAGCATGTGTTGACCAAAGGGTATTTTGCAGTGTTGTAAACAAGTCATTTTGAAATAACTTAAGTCCAAGTCAAGTCCCAGTCCGTCATTGGTTGCCCAAGTCAAGTCATAATTAGAGCAAGTCAACTGCAAGTCCAGCCCTTGTCAAAAAAATAAAACTTTAAATTATGAAAACCGGCAAACTCCTCCGATTATTATGAGCAATTCAAGTCAAACATAACATAAAAGCAGCATATTACAAGCAAATTATTTTATGTGCAAAGATTGGGATAAATAACGCAATTTTATAAATAATTGCTTAATTAAAACAATTTATTTTAACCAAAGTCATTTGTCCAAATGACTTAAGTCAAGTCAAGTCATTTTGCCCAAAAGACTTAAGTCAAGTCAAGTCATTTAAAAACATTGACTTAAGTCATTACAACACTGGGATTTTGTATCATTAGGAAATTCTATTGTAGGTTGAGGGTCAAACCCCAGTGGCAGTACCTGGACAGCACCAGTAGCAAATATTATAATTGCTTCCAAACAAATTTCCGATTCTCCATCTATAAAAAACATTTATATATTGTAAGAAATCAACTAGACAAAAGCCTAGAATGCTAAGTTAACACTAGTGTCACCCTTCTATGCGGGCTGCATGCGTTTTGCAATGTAATAACATTTACGGTTTATTTCAAGTAAATCAATGTGGACTTGCTTGCATAATTGCTTTAATGTTTGGCAAAAACAGCAAGCACATGATTTTGGTATGAATATAATAGTTTGGGTAAACCAATTCAGTTGGCAAACTTTTTAGCTTGCAAGCCGCATTTTAAAATCAGTAGTTTAATAAAGAGCTGCATATAATTTAGTGAATTAACATGTGGAGAATTTTTGCCTTGACATGGTCACAAATAGTGGCGGGTTCTTATGTATTATCCTGTAACTACATTTTTTGGATTTTTTTGTTTTTACTAGGCTTTATCCTTCTAATACGGGCCACCTTGTTGCACATGAAGAACAATTTTTTAGAGTTAGTATTTTATCCTGTCCTCCAACTTCAGGATGCAGCCCTTACAAGGATTTAAACAGCACATTCAAGTATACAATGTCTTGTTACATTGATCAGGTTTACTTCATCTTGATTAATTACCTTTTTCAACTCTTCAATAGACTCCAAACAAATCTCCTACTGATTTAAAGTCATCATCCCCATCCCAGTTTAACCAAGCTGGAGTTTTTCGGACAATGGTCTGTAGATCAAATACATTGTATATTTTGATAGTTCAATATTTTTCAAATAGCATTATAAAACATTTATTTTACATATGAACAAACTAATTTTGGGGTTTTAAAGTTCAAGTTTTGCCACGTAACATAAGGTACCCTCAATAAACTATTCAACAAAAAATAACTTTAGGTATAAGTTCATCTTGAAAATGAATACTTTTATTTTCCATTTTTTTTTAATCTTTAAAATATGCATAAGGTTACAAAACTCAAATATATATTTCATGTTAGGAGAGTAGGACACAAATCTTACATAATTAATAAATTGATTAAGTTGTTGAGGCCCATTTACACTACAGCTGTGTGGGGCTGATCAAAGTGTAATTTACATTTCATTTATATTGTGGCGAGAGTTTCACTCTTTGCCCAACTGCCATCGAAACCTGAAAGTGATTTTGCTTTGTTTGTTGCTGCATTTAACACACAGCTCAGCTGTAGTGTAAACAGGCCTTAAAGATGCTGGGTGGAGAGAGGTAAAAAATATTTATTATTTTTCATCAATTTTGTATTGAAGTTACCTACTTGTTAACAAACAAAACAAACGATCAACGTATATAGCAAAATTGTCAACATTAATAACTGTAGCGTGAATCCTAAAGAGTTTGACGCCACTTCAGAACAGAGGGTTGCCCACTTGGATGACTAAACTGTAAAGTTGCTATGTCCATCACATTTGTAGGGCTTTGAAAGTGAATGTTTGGTTCTGATTATGGTACTATATAACAATTGTGATTTTTTATTGGCTACAGATCTAACATACACATAACTTGTTCAAATTTGTCATCTTAAAGGTAGCCATGGCTTGATTGTTATAACAGGCTTTTCTATCAGCGCCATGTCAGGTTACCTTTACACTGACTTTTCAATTGGAGAACATCGTTCTGCAGATGCAAAGAAACCACTTTTGTGTCGCTAACATATCTACAATATGGTTAAAATGCTTTTAGATCCTGCAATGTTTCCCATATTTAGTTGTACTTAACAGAATCATTTTGTTTTATTCACTATTTTTTTCTGTTACATGTTCATTATAAGATGTGTATTCCCTCAATTTTTGAGGTAAATATGGTAGCATATTGCTAACATTTTGGTTGCAATTTGATTTTTTTTTTTATTGTAATAAAAAATACAATTATTACTCGCACATTTTTGAATTATTTCTTGCGATGTTTGATGAATTGATTTCATTATTACAGCAGCAAGCTCATTATCAGCTTCAGTTATATGTTCTTTCAAACTCGCCAGACATACCATTTATTGACAAAATCAGTGCAGTTATAAAAAAAGATACTAAATTTTAATGACATTCAAGAGAACAACTTACCTATGCCTAAACACAAATCAGCATAGTTGCCATGTTTTTCGAACAGTAAATATTTAGAATTACATTAAATTATATCTATATTTTTATACAACAATCTAGTAAAAAAATCAATAAATACGTTGCATCAAGGGTATTGCTTGGTGATTTAGATCTAAGATTATCTATTTCATAAAACATGGCTATTTTTTTAATTTTTACGTGTTTGTCTAGAACAGGGATTTTAAATCTGTCGTTTCAAACAATATGAAAAACACTATTACGTGCCTAATACGCAAACTATTAAATCGAAAGTTTTGCTAGATAAGTTTAGGCCTGATGTTGGTATGCTGGTCGGAGCAAGATGCACAACAGGTGCTAACAGAGAGGCGTAGACTGCCTTAAGATTTCGCATTTAAACTTGCGGCGGTAAATACACCCTATTGTAACTTAATTATTAGGCGAAGCTTATCGCGAAGTAATTGGTCGCCCCAAAAAATGCTGACGCCGCATTTAAAGCAAGCATTATAAATGTGTCGCCGATATTCTGCCTTGAACATCCCTACTCGAAATGCTTCCCTCCGTTAATTGTACGGTGGGTGAAACTTTATTCACGGCCTTACCTCTTTGTGTATTACCGCGACAATACGATGAAATACGATTTGGAGAATATTGGAAACATCGTATTTGCTATTTGCACCTGTTCTGTATGTTACTCCAATCCAACATATCTACACACAATTATAAGTTGTGTATAATAATATAATAACTTATGGCTTTGAAGCGAAGGGGGTTCAAATATGTCGTAGATTTTGGCAAATGATCGAAACATACATTTGATCAATAAAAATTTACGTAGATAATGCTTACGGCCATGTTATTACATTTTGGTCAGCTAGCATGTTTAAAAAGTCAATATTTTCATTCTCTCTAAATGATTTAACGTCTATGGTTTGCTATACTTTTTCCAACTTTTACTGTGTAAATTTTTACCATGCCTTGGTCTGAGCAATCACTGTTGAAACAGAGTTTAAATCTGTAGTTTTGAGCAATATGCAAACACGTTTATGTGCCTAATAAGCCACGTTTTATATTGAAAGTTTTGCCAATTTAAATCCAATAAACGCAAGATTTATTTATTTATGACGCCATGTTATGACGTAGCTTTGTAACGTCGTCGTTAAGAATGCGTTAAACTTAAGCTTTTTGTTGTTGCGGCCCTTGTATAATTATATTTGCTTAGACCTGGTGTTGATATGTTTGAATGGTGCAACAATTACAACATGTGCTAACAGAGATGTGTACACTGCCTGTAGGATTCGCATTTAAATTTGCGGTGGTAAAATATTTTGTGTTGTAAGAGCAATAGGTTTTTTTACTTAGAGAGGCCTCTTTATGAAAGGCAAGTCGCATGTGCATAGTTTTACTAGGCAAGCCACTTCCAACACAAATGTTGCACGCGCGGGACAATAGGGCGCAGCAGGGATGCCAGCAGCCGCCTCGTCGCGACGCGAGCTGGACAAAGCAAGCGAATATGAACGAATTCTGTATGAAAGTTTTTCTGCTGCTAGATGGCTGTCGTTAGCTACAAAGTGCTAAAACGCAATATTTCAGGTTTTTACCCCCCAAGCAAAGGCCCCTGGGAGTGCAGCCTTATAAACTTTTACAAAGCACCTACATACCACTCTACGCCATGTCTGAAAATTTGAAGGTTCTACGATGTCTACTTTTTCTATAAAGCTTCGGACAAAACTCGGTCTGAAACATACCATAGGAAACCATAGGAAACCAAAAAAGACTAGACGGGGGTGCGGTTGTTGTGTATTTTGTCAGGGGGTATATTGTCAGGGCTTAGTGTTTATTTTTATTTAGTTTTAATTTTTTTTTGAAATTGATTTTATTTATTTATTTATTTTTTTTCAATTTTATTTTTCATATTTATTTTTTAATTTTTATTTTTTATTTTTTTTGTGTGTTTTTTATTTTTATTTTTTTATTTTTTTTTTATTTAATATTTTTTTTATTTTACACTTTTTATTTTTTAATATTTTGTATTTTGTATTGTGTATTTTATATTATATATTTCATATTTTGTTTTTCATTTTCCTTAGCTTGTTTCTGCAAGCAAAAACAGATATGGGCCGAAAACTTCCCCACTTTGATGCGAAAGGGGTTCAAATATGGCGTAGTATTTGGGGAATGATCGAAACATATATTTGATAAATAGAATTTGCGTAGATAATGTACATGGCCATTTTATTACATTTTGGCCAGAGCTTACGTGTTTGAAAACCAAATATTATCATTCTCCTCAAGACTTAAAATGGTTTAACGCCTATGGTTTGCAATACTTTTGCAAACTTTTACTCGGTAAATTTTTACCATGGCTTGGTCCGAGCAATCACTGTTAAAACAGACTTTAAATCTGTAGTTTTAAACAATATGAAACACACTATTATGTGCCTAATACGCAAACTATTAAATCGAAAGTTTTGCTAGTTGTTTAGGCCTGATATTGGTATGTTGGTTGGAGCAACATGCACAACAGGTGCTAGCAGAGAGGCGTACACTGCCTTAAGATTTCGCATTTAAATTTGCGGCGGTAAATACACCCTATTGACACTTGATTATTAGGCGAAGCTTATCGCAAAGTAATTGGTCGCCCCAAAAAATGCTGACGCCGCATTTAAAGCAAGCATTATAAATGAGTCGCCGATATTCTGCTTTGAACATCTCTACTCGCAATGCTTCCCTCCGTTAATTGTACGGTGGGTGAAACTTTATTCACGGCCTTACCTCTTTGTGTATTACCGCAACAATACGATGAAATACGATTTGGAGAATATTGGAAAAATCGTATTTGGAGAATATTTGCTATTTGCACCTGTATAGTATGTTACTCCAATCCAACATATCAACACACAATTTTAAGTTGTGTAGGCCTGGTGTTGATATGTTGGATTAGAGTTGCCACCAGATTTCGCATTTAAATTTGCGGCGCCTTTGATGCGAAAGGGGTTCAAATATGGCGTAGAATTTGGGGAATGATCGAAACATATATTTGATAAATAGAATTTACTTAGATAATGCATATGGCTATTTTATTAAATTTTGACCAGCTTACGTGTTTGAAAATCAAATATTATCATTCTCTTAAAGACTAAAAATGGTTTAACGCCTATGGTTTGCTATACTTTTGCAAACTTTCACTAGGTAATTTTTTACCATAGCTTGGTCCGAGCAATCACTGTTAAAACAGGCTTTAAATCTGTCGTTTCAAACAATATGAAAAACACTATTACGTGCCTAATACGCAAACTATTAAATCGAAAGTTTTGCTAGATAAGTTTAGGCCTGATGTTGGTATGCTGGTTGGAGCAAGATGCACAACAGGTGCTAACAGAGAGGCGTAGACTGCCTTAAGATTTCGCATTTAAACTTGCGGCGGTAAATACACCCTATTGACACTTAATTATTAGGCGAAGCTTATCGCGAAGTAATTGGTCGCCCCAAAAAATGCTGACGCCGCATTTAAAGCAAGCATTATAAATGTGTCGCCGATATTCTGCCTTGAACATCCCTACTCGAAATGCTTCCCTCCGTTAATTGTACGGTGGGTGAAACTTTATTCACGGCCTTACCTCTTTGTGTATTACCGCGACAATACGATGAAATACGATTTGGAGAATATTGGAAACATCGTATTTGGAGAATATTTGCTATTTGCACCTGTTCTGTATGTTACTTCAATCCAACATATCTACACACAATTATAAGTTGTGTATAATAATATAATAACTTATGGCTTTGAAGCGAAGGGGGTTCAAATATGGCGTAGATTTTGGCAAATGATCGCAACATACATTTGATCAATAAAAATTTACGTAGATAATGCTTACGGCCATGTTATTACATTTTGGTCAGCTAGCATGTTTAAAAAGTCAATATTTTCATTCTCTCTAAATGATTTAACGTCTATGGTTTGCTATACTTTTTCCAACTTTTACTGTGTAAATTTATACCATGCCTTGGTCTGAGCAATCACTGTTGAAACAGAGTTTAAATCTGTAGTTTTGAGCAATATGCAAACACGTTTATGTGCCTAATAAGCCACGTTTTATATTGAAAGTTTTGCCAATTTAAATCCAATAAACGCAAGATTTATTTATTTATGACGCCATGTTATGACGTAGCTTTGTAACGTCGTCGTTAAGAATGCGTTAAACTTAAGCTTTTTGTTGTTGCGGCCCTTGTATAATTATATTTGCTTAGACCTGGTGTTGATATGTTTGAATGGTGCAACAATTACAACATGTGCTAACAGAGATGTGTACACTGCCTGTAGGATTTCGCATTTTAACGGTGGTAAAATATTTTGTGTTGTAAGAGCAATAGGTTTTTTTACTTAGAGAGGCCTCTTTATGAAAGGCAAGTCGCATGTGCATAGTTTTACTAGGCAAGCCACTTCCAACACAAATGTTGCACGCGCGGGACAATAGGGCGCAGCAGGGATGCCAGCAGCCGCCTCGTCGCGACGCGAGCTGGACAAAGCAAGCGAATATGAACGAATTCTGTATGAAAGTTTTTCTGCTGCTAGATGGCTGTCGTTAGCTACAAAGTGCTAACACGCAATATTTCAGGTTTTTACCCCCCAAGCAAAGGCCCCTGGGAGTGCAGCCTCATAAACTTTTACAAAGCACCTACATACCACTCTACGCCATGTCTGAAAATTTGAAGGTTCTACGATGTCTACTTTTTCTATAAAGCTTCGGACAAAAGTCGGTCTGAAACAAACCATAGGAAACCATAGGAAACCATAGGAAACCAAAAAAGAACTAGACGGGGGTGCGGTTGTTGTATATTTTGTCAGGGGATATATTTTCAGGGCTTAGTGTTTATTTTCAATTTTTACTTTATTTTAATTTTTTTTTTTTTTAATTTTTTTTTTAATATTTTGTATTGTGTACTTTATATTATATATTTTGTTTTTCATTTTCCTTAACTTGTTTCTGCAAGCAAAAACAGATATGGGCCGAAAACTTCCCCACTTAAAATATGCCTTTGATGCGAAAGTGGTTCAAATATGGCGTTGAATTTGGGGAATGATCGAAACATATATTTGATAAATAGAATTTACTTAAATAATGCATATGGCTATTTTATTACATTTTGACCAGCTTACGTGTTTGAAAATCAAATATTATCATTCTCTTAAAGACTAAAAATGGTTTAACGCCTATGGTTTGCTATACTTTTGCAAACTTTTACTAGGTAATTTTTTACCATAGCTTGGTCCGAGCAATCACTGTTAAAACAGGCTTTAAATCTGTCGTTTCAAACAATATGAAAAACACTATTACGTCCCTAATACGCAAACTATTAAATCGAAAGTTTTGCTAGATAAGTTTAGGCCTGATGTTGGTATGCTGGTTGGAGCAAGATGCACAACAGGTGCTAACAGAGAGGCGTAGACTGCCTTAAGATTTCGCATTTAAACTTGCGGCGGTAAATACACCCTATTGACACTTAATTATTAGGCGAAGCTTATCGCGAAGTAATTGGTCGCCCCAAAAAATGCTGACGCCGCATTTAAAGCAAGCATTATAAATGTGTCGCCGATATTCTGCCTTGAACATCCCTACTCGAAATGCTTCCCTCCGTTAATTGTACGGTGGGTGAAACTTTATTCACGGCCTTACCTCTTTGTGTATTACCGCGACAATACGATGAAATACGATTTGGATAATATTGGAAACATCGTATTTGTAGAATATTTGCTATTTGCACCTGTTATGTATGTTACTCCAATCCAACATATCTACACACAATTATAAGTTGTGTATAATAATATAATAACTTATGGCTTTGAAGCGAAGGGGGTTCAAATATGGCGTAGATTTTGGCAAATGATCGAAACATACATTTGATCAATAAAAATTTACGTAGATAATGCTTACGGCCATGTTATTACATTTTGGTCAGCTAGCATGTTTAAAAAGTCAATATTTTCATTCTCTCTAAATGATTTAACGTCTATGGTTTGCTATACTTTTTCCAACTTTTACTGTGTAAATTTTTACCATGCCTTGGTCTGAGCAATCACTGTTGAAACAGAGTTTAAATCTGTAGTTTTGAGCAATATGCAAACACGTTTATGTGCCTAATAAGCCACGTTTTATATTGAAAGTTTTGCCAATTTAAATCCAATAAACGCAAGATTTATTTATTTATGACGCCATGTTATGACGTAGCTTTGTAACGTCGTCGTTAAGAATGCGTTAAACTTAAGCTTTTTGTTGTTGCGGCCCTTGTATAATTATATTTGCTTAGACCTGGTGTTGATATGTTTGAATGGTGCAACAATTACAACATGTGCTAACAGAGATGTGTACACTGCCTGTAGGATTCGCATTTAAATTTGCGGTGGTAAAATATTTTGTGTTGTAAGAGCAATAGGTTTTTTTACTTAGAGAGGCCTCTTTATGAAAGGCAAGTCGCATGTGCATAGTTTTACTAGGCAAGCCACTTCCAACACAAATGTTGCACGCGCGGGACAATAGGGCGCAGCAGGGATGCCAGCAGCCGCCTCGTCGCGACGCGAGCTGGACAAAGCAAGCGAATATGAACGAATTCTGTATGAAAGTTTTTCTGCTGCTAGATGGCTGTCGTTAGCTACAAAGTGCTAAAACGCACTATTTCAGGTTTTTACCCCCCAAGCAAAGGCCCCTGGGAGTGCAGCCTCATAAACTTTTACAAAGCACCTACATACCACTCTACGCCATGTCTGAAAATTTGAAGGTTCTACGATGTCTACTTTTTCTATAAAGCTTCGGACAAAACTCGGTCTGAAACATACCATAGGAAACCATAGGAAACCATAGGAAACCATAGGAAACCATAGGAAACCATAGGAAACCATAGGTAACCAAAAAAGAACTAGACGGGGGTGCGGTTGTTGTATATTTTGTCAGGGGATATATTTTCAGGGCTTAGTGTTTATTTTCAATTTTTACTTTATTTTAATTTTTTTTTTTTAAATTTTTTTTTTAATATTTTGTATTGTGTACTTTATATTATATATTTTGTTTTTCATTTTCCTTAACTTGTTTCTGCAAGCAAAAACAGATCTGGGCCGAAAACTTCCCCGCTTAAAATATGCCTTTGATGCGAAAGGGGTTCAAATATGGCGTAGAATTTGGGGAATGATCGAAACATATATTTGATAAATAGAATTTACTTAGATAATGCATATGGCTATTTTATTAAATTTTGACCAGCTTACGTGTTTGAAAATCAAATATTATCATTCTCTTAAAGACTAAAAATGGTTTAACGCCTATGGTTTGCTATACTTTTGCAAACTTTCACTAGGTAATTTTTTACCATAGCTTGGTCCGAGCAATCACTGTTAAAACAGGCTTTAAATCTGTCGTTTCAAACAATATGAAAAACACTATTACGTGCCTAATACGCAAACTATTAAATCGAAAGTTTTGCTAGATAAGTTTAGGCCTGATGTTGGTATGCTGGTTGGAGCAAGATGCACAACAGGTGCTAACAGAGAGGCGTAGACTGCCTTAAGATTTCGCATTTAAACTTGCGGCGGTAAATACACCCTATTGACACTTAATTATTAGGCGAAGCTTATCGCGAAGTAATTGGTCGCGCCAAAAAATGCTGACGCCGCATTTAAAGCAAGCATTATAAATGTGTCGCCGATATTCTGCCTTGAACATCCCTACTCGAAATGCTTCCCTCCGTTAATTGTACGGTGGGTGAAACTTTATTCACGGCCTTACCTCTTTGTGTATTACCGCGACAATACGATGAAATACGATTTGGAGAATATTTGCTATTTGCACCTGTTCTGTATGTTACTCCAATCCAACATATCTACACACAATTATAAGTTGTGTATAATAATATAATAACTTATGGCTTTGAAGCGAAGGGGGTTCAAATATGGCGTAGATTTTGGCAAATGATCGAAACATACATTTGATCAATAAAAATTTACGTAGATAATGCTTACGGCCATGTTATTACATTTTGGTCAGCTAGCATGTTTAAAAAGTCAATATTTTCATTCTCTCTAAATGATTTAACGTCTATGGTTTGCTATACTTTTTCCAACTTTTACTGTGTAAATTTTTACCATGCCTTGGTCTGAGCAATCACTGTTGAAACAGAGTTTAAATCTGTAGTTTTTAGCAATATGCAAACACGTTTATGTGCCTAATAAGCCACGTTTTATATTGAAAGTTTTGCCAATTTAAATCCAATAAACGCAAGATTTATTTATTTATGACGCCATGTTATGACGTAGCTTTGTAACGTCGTCGTTAAGAATGCGTTAAACTTAAGCTTTTTGTTGTTGCGGCCCTTGTATAATTATATTTGCTTAGACCTGGTGTTGATATGTTTGAATGGTGCAACAATTACAACATGTGCTAACAGAGATGTGTACACTGCCTGTAGGATTCGCATTTAAATTTGCGGTGGTAAAATATTTTGTGTTGTAAGAGCAATAGGTTTTTTTACTTAGAGAGGCCTCTTTATGAAAGGCAAGTCGCATGTGCATAGTTTTACTAGGCAAGCCACTTCCAACACAAATGTTGCACGCGCGGGACAATAGGGCGCAGCAGGGATGCCAGCAGCCGCCTCGTCGCGACGCGAGCTGGACAAAGCAAGCGAATATGAACGAATTCTGTATGAAAGTTTTTCTGCTGCTAGATGGCTGTCGTTAGCTACAAAGTGCTAAAACGCACTATTTCAGGTTTTTACCCCCCAAGCAAAGGCCCCTGGGAGTGCAGCCTCATAAACTTTTACAAAGCACCTACATACCACTCTACGCCATGTCTGAAAATTTGAAGGTTCTACGATGTCTACTTTTTCTATAAAGCTTCGGACAAAAATCGGTCTGAAACAAACCATAGGAAACCATAGGAAACCAAAAAAGAATAGCGGCAAAAGCAAGATATGTCCCGAAAATAAATTTTCGGCCCATATAATAACGGCAAAAACAAGATATGTCCCGAAAATAAATTTTCGGCCCATATAATAACGGCAAAAACAAGATATGTCCCGAAAATAAATTTTCGGCCCATATAATAACGGCAAAAACAAGATATGTCCCGAAAATAAATTTTCGGCCCATATAAATAGCGGCAAAAACAAGATATGTCCCGAAAATGAATTTTCGGCCCATATAATAAACGGATAGATGCTATCTCAACCAGCACTTACAGAAGTCGTTTCTTCAAAAGTGTCTAAGCCACTGTGGCTATTTTCTCTGGTCACGTGTTATGGTGATTGATGTTTTATATCTCACCCAAAATAACCCGACCACTTTATTTAAAATCCCTGCGTCACTTAACCGTTATGTTTCATTATAGAAGGAAAACAGAGCAGAAGGCCAAACCTTGTTGCCAATTCCCAACATAACGGGAGATTTATCTCATTTGTGACTGCAAAGCGAGCATGCTCTGGGACGGTATTATAAGCCCATGCTTGTACCTTTCAGACGGTTTGAGACAACCGTCATGCAGCCCACATGAAGTTACTAGCATGCAGAGAGTATCTTTCTAGAAAAACCTTTTGCGCCAAGGTTATTATGCTTTAGGGAACCAAACTAATGTGGACTAGGCGATGTAATTTGTTTTCGCGTTTCTGAGATTAGGACCTTAATTACCCCCTTTTAATTGATATTCTAGAGCAAAAGACTTTAAGCAAGTAACTACAGTTTTGCGATTTGAAATTACAACTGCGTTTTAAGACGATAATTTTCTGTATTATAGGCTATTCAAAAGTGCTTTGCATTGTTTGTTCTTCGTGCCTTGCAAGTACTATTTCAGACGTTATACATCGTGTCGCACAATCAGCCCCTGGAGTTGGAGTTGTTCGTTGGCCGCCGAGACAAAGAATTCGTGAACCCTCTTTGCTCTATTAAACACCACGATTCCCAACTCGTGCTGTTTCGAAATTGCACAAATGTCCGAAGTTCTGCGGTTGCTGGTCGTCTCGTGATCGAATCCTGGGACGATTTTAAAGAAGAAGCGCGGCCCAACGAACTGCTCGGAACTTTTTTCGTGTTCCAGGGACGAGGGAGATGATGTAGAGAAACGACGCATGTCTGTTTGTGATTGTAATTATAGCGTGTTCGCCTGGAAAAGTGTTAAATATTTCACCTCGATACTCTTTTCCTTTCCTGACCGTTCTAGCAAATCCAGCCGGCATTTCGACTTAGTTAATCCCCATCGCAGTTGCTCTTGTGCTATATAGTGTCACGCTACTGCTGGATAAAAAACAACAGTCAACAGATGCATGCCTTACTTTCGAGACGTGTTTTTACTGCGCTGTAAGCTATTTCATTGAAAGCGAACTATGCTGAATTTTATGAATGTACAATAAATCTATAAGCGACCTGACAGTATGCACTTTGAAATGCTACGACAGTTTGTTTAGTTTCGATTTAGTGGAGTTAAGATAATACGGTGGTCATGTCTCCCCTGTTGAAATATACACCTGAGTTGCTTTATTTGCGCTGCGGAAAAATCTATTTAAATTTGTTCTACCAATAAAAACGCGTCCTGCGTGCGTTTTTCAAAATAAAAACAAATAAGGGTGCAGCCGTTAATATTAGAAGGTCTTGTAAGATTGCAGAAGCAATACTACAGAACACAAATGAGCTCAATTAAATATTTGGAGCTAATATACAATAATTTTAAACATCATAATGACGTAATTTGGTATAATTTTTTCGTCGAGATTCCCGGAATTCCTGGGAATTTTCATTTTTTAACTGTTTCCCATGTGTGAAAAAATCCAGGAAAAAGAGGAACCCTAGCCTGGTGTTACTCGTAAACAGTAGGCTATTATGTAATCGGTAAAAAGCTAAATACAAGGGTTCTCAACTGGGATGGAATTCACCCTTGGGGGGATTGGTGTAATGTAGGGTAATCATACTTTTGGGAAATGGTTATTTGCCTGAATCGCTCTTTTACGCTTTCACCCATACGTGGTTATGTATTGATTTAAGGTTTATTTTGCCAGTCAACTTCTCACGCGATTGTGCAATTAAAAACAGGACTAAATGTGTTCCGGTTGTTTACGACGAACTAAAGAGTCAAATAATTCGCGCGAGAAAATTCTTCCTTTTTGGGGGAGGATATGGTACGATTAGCGGTCACCTGTCTGGCATTTGCCAATTTGGTGTCGAAGTTTGGACGCCCTAGTTTTAACGGTGCCATTGAGGCGCCGCTGTTTTGGTACCGGATTGTTTGTCACTGTTTGGGGTTAGGGGCGGGTGATGGCAGAGGTTAGGAAATTGGTTATGGTTGAAATTTTTAGAGAAGTTAGTGATGGAGTTACGGGTCGAGATTGGGGTTAAGTACAGGGTTTTATAAGGCATAGGTACCAATTTAGGTTCTATTCCTGCTGGTTAGGTCGTAATCCGATTTGGACGTTTATTGTGCCTTATGTACCGGTACTGCTTCTTAATCTAAAAACAGCTCTTCTGGTAATTGTATTTCAATCTTCTGGTACCGGTAATTGTAATTCAATTTACAATTTCTATTTTTTGATTAATATTACTATGCCTGGTATAGCAACAGTTGTGTACAGTTGTGTAATGACGTCATAAAATAATGACGGGTATAAGTTAATAATACGTTATAAAATAGTGATGGCAACAACGTAATAAATATAAAAACCCTAATCAGAAATAGCCAATTAACGTCCTGCGAAAGCGAACACACGTGCGTCGGACTCCAGCCATAAGACCGAGATACGAACAACACCAACGTCAGAATAAAATACGGTTCGGAATAAGACTTATACCTAATAGTCTTAGTACCGACTAAATCGGAATAAGTATCACTAACTCACTTAATAATTTCAACGCTAACCCGCTTTCTAACCCAACCCATTACCCACCAATAACCCCAAACAGAACCAAAAATTTAGTGCCAAAACAGCGACCCCTTTACGGCGCCCGTCAGACTAGGGCGTTCAAACGTAGTTACCAAAACGGCCGATGCCAGACCGATGGCCATGCACCGATCGTCCCATACCCTCTACCCAGTCGTGGGATTCAGCCGGTTCGCACCGGTTCTATAGAACCATCTCACAAAATTTTATGAGATTATCCAACCAGTTAGCACTTTGTTACTGTCAGTGGTTGTTTGCATCTTATCTGATTTTTGCATCACCGATCAGATAGATTTCGAGATCAAAGTAGCTCACGTGTGTTTTTTCAAAATGAGCAATGGTCTACTTGCACGTAACAGTTATACATTTGTGTTAATTTTTATAGAAATCTTCCTTTTAGGCCTTATTCCGATGAAATTAGGACTTATTCAGATGGATTTAGGACTAAATTAATTCCGATGATATTGGGCCTTGTTTTAATGAATTTAGGCCCTATTCCGACAGATTTAAGTCTTATTCAGGCGATTTGTATATTATGCTGTACTGGATATTACTGCGTATTTGCCTGTAGTATGTTGTTGGTCTTAATAGTATGGTTTTGTAGATTTTTCTACTTTAGGTATTGTTGCTTTTTAGGTCTTATTGTGTGATCCCCGTGCGTCGTCGACACTCATGACCGGCGCCTGCAGCTGCGTAACCGCGTAGTGTGCAATCGTTAACTTCAATTGGATACCTAAACCAGTGGTCTCCAACCTTTTTAATAAGCGACCCCAATTTAAATAAAATAACCGCATGACATGCTCTACTTCCAAGTGATTACGATGATTCGTTTTTAATATGCTCATTGCGCTGAATTCCACTTCACAAACCATAAGTTTGAATACGGGATAGGGTTTTGTTGCATCCGGTGTCATAATGAAGAATATAAAGCCTAGTCCCCATATCTGCAAAACACGTTGCCCAAGTTAAGTAACAAAAAGTTGACGTTTTGAAAAATCAGCCCATTTATAACTTATTGAAAGAATGACGCAATGAAACAATTTGAGAAAGTGCGACATTCGCTGCGCTAAATCAAAGACACCGAATTTCGTCAAATGTCGCTTTAGCTAATTTAGCAATTATTAAGAGCTAAAAACAGCAATTTTATGTAGAAGATGCACTCAATCACATTTATTAGTGGGACGTCATTGTAAAGCAAACGAAATACACCAATCGTACTTAAACAGCGGGAATATAGTTAGCTATGGCGACCCAACAAAAATTTTAGGCGAACCCACTTGGGGTCACGACCCACAGGTTGGAGACCACTGAACTAAACGAAAACCGTGAAATATATATGATTGATTTAATTTCACTATTACGACTATGCTTAATACGTCAAACTAGGTGTACTAATCAAGCTTTGCAATACTCGGCACTTCCTTCTATATGCTTGCGTATTCAATAACGATTGCGAACGTACAATTTTCGCACAGTACAAAGCCAAACAGTATAGAAATGGTGCAGGTTTTCTGTAAAACGAAAATTGAGAGTTTAGCGAATACAACGACATTGACAAACAAACGGTTGCGAAAATAAAACATACCCAAAGTTTGGTGTCTGGCGTGTGTATAGTGTCTTCGTATTGGTGCTGGTCCGACTGCACCATGCACCGAAAAACAAGAGCTTTATATAGCAACTAAATTGGCCCCAAAGGCTAGAAGCTGATTAAATTTAACCCGGAAAATTAAGTGATTGTACTTATATGATGCGTCGCGCCATTATGCGCGCGCAAGAATGAAAAATGGAACTTAAAGGGGGAAAACGAACAAAATCCCCTTAAAAATAAGAGACGATAAGTTACATATTTTACATACAAAGACAAAATATTGCCGCTCGCGGCTAGCGTAGTGTTCGTTGCTACGGAGGTAGCGTGGAGATCTTGCTACTCGGTAGTAGCATGGATGGACGACGGGGATCACCGTTGTCGATCATCGTCACTGGTCATCGTCTGCGGCTGCTGGAAGGATGACGCAAAGTTATGCGATTGGTCGCGTCAACGTTCCTCCACATGTGGTTACATCAACGATGCGAACAACGCCGTGTTTGTCCGGGTGCAATTTAACGACACGGCCCAAGGGTCAACGACTGTGAGGAGTGGAGTGGTCCATTTTCAAAAACATGTTGTTCTGCCGTAAGTTTTCGTTCCTGTCGTGCCACTTTCCTCTTGCAATTATAGTACGCGGATACTCGATCACCCTGTGCCTCCAAAATGCGTTGGCGGCGTATTGTACAAGTCAGTAGCGGTGTCGGGAGTAGCAGTCCCTTGCATAGATGGGAGCGGCGGAAGGCCGAACGCCGGGTTAATCCTCAGCAAGTGATTTGGAGTAAGTGGTAAGTCTTCTCCGGCTTCTAAGGGAACGTCAATTGGCGGGAGTTCACGACATCTTCCACTTCTATGAACAATGTGTGTGTCACGTCGTCGTCAAGTTGCTTGTCGGACACCACTGCCAATAGAACTCGGCATAACGATCGAATGATGCGCTCCAAAATGGCTAGCGCTCGGAGGATTGAAGTCCCAATGAATCTCTCGTTGCCTAAAGAAGGCCAGTTGTCGGGAGAAAGCTGTAGGAAGGTGGACCGTTAAACCACATTCCAGACTTTACCAGAGCTCGTGCGGACATTCCTCGGAAGCTTGATCGGCCGGATTTAATTCGGTTGGAACGTGCATCCAATCGTAGGATTTCGAATGTTCGAGGATTTGCGACCGACGATTTCGTGCGAATGTCGGGAAATTCTTGGTTTCTGCTCTTAATGATTGTAGAACAATGGAGGGATCTGTCCAAAAACCACAATGAAAAATCGTGGATTTCGAATTCTTCCTTGATACGGCGGGATAGCTTTATGGCGTCCTGAGTGGCCTCTAGTTCTAATTTTGGAATAGTGTGCTTTCCTGCGCCGGACAGCAAGGACTTTCCCGTAACTAGGGAACTTTTGACGTCACCTTGTTCACGGATAACTGGTGCGTGGCTTGTAGTAGAGAAAACAGGAGCTGTCGACCGCCCTGAAGTCGTAATTGCAGCGGAATTGGAAAGACATGAACGGGGGGCATGGGCAAGACTAGCCGGACCGATTAATCTGGGGTAGAATAATATGACATGTGCGGAAAATCCGGGAAGAAGCGGAGTTATAGAACCCGAACATTTCCGTTGCGACGGGTCTCTTTAGCGAGTTGAACCGCAGTTTGACACAGCTTCTTTCTTTCTTGACATTTTAGGATTAATCGGATTTATGGAATCCGAATAGTTGCATTAATAAAGCCCATTTCGACGGCTAAAGCCGCAGTTCGACTCCTCCTCGTCGCAGGCAGCTTCCAGCTCCGATAGCTCGTGTAGATGACGAGTCTCGGGTAAACTTTCTTGGAACTCACGC
The DNA here is from genome assembly GCF_963924565.1 of Ascidiella aspersa. Classification (NCBI taxonomy): domain Eukaryota; kingdom Metazoa; phylum Chordata; class Ascidiacea; order Phlebobranchia; family Ascidiidae; genus Ascidiella; species Ascidiella aspersa. The sequence goes on along the minus strand of NC_139454.1, from coordinate 13,680,930 downwards.
TCCAGTACCTTTCGTTTACGTGGAATCTTCCGTTCAGCCTCTTCTGCCTGTAGTTGAAGTTGTATCTTGGCTGTCTTTTCTTCGTGTATTCTATTAAGGAGTGCGATTTCCGACCTTTTTCAGCTCTCCCGTTGTCGAGCGCTGCTCTGCCTCAAGGATGGTATCGTTGTAATCCTCGGACTGAACTACGAGCTGCATCGTCAGCGGGGCTGTCAGGCAACGGCGTATGCATTGTGCATGCGGAAGAACTTTTCACGAGATCTAGCCACTGTTGGACGTGCTTCTGGAATTCAGTGTAGCCAATAATAAACTGTGCTTTTATAGAGTTACCATATAGGGACATAAGTTGAACGTATTGGGCGTAATAATTTACAAAATGCATACATATTAGATATTCAATCATAACTCATAACATACCAACGAGCGAAAAATTACACTGTCATTAAAAAAAGAAGATTTAAACTTGGAAATGAACAATCCTGCTGCACTGAAGCACTAAAATTACAATTTCGCTTAATATCAAATTACCACCTTTTAAAACATTTATTTCAGTATTTAAAATAATACGAGGCTCAACTATCTTCCGCAAAATACCCCACTTGAATGTGATGGTGAGTTTTGTCTATAGTGTAAAGTTTTTTCGGGCGTCCGTCGCCAGAAACTTGTTTTTGATATTTTACTGTGTGGGTCAAAACCCTACAACTGACGACCGGTGGAACGCAACACAGTTATGTTTGAGGTTCATGCGAATCTCTTGGCATATCAAAATAACAAACAGCTGTAAAAATATCAAAGAAAAACAAGATGTTGAGTGTTTTAGAAAATTGTTGAGTAGACACTAGACAGTTAGGGTTGAAATACAAAGTAAAGGTAATAACAAATGGGATAATTGCAAATCAACACCTAAAAAGATACAGAAAGTACTGTTCAATACATTTGTCCAAATCAGAGATACGTAACTAACTTGATAAAGCTGTCAAAGCAAACTAAAAAGTATAGTAAGTAATAAAGTGAATATTTAACTTGAACCCATCCCTATCCCTGGACCCTTTGCATGCAAGTTCCTCATAAGAAAATAACACCTGCAGTAATGCCAGTACGAAAAGAGAATAACCTGTTTAAAATGAAGAAGCTTTTTAGCCTTTATATTTGTACCAAATTATTAGTAATCAACTTGGCCGAGTGGTATTTTAGTAGAAACATTATGTGCAGTGATTGTAGTCCCAGTAAAAAAAGAAAGAAAACAGAGCGCATTATGCATTTAGGCCACCCCACTGCTTTTTCCAATTGATCCTTTGAACCAATGGTGGAAGTATGCCGAAAGGGCTCGGAATGCCGTTTCGGTAAAAGGATTGCTGCCGATACGCAGTAAAATATAGATTTTTACTATGAGCCATTTCCCTTTTTCATCAGATCATTCCCCATGCCCACCCACCCCCTCCTTTCATTTTATTTAAACTAAGTTCCGGTTGCATAGTTGTGCACCACTTCGAGCGATAAACTTAGGTTTCCTAAGGTTTCTTGTTTTATACTTCCAGTTATAACGACACTGTGTAACGTCATTTCTCTAAAAAAATAAGTGTTTCAACAAGAATTTTTTTCTGCGTTCGGCAATTGTTTTACTTCTATCTCTGCGTTGAACGCATTCTTGTACAGTACAACGAATAGCCGAGCGAACCATACGTACATGAAAACGTAAGGGATGGCGCCTAACAGGAAATTTAATAGTATCGAAAAAACTTCCTTTTTCAAACTTCCAAATTACCCCGTTTGGAATTTTTTCTCAATACGGGATAAAATTTATTAAAAATCTATAAAGAATCGCGCAAAGTCGAACGAATTACAGATTTATATAGTTAAAGTGTGTTAAAAAAAGTTTAATGGAGACACTGATAACCCTGTGTTGTATCTGCTTCTACCATACACTACAGACAGAATTTTTACACAAAAACTAATGATTTTGAGCCCTACTCCCCACGTTCAAACCTAAACAGAAAGGCAATAATGTGATTTGACCAAATAGTGGTAAAACATATTAATAAGGCAAAACAAATTCCCGCAAAGCGGAAACTGTTTTGCCCTCTATTAATAATTCAAACAAACGGCATCTTTAGGGCTCTTACAAAGAAAAAATAGACCTAAATTAAGTTTGCATTTGAGTTTTAGTAATTTTGTATGCTGCTAAAAGAAAACTTGTTGCCGTCAGAATTACTGTCGAAAAACTTTCTACCGCTAGAGGTCGCACTCTACCAAGAAAGCAACTTGTATCCCACAGCTTATTTGCTTTTCACATCACGATGATTCATTTCTTTCGTGGTCGTTTCGCAGATTCAGAATGCAAAATTTGCGCAGTTGATTGCCTTTTGGTTTCAGACTATTTTATTTTTGAAATGCCAAGAACAAAACAGCAGAAGCCGAGACACATCGTCGATCGGGAAAATCGTAATGGTGAGTATTAAACATTATTTTGAATTGTTTGTGTAATTCAGGTTTGATTAACGTTAAAGTAGTAGTTTCTCACTACATGTCGCATATACTTAAATCATAATAATTAAATATATATTAAGATTGAATTACACTATTTTTTTCTTGGTATACCATGTAGGCAACATACAAAGGCACATTTTTGTATTTGTAAGTTTTTGAAGTGTTCGATATTAAATAGCTTAAAAATAACTCTAAATCTCATTAGTTTTGTTGTTGTATAAAACGAGGTCGTGTTGCAGAACGCGTGTAAATTATATTTCCAAAAGTTTTAAGGCGTGATATCGTCGTTTCTATTGATTTTTGCACTATGCATATCCTGAAAAGGTTTTCGTTTGTGACACAAATTACTTTTGTGTTACACAAATTACCTGTTCACAAAATAATTTTTATGATAACATTTTAACATTTTAGGGTAGTTTATTTTTATATAGCTGGTATGGGTAGAATATTAATAGGAACACAATGCTTGATTATGAAAAAGGATATGTTTTCGTACTAACCTGGCTTGAAAGGTTTATAAGGTATTTCTACTGATTTGCTGTGTAACTCGTCGCATATTTTAAAATATGCAGCTGACAATGATTTTCTGTGAAACACTGTTATATATGATAATGTGTAGAAATAATGCTGTGGAAAAATGTTAGTTGTTAACCACGCTTTATTTGAAATCTATCTGCGCTAACATGCCTTGTAGTGGCTGATTATAATAATCAGATGCTGCCCGGTGACACTAACAATGACAGCTAACCATTTCGAATTAAAATAAAATGTCCATCTACGCTGTTTGCTTACATTAACATAAAATACTACAAATGAGATTTTACACTAATTAACCAAGTATACATGCACATTTATTTTGCAAAAATATTCAAACTATTTGTGAATAAAAACAAAAATTATCGTTCGACACAGCGACTTCTTATTAAAAACATGTGATGTGCGTGACGTCGCCATTTTGTCTTTTATATATACCGAATTTATATATTTATTGTATATATTTAGAATTTTATACATTTCTTTCATATATTTATTGTGTTGCTGTTTAGACTCAGAGCAAGCAATCGTCGTTCCTAATGTGGCCATTTGAGTATAGGCGCGTTAAAGCTAATTCACCAAAGTATTGTGCTGTTTTTGCACGAAGCATTGTGAGTGTGCGCGTGCGCGCGCGTTTATGAGGCTGATGAGATGTGTCCTCCCCTCACACTTTTAAACAGGAACATCCCAACTCGCCAGATTTTGCGTAGGGTATTGGCACCAGAATGTGTTCATGACTACAAATGGCGATGTTTTTTAAATTTGCGAACTGATGCCTGTTTGTCAACCAAAAGTTATAAAATGACAAGAATTTAATTTAATTTACCCCAAAGACAAAATAATTGTACATACTTTGCAATAATAAATATACAAAAGTCACAAGTAAGCTTGTTAATAACTATTTTCCACATTAATGTGGGGAATTGTATTATTAAAGCTAAACTCGTGAACGTGTTTTTGTGTTGTATTCGGGAATTAGACGAATATCGTAAATCCATGCAGTCACCATTTTGGGCATCGATTGGTTGTCTTGTTACGCGGTAACTAAAAAAGCATTTGCTTATTCCTACCATTTAGTATTTAATTCACTTTTTACCTTGTTAAACGGAACATATTGATATTGCACTTTACTTGTTATGGCAATAAAAGTAAAGTACACTGGCGCTGAATAGAGGATGGTGATGACGACGATGATGCATTGAACGGGCGTTGTGTTGGACGACGGTGCAAAGGGCTCTCGAGTGGACGCTGTGTGATTTATAAATTGACTCAGTCTTCCCCCGCGTATGTGACCGAGGCTGAATCACAAACGGCGCTGTGACCCAAGGATTAAAGATTTGTTTGAAAACCAATATACCATATATATTAAATAATTTACAATGGTATAAAAATTGCAAAAAAAAAATATTTAGCGTTGCTTATGCTTATTTTTGAAAATGGTACTAGATAAAAACATATTTTTGGTACTTATAGTCAAACACATTTCTAACAGTTGTATCGTAAACAAGCTGTAATTTGTGTTGGCCCTCAAACTTGGCCACGCATGAATTGTTCGGTAGGCCAGAGCCGAGCATTAAATGCGTCTAGCCACAAGCGAAATCGCCTATGTTTATATTCTAAAATGTTCGCCTGTGCAATAATAGGACTTTTCACGCCTTCATAATCCGGGTTGAACTTTCGCACGGTGGGTTCGCACTGGTTGCCCCCTACGTGCCACAAGGATATTGCCAAGTTAAGTTAATAAATTGAAGAAAAAAGTGAGCATAACCTTTTAACAGCGCCACGATAGGTTATGTGATATCCTCGGGTTGATTTTCTACCCCTAATAGCACCAAGCTCAATGTAATTGATAAAGCAGACACTTTTTTCTGCACCATTTAACCTCTGCTGATTTGCTCCCTACACAGCGTCATGTATATATTTGGCAGAACCCTTCTCTCTCTATTTGGCTGTATGGTTTTCAGCCCTCGGCCGCTTCTCTATGTTTGTTTCCATAACAACCAGCGTACCCCCATAACATTGCAGTCAATTTCCTATCTGCTAACAGGCCAACTGCCGAACAGTTCACCAACATAAAAAATAATAAGAATTATTGGTAAAAACAACAAACAATGTGAGCATATTATTATTGCTTTGTGCTGTACTTCTGAATTGTTCTGTGTAGGATGTGCCCTATCTCGTGACGTGGGAATAACTTATTTCCTGAATTGTGGCTGCTAAACTTGCTCTGGGCGGTCTTATGTGTTGCGTTTTACGACAAGTCGTTTACCCTTTTCTAAAACTGTAAATCATAAACAGGCGATAGGGTTTTTTAATGCCTTCTAAAATTCTGTAAATGTGTATGATGTGTTCCTTAATTAGTAGCGGTTTTGAGAATGCGATACAAAATGTTTAAATTTTTAACACATGATTGAATTTTTATTATTGAGAATAAGTATTCGTACGCTTCGCAACTCTGCACACGTCACAATTGTTCCAATTTCAAAACTAAAATTATATGCTGATACGTATTGGTTAATAGTCTCGACGTGTTGATGACATTTTCCATTTGTATCCCGTTAAATATGTTAAACGGTTATTTTCTACCAGAACATCGGTTCGTCTCCATCAGGGAGCGCTCGTGTGTATACATTGCATGTCCTTCCTCTAACTTATCCCGACCCGCGCCGACGTTCTGGGTAAAAACAAGTCATATTTTTACCAGTTGGCCTCTGCCCAGCGTTCTGGAGATGTCAGAGATATCCCGTGTGCCCCACAATTATCCTATAAACAACATAGGCTACTAAAACATACAACACACTTTCTCGCATTTGTTGTCACGTAGACGTAGAATAACAATGCTCTATTAGTTAGTTAACCTATTTGTGTATTGTAATGTTTTTTGTTATAAAATAGCGATATGAAAAACACGTTGCTATCTCAGTTTTACCACTAACTCTGTTTATCTGACATATAAGTAAACTGAAAGTTAGCACTTTACCAAAAAGTATAAAACTGCTTTGTTTGAAAAAAAATGAATGATCTTAAAATGTCCCAAAATGCAATTAGATTTTTGAGATACATTTATAGGCTTTCAATTTAACTTTTAAATTGTCGATTTTAACAAATAAGACAATGCCACCATTACAAAAAAACTTGTGCTTGTTTGCACTTTGCAGAAAAGTTCAGTGCTGTCACATAGAAAGGGTCCGTTAGCCATTGCCGCTTGCTTGGTGTTGCTGCAAAAATATCTTATGTAGATACTTTCCACAAAATAAAAACAATGCTACAAATATTTTACGCTTTGTATATGTATAGTATTTGAGTGAAACAAGTTTAGGATTGACTGAGTTTTTAGTTTTTATACAAATCGTTTTGTTTGTAAAATTTCGCTCGATAAAAATCGCTATATAATATTTACAGATGAAATCGGGGATGGATATTTCTCTGACTCAGCCAACGTAATTAGCAAAAATTCTTCCGAGGACGAACTTGTTGAGGTAAACGCATATTAACTACGCTAAGTTTTATTTTCTGATGGATGGGAATCTCACATTTGAAGTGATAAATTATAAGAGGTAAAGCTGAGTGTCATATAGGCAAACTACATGTGTTTATGAACAGGCGACAAGTAACAATCGATCGGACGCAAAACATGACTTAAAAAAAATTACGCAATTAGATGAAGGCGTAGCGGAAAATGTGTTTTTCCCAAATCTAAGAAGTGCATGTAAACGTGCGCTTTTCACCTGAAATTTTAGACAAATACCAATTTTAAACCAACTTTACCAACATTTAATATTTCTACATAACATATATTAAAAATACCTTGGATACACCGTATGTAGCACGTGACGTAGAATAATTAAATCCTGTGAAAGTTACCACAGTCAAACGTTAACAACAACAAAAATAATACCCGATTTTAAATTATTATTATTATTAACGAGGTGTGTTTTTAATAGCTTATAAATGTTAAGAAATCCTCGTTTATTTAAACACAACCAAATCTAGACGTATATCGCATCTTAAAGGCTATGCCGCCTTTTTAAAATATAGGCTGGTAACTTGTGGTTTAAACAAATGATATACCTGTACCAAAAATCTGTGGTTTGGGAAACCGCATTATGACCTGTTTATTTTGAAAAAATTCTATGTCCTCACGATTAAAAAGTAAAAAAATAGACTTTGTTTGACTTACAACCTATATTTAATTAAAAAGAAACCGCTCATAAAGAAAAATATTAACTGTGTTTATATGTGTACTGTTAGGACATTCCATTTCAACGCGCAATCGAAACAGTAACAAAGATTGATGGAAATAAGAACTTTATCGATCCCTGTTCCCCCGGTGAGTGCGCCTCGAATTGTTATTTTGTAAAGCTAAACATTCAGCTTTTCGGAATAACGAATAAATCGGAAAACATTTTAACCGCAGAAATTTCTTTGCATCCCAGCAAAGATTTCAACGATTCAGGCGGCGTTCTGACAAAAAGTAAACAAACTGTCTCCAACATGGATGGCGCGGTCATCCATTCGTTTAAAAGTAATAGCGTTTGTCTTCCTCCAAATCAAAGTTTATCAAACCAAGAGCATGGGGGTATAAATAAAACTTTTGCAACGAATGAAAGCGTTAGAGCTTCAAGAAATCAAGACGATACTTTGTATTTGCAACGCCTTTCTGAAGAAAATACCTTATCGAGGGACTACGTAAATGATTGGTTACATCCGAGAAAATCTGGCAGTTCCCCAACCAGCAACGACGTTCAGTATAAGGTTTTGTCAGCTGCAGCTGCCCAGTATGTTCAAAATATCAAAAAGCTGATGGAGAACAAATCTTCGGAGACATCATTTCTCAGGAACAGAAAAGATAAACCTGTTACACCTGATTTTTGGTCAATGCTTACAAGTGCAGGAAAGCAACATCCTCATCATGCAGAACACATAGCTCAAACCGATAACAATTTGGTCCACTCATATATGTCAAATCTTAGTAAAAGATGGACGTCCATCATTAACCAAAAGTTATCTAAGAAAGAAGAGCATAACTCTATATATTCAAATTGTAATTTGCCTTTTGGCAAGTCAGCAGACCAAAATTCAAGGTTTGAACCCAATAATACACTTTTATCAGAGAAAACCAGCCGGGATTTATACGTATCAAAGCCCTCACATGGTAATATAGGTTCAAAAGATGATCAGTCGTCCATTGAATGTTCACCTTCGTTGAAAATTACCTGCGATTCAACTTTAAACAGAGGTTTTAAAATAGCTAGTCCTCATTCTGCTCCAGCCTCTTTCTCTGATCAATTTTCACCATGGCAACAACTAGCAGTTTCTCAACGTGATCAGCAGACAATCCGTCCTTGGTCTTCAACTGGTCCACTTGGCATTTTATCGCCTCAGGACTTAGGCGATGCCGAAACCTCTTCTTTTCCAAGTCCCGTTTGTTTTAGCCCAATACCTAATGTCAAAGCTCATCTCAAGACAAGGGACAGTGAAATATCGCACAATTTAAACACAGCCTCAATTAATGTGAAACAACACTCGATTTCTAGCATTAAATCATCTAATCAAGGCAGCCCTTGTCCTAAGCTTTCCAACTCGTCTAGTCCTGCAAATATTAACTCATGCAATTTAAACAGCGACATATCACCGATGACAAATATATCTGGAAACGAAATCGCCATGTTTACCCCCAACCACATTAATACCGTTTGTAGTCAGCTACAAATGCCTTATTTACCAATTTCAACCAAGTTACTAGGATCTTCAAAATTACCATCAGGATTGCTTTCCTCCCCTTTCGGCGGCTTACCTGCTCCTGTCATTCAAACACCTTTATTTCTTCCAGGCCAGTTACCACTCGGGGGATTTTGTAATACGCATCTGTTAACGTCGCATTTTGGAAATATAGGACAGTCTGCATCCAATGTGGACACAACTCCTCAAGTACATTCAGCGGGGGGTAAGATAAATTCTTCCCGCAAAAGCCGAAGTCGCGGACAACCGATAGACAGTGTACATGCCGCAATAGTTCGAGAAGCCAAGGAACAGTTTAAGGGTCTTGATCCTGAAAACATGTATATACAGTGCCCAATATGCCAAAAGCGAATAAAACGACTATACCACTTTCAACGACACATGCGTATTCACACAGGCGAAAAGACCCATCAGTGCCCTTGCTGTCAATACAAGTCGGTAAGAAAAGATAATTTGAAAAGTCACATGAAAACTCATGAGAAACAAAGTATCGAAAACTCCAGAAGAACTGTGCATGAAAATACCTTCCAAGAACGTCGAGCCCATCAGTACGCCGATGGCAGAAAAAGTAGCGTGATTGAAAATAACGAAGAGGAGCCGGAAAAGCAGCAACGTGCGTTACCAGCCCATCGAGCAGCCAACGAGTACTCAGCGTCGTTTACCTCTTCCTACGCATCGCCGTATCCTTTTCCCTACTTCCCCCACCAACAGTATTCTTCTAGCCCTTATGTAAATATCTCTCCTTCCAGACTACAGCAGCACCATCAACCGAATCACCGCGATAAAGCAACTGTTAAAGGCGAAACGTCCGCCATAATTACCAAAGGGAAATATTCAAGGAAAAGCGATTCCTCTTCAAGCGACCCTCTTTCGCCTGATGCGGATAACCCGACAAATAAAACAACGATCGTTAATAACTCTGCACCGCTGTCTCACGGTCAATCAACCAACAAGCCAAAGCACATGTCAGACAAAAATATTTTTAGGGCAATAAAAAATTCTGAAGATTCATTACAGCAAAGTGACATTAGCCTGGTAAAGACATGGAATGACAATCAGAACAACAGCAACAGTACAAAAACTGGGCATATATTCCGAACCTGGGGAAACGATGATGTAGCCGGTTCCACAGGTGACAAGTTGCCAACAACCACACCCTTTGGCGGTTCACTCGACAACAGCTCCATCACTAGCACCGATTTTCAAAATTTCAATAAGTTTTCTGCAGGGTTCGTATATGTTGCCATTTTTAATCTCCACATTTATTATAAATAATAATTTTATAGCATACACACGTATTTTTATATATTAGCGTATATCCATCGATCTGTATCATTTTTATTTCATTATTTTCATCAAGCGCACACATTGAAAATTAATTCGTTGCAGCCAAGACGAACTTACGATCGAGAATTTGGCGCTTGTCAAGAAGGAACATCAAGGCAATATCCAGCGAAGTGAGCTATGTCTTGTACATTTTATTTAATTCGTATTTGGCGAAATATGTCCTCTATATTTGTTAGTTAAACAACATAGTGATAAAATGCACTTTAACACAAATAATAACTAGCATACACTAAAGTGCCCTTTGACTTAAAATACTAAAAAAACTTAATAATAGGTAGAGGTTGTACTTGACGTAGTAACAGTAGCAAAACCCATACAGAAGCGACATGGCCGACCATGTCGTATTTATACAACGACTTAACTTTAGATTTTGGATAAAAGAATCTGTATAGAGAAAGTGGTTTGTTCCTGTAAAATTTGTATAAAAATTGTGTTTAAACATGTTTATAATATAGATACAATACTTTTTTTATATAATATATTGTGTTTGGTGATTGCCACGCGAGTATTGCTTAAAATAGAATGAGTTTCGAAATTCCAAAGTAAAACTGTTATATTTTATGCCAAAAAATGAATTAATTGTTGCGATTTAGATATCCCCATTATGAAGTTAGCCGTAGGACACGATAGCGCGCCGAAAACTAATATCGCCTTTTCTCTTTGACCTATCGCATTAGCAGCTTGGGCTCTTTGTTGCTAAATTTGAAAGACAAAGCTGCTTGACAAGGCTTGTTCTGGTAAAGAGCCACAATTAATTATGTCAATGTACGTTCTATCATAATCAGGCAGCAATCAGGGGAACTAATTACTGATTACCTGACCCATGTGAAGAAACGACCACATCGTCGACATTTCAATCTTATTTCAGGAAATCAAACACTGCAACAAAAATAGAACGTTTAAAAAATACTGCGCGTACGCAATCTGCAATAAGAACCTTGACCCGAAAATAGTTTCTATGCAAGTGTGTACGCCAGCAAATACTGGGGTCATTAAAGGTGGTATAATTATCCGTTTTTAATTTAGATTAATAAACTCTTACCATGCTTGGGTTTACATTTAAGCGTTGCCAAAAAGTCTGTATTCCCATGTAAAACGTTTAAGATTTACTTGGACGGTGACCTTACTAGTTAAATTTGTGAACTGACTTCTATCTGTTTCAATGTAGGTAACATTTAATCCTTCTAATTATAATGCGCATCTTAGTAAGCAGATAGTTCTTACCGTCGTTACGATAAAAGCATGTCATGCTATACAGTGTATAACAGTGTATGTACACCGCAGAAGGTTACAAATTCGCAAAACACAGCTCTGATTTTTTTACTTTTTATACCTTTATATCTATGTGTTGATCATAAATGCGCACTTATGTATGTTGTATGTGCATCTCATAAACGTGAGGTTAAATGTATATTTTTTAATTATATTTGTGTTTAGATAGTCACGTGTATTTTGCATTCCGGTACCTTCAAATTAAAACACTCACAATTACCAATTTTATTACGTTATGGTTTATCAAGCCACATCTACCAGGCTCCGGGTGGGACTTGATCCTGAAAAAGACTTCTTAAGCCGGCAATTTACGTGTTTTCCCTTCACTTCGCCACTCAAACATTTAATTGTTAGTTTTAGCGAACGTTCTGACGCAACGCACATATCTCAGAAGAGAATGTCAATAAACCAGATTTAAGTTACAGCGAGCGTTCCCAAACAACGTAATGACATACAACGGCAACAGCGTCCATTTCTTTTCGTGCATTTTAACCTATAATCAGCTTAAGAGGGCTGCTCGACTTGTAAACATGCTCTCATGATTCAGACCAATTTAGGCTGCGTTGGCTGTCATGCGTGAGGGTGCCAGAAGGTGTAGCTTTGAAGTGACAATCCGACTTTTCGTGTTATAGAGGGGCGAAATAAGGCGAAAAGTAGATTTACACGCTAAACGTCCAGCGCCACTTACAGACACGACCTTATATGGGTCATTAATATCTACACATCATTCTTACTAGCGGTCTACCTCATCGATCAATTCTAATCGCTTAGCAATCTTATTTTAAATGAACCAGATTACAAATTTATTAAACTATTACCAGTGGTATAAACAAAAAAAAGTTGTAGGTTAAGCCATTGAAAAATAATTCTCAACAATTTCTTCATAAAATAACACTAAGTAATTTCCTAATTCAAATCACGTATTTAAAAACACAAATGTTAAACCAATTAAAATCGTTAAATGCATTTCAACATTGTTTTCAAAATGCATGCCGCGTATCTGTATGTGTTGTCTTTGTTGCGGCACCGTTCAAACTATAGGGCGCTCAAACGTCGATATCAAAACGGCCAATGCCAGACTGATGGCCCCCGATCGTCCCATACCTTCTCCCTACACAGTTGCATGCGTTATTTGGCCATTTAGACCTTATTCCGTTGAAGACTTCTTCGGGCAGGTTTATGTCTTATTCAAACAATTTAGATTTTGTTCTGTCGTAGATATTACTGCGTACTTTACTTTATTATGTCGTTGATTTTAATACTATGTTATTATAGATTTTTCTATTTAAAAAAAAATTCTAGGTTTTGTTGCTTTGTAGGTCTTATTGTGTGTTCCCGTTCGAAAATTAACCTTGTTTGTATGTGCGTGTGGCGTGCGAGTGGGCCTATTGTTAATATATATTTTTCTCTATGTTTGCTTAAAATTTAAAATGCTTACGAAAGCTTTGCCACTTCACCTCTTTATCGAAATAACGTTGATTTTGATAATTATACCGCAGTAGATCAACAATATAAGTTTGAATACCCCAAACCTTATGCCATCTTTGCAACAGGATCTCTTCAGTTGAATGGTACATCATGCCTTACCGAATCGGTCGAATCAGCTGTGATGTATAGCGAGCAAAATAATGTTAAAAGCGAACCGGAAAAGAAATCTATACAGCATTCAAATGGCGGTAAGGCAAAGGTCAAAACTGAAATGCTAAAAATGTTTAGGTTGATAAACTAATGATTGGTAGTCTTGTAACATTTTGTATTTTAGATATAGATTAACTAGTGGCTTAATAAATATTGTTTTAAATATGGAAATCCCGACATTTAAAAATTGTAATTCTCCTGTTGGGGTTTGTGATCCAAAGGGAATTATCTGGAGGGGTCGCCTTGTAGTGTTTATTAAAGAAAAAAAATTGACAACAACACAATATGAACTAAAAGTTTAGAAGTAGAAGAAGCAAATGCAACCGCCTGTTTACAATTTTTTATAGAAAAATCTAGAAAATAATTCGGAATTATTTTTGAAATGTAACATTTATATCATAAACAATAACCAAGATTTACTTCATAAACATTTTAGTAAAATCACTACAAGTATAGAAATTTTGATTTTATGCCTAGTAAACTAATATAATTTGCGATTAGCAAAAATTTAAAATTATGAAATTATTAAAATATTTATCTTGGATAATGAATCTTTTACCAACTTAGGTTATACAATCATTTTATTATAATGATCCAAAAATATATCATAAAAAACAGTGCTCTTCAACCTTTTTTGGTTTGGTGAACCCTTAAAGTTTTTGTGACAAACTCATGCACCCTGTTCACTTAAAAGGTAAACTGAGGTAAAAAGCCATCTGAAAAATCATTATGCTTAACAATATCATCATGTTAATTAAACCGAGAGGAGCTGTCGAAGTTTTAAACACTGTCGATGAGAGTTCGATTATGGCTGTAGGCTGCTTACGAGTACTATTGCATGTCATAAAACAGCATTCAGTGTTGAATGTTAATATTTTATTAAAAGTTTGTAATGCAGCCTTGTATACATTTTCGTACTGGTGCACCTCATGCATATTTTGATGCACCCTAGGGGTGCACCTTGCAAACCGGTTGAAGAGCACTGAACTAGAACAGCGTTTCTCAACCTCTGGGTTACGACCCAAAAATGGGTTGCCGTTTAATTTTTTTGAGTCGCCGACCGCTGTAGTTTTATATGGTTAGACCAAAAAGATTATTTCTAGACAATTTTATTTTTGATTTTGAAAAAATTGCGAAATCAATACAAAGACATGTCTCATATTCCTTAAATTTACGACTTCTAATATTATTGTCTTCATTGTGATTTGTTAACTTCAAGCTTACAATATAAGTTAAGTAAACAGAAATATGTCGGGCTGGGCTGTTATATTTAAGCTTAGTATTGGGGTCGCCGCGAAAAAAGGGTAAACACTGTCCTAGAATGTATTGTAGATAAATCATGGGTTCTTGGACTGGCAAAATATCATTCAAACAATAAAAAAAATTACTAAAACAAGAAAAACGTTCAAGCGACGCGCTAATTTTTGTGATTTTCAAGGTAAATTGGCAAACAATTATCTTCGAGAAATGTCCTTGTGCAATTTCCCCTGACAACACTGCACAGTGTGTAGTTATTCTACCATATTCTGGTCACTGGAAATGAAAAAAAACAAAATTATTATTATTTTTGAGAAGAATAAATTAGGTGATAGGGGTAAAATAATGTGTGTTCGTCACGACATAAAATAAGTTAAAAATACATATTGGTGTTAGCAAAATTATTGTTTTTATAATGGCCACTATACATAGAACCCGTTGATTTATAACACCATTATGCTTATTTTCAATCAACGATTCAAGCATGGCTTTAGTAAAAAAACGTTGTCTTATAAAAATGGGAGCTGTGGGCTGTGGTGATTTTTAAATCTCTCAAGGCCCGTTTTTTGACAAATAATAAACTCTCTGTAACCTCATTTACACACAGCTAAATTTTGTGGAACAACCAATTCGCCACTAATTTAGAGAAAATCGAGATAATATAAATATACACATATCTATTTATATATATGTATATACATATATATTAATCTTTTTTAAGATCACATTTCTTTTTAGATTAAGATTTATAAAAGTAAATTAATTCATTATGTTTGTAATTGAAATTGCCGACCGAAAGTAAATTTTCCATTGGTACTTCATAAACGCACAATGTGTTTCCTTCATTGTGATCAAAGATTCGTTATGCGAAGAATGGAGGCTTAAGGCGTAACTTTAGCTTGTTATGCAATGTGATTCTAAATGACTCTGGTTTCTTTATCATACACCAAAATTTGGGGTAAGTTTTCAAAAACTGAAAAAAGGGTTGCGAGAACTACAAGGTGGGGAACCACTGGTTTAACAGCATGAACTGCTTCATTTGTAACGTACTTTCGGAGGAAGGAAACTGATAATATATAAATCCTTATCAGTAAAACAAATAGAATGGCAATATTGCCCTAAATCCTAATTTTTAGCTTAAAAATACCACAATTGACCTGTGAAGCGAGTTAGTCGGCCAAGCTGTGTATTTGTTTCTTCTCAGACACCCAAGATGAAAAGTACGAGAATGTCGCGTCGCCAACAAAAGAAATACTGGCTTGTCGCCTCTGTCAGTTTCGGGCTATCAGCAACAACGATTTGCAAACGCATTTGCTCATCACACATAAACATGACGGATTTTACAAGTAACAACCGACTGTTTTAAGAAATATGTTTACCCTTAAATGGCTTTTAATTATGTTTTAGTTTTTTGTAATATGTAATACTTTTAATAGCTTATTGTGGTGATTTCTTCCAAAACAGTTTAACAAATCACTTTTCTAAAAACCAATCCTTTTGCTTCATACGCAGCACCTATTAGTTTTCGCCTCAGCCTAAAATTATATTCACCTTTTATTATAAGCGATTGGTCGTTAGGCTAACTACTTATGTAGTTTAAAATTAACCTCACGTTTTCAAAAATTTGGGAAATAGCCTATGTAGACAGCAGCACTTTTTATTTTATTCAGTGTTATTTTCCTTGGATCGTTTTAAATTTCCAAAGCTTAGCTAATTTTCCTCGGAATGTAAACATTTCAGTTCAAAGGCAATAAAATATAATAAACAACTTTTAAATCAATTTCACTTCGGTAAATTGTATAAATTTTTAGGTGCGATGTATGCAACTACCTAGGTAAAAACTTGAGCAAATTGGTAGAGCATATCCGAATCCACACCGGTGAGCGACCATTTAAGTGCGATCAATGCAACTACGCGGCCAAACGAAAAGATAACCTGGCACAGCATAAAGCAGTGCGGCACGACAAGAGAAAGGACAAGTCCGGGTCGCTCTACATCTCAGTAGATCCTAATAATGGCCAGCGTAAGGATGAAAGCGACGAGGGATTTAGGTCGACCAAACGTATAAAAAAAGATCTTTCTTCAAAAAAATCACCTTTAATTCAATCCTGTTTTGATTTCGAAAAATCGAGTCATATCAAAAGCACTGCAGGTAATAATATAAAGAACAATGTTGAACAAGGTGGAGTGTCTTATGCACCATTATTTCACAAGTATTCTACAGCTGCCGCCGTGCCTGCCCTACCACATTATATGTACCCATTTTGTTTTCCTTCTCCTCTTATGCATGCAGCCGACTTGGGAGGACAAGTAAATGGGTCCCATTCGCCCAGCGCCCAGTTATCCAATCCAGGTAGTTACTCACTCAAGGTACGAGCTGCACTCATCACCCCGTAAAATTCTTCAAGTCGTCCTATTGGTTGCTCTACACTCTACAGAAACAATCTTGAATTTTGGTTTGCCTTTACTTTCGCTCGCCTGAACTATTCGCTTGTGAGTGACATCAACTAGCTACATCCAATAGACAAGAAAGAACCATGAATACTCTGGTGAGTGTTAAAGCTTTATAATAAAGGCATATTTACTGGCTAAGTTGACAATAGGTTATTACACAACCCTCGAATAAATACGCATCAAAGTGTTTGGAAAGCAGTTTCTACGACAGACAACCAAATAGCATAAAAAGGTATGGCAAATATTCCCTTCGCATAACTTTGGCATAGTATAATCCAACAAACCTCTAGGCCTTTAATTTATAGTTTTTGAGTGACACTTACACTTCAATCAACTAGAATGTGCACACGTGATACTTCCACGAACACAGGGATAATTGCCACCATTTATTTTACGCGGCGAGGTTTCGAAAAGCACAAGTCTCGAACACGGTTTAACTGCTATTTAAGCCGTAACGTACAAAGGGTTTGGCGATGCAAAAGCACTTCAAGAATTTAACTCCCGCGAAGGTCTGTGGCGACAAGTAATTTGTGCCGCTAAACACAATTTAACCGAATTATTCACTGTTATACTTCAAATACCAATCGTTATAATATGTTCCAATACCATTAACAAAAACATGTACGTTTTGACCATTGACTGTGGAACATTGCAATCAGTGCTTTACGTATTTGTTTTGAAGATGGTAATTTTACCGCACTACAGTCTTTCAGACCCATAGGGCCAAATATCTCGTTTGTTTTTCGGTTTGTTCCTCAACGCTTAACAACAACTGAGTGTCTTTTTTCAGGAAAACGTCGCAAAATTACATCATGACGTGTCGTCATAAAACAATTACTTTAACAAACACTTGTTTTTTTAGCAAACTTGTGCACAATTGTAGCTGAATACAGGTGCGGGCATGTCCTGATGTTTTACCCTAGATCTGTCGCTTGTCATAAGATCGCGCATTGACGACTAAAATTGTTTTTTTTTAGTTTAAGCAAACACAAACATACACCGTTTACGAATCGCATAAACTATATGACCTAGTTCTCATTAAAACGCACTGTTAGTCGCCCATGCAAAGAATGTCGTTGGTAAAACATAAAAAGTGATTTATAAGTCTAGGGCAGTGCATTGATTTTCGAAGCATTGCGATTTTTTGGTAAATTGTCTGTCGTTTACCCTTGAAACCGCCATTTCCCATAATTGGGCCCCAGCGGATGTGACGCATATGATCAATTCAGGGCACAAGCCTGTGAACAGG
Source organism: Ascidiella aspersa (assembly GCF_963924565.1). NCBI lineage: Eukaryota > Metazoa > Chordata > Ascidiacea > Phlebobranchia > Ascidiidae > Ascidiella > Ascidiella aspersa. Next base: position 13,662,950 of record NC_139454.1, on the reverse strand, counting down.
AAGATAGAACAACCCTCGGCTTATTCTACGTTCAGCTTGCGCCTTTCGTAACGGTCGTCCAACTCAGGCTGGGAATATATTTTTATTACGAATTTTTTTAAATGATTAAATAGCGCCATGGGAATCTAGACTTTTATACTGAAAGGTATTCCACATTAATCTGGCTAAATGCAATTCGTTGGCAACTTCCGCGAATCTTTTATAACTGATAGGTGTAGTTTTACGCACAAACAATCTCTTGACAATTACATTTTCGAATGTGTCTGATCTCGTTGTCAGTCGTGCCTAAAAAGGGGATCCATGCATGCAAGTAGCATTTTTCAATATTTAGTAAGGTATGCTTTTGCGATAGTTTACTTATGTAGGCACAGCTAAAAGTACTTTATTAATATAAATTAAAATATACGAACCTTTAACATATACCCCACTCTCGGTCCACTTTCAACCCGGATACCCCTTATCAATTGACTGTTTCTCTCTGAAACAAAATGGAAGGACGCTGGACATTGTACGGAATACCAGTTACTTATATCATTAAAATGTAAATCTAATCATAAGCTTTACTATACAAATCATCACCAACGTAAAACGCTTACATTTGATATGGCAAAAATATGGTCAACGAACAATGTATATCACCGGTCGGATGTACAATATGACAATACAATCCGTGAAATTATTCTCCGTCCATACTTAGAGAGACCACCTGTAAGGGTCAACATATATGGTGACCTTGTTTTCGCCCGGAGCCGTTATACTCTTTTCTGTTGTCATGATATGTTTGACTTTTGGCAATAGCATCGGCGATCGAACGGTCCCGCCCGCAAACAACACATCATCAGAATAAACAGTAGACGACCCTTTGTTGCGTCACAGGCTTTCAATGGCCCTGTGCGAGAGGATTAATTTCTCGATGAGAAGGCCGAAATACTGACATGCGACGAGCAAGAGTCGCCAACCCTAAGCACACATGGCACGGGTTTGTTTTAGTGCACTCCGTGTGACCGCAAATAAACCAACGCCCTTTCGCAAGATCCTAAAATGGACACTCTTGTTACGTTTTCCTGTCCAGGATGCTGAAGTCGAAAACCATGTCCAGTATCTTTATGCAATTTTACCTGTTCTGGTCTTCCCATACACTATGCTACCTTAGGTAATCAACAATCGTTGACATTTTTCTTTGGAAAGTTTGCCTTTTGCGACGCTTGTCGAAAGCCGATAAGATTGAACATATCGACACTTTCTTTGTTGGACTGACAACGTGTTTCTCTTAACAAAATCACGGGGCTGTTGAAAGCCCAAGCGCCTTGAACGTCTATTTTCGTAAACTAGATTGTTTATTGTGATGTCTTTGAATGGAAACAACAACTTTCTATTTAATAAAAAAATTTGCCGTTGAACGCCTTTAAAGCGGTGGGAGTTCACTTTTTGAAATTACAGTATTTTCGACAGTTTACCACCATATCTTGGTAAAATATTTGTAGCATGTTGATTGCTTCCGATCTTTCAACAAAAAATGAATAAACCTAATAAAGCAGAAATTATTTATCGATAGGTAAATCAGAAAAATCCCAGCTTTCAGGACGTTTCGGTGAGAGCTCAATCATCATACCGTTTAAGATCAGTTTTTTATTATTTTATGTCTTGAGATTTTGTTTTTTAGGATTTTATTATTTTAAGTCGTAGGTGAAGTTCTCCAAAACTTTAAATATGGAATTTGACGAAAGAACAAATAATTTTTTTCAACAGAAAGATTTTCCAAATATGTGAAACCTTATAATTGATCGATTGGCACTATATTGCAGTTGTCACCATGGACCACATTTAAAGCGCTATCGCATTTATCTATTTATCCAAAATGGCAGTTTTGCACCACTGTTTGACGTTGGCCCCTTGTAAACAAGGCCATATCGACCCTACTTTGTTACTTGCACAACTAATAACTTATAGCTCAAGTTCAAGGTCTGTAGACTGGATGAAAGCGAGAAAACTTCACGAAAAAATTTTCCCATTCTTAAATTCATATAGGGATAACATTATTGGTTGTAGTAATTTTTAGTACATATGGCCAGTTAATTACAATTATCTCCTAAAATTAGAAGCAAAATAAGATAGATATTGCACTCGATATCGGAAAGCAACTTGATAACAATGGACTTTGTTTGCGTGTTTACACGAGATTAAACTGATTCGAAGTAGCTGTTGGTTTATGCGCCCGGGTGGTTATGGCATTACCCAAACAAGTGGCAGGGCTTAACCGCGACTCGGCGTGTTTATTAATCCGCATTTATCTTTGCGATCACGTTGAAACGTCGGGACTTTCCATTTAGTGGCCAACCCGCAATGAAGTTAAAGCAACGGCGGATTTAATGCACTTTTTAGTAGGCACATAAACTCCCTTCCAGTCAGTGCACCGAAATCTATAATTGTAAAAAGGTTGGGTATTTAACTGTCGATCCACAAGACAGTATCTCTGACTCGTGTCGTGTTGCTGTGTTCCGTAACAAATTAGTCGAAGTACCTCAATTGTTTAAACGTTTGTTTACTTAAGCTTTTCTTATTTCAAACATTTCAAAGTTCTAATTGTTTTAGGGCAATTTGATTATTTTGCGTCCAACACATTGGTGCTACACAAAACATATCTATAACTCGAAAAAATAACATTGTTAAAATGTAATATATTGTTATATTTTGGTAACATAATAAAACGTATAGTCTCACTTAAGGACCTACTTTGTTTACCGTTTACAAGCGACCGCTTTGACATCAAACAGTGAATTCGAGGTTGTTTCATGTTTGCCTAACTTGTTTTTTTATCAGCGTTGTAAAAGCCCAATAGGGCCAACAAAAAGCAGACGTGGAAATGCCAACGAGTGACCGAATTTAAGGTTTCACAGCTTTGGTAAACTTGCATAATACTAAATTTCGTAGATTACTCCAATTAAACAAAATAAAAAAATAAAAAATAAAAATTATATTTGTTAATACTAAAAAAAATAAAAAAGGAATAGATTGTGCGCGTCATACAATTTTACTCAAAGTTAAACAGGTATGTCTTTTAGTCAAAAATTGCGTTTATATATATGTAAATAAATCAGCGTACGTGCCACCCTCCATGCACCCGGTAACCCATTCGCTGTTTTTCCATTGAGAGCAAAAGCAATCATATTTGTAATATGAAAAGGCCAACTTGCCGATGTCGCCGAATTACAGACGTTAAATATTTGTGTTTGCAAATGCGGTTAAGGGAGGGGATCTAGGGCACTGCGACGCCCCCAATCAAACAATTTGTGCAACAAAGGCAAACATCGCTGTACAGTAAGCTGAACTAAAATCTCTACCGTTGGTTAGAATTTGACATTTAAAGCAATACCTGATTTTTTTTTATAAACTTTGTCAATTTTTATAGGAAAAGCGTTTGTGGGACACTTTAGCAACTTATATTACAAATTTTGAATGGGAAATCCGTTACCCAGTGACAATTGCAACTTTTAGAAAAGTACAAATGTCCACAGAATTTTTCCTACATTATCTTAAAGCTGTTCGGCCAGTCGTGTAATGTCAGCCTTGTTGCCAATTGTTTCCGCTTTGCTTATGTCGCTTACGGGTGGCAACACTCGTCAACAAACTCGGCAACCTTGACCTTTCCCCCAACTTCCCCAAGTCGTTTCAATTGCATGTGATTCAATCTCGAATAAACTTATGCAAAAACGATAAAACTGTGGCGTTTGTTATTTGGGCAATTTGCTCCAAAAAACATATATGTTGAATATGTCGATGATTGACTGTTCATTGGGTAAAAATGTTTTTAAACTTTACATAATACCGTAACGAAGGATGAAGTATTAGAGATTTGACTACGTAACGCAAACCGAATGGATATAACGCTTATACAAAATGTTTGAACAACTATATTTTTATGCGCAATTTTAACGACACTATTTTGTTGAACGTCGTATTCAACCGTTGGAAATGATTTCGTGATGAAATTTCACTCTTAAAGTTGATTTGTTTTATTGCTTATGAAAAGACAAAATGTCCGAAAATCATTAATGTTGTTTGTTAACTTTAAGGCAGTTTCATATTGTATTACGATTTAGGCAGTGTCATTCCTTTTACATTTGGCAACTCGTTTTTACTTTGGCCTATTTTAAGCATAAACTGGGGAACGTTTAATGCTGATTAATGCCACTAACAATTATTAATATTGTGAACGCAAAGTTCGTATCCATATTTGCTACATAATTTTTGGTTGTAATTACTAAATTAATCCGACGGTTAAGTGTTTTTATATATACTGGATAGCCCAATGTTTTTGCAAGACTATTGTATACATTATTAAAAAGGGTTTAAAAGCTACAATGTTCATATAAAAAAAACATTAATTAAATGTAATAAATTATTTTTATTTTACGTATTCGAATTGTAGCGCCACATCAACGAAAGTTATTTTTTATACAGTGAAAGATCTTTAAAATTTCTCCTTGAATTTTCTGCGGTTTAGCAACGCGTGAGGGCTGATTTCCATTCCAGCCGCTGATAAGTTTCTTACGAGTTCCGCGAAATTGCTGCGACCTCCCTGAATTTATTGTTACAAGGGAACTTTGCAGCGCGGTTTAAGGGGTTCAGCCGTGCTGAATTTTCTCTGATACGGCATTGTCCAAGCTTGCCTCTAAGTCTGGACTCTAAAGTAAAGAAGCAATGATAAAAAAACATATATGAAAACATTTTCTTACACAAACTAGATATGACACAGAAACTTGATAATTTTTTCAGGCTTACCCGATTTTGAAAATATTTGCAGTATACTTGCTTAACCGCCATTGTAAAACATTCACTCTATGTCCTCAAATGCTAATGTATTCCTAAGCCCCGGTTTGTGCGCAGTTATTCAAAAATTCGGCGCTTAACTTAAATTGTTTTTATGTAATATATTCAACGCAAATTTTAAAAGATCTTTAACTAAAAGTATACCGATAGGCAATTCAAACCGATAGTGTTCTTAAACTTTAGCAACATTACTTTCGGCGTTTTATTTGAAAATTGCACAACATTTTTACTTAAAAATATAATGTTTGAATCCATTGTTTATCAATCAGGTTTATGCTGTCTATCAGGAGTAGTCCGTTGACTTTATGCTGTCTATCAGGAGTAGTCCGTTAAATGCCCGATGATATGTGTGTCCAAAGCGAACAGAAAAACAAAATCAAAAAGGGTTGGCCAAAACTCGGAACGTTAAGCGTTCATCGTGGTTGTGTTGATATTTTTGTCAGCGTCTTCGTGGCGAACCTAAGGAGCAGGAGCGAGACCTTTACTGTCAATGTCTTGTCTGGTTTTGTGAGCTTTTCGTCAGCTCGGAGCGCGTCGTACCAGGGCACCTCTTATTTGGCCCATAACACGCGTCGACTGGGGATTAAAACGGCGTGCTGCCATCGCAAACTCACTGAGCAGCGCATCGCTACATCACCAAAGCTAAGAAGCGAGCGATTATTCCGTGCTGGTGTGCAGATATGGTTTGTTCCTGTTATTAGGGTGTAGCACAAACCACAACGTCATATCGTCTATAATGCGGTCTTGCATGGCGCCTTGATCTGGTTTGTTTATTTTGCAATTATCGCAACGTGATAGTGAAATATCAGATTGTCTTCAAAATGTGGTACAAAATAAAATATTTGTGAGTGTTGTGGTACGCGTTTTACGTCATTCCAGTTCTTGGCAAGACTTTCAGACAATGTTTGTGTTGCTTGTGGGTATACTGTACATAATCGGTCAATATCACAATTAAAGTTATTTTTACAAAAATGTGGTTAGGCTTCTTGCGCTCAATGCATTGTCGCATATCATCGCTGCTTGGCACCTTATCACTTCGTGGCGTACATACTACCATTTATGACGTAACAACAAGCTTATCTTAATTTCCGCCAATGAACAGCGGGTGCTTGCGAGTAGTGACTTCGGATGCACCGGAAACTAACATGTTCGTGGACCAAGTGTATGCGTTATTGCTACGTCACAACGCAGGTTGTTTAAATGTCAAATTGTTGCCGACGCGGAAACGATAATGGACAAGTTCAAAGTTGCTGACGGCATTGCAAAAACTATACTTTTTATTCAATTCGCTTTTCACTCCTAAGGACAAATGGTCACATTTTGAATTTGACATATATTAAAAAAAACGCAGGTTACCAAGGCTTCAAAATACAACTTTTCTATTCTTTTTTATTTTACGACCTTATTCTTTGATTTTTTACATTGCTTTAATTTCGCTTTAATAACTATGAACATTGGTGATTAGGTGCAGCCAATACGTAATTAATTTTGTGTGTAGTTATGACTATGGATTTTGCGTTTTTTGGTATAAGTATATTTGTTGGTATAGCAAACTGAACTCACTTTTTGGTGCTACCCTTGCAGTCTTTAGCTAAAAAATCTGGTTTTAGACTGCTTTGAAAAAAAAATAGTTAGCACCAAACCAAATAGAGGGAAAATAGAAAGCACTAAATCAATAGAACTTGTTTGTTCACCATTTACTTTTTCATATAATTAATATTTTGTAGGTTAACCCTTACTTTTACGTTTTTGTTTGTGAGAAGTGCATGCTATTATACTTATTTTCTGATGTTTCATTTTGTAACACCAGGTTTTGTTTTACAGGTGTTGCCGCTCTTTCATCGTTACGTACCCACGATGCGGATTGGTTATGAAATATGTTGTCCGTTAGATGTCGCTCAGGGCCTCAGCGATTCAATCCATTCTCCGCGTGCTTGTCACATTTCCAGCCTGTAAAATGTGCCTTACTTATGCCTTTAGTGATTTGTTTCATGCTGGACCCTATCGTCAGTGTTAATAATATTATTATTATACTAATCAATACTATTAATATTATTGTCGATTTGTTTGTTTGATAGAAATACTTTACTTTACTTTACTTATGTATACTGTGTACGGTTTTACTCTTTCTGCACTGCAATGTCTTCGTTTAGTTTTAGAACATCAAAGTAAACCAAGTATTGTTTTTATAATTACCGTGAAACTATTGTTTTCTGTTTTTTTCGTGCAAATAATTTATTCATTTTAGTTAGAAGTGCATAAACCTCGTTTTCTTGTTTTATTTGCTTATCTCCAAGAATGTAGTCTAGTTTCGGTTACTACTTGCACGATGAGTTTTCTCGTAAAATGGAAAAAAAACTTTCATCTGCTTTGTTTCTATGCATTAACCGATTTCGCTTGGCTAACTATATGGTGTAACAGTAACACGTTTAATAAAATAACGCAATATAGAATGTTGTGCAAAGTTACATTATATTGCTATATTAACTGAACAACAGTAAAATAAGAGCAAAATCTTTCCAAAGACACATCAAATTTTATTGTGAAAGTATGTTTATGTGCCTATAAGCGTATCAAAACCAAAGTAAAATACAGGATCAGGTTTTGTTGAAATAAATACATATTTCGCCTAAAATGACATATTTTGTTCCTGTAATTACAGTAAAATACATATACAGCAAAAGTAATGAAAACAATTATTTGCTACGTATGTATTTTTATATCGTTTTGGGTGAAATATATATATTATCTTTAACAAAAGTCTGATCCCTAATTTTCTTTTGTGTTTTTAAACTTTGAATTTTCTTGTTTATATATGCGTCAGCGAAGCACTGATCGACAAGCGGAAACCTTCTGTTAACTTTCGGATATCATAAAAAGCACATTTATATAGTATTTAAGCGCATGGGTAACGTGGTTGACTGTCACGGAGTTCTAGGAATCATTTAAAAAAAATTGATATAACTTTCCTTGTTTTCTGAAAAAAATATTCGTCGAACGTTGACGTATTCGCAATACGACAGAAATATGAAAGACCCGTAAGGAAATAATGACAACTGACTCCTCGACTTTCTTAAAATGTGCTGTCAAGTTTGCTCCAATAGAATATTAGAAAGTTTCGTGTTCTGGCGAGTTTGTGTTTATTTTGCAAGGATTGACATCTGATGAAGCCAATAAATAACAACTACCACAGTCACATATTTCTTAGTCTGGCGATGTTAATAATAAAATAGGAAGAAGTGCTTTGCAAGTTTTAAATTTTAAAATCCCGCAAACGGTTTAAATTGTTGGGTTGAATCTTACACAAGTTGTGCGAAACTTTACTGACACCTGTATGTTTCGTTAAGTATTGGAAAACCATTTTCAAAATAGTTTATTCTAGTATTTGCACTACTTATGATTCAAAATCAATGTAAGATTACCAGATTGCTTTCGTTTTACCTACTTTATCAAGGCAGATGTTGTAGGATTTAAATCCGTGGTTCCAGCTTTCTGGGAAAAACATTTTTAAATCAAAAAATGAATCAATTAAAAATATGCGCAATTCAGCAAAATACCTAGATACTCGAGTAAAAGTTAGTTAAGGATTGCTTGAATACTACGTTTTGCAGATAAAACATATTAGTCCTGTAGTAACTTGTTTGAAAGGACTAAGTTATTTGCCTGCGGGTCTACAAACATGCCGTTATTGGCACCCATACCTTTGGGTAATTTTGGGGTTTGAAATGACTTAGGAAAGGCGCCTGAGGTCGTATTTTGATTGGAATGTGCCCCTATGGAATGTACCCCAAAGCAAGTGCTTGTGACAGGAGTTGAAGGGTTAGGAGTCATTAAAACGGCAGCTGCTGCTACAGTAGAACAACCAGAAGTGTTTCTTGTCAAAACCGACAAGACATCGGCGAAAGGTGTGCTGTTTAGCGGGCTTCCACCCTTGCTGTTGCCGCCAGAAAGCAGCCAAGACATTGATGACGCTGCCGGAGGATTTTGCGAACGAACATGACCTGTAAATAACAATTACCTATTTGTTAAACTAACAATGATTATTATCTTACGCAGTTTGTATAAAGCTTCAATTAACGATATTTGATTAATTTTATTTACGCATTGCGTTCAATGTTGCAATTAAATTCAAGTATTAACAAAGACATTACACGACTAAAGTATTAACTGTGTAGGCTGTGTGGTGCTGAATTATATTGGACCGGATAGCCGTGCAGCTGGTTGCTCGAGGCTTGTTTTCCACGAAGATTAGATGACATCAAGCCATCAACAGTTGCAGATTGATGAATTTGTCCTATACCACCATCAAGACTTGTAGGCTGCCTTATGTGTCCAGGCAATGCTAGGTTTTTGCCTCCTTAAAGAAATATCGCATTATTTTTTACCAAGGTTTGGCCTGCCGGAAAAGGACGTATTTGCGTAAGCCCTTTGTAGGGTAGATCCAAAACTTTTTAGTGTACAGCACGCTAGCACGTATGGCGGATGTGCTTCTAAAGGTTTTAATTCAAACATAAAAAATGATTTGTGTGCCTATAACTCGAAAAGGTTATCGCAAAAAAAAGACAAAATACGATGTTTCCTTATTGTTGATATGACACAATTCAACTAACCAGCGTTGATGTTCACCAGCTCTCCTGCGCCACCACTCAGTGAGTTCTTTCTGTCATCCCGGTCACCAGAAATTGTATCGATGGCAGCAACGTTACTAAGATTTGGCGGATTGGATCCTTAAAGGCACGATAGTAATTTAGTGTAAAACGTAAAATATTTAATTTTTACATATACTTGGAAACATTTTACACCAAAAAAACGGTCGCCTATTGTTTATGCATCTTAATTAAATCACTTTCCATAACAGTCAAAGCACCTATTGACCAAATTTACCAGATATCCAATTTAACACAAACACCCGTATTTCTGTTTAGGGTTCATTATTCGAAAAATACTTTTGAATTTTTTTTCGATGGTTACGTACCAATGGGGCTTGAGCTATTGATAGAATCCCCGCTGTTCATTCCAGTCATTGCATTGGGACTGCCTGGGGGACTAGGCGATCGCTGCATGCTAGCAGATGGCTGTTGCTTTGCGCGTTCCATTTTTCTCCATTTAGCCCGACGGTTTTGGAACCAAACCTGTACGAAGCACGATTACCTAATCACCAATAAGGTAAGAAATGCCAATCAACCACTAAATTTACTTTTTCATATAGGTTCATTTGGCTCACAACCCACTTAAAATACTGTTTTAAACAGACGATCTTAAGACTGTTTATAAAAACAGATATAAAACATTAAAGCATGTCTTAAAATCATCTGATACGAAAGCAAAAATCTTTTTTTTTTACATTTTATTGTCTGCGAAAGATTCCTCACTCCCGAAAGTGTTTCGGAAGTTTTAAACAAAGTTTAAACAAAGTTTAAAACTTACGTTTATGAGTTAAAATGTTGGAATTTAGGAAACAAAGTTTGTCTCAAGCTGAGTGGTTTTAAAATTACTCATCTTGTAAAACACTTGTAAGAAAAATCATTTAATACCTGAACCCTTGCTTCAGTGAGATCTATTTTTAATGCTAGTTCCTCGCGTGTGTAAATGTCCGGGTAGTGAGTCTCTGCGAAAACCTTTTCAAGTTCTTTGAGCTGGGAACTTGTGAACGTTGTACGAATCCTTCGTTGCTTTCTACGCTCATGCAAACCACCATAACCAGGATGGTGTTGATGACTTGTTTCAGCGAAAAACTTACATGGCACTGTTTTACGAAATAGAAAATAAGAACGCAATGGCTGTAAATTCTAATTTTAGTTTCTTACAATATAGCCTATACATAGTATGTACAACTTAAAATTAAATTATACAAAATTTTCTGTTTAAAATATATGTTTTTATTAAGAAGGTGCTGCAACACGGAATTTTAATAAAATACATGTTTTGTTAAATTAAAAGCCATGCCTTGACGTATAGCCACACATGTTTCTGGCCAAATTTATTACAAAGAAAATTTGTACGTTATTCGCTTTATGCTTCTTCAAGTAACGAATGCGATTAAGGGCATTTTTGCCACCCTGGTTGAGAATTATAGTCAATCCCCAAATGTACATCCGCGAAGACCCATTTATCTCAATTACACTAAACCCTTTTGACTAGAAAAGAAAACGTGTACGATCGCCATCTGACGGTAACTGGGGAATTCCCGTCGAGACAGTTGAGATTTTTTATCGTGAGAAGAAATGAATATTATTTGTATAAAGCGATCCACTCTTTGCGACCAGCGGGTGCAATTACTTTACCAGCTATATGGTTTCGGTCACTTAGTAAATTGTTCAAATATTAAGACATAGGCTACACACTGCAAAATTAGGATCGACAAAATGGATGCGGCAAACGACAATATCATTGTTGCTCTCGGCTTGGAACATCAAGCTAAATTCTTGTAAAATTTATAGGCTAATAAGATTTTACAAGTTAAATTGGATATAGGCTACATCTGTTGAAAAGTTAAGTCAATAACACTTAAAGTATTTTTCAATAACAATGAATATCAAATATACCACGTTGTTAAGACGTTGTTAAGACGTCGCACTTCCAGTATTTTTTTACGGTGTTTATCTAATCATTTTTTTTTTCGGGAGTTCTGTTTGTATTTTAAAACTGTCATGTTGTACTAATATATTAGACTATTGATCTGCAAGAGAAAAACAAATAAAACCAATATTGCGTGATGTTATTGCTTTGCAGTTGTAAAAGATTACAATTGTTATCTCCTACACATCAGTAACAATGCAAATGGGAGTCTATATCACAAAATACCTACAATTAAGCTTTTTAAAGTTTACACATTGTGAATCAATTAACAAAGAGTAAAATTGCTTACATTGTAGTTTTTGTACTTTACTGATAAACGTTAGACCAGGGGTTCTTAAACTTTTTTTTACCTCGGACCCCTAAAATTTTTTTTCAGCTTTGCATGGACCCCGGTAGGCAAGAAATGCTCCAAAATGATGTCCCCCAAGGGGTCCATGGACCCCAGTTTAAGAACCCCTGCGTTAGACTGAGCGGGGTTTTAAATTACGCCGCAATCGCCGTTCAAGGCAAGAGGACCTGTACCTGAAGAATATGGCGACGATTCTCTAAGCCCGTTGAGGCCATAGGCTGGCGTTGCACTCATTGAAGGCTGGCATGTCGAAACTCCGAAATGAGCATTTCTTATAGGGACGGCAGCACCGTACGCCGCCGAAAAATTGCTTTGTGTTGCTTGCTGATAAAATAACATAATATTATTCGTTTGTAATTGCAAACCAATATGTTAAAACATATTTTTACAACAAAACTTAAATCTAAAATGTTATAATTTATCGTGTTTTTTTATTTAGACTAAACGACTTAATTAGGGGTATATTTGTTAGCAGGGGCATATTTTTGAGTTTAATGTATATAAAATGCGGTACATTAATTTAGCTATTTGTTGGTTAATTGACTCTACTCATGTTTTGTTAAGTCATATATCGAACAATATCAAGCCTAATATAAATAAGTATAGGGTGTGTTTTCGATTACTTCACAAAATAATGTATTCTTAGATTGCAAGACAAAAAATTATTGAGACAAATAAAAAAGTTTCGTAGAATACCTGCGCATGGGCACACGAGTTAAAGTCGGTGCTGTATGGGTTGGTCTGGTAAGGCTGCACTTCACCTCCAGCAGCAGCAACGGCCATGCACGCAGTCGTGTCATAGCTAGGACCCACGCCCAAATACGAGGAGTAATCCATGGCTATTCAACAATATATTCTCAGGCTATTTTTTCTTGTGTATAAATATCACGTTTAAACTTTAAAAGGCGACATCATGAAATACATGTAAGAAAATAATAACAATATATTATTATATTTATTCATAGCTTCCAGTCCACGACTGTCAAACGGCGTAAATGCAACCCTTATTACGTTACTAGATCTATAGAAATAAAATAAGCTGACTTTGTGGGGGGCGAAGGTTAATCACGTCCTAAAAGTACTAACACTATAGTAAGTTTATAGCTATCTATAAAAGTGCCAGAGTTCCTTCACGCCCATAATCAACAGTAAATTCAATTTTTAATCTCAACAGCATTAACCTGACCAAATAAAACCAGGATCTACTGCGTCTGTCATGCCAATGTCGTTATCTCCCCCGATATAAAGTCAATTGGCCTTTCCCCTTTTTTCCCACGAAGACGCTGGAAACGCATCGGAAGAACCCTGTCTCCTTCCAAATGTTAGACACTGCGACGAAAAACGTGCCTTCGAATGGATTTAAATCGTCTTGTTTAAACGGAGTAAAACCATAAAATTATTGTATTACACAGCATATATTTGAACTCTGCGTTTATTTTTAAGTAGTTTAAAAAGTCATCACCATTGCACGGAGCTAAATATTAGGTAAAAGTTTTAAATTTAAATTTAAAACTTTGACAAACGAAAAACGAAAATAACGCGATTCTAGAAAAATTAAAGTAGGAAAAATCAAAGAAAGTGTTACAACGGTAACAACACCTTTAAATGTAAAATAATGTGCAAAATGGAAAGCAAAAAAAATAATTAAAAATAAATAGGGTACTAACCAAAAACAGAAGGACATTTAGTCGCATATCTATTAAAAGTGACGGAAGAAGTAATAAGGAATAAAATACAATAGTCTAATGTTTTGCCAGGGTGACAGAGTGGAGACAGGTGGCACACGTTTGGCCACTTTAATATACTCCATTTGGCATTTAATAACATTTCGAACGACCCGGTACGTCAGCGCCGTCGACTAACTTAGTTATAATCGACGACATGTTTGCACCGTGGTAGAACAAGCAATGGAAGACACGACCTTTTCACTGCCGCCAGCTTGGGAATTTGTCTTTAAATTAAACCATTTGTTTTTTGTTGTTGTAGCCTTTTTGTTGGTTGTTGTAGCAAACCAAGGGAACGGCTTAGGACAGTCTAGTTTTGCGACTCGCGGCCATTTTGTTTAGCTCACGATGTCTCCTGTGGAAAAACGCATGTAAGTTATGCGCAAATTTCGCTTTTTAAAATGTTTTTTTACCGATTTGTGTACAGGATTGTTACCTATAATTTTAATACGTTGTTGTTGAGGTTTCGTAACATATTAGGCCTATATAAGATATGGAAAAGCAAAAGACTTAATTTTAAACGTGAATACAGGTAGAACGGATAAAACGCTTATAGGTAATTTAGGCTACATTAACCCGTTAAGGGCTAAAGCATTATAACCGACTTGCGACACATTTCTATTGGTCTAAATTAGCATCGAATTGAAGCTCTGGGCCAGTTATTTTAAAGCAGGGGTGTTTTTAAACTCGATTTACCAACGAAGGAAATGTAAACAAGCCCTTTGGCGAAAATTCGAAGGAAAGTTTAGGTCTACACCTTCGCTTTTCACGTAAATACACTTAAGGACCTTTCCTTAAAATAGAAATTGTTCAGTGATATGACAACAACAAAATATGATAAATTTTTGTGTGTACATTCTTGTGTTGTGTTTAATTTTATAGTTAGGCAAGGCTATAGCTTCGGTCTGGCGAAATTGAAACATTACCGACTTAAAAAGCTTTTTCATCACAGCGATAAATATGAACAATGCAAGGGAAAGGAAGCGATAGGCATCGCAGGACGTTTTAGGTCGCTGCCCATCGTGTAATTTGCATCGTTACTCTTCGGATTTCTTTGAACTGGCGGCGAAAAGCTGAATGCTCCAACGGTCATTCTGAAAAGCAAGCGGAAGCGCTGGCCATTTCACGCATGGTAAGTCATGTTCTTAGCGGCCAACCGTATCGACGGCCCAACGTGTATTCGGTTCATACAAGGACGAATTGGGAAGATAAATACTTTTATTTCATCAACAGGATGAATTTTTAATGGAATATACCGTTATATTAAAACCTTATTGTAGAGCATATATTTGCCTACTAGTACATGTAGCATGATTTAATAATGATTCGTTTTTATTCTGTAGAATTGTAGCAAAGGAAAGCGTTCAACAGTGTAGCGCATTTCTTAATTAGGCGATATGTGCGAGCAGGGTTTTTTTTAAGGTTTGGTTTGGGTGACCGCTAAGTAGTTTTAAGAGACCGCAAGTGTTTCATTTAAATACCAAAATGTTGCAAGTCCAAAATTTGGGAAACCGCTGGAGAAATTTGGGGGACGGTTTCGGTCCCCCAAAACACCTTAAAAAAAACACTGTGTACGAGAACATGAACTAAACTAATTTTCTTGCCAATAGGTTTTCGTGTTTTCTATCTATGACACCAAAGTTTATATGTGTAATTTTACAATACGTAGCGCTCGATTTCATAGATGCCACATATCTTTATCGCGATCGTATGGCGACTTACGGCGCAGGGATGTTTTTTATTCGTCTTGCGTTGACCGCCCACTGTGTCGATTGAGCGTTTGTTAACGTTGGCCAAATGCCGTGAATTATTGCCCAATCTGTCGACAATGTGCGCTTAAAAGCAATTACTATGATCTGACACACACTTCAAAAGACTTCATTTATATTTTTTCTACTGAGGTTTATCGATAATTTCAACTACAATATATGTGGCTGCATAAAAGTAAAGCTTGTAAATAAATATGTGTTTTGCAATATATGAAATGCTTGTTATTGTGGAAAAATAAATCGACTATTGTATTTTTCTTTTTGATATGTCGACATCAGCAAGAGACAATGTTGAATATATGTACAGGAATCAAACTTATCGAACTGATTCATTGGGGTTCTATAGCCTGCCGAAAAACTTGCGAAAACCTATAAAACAAGACTAAAAGCTGCTTAGCTTGTCTGGCATTATTTTGCGGCTTTTTGTTCCCAACAAGCAAAATTACACCATTGGATTCAACGTTAAAAATGGTCCATTAGCTGACATAAGGTATTAGCTATAAGTGATTACCAAAGTTCGAGCTGAACCTAATGCGATAAACTAGTCTTGGGTGTTTAATTCTGCCGGCTCGTGTCTACCATATTGCTCTAATGAAGATAGAACACAGTTGAAATGTTGTTTAACATAATTCAAACTTTTTTTAACTGAACGGCAATTTTAAAAATAAGACTATGTTTTTTTTAATTTTGTAAACCATTTATCTACATCTTCAATCAATTTTGATTTGAAATAATTTTGAGAAATTATGACCTAACGTGTAATATTTAAAAAAAAAATTGACTTTTTTACAAGTCAAAAAATAATCAAAAATAATCTCCCTAATTATAACTACATACGACACTATTAAACATAAACATGTGTACAAATTTTAATGTATTTTTCAGTAGTCATATTAAAAACAGTAGTTTGAGAGGACATTTTTTGCATACCAGTTCGACAATTATAGGTAAGACGTGTACATTATGTAGGCCCATCATAGGTAACAACTTACAAAATATATGTCTGATAAAAATGGATCACGATTAGTTCAAAAGGAAATAACGGTAGTGTGCATGGTTTACCCGATGATTTATGATCTCAAATTGACAAGCGGCACGCGGTTTTACGGTACGAGAATCACACCGCATAAATATGTCACAGACAAAATGTTTTGCTCTAGTTATTTCAACCGGATGCTATATTTAACAATCCACAAACACGGGCCAACAAATTAGTTACTTGCTTGGCTAACGGTAATGTAAAATGACAATCATGCCGCACTGAAATTTACCATTGTTTTTCTACTTTTTATTCCATCAAAAACACCTTTGTCGTTTGTGACACAAGATAAATTTTGGTCTTGCTGCGTAAACGCGACATAAGGAGCTGAGCGAAAAACATAGGTCTGTTGGGAGCTAGGCTTCAGACTTGACTGACGTGGTGCATTTGTTATTGTCGATCGGCGGCCAATTACGCTAATTGCTTCTGTCGGGCGGCGTTGGCACGGGGTGGCAAGTGAACAGCAAGAAACGATAGGCAAGACAATAAAAGCCCATCCTAATACTTGGCAAGCTCACTGGCGACCAAAGTCGACCGGTTCGCCATAAATGCCAACCTTGTCAAACCGAGAACTTTAGTAGATTTATGCATGCACTTATTTTCGTGATAGGTACAACAAAAATTGTTAAAATCAAACCGAAGATAGGCTGTAAATACGGAAAGTATAACAAGGTTAATATTTTACATTTACTTTCATTGTATCCCACAATGCAAACGTCAAACCCTTCCGACGTGTCAAACCAAATCGCTTTTCTGTGTTCAAGATTTTAAATCATTTCGCGTCGAACTGCGTTTTTCATCCCCAACTCGTTATAACCAGCGTCATAGCACGAAAGAAAACCATTAGACAAATTAGTTCGCTTAGCCTTGTTGTCATTGAGGTGGGCCAGAATGAAACGGTCCGTAGGGACGGGGCAAGGCTACGCGATTGCATTATCGCAGTCCACGATTTAGATTTCCCATGCCATTAAACTGAGAATAGGAGATAAGCGCAATTAAAACAATTACAGAATAAACGATGCGGGAGAGTGTCAAAAAATCGACAATTTAATAGAATTTAGCTTATTGAAATTATATTTACATTTACGTAAAGTTAAAACCACAATGTATATTCTGTTTATGGAATCCATACTCTACAAAATGATATGATTTTTTATTTTCTGTAATAGCATATATAAGTGGTACAGACAACATCACAAAAATCTGTACCAATAATTACCACGATACTCATGCATAGAAAATATGTTTACTCACAAAAATTATATTGATACAAAATGGGCAACAATTTATCAGGTAAAGTTTCACTACTAGATGTTAAACCAAAAATAATAAAAAAAACATTAAAATAATGTACAAGTTTGTACATATACAATACACTATCCATAATTACAGTAAATATATACATAACTATATTGTTTCCTGTCCATAAACCAAAACAACGCAACGCGCTGGATGAACATAATTTGTGATGGTGCTTATTTATATTTTCCAACGACAAGTTTGATTTTGGGCACTAATATGCTTGCTTAATGAAATTATACACAGAAAATGTGACGCCGTTAACATCCATATCTCCTCTAATTGAACGGCTTTCACCGCCTGTAAATGTTGGCCATTACGCAATAGCAAACATTTTTTGTAAATTAGTGACGCCTTGATTTTAATTAAAAACCAACAGTTTAATAAACCATAATAACAATAAAAACGGTTTACCAGACGCATTGTATATAGTTTTAAATAAGCATGTTTAGTAAGCTGGTAAACATATCGACTGGGACCGAGTCCCAGGGTATTTTATGAAGAACTCATAGAGCAGAGCAATCAGCAGTTCACAGCTGAGAATAAGTACTCCTTTATTTGTCACTTTAGAGATCTGTTGGGGGACAACGGAGTATCTCAGGTTAAAAACCTTGACATACAATCCTAATACACGCTCCCTTTACTGAATTTCTGTAAATTTAGTCCGGTATGATATTTAAAGATAAAAAAGGCACTTAGTTACGACTCGTCTGTTTAGTATGAGTATATATATGAGTTGAAACTTATTTGATTATTTATCTAAAAATCTCTTGAGGTACAAATGTTTGTTTTTTAGAATTATTGAAAATTTGTTTTTATAAGACAGATAAATATAAAGTTTCTAGGGAGCGAATACGGCATGAAATTAACAAGCTCAGACGACTGCGTGTTCTTGAGCAACGGCAGCAAGTTCTTTGAGAAACTCAGCAAGAACGATGCTAGCGTAGACTGCATTCTTGGTTTGAAGCTCCCTTAGCTTACGTTCTTCCCTTTCACGTTGACGGTTTGATTGCTTCACGTAAAATTGCGAGGCGCTCGATTGAGTTGCGCCATCTTGTGACTCACTTGCAGCACTTTCGTTGCTTCTACTGCGGTTTCGACCCTATTTTGTGCAAAATGTAAGTCATAAAATCGCGTTAGAATTATGCTAAAATAGGCACAAATACAATGTTTTCGTTGAAATATCCCGAAATGTGGCTTTTGTATTGTTAGTAATACCTCTCTTTTAGTAGTTTCACCCATATAAAATTTACACTTTTTGTGATGTTTTTTTTGTTTTTTCACGACGCATGCAGTTTGTTTAACCCTAGACCTAGAGGATTTCTGCATAAACATCGAATTTTATTTACCACCTCTAGCAAAGTTTCCAATCGAGGTAGGATTGATTTCTTCTTGGTGTCCTTTGGCTTTCGTCTCATAAACATATCTCCAAAGGTTCGATTTTTAACTAAAAATGATAAACAAAACTTTTAAAACAAACGTGACAAAGTTTTGGACTATGCTTTTTTTTTAATTTTTGGGCATACTTTTTAAAATATTACATTTAGCAATACCGCCATTGCCGAAAATGCACTACAATTACACAAAAGTAAAGCAATTAATACTTTATTCAGGCAAATCGGATACAAACAATTTATAAATGGGACAAGGTAATAACAATTAAACAATATTCACAGCTGGTACATTTCTAACAACTAAATAAGTATGCCGTTAGAAGATGACTAAAGAAATGCACAGTTCCGCGTCTTAAGATCGCAACACCGCAATTACAAAATAACTACAAGTAAAGAAATACCCATTGGGGCGTGCAAGGCCATCACCGCAACATCATTCAAAACGAAAATTGCTATACTTTAAAAGCAAACTAAATTAGTATAAAGCACATTTATCAGTCAATCACTACATGGGTGTATGTTTCTAAATAACTACAACTCACCAATGCTTTCAATTCCAAATAATAGCATATTTGCTGAATTAAATCCTGTTTTTATAACCATCGTAACGAAAAATGGTTTAGTCAGCCAAATTCGTAATTCACGTCAAACTGCGAAAACGCTATATTATTTTTAAGAAGCTAAACTTCATAAAAAAGGATTCGTTTTACAATTTTGTGCTTTTTGTAGCAAATATGCCAAATATGTATTATGCCTCTTTGCACAATTATCGCGGAAATCAAATGTCACTGATTAATCAATGCAAATCAACCTAAGCTAACAAAAATAATTAATTAATTCATGAAGACATTAATATTTATAAGAAGTAAACAAATTTCTCTGTAACATTTAATGAACGAGTTTCTTAATTGTTTAGTAACACAAACGGCTACGTTAAAGTCCACGATTGCAACCCTTGAATGATTAACCAAAATTCAAAATCGTAAGGTTAAAGGAAAAAGGCTGCCGTTTACCGAAATAGCAAAAAACAGATTAATTATAAACTATCGTTTTCTATTTAAATTTTGGTTTACATTACCGCTGTCCGTGAATGTAAAAAGCATATGTAGAGTCCTAACAGCAATAACAGGCAAAAAAGCATTTCATTTAATAATATGGTTATACGTTTGATAACACTATGGATGATTGTGTACTGTAGACTGGACATTTTTTTAACCAAACAAACGCATTCTAGCTATACTGCCTTCTTAGTTAAACTCATTTCAAAATGAAAAAATCCTGATCGGTCCCTCAACATTTTAAAAACAAAATTATTTACTAAAATTTACTAGCCGATTCATAACGTCTCTGAGTTTGGTTTTGGCCCGCGACTCAAAAAAGGTTGACGGTCTCTGCTCTACACTGTTAAACAAATTTTTAAACTAAAAACGGAGAAGTAATCGTAATTTTACCATTAAAAGAACAGTTACGTGTGAAAGAACAGCTAGCAAACATGACGAACTCACTGTTTAGGGCAGATGTTCTCAAACTTTTTTTTTTAAAGTTACGCAACGGTCCCCCAGCAAGTTTTTTGATTGCTCACGGCCCCTTAAATATATACACAAATAAACACAAAATAACACGTTGTTTTAATGGTATCAATGGGGCGGGTGCACTTGCTTATTTGCTACCAGCTCGGCTATGTTAACCTCTAGCGAATCACTTTTTTTAAGTGAAGAAATCACGAACAGTTTAAAAACCGTGACCGTACAAGCCCCAGTGGCAGCGCAGCAAACTGTAAAAACGTAATTATCATTAGAACAACGCAAATTGTTTTCTTCAGGGCGTCGTGTTGAAAAAAGTTTGACAACCACTGGTTTAGTTTAGGGTAATTACAATGTTTCACGCAACAAAAGTTTTGTTTTTATGATTTACAATGACAAGAAAACGGCAAGACCTACTTGCAAAACATTGTAAATTAAATACGTGGATCAAATTTCAAGGTATTTTTTAAATGATGTCGTAAAGTACAGGCAAAAATAGTTTGTATTAGAAGGCTGTTTCCTTAAGGCAAACCTTGCAGGATTCCTATTTCAAATAAACCTTTAGTTTTATTTTTTTTAGAAAGCAAACTTTATTATTGCTTAAGTTGAACCCCAAATCGCTAAAACAGGGATGAGACTTTTTTTTAATTCTGTGTCCTCAGCATATCCCCGTGATCATGCAGTTTCTGTTATATTATATTTTTTTTAATTTAAATTAACACTCAAGTTTTGTTGTTAAACATCAAAATAAAATGCAAAGCTTAATAATCTGAGTTTGCTTCTTTAAAGTGTTTGAACTTATTGCAGCATATTTTAATAAAGATAACTGCCTGTTGTAATTTTTTGTAAATTTTAAGGTAAGTATGTACTGCACAAATGTTATTTTCCTTAATGGTGAAAATAACGGCCCAAATAGACGTTAAAAGCGACATGCTTTATTAAGGTGCGCAGCAAAAAACGAGGAGCGAGGTGTAAGCCACCTGCACCTTGCTGCGCACCTTTTTATCTATCTTTTTGCGACGCTTGTTTCGCACTTTTTTGTCATTCTTATCATTTCTTGGTGCGACCAAAGTGTGTATTAACGGGTGCAACCGATGTGGCCTTCATATCACTGATGATGGCATTAGAAATTTCAGAAACGTTTGAAAATAAAGCATGTCGCTTTTAACGTCTATTTGGGCCGTTATTTTCACCATTAAACTTATGAACAGATCCGTATATAGTGTTCCAAAGTTATTTTCCTTCTTTTCCGAATTCCACTACTGAAACAATAACGAAACATAATCAAACAATTTTGCTTAAATTTCACAATCCTCGCGTGACCTCACATGCTATAGTGATACACAGATTCGCGAGGTAATATCGTGGTACCAGGCGCCTATGAAATGCACGAATGTTTAAAACCCATTGGGGTACTGAATGTGTTAATTTAGTATTCCTTAAGTAATTACTAACGGCTAAAGATGTTGCAAGACCGCAACACACATGGTCCGTATGATTTTGGAGTTTATCCAAAATCGGAGTTTTACCATGTCAACAGAAAATAAACGGCGTCTCACAAGGCTCAGTCCTGGCACCTCTACTCTTCAACATCTACACTTATGACCTGCCGGGAATCGTCTTAAAAAAAGAATGCTTATGCTTACGATATAGCCATCTTACATGTCTCTGGAGATTGTAAGTCATTGAAAACCTTAACTTAGGACATGACAGCCTTCGCTAACTAAAATTTAGACTGGCGCTTAGTAATGCAAAACTGTTAGGGCAGCCTACCACCTAACCACAGAGAAGCAAAACTTAACTTGGCTTTATGCCGCTGCCACTATCACTGCGGAAAAATAACATCACGTATCGTAATTTTGTCGATCGACGAAAACAGGCTGGGCTGCATGCGCCCCAACACTGGGAACAGCAACCTTTGGTCTGGTTTCCTCAACCGCTGAGCACTGCGCACCTGCCTACGCTCACCTTTCGGTCTACTAATGATACGTTAGCCGTAATAGTTGGTCAAAAAGCAGCTTAGCTTCTGAAGGGCTAGATCTCAGTTGTTAACACACATATGTGTGTGCATGTTTCATTGAATAAATGATATGGTACTGTGGAGTGTGGATCCCCTTAAATATCCAGTTGCTTGTACTAACAAATTATGCAAGCATTGGCGTATGGTTGTTTCTCGACTCGCTCGTCTCCGAGCCGTGTAGCTCAGTTAGTAGAGCGACGATCCCGGCTTTGGGCGTAGAGTGGTATGTAAATGCGAATAAGAGGTTTATGTGTGTGCACCTCTAGGGGCCTTTGTTTGGTGTACATGAAACCTAAAATATTGTTACGTCATCGTTTTAGCTCTCAGTAGCTATCGACTCCTATCTAGCGGCAGAAAACTTTAATACAGAATTAGCTCATATTCGCTTGCTTTGTCCAGCTCGCGTAGCGACTGACACGGTGTTGCGCGTTTTATTGCCACTAGGCGCGTACAACTTCCTTTTTAGAAAGATGCTTCTCTTAGTAAAATAACTTATTGCTCTTACAAAACAACATATTATACAACCGCAAATATAAATGCGAAATCTGGAGACAATGTACAGTTGTACAACTCTCTGTTAACACCTGTTACGCATGTTGGTCCAGCCAAATACATCTACACCAGGCCTGCACAACTTAAAATTGTACAAGGGCTGCAGCAAGCGAAATACTAAAGTTAAATGCATTTTTAGGGATTTCGTTACCAAGTTGCGTCATAACATCAAGCAGGGCTGCGGAGTCAGAGCCGGACTCGGGACTCGAGGAGTTGGTTTTGCTGGAGTCGGACTGGGGACTCGGGACTCGGGACGCGGGTAAGACCACGTAAAACTACCTGGGTCCCGAGTCCGACATGCGCATGCGCAGTACCAAATTTAAAAACTGATATAGCCGCCAACTGAAATTTGTAAAGGTGGAATAGCATATGGTGGAATATTTTCTACCATGTATTGTGAGTGAATAAATTGCACGACGACCCTGTAAGTGAATTGCTAAATATCCACGTTATTTTAGTTACGTAAATTGGTGGAATACAGGCTTTAAAGCAAGGGCCGGACTCGGGACTCGACGAAATCGCACATTTGACAGGGGTCGGACTCGGGTTTATTTTTTGGGCCGGAGTCGGACTCGGGTTATTTTTAACCGACTCCGCAGCCCTGACATCGATGCATACAAAAAAATCTTAGGAACAGTGTGTTTATTTGCTTAAACTGGCAAAATTTTCGATTTAAAAGGTTGCGTATTATGCAGATAAAAGAGTTTTACATATTCCTCTAAAAAACATATTTAAAGTCTGTTTTAACAGTGATTACACGGATCAAGGCAAGGTAAAAAATTACAGCGTAAAAGTTGGCAAAAGTATAGCAACCATAGGCGTAAAACGACATTTTCGGCCCATATCTGTACTTGCTTGCAAAAACAAGTTAAGGAAACTATAGAACAGGGGCTTCCAACCCGCGGCCCGCGGCCTGTGGCCCGTTAAACTTTCCGCATTTCATGTTAATTCTCACTAGTTAATACGAAGACAATTTTTGTTACATTAGTAACGTTTTTTTACTAAAAATCTAGCAAGTGTAAACAACAGACGCTTAGATGTCTATATGCGCAATATTTAAAAAGAAGACTTTGTTTTTTCTTTCAATATTTCCATTCAACAAGAATCTGTGGTTGCAGCTAGTTATTTTGTGGCCGAAGCGATTGCGAAAAAATGCAAGCCATTTTTTGATGGTGAATTTGTCAAAGAAGGTTTACTACGGGTTGCTGATGCCAACGCCTATAGGCGTTGCTGATACCATCTGTCCTGACAAGTAAGAACAATTAAAAAAAATAAGTCTTTCTAAACAAACCATTGCGCAAGGAGTCGAAGAGTTAGAAACTTTCCTAAAAAGAGCCTTGCGACAGACAACATACATACCGCTCAGTTAGCCATATTTGTGCGTGGGGTTGGCCAACATTTTGATGGTATAGCAGAATTAGCTTCTATGACCTCCCTGAAAGGGACCACACCAAAAGCAGTGATTTACTGGAAGCTGTTATAACATGTTTGAATGGTCTGCAAGTTTTCTCCAGAATGAAGTACGCTAAATCTCCGGAGAGGTCACTGATATCTGATAGTCACCTGGAGGATTCTCCGCGTGCTGCCACAACTTCATTTGAGCCAAAAATAACAAGTCTCGTTCGTAATAAGCAATGCCAAGTTTCGCATTAATGTTTTGTTTTAAAAATAAATCACGATTTTTAAAGGTGTTTTTTGTAGTTGATTTTTTTATTATTGTAACCTTATTGAATTGTGGCCCGCGAAAAATTTGAAAATCAAATTTGGCCCTTTACACAAAAAGGTTGGACGCCTCTGCTATAGAACATGCGACGAATATGTTAAATCACGAACCAAAGTAAAATTAATAATATTTTAAAGTAACCCTGTTAAGTAACGCTATATATAACGGCCCGCTTACACAAAATAAAATAAACATTAACAATCTTTAAACTTTTTCTGATGACATCAGATTTTTTCTTTCTTTGGGCGTAAAAACAAATTCCGGCATTCGTTTTTATGCCACTGATCTAAGTACTATTTTTTACCATTTTTTGGAGTTTTAGTTTTAGGTATAGGTATTGTATATTCGCTCTAAGTTAATTTGTAAAATAAATGTGACCATTTGGATTTTTTATTGCTTTACTCACTTCATAAATTTGTTAGTTTCAGTTAAAAAAATTATGATGTGGTTTCCATGACAAATGTTAAAATTGAATATTAATAATATTCACATATTAGCAAAATAAAGATGAAACCTGGAAAAGCGACAATGTTTTTGGCATAAAAAAGTCCCTAAAATGCTTCGGCGATTAAAATAGAAGGAGAATTTTTGACAATTCTACGCCACGTTATATATTTTGTAGCAATATAGTAAAATCAAATAATTTTATAATTACTACTGTTTAATATTTATTGTCATACTTATTGAAAAATAAATAAATTAAAAGCAGTTACTTTTTGGAACTGGCATTGGCTTTTCCTGTACCGTGTTGCGTGTTCTTGCATCAGGTGATAATGGAATAGTTCCTCTAGCAAGCAAGTACTTCTGGGCTCTCTGTACAAGCACGTCAAAGTCACTGACCTTTGCCGCAAAATTGTCGATTTTGTTTCGTGCACTGTTCAACACCTACAATATAATTATATCGTAGCTTTATAAACGATTAGATGGAAAATACAATTTTACCTTTAGAAATAGAATAAATTTGTATTTTTTTTACACGTGATAAACAATAATAAGAATAAATATAAAAATTTGAGCTTACCTGGTAAAGAGAACGGACCGACGGATGAAAAACCATTTGGGTGTTGAGAAGAAATGAGCGAAGTAAAGGTTGGGGGTAGCAGGCGAGGCGAGTCATAATACCAGTGAGTAATAAATTCTCATACAGAGAATTGTTGATCATCTGGTCAAGTTTGGCAAATAATGTTCCAATTAATGGACCTGAAAATATTAAGCTTGATATAAAAATAGCTTTATATGTAGTACATACGAGTTTGACAGAAAGTAAATTATACTACTGCTAATTGTATTTGTGATATAACAATTAATATCTTATTGGTTCTCAATGCAAAGTTTTATTGAATTGTAGCTGTTTGTTATAAATAAGTGCTGATATAGTTGATTGGCTTTACTAGTAAATGTTACAAACAATCAATTTGTTTATTTAAAACTAAAACATGTGTCTTGAGAGGTACTTGCAAATTCATTATCTACCATACTTGAATCAACGACTAGGTGTTTGCACACTTTTTTCGCAAATTTTTGTCTGAAAAACGTATTTACAATTTATCCAGTAGTTGTTATAGGTGTATTTTAGTAACATATTTTTATCAGTGAAATACAAAATAAGCAATTTTTTGTTTGAATAGAAATTTGGTCAAAATCATCTAAAGGTATTTTCTGGATAAAAGCGCAGTGCGCATGTGGTTAAAATTAAAGGAAATAATGCGCATGTGGTAATATTAGGGGAAATAAAACAATTTACTGAACAACTTGTTTTAAACTCACCAGTGTATGGCAAACCCTGTAACTTAAGAGGTTGCGCAGGTATAATTGATATTTCAGTAGGAACATAATCACTACATGGCTCGTAAAAAGATGATGAAGTAATAGAGGAAGTGTCATCCAACTCATCATCTGTATTCTCAGTAAAATTGCTAAAAAGACATGCTAGTTACACAATTATCTATAAAATATATTAAAGTTTTAAATTAGGGGCATCAATTAGTTTTTTTGATAAAATTACAATTTTGTTTTAAATAACCTTATTAAGTAAATAAGATTTGACGAAATAACCAAGTCAAATCAAAATGTATGTGTGATTTTAACTCACCAATAATTGTGTGAAAAATCAGTGCTTGTGTCTTCAATTGTACCAGATACTGGTTGCATATTAGCGAATGTTTTCACGGTTACGTCTGTCATGTCATCAGTGTTGACAGATACTTGACTCATAGTATCATCATTGTGATTACTGCTAACCTCACACTCAACCTGTAGAGTAAACTTAGTAATTCGTGTAAAGCCATAAATATCAAAATTATAATTTTTTATCACACAATACAATGCATACATAAAATGAAAAGTTGATGATATAGTAGTTGTGCAAAACCATATCCAAAAACATGTTAAAGAGGTGCCACAATTAATAAAATACTTGTTTTGTTAGTTTAAAGAATGTTAGAATTGCGTGTTTTATTTACTCAACAAATGTAGCTAGCCAACAATTAGGTAAAAACACTTTTTTAAAGGTAATTAAAAGACAGCAGATCAACTATGTTTGGGGTAAGGAATGAGTTATCTTAATTACAAACCTCATCAACAAGATTTCGTTCAAAACTATGATTGTGTATATCTCCATCAGATGAAACTTCTATGCCAGATTCAATATCTTCATCGTTTTGTAAAGTAGTCTGTAAAAATGTTAATGCAATAAATACAGTGTATTATTACCAAAAAATTAATATCTCAACCACAACACATTATTGAATGTGCGTGGGTGCGGGGGGTTTAAAGGCAAACAACGGAAAACCATAAAAAATGGTTTAAATTAATTAAACTTGAATTTAGGAGACAACACACATTAGGTAAACAAAAGAAAACTGCACATTGCTTGTGCTCAACATATTGGCTTTTATTAAAATGATTTTTACCAAACATGATGTTGAATGGCAATTATTGAAACAGTTGTAAAGCTGTAGTTAAAGCACAATAAAAGTTCCTGCTAAGCTCAAGCACTTCTACATTAATTAGCTATTTTTTAAATGCTACATACAATGCATTGGCTATAATACAAAAACACATTATATATAAGGGCAAAGAGAAAAAAAGTTTCAGCCCCGAGTGCTAGCCTGCTGTCACAAAGAAGGTTGGTAGAACAATTAAAATGCATCTGGTCAATTTTTTTGCAACAAATTTTGTTATAATTTTGTTGTTAGTTTGTAGTTATATATTTCAATTTCTTGAAAAGTTGGCGGAAGTAGCCATTGTTTAAAAAGCAATTTATTAGTTTTTTATGGCAATATTTATAAACATGTTGGCTAATTTTATTATATTATATAATCAAAATTTAACAAACAACAATGTAGATTCAAAATCTTGATCCTATTTTGATGAGAAACCTCATATTCTAAAATATTTTAGTCTTCTACTTTGAACATTACTAATTGTGGCAAACGGAAAATGGTTAAAAAATAGAGATACACTGTGGTAAATTTGTGCCATGAACCTTATTCTATGTTATTTATTACGCTGTGTTTATTTGTGACATGTTGTGTTGCAGGTAATGTTTAGTTTAAATTCAGTTCATAAAAACCTAGCAATTCCTAGGTCACCACAATTTTATGAACTGAATTTTTAACATTGACCTTGTGCTTTACCAATCGCCATGGAGAGACTGATGAGGCCAGACCGTCTGGAACTTGATCCCAATGACCCAGAGGCCATTAAAATGTATAAACATTGGTGGCGTTCATTTGATGGCTTTATTCGAGCCATTGAGAAAACACAAAATAGCCATCAGAGTGGAACCAGCCAAGAAACAGGTGGTGTTATTACGTTATCATCAGAAGAAAAATTAGACCTCCTTGTCAATGGCATATCACATAAACTCTACTCCTATGTAGAATCCTGTGAAACCTTTCAATCTGCTAAAGAGACTCTTAACAAAGTTTTTCTGAAAGAAAATAACATCACAGTAGCTCGTCATTTATTGATGATGAGAAAACAGAAACCGGATGAGAACCTAACTGATTTCATGTATGCTTTGCATGAGCTTTCTAAATCCTGTGATTTTCAGGATGTCGATGCAGATACTTATCGACAAGAAATGGTTCGCGACTCCTTTATTAGTGGCATGGTAGCCCCCGACATCCGACAAAGACTTCTTGAGAAAAATAAGGTTACCTGTAAAGAAGCCTTCGATCAAGCCTTGGTGTAAGAACGAGCAAGGAATGAGGCCGTGACCTTTATTAAGGAAACTACAAATGTGACCATTGCAGCCTCAGAGACTCCTGAGTCCACTGTTTTTGCAATAGCTAAGAAAGATTGTTTCTACTGTGGAGGTTCTATGCATCCTGGAGGCCGCTCCTCTTGTCCAGCTAGAGAAGCCACTTGTAACTCCTGTGGTCGCAAAGGTCACTATGCTAAAAAGTGTTTGTCGAGAATAAGAAAGAAGGGATTTAGTAGTTCCTTCAAGACATCGGCTTCAGTTCTGCCACAAACAGAAAGTGGAGAGTCTACTTTTGCATCTATCACAAATTCTTTCATATATATGATGAATGGGCACCCTGATCCACCTTCAGGTTTATATCCTGCACTTATTAAAGTCTCCCTTGGTGCCAGGATGCTAAACACTTTGGTGGATTCTGGAGCAACTGGATGTTACTTGGATAGTCGAGTATGTCAGGAACATCACTTACCTGTTTCTGGGCAAAGATCCAAAGTAGGTATGGCTTCACGAAAGGCTTCAGCTGAGGTAATTGGCACTACTTGTACAACATTGTGGCTAAATAAATCCCGCTATTCTCTGACATTTGAGGTGGTTGATGAGTTATGTGCTGAAGTTATTCTGGGACAATCATTTCTCGGCCTTCATAAAGGGGCATTCTTTCACTTTAAGGGTCCTCGTCCTCTTCTTAACATTTGCCCTACTTACCCAAATAATAGCACTTGTAGTGTGGCTGCAGCCAATGTGAAACCATTTAGACTCTTTACAGATCTAGAAAGGGGATTCAGACCTATTGCTGTAAAATCACGTTGGTATTCAGCTGATGACCAATATTTTATCCGTAAGGAAGTTTTAAAACTTCTAGAAGAGGATATTATTGAACCTTCAAGAAGTCCTTGGCGTGCACAAGTTTTGGTTGCAAAGAGTGGTAATCACCGCCGTCGATTGGTCATTGATTACTCTCAAACTGTGAATCGCTTTACATTTCTAGATGCATATCCGCTGCCCAGGATAGATGATCAAGTAAATGCTGTTGCTAAAGGTAAACTCTTTAGCACGCTTGATTTGCGCTCTGCCTATCATCAGATTCCCCTGCATGAAGAAGATAGACCTTTTACCGCTTTTGAGGCCGATGGTCGACTATATCAGTATAAAAGACTGCCTTTTGGACTGACCAATGGAGTATCTGTTTTTCAAAGACTGATAGATGTTATCATTTCAAAATATAGGTTAAGAAAAACGTTTGCCTACCTGGACAATGTAACTGTGGTGGGAAACTCACAGGAGGAACATGACAGAAATCTTGAAGCCCTATTACATGCTGCCGGGAAGGAAGGCCTCACCTTCAACGAAGAAAAGTCACATATTGCAAAGAAGGAAATTCAACTGTTGGGATACCTGGTAAAGCCTGGTAAAATCCAGCCTGATCCTGAGCGGTTGAAGCCACTCTTGGACATGCCCATACCTCAAACACTTGCTGAACTCCGACGCGCTGTGGGTCTATTTGCATACTATGCCCGTTGGGTTCATCAGTTTTCAGATAAGGTTCGACCCCTTGTCAAAGCCATTCAGGAAAAGGCTCTCCCATTGGCTAAACCACAAGCTATGGCTTTTGCAGAGCTTAGAAAAAGTTTGGCTTCCGCCTGTCTGAAAAATATTGATCCTTATCAACCCTTTACTGTGGAGTGTGATGCCTCCCAATTTGCACTGGCCGCTACCCTGAACCAATGTGGTCGCCCTGTCGCTTTTTACTCCCGGACCTTTACAAAAAGCGAACTCAACTACCCTATCGTGGAGAAGGAGGCTACAGCTATTGTGGAGGCTACGAGAAAATGGAGTCATTTCTTGCATGGTAACACCTTTACATTATTGACTGACCAGCGTGCTCTTTCTTATATGTTTGATCCTGTGCGCCCAGGTAAAATTAAAAATGCTAAGTTCCAGCTGTGGCGAGCTGAACTGGGGGCCTTTTCATATCGCGTTCACCACCGTCCTGGTAAACTAAACACTGCTCCGGATGCCCTTTCAAGAATTTCTTCTCTATGTTTCATGGGAAATGCTGGACTAGTCCAAATCCATAGGCAATTGGGGCACCCTGGGGTAACACGCCTACTTGATTTTATAAAAGCGCGCAACTTACCTTACTCTATTAATGAGGTTCGGCAAACATGTGCAGAATGTAAAGTTTGTGCCGAAGTAAAACCTCGTTTTCACCGCAAGTCTAATGAGTCTTTAATCAAAGCTTCTGCTCCATGGGAAAGAATTAGCATTGATTTTAAAGGACCTGTCAGGGGTAGAAGACATTACATTCTCTTTGTGGTGGATGAGTTTTCCCGTTTTCCTTTTGCAATTCCCTGTTCTGACATGACTACGAAAACCGTCATAGCTTCGCTAACTTCACTTTTTGCTCTTTTTGGTCTACCCTCTTTCGTCCACAGTGACCGGGGCACAGCCTTTGCTTCTGGTGAATTTAAAAAGTTTTTGACCGATAGAGGAGTGGTAGCAAGTCGGACTACTCCCTATCATCCTACTGGTAACAGCCAATGTGAAAGAGTGAACCAAACCATATGGCGAACAGTTAAACTCCTTTTAAAGGACAGGGGTCTGGGAGAAGATAGATGGGAAGAAATCTTAGTGGAGGCCCTTCATTTCGTAAGATCTCTGCTTTGCACCTCAACAAACCAAACCCCTCATGAGCGTTTCTTAAACTTCGGACGAAGAACTATGCTGGGAAGATCATTACCATCATGGCTGCTCCAGCCTGGAAAAGTTTTGATGAGACGTTTTGTGCGAAATAAAAGAGATCCCTTAGTTGATGAGGTAGACTTGCTGGAAGCCAATCAAAGTTTTGCACATATTCGGCTTCCAGGGGGGCGTGAATCGAGAGTGTCTGTCCAGGATTTAGCTCCTTGCCCTGAAGACCATGAAGTCCCTCCACTGCCAGATGCAAAATCCTTTGGCAAGTCTCTTGAAAATGGAGTCCCAATTTCTACCAATTCGCCTCCCCATACTACTAGGCCATCTACAGTTACTACACCAGAATCTGCATTGGACAGATCATCGGTAGAAGATTTGGCTCATGGTACAGATGAGTTACCTCCTACTTCACCTTCTCCTTTTGCGTTTCCACCTGCTTCGCCTACTGGTTTGCAAGTGAGGCGTTCATCCAGAATTCATAAACCCCCTTCACGGTTTGGGGATTGGACTCATTAAAAATGAATCCTTAAAATTGTTTAAATGAAACGATGCTTTTTTGTTGGGTGTACAGTGTACTTTCATTATTTAGAGGGGAAAAATGTGGTAAATTTGTGCCATGTACCTTATTCTATGTTATTTATTACGCTGTGTTTATTTGTGACATGTTGTGTTGCAGGTAATGTTTAGTTTAAATTCAGTTCATAAAAACCTAGCAATCCCTAGGTCACCACATACACCAGTTTAATAATAGTATGGAATAGCATTAATGAAAAAAAATATTTACCATATGTTAGCCATAATACTGGTAAAATCAAAATAAATGAAATATTTAAATGCTTTACTGTTCAATTATAATTTTATAAAAGGAATCAAGACCTGATTTTACACTACTTATTTTTCCAATTCTAAAAGTAATGTATTTTTTTTTAAATTATGGTATGACAATTGTCTCTTATAGACATTTGTGGGGGGAGCGGGAAAATTAATTGTCTTATATGCTAATATATATTTAATGTATTAAAAGAGTTACAAATAACATAATGGCTCTTTCAAGATATTTTGCAGAAAGTAAAAAATAATAGGGAGCTGTCGAAAATTTATACAAAACACTATTTGAAATGGGACCATAAAATAAATTATATAAGTCACAGAAAAGTAAACAACCTTTTCCTAGGTCAGTGGTTCTCAACCTTTTATGCTTTGTGGCCCCCTTTGAAAGGCTCTCGACCCTCATGGCCCCCCTGATTATAAAAATAACAAGCATTGTGTTTATAGTCTTTTTACTTGTTTTACTTCTTCACATTATTACCAATACAGCCATTAATCAACGAATAAATGCACTTAATTTCTAAAAATTTAACAAATAAGTCATTTTAATTTAACCTAACTTAGTTAGTCATTACAAATTTTGTTCTTCGACGCCACCAATGCTTTTTTATATTCCGGTTTGTTTTACACTGAGTCAAGCGATGTCACTACATTCATCGAGAGGATTACTCGATTTTAGTTTTATTAATGCGTTACTATTAGCCTACTTGACAAATGAGCTGCATAAACCGCTGAACGTTGGCCTAAAAATGACCTTTTGAATAACCCGGTAGCGTACTTTATGTGTTTTACGGCGAAATGTTTCTTTTGCAACTTAACGTCCTTAAAGGAAATTGCCAGCCGTTGCACCTGGCAACACACACTAGTTGCTTGCCTTACAGCATTACAGCATTTGTCGAACACTTAATGATTAGGCAAAGGGTATCGGCAAGTAATAATTGGCCGCTCAAAAAAAAAAAAAAAAAAAAGTTGACGCCGCATGATACGACCATCTACAAAGTAGCACAGTATTTGTTTCGCCACAGCGACAGGTCTCTAAACAAACCTGCCACTCGCTAACGACCAATTAGGCGTAACTTTCTGTGATTCAACGAATAAAAAGGATTCAATATTCTACTTTAAACATACTGACTAGTCAAAGAAGTTGTCAGAAAAATGTGTTACAAAACGTTACAAGAAAGGTTTACAGTCATAATAAAAACACAAAATTAAGTTAACTGGCAAATTTTGAAAATAGTGACACTTTGGTTTTCGCAACATCTAGCTGGAGAGTTATGCCGGTGGCCCCCTAAGGGGGGCGAGGGCCACGGTTGAGAAACCCTGTCCTAGGTCAATATATTATGTTTTATAGTTAATTGCTTTTTTGTCACTAAAGGGTGTATTGTATATATTATATTATAACCAATTCCCCATAAAGTAGAACTAAATAAAAAAAATATACTAGGATTCAGCATTCTGGATCCCCTATTAGAAACCTAATATTGTAGAATATCTTGGTATTTTTCTTCTACGTTACAGTAAAAAAATGGAGATTCACCATCTTAACAATAAAATGACATAAACTAATTTTTATCTTAACCATCATAGAAGGAATTTTATAACAAAATGAGTTATACAAAAGCTTCACACTATTTGGTTATGATTTTATCAAAGGAATAACCTTTATTTTAATAGTTAAAAAAAATATTCATTTAAAAAAAATAGATTTTTAGTCTCTAGTCGATACTGCATAAAATACCTACATTCAATGTTGGGATTAGATCGCAACATATAAGCTTGTGTATTTTTATTGCAAATGTTAAATGTTCAGAACAAATGGCTTCACATTAAGCACCCTTGCTTACTTTTCGCTTTTTTTTGTCATACACATGACTATATTAGATTATTATTAAAAAAAATTGAAAAAAATGTTTTGTTATGTTGGTGGGTAGAATGTGGTATGACAGATTAGGTTATGAAAGTGTTATAAAATTTTGATGTTGTAACAAACCGGGTCAAATAGCAAAAAATAACAAACAGCTTAATAATTTTAGAAAACAGAGAACCTACATGTTAAAAAATCGAATGAAAATGACTAATTGTATTACAACTTTGACCAGCTTTAAT
The DNA here is from genome assembly GCF_963924565.1 of Ascidiella aspersa. Classification (NCBI taxonomy): domain Eukaryota; kingdom Metazoa; phylum Chordata; class Ascidiacea; order Phlebobranchia; family Ascidiidae; genus Ascidiella; species Ascidiella aspersa. Next base: position 13,628,311 of record NC_139454.1, on the reverse strand, counting down.
ATTGCGTATTTGGCTTTAATATGTCATTATTTTTCTGTTTTACGTATTGTTGCATTTTAGGTCTTATGGCGTGTTCCCTTAAAATCCATGCTAAAAAGAATGCAAAGTTATAGCATTATTGTCTTTAATATATGCCTCAGTTCGCATTGCAAACATTTTTATCTTGTTTAAAATCATCTGATCTGCCACTGTGAAGGGCTGCCACTGTGAAAAGGAATTTATGTGGCTTCTGACTTTTTATTTTTATTTTTGTAGCCTATAAAAAACATGACAACTTATTTTGATATATTGGACATTTGACGTGTGTTTTTCCTGTGACTTTTCCAGATAAAAGCTAAAAATAAAATTACTGTTGTACTTACTATAAGGTATGGGCTATTTTTCACAGGTTGACATGCCAACTTTTTATTTTTTCTAAAATCTGGGAATTCTGTTTGCAATTTAAAACTAACTTTTATTTGGTTTACAAATCCTTACTAAAATAAAAGGTACTAACCGTATTGCTGTGCTTTTCGCCATCAATCTTTCCTTGTGCTAATTTGGGTACTATGTCCATTAAACTGCGGAAGAAATCATCCACGGATGAAGTTTGACTTACTGAGTTGGAGTAGGGCTTTATTATTTTATCTGTTTCCAACATAACAAAAAAAACATTGGTAAACCAAGACAAAATTGAAAAACACACACAAAAAATTAATACGTTCCAATTTTTACTAAAAAAATAGTGGGGCAAGCAAAAAATGTTTATAACATACTTGTTTCATGCCCTTCCCACTCTTGTTCTTTGTCCAATAAACCTATTTCAGTTTTAGGTTTACTATCAATATAGTTATCAATGTTTTGTTCAGAAAATGTTTCAGTTGTAAGTTTGTCTTGCACATTTTCATCAAGTTGAGATATTCCAATATCATTCTGTTTAGTCTCATTTGGTTTGACATGCTTAGGTGGATGACTACTGAATGCTAAAGCAGTCAGGTTAAGAGTTTGAAATGTAGCAGAAAGTGCCTTCATAGCACTGTGTGAGCCGTTGCTGATGGTATCATCCTGTTTCAAGTTTTTATGTACATCATTACTTTTGTACTCCCGTGATAGCTCCGGTGTACTACCAAACGATGATTCTAAACAAAAAAGTTGTGTTTTACCAATCTTACGATTGCCATTGTGGGTGAGTTTTGCTGCAGGGGAGCACTAAGTCCCCAGTGTGTCAAACTGACCAGGTGTACACATACCTGACTGGTGAAGCGTAAATAGGATTTTTCACAATTCATCGGAAAGTATTATATGACTTTAAGGAAAACCATGTAAGTAATATAGGAGCTATACAACTGCTTCTGACTTTTTTCTTTTGGAACCTAAATGTAATCTCAAAAACCCTTCTCATGTCTACTATTGAAATATGGTGTTGTCATTGGATATCAAAATGTTAGTTTGGAAGTGTCAAGGTCCTCATAATGCTATGAGAATAACTTGCTATAAATAAGTACTAAAAGATATAAAAAAAACATTTTGGCAGTTTAAGTAAATTATTAAATCGGGGCAGCAATATCATTGAACACAACTTGAAGGAGCCTTTTGTTGGCTTAGAGCCGTGGTTCTTAAACATGGTTCAACGAAGACGTTTCAGGGGTTTGGTGAGAAAGTCCTCTGAAACATAGATGCTGTTATTTCAAGCTAAATTTCAATCTCTTTAATATGTCCTTGGCATCACAGATATAATATAAAGCGAAAGTTTATAATTTGACTATGTCCGCTTTTCAGCTTCTTGACGTCACGTTTGACATAACTTTCATGTTTCTGTGAAAGAAATATCATGGATCTGCCCATTTTGATGGCCAATATAGGAAGAAACGGATACTGAGCGAAAATTTTGGGTTCACCAAAAGCTTGCAAAATAACATTTAAAGGTTTCAACAGGTTGCCAAAGGTTAAAACCACCATCTAACATGGTTATAAAACTGACTTAACTAAAAAAAGTTTTACTAAAAAATTCAATTTCAAAAAATTAGTAAATCATAAGTTCTGAACCTTTTTGCCATTTTTATCTTATTTTACAAACTCACATAACCATAACATTATATATAAACCACCGACAATTGAAATTATATCAAAAACAGTACCAATGGATTCCATCAATCAAATTTGTTTTCACCTTTTATTGTGCAAATGAGATTACATTTTAACAAGTGTATTTGAGTTACCTAGCTTAAAAAAAACAGTGACCATGACGTAAACAGATTATTTGTACTGGTTTAGTGGCTTGTTTAATGAATGGACATTTTCCCTTTTTTGTCAAAAAAAAGAAACATACCTTTTTTTATTTGTAACCAACAAATCAAATCAAATCAAATAATAAAATAAAACTTCTCACCAGTCTTGTTGGTGATTTGTGGATGAGGGTTCTCCCCATCATATGGAGCAGACCATTGTGAACAAGCTTGACTGAAACAAAAAGCTAGATTTTGATAACATATTTTTGTAAAATATCCAACTAGGAAAAGAATGACCGAGGATTTATATCGAAAAACCTATAGAGTGCTCGAGACCCAAGTTAGGTAATAGTGTATTTTTTTTGAACAGCAACCTATTGATGTTAGAAATAAGTTTAAAAGTACACCAAATAATGAATTTGATTTATCTATAATTGGGTGTCGTTTGAAAATCGGTCCGTTTAACACTGTAGAAGCCGCAACACAACTGGCAGCTCGGCCGGCTTTAGAGACACACATAAACTAAAAAACAGTTATAGTGAGAATTCTAAAGCTTATACAGTAGTATGGAGCATTTTTAATGTTTCGAATATCTCCAAACATGTTGAAAACGAATAGAGATAATTCAAAACTGCTACCTATGAAGCCATCAAGTTGTTGCCTCTCAATCATTCCTATATATTATGTTGTACCATCCCTCCCTAGCTATGTTATCCTGAAGTACTCCAGAAGCCTTCAACAGACTAACTGAATTAGTCAATAGATGATGCCACAAAGGCAGGCTAGAAAAACCAGAAGCATGTAGGGAGTTTTGAACTAACAATCTCCAGTCATACCGGGAATGTCGCTCTACCAACTGAGCTAAACAGCTTGGAAAGCAACAACTAAGACACCATTGCTTGCCGCAGATGGTACAACTTGCACAACATGTTGGGCAGCCATAAATTCAACGCATGTGTAGCAAACACTCCTGCTAGGCAACAGCTGCATTAATAATTCTAACATTAACAGTAAGGTTTCGTAAGTTTAACGCACAAGACTACACTAAATTACACATGTTGCACCATCTGCAAAACAAAACCAATAGACTTTGTCCTAGGTGAAATTATGCCATGATTATCATAACATCTGAACTTTAGCTGTGTGGCATTGTGGCAAGTCAGCTAAAATCGTTTGCGGGAATAATATTCATGTCAATTGCACACTATTATGTGGTATTAGAAAATGCTTATAGAGAATATTTTTTGCGGTAACTATTGCATAAAAACGGACAATTCAAAACAGACACAACAGTCTCTTCCAATAAAGAGGCCTTTGTTACACCAACACCGGATATTAGCGCAGACAACAGAGAGCCAGGAAAGAACAGCACAATTGACTAACAGAGTGACTGAAAAAGAATTATATATAAGAAATATATATTACGTTCATCACCTGCATTGAGTAATTGAAACTCTGGCATCTTCCAGGTAATCCATGTAGCTAGTGTTAAGTTCAAGTTGAGATCGCAGATCTGGCCCAAACTCCGCCATAGTACTAGGACTGGTAATTGTCTGCGGGTGTATTTCAACATCATCAGGTTGCTCATTATTTACAGCTGTGGAAAAACATAATTAAAAGTTACAAATAATATGGCATAATGTGGAAAGAAGCTATTCATTAATGACTAACGCTGTTTTAATTAAAATCATTTAAAATATATGCTGGTCAACTAGTGGTTAATGGTTGGCACCAGACTGGAAAAAGGTTGCAGCCTCCTGGTGACAAGCATTTTTGGCCAAAATTATTATTTTTTTGATTGGGTTTCAAAAGTTAAATGCTGTGTTCACTTAACTAATATATATTAACCTCGTCATGTTAAGACCATGAGCAAGGCAATTATAAATCAAAATAGTAATTCTTAGGAGCTGGCCTTACCGTAAATTTTTTTGATATTAACAAATACATAAGGGGTTTGCCAAAGTATGTTTATTAGGTTAAATTAGCAAATATTTCAAGTCAAAACAATAGATGACGCATTAGGCACATAACATAGATTAGTTGATTGCTTTAAACAATAGCATTAACAGTATAGTTCAATTTAATAAAATTGCTTGCCTAAGTTGTGTCAGGGCAACATGTCATAGTGTGCATAGCACCTTTGGGCTGAATAGATTTTCGTAACAGGCTTAACAAGCAAACATAAAATATTTTTTTTGCCCACAGATAAAAAGATACTAAAATGCAAAAAAAAATTCTTAAAAAATTATCAACGAAAGAGCGGGCAGCTTGAAAAAATTTTATTGCAGTGATTAGAAGTGTATAAGGAAATAACAAAAAATTTGTATGCTAGATTACACATTTTTGCACTAAATTTGAGCCTCATTAAAAAAAATCATTCTTAAATTTACAGAAGCAAAGTTTATACGAAATAACAAGAGTTTGGAGTTTTCAAGACCTAACCAATCAGGAAATTACTCTTAACAAGCTGGAAACAAATATTGTGTTACACAGTAAATTATGTCAAAATAGCGAGCGTCTTTTAAAACTGTTGAGAATGTTCTTTGTCCTACATTGAAAATTTAACAAGTGCATCCATCTCATTAGACATGCTTCATAAATTTTATAAATCAAATTGTTTTTTGTAATTGGTTATTCGCTTCACTGATTTACAAAAAACGCCACTTGAGATTTACAACAGGGATTTTTATTTAAATAGATGTTTATTATTGAAAAAACATTGATGTGTATACTAGGCTATACCCAACAAGGGGTCACATCGAACTTGCTTTAAAACGTCTTAAAATCACAATAAAATGTACCTCAGTTGGTGTTTTTGTCAAGTTATACTAATGTTTAAAAAAGTGTGCCGAGATTTATTTTTTATACTGCCAAAAATTTCTCGGTTTAAAGTTTCATAAAATTAAACTGAAATTAAACATATTTAAAAACATGATTTGTAATATTCAATCTCATCAAATTAGGTCAAGCAATTTATAACTAAAAATTCTATACTTCTCAAACAAACAAAATTAAGTAAAAATTAATAAAACCTGAGTGCATGTCAATTGTCACAGATAAGTCTTCATTGACAGTATATTCAGAAAAAGCATAATTATTGTTTGCTTTGAGTAATTTTGAGGAAGAAAATGAAAAACCAGGGTCATGCTGTGTGGGTGGTGATGAAACTGAATGAAATTGTTCTTTACCCAAGCTGCTTGTAGAGTTAGGTGATACAACACTGGATGATTTCGCTGGTGGAAGAATTTCAGCCTGCAAAAGTAAATTAATTTCACAGTAAACTTTTAGAAAAAAGTATTTTCCACCATAGATGGTATATATAATATACTAGACGAAATACCCGGCGTTGCCCAGGTTAAATAGGGTATTTACTTGGAAAAATAATATACATCATGCATATTATTTTTCCAAGTATCATGTGCATTCGGGCAATGCCCGGATTTTGCGTGGTTAAAGAGGGCTGGTTTGAGTAAATATCTTTTCACAATTAAAGTAGGATTTGGCCCTTATGAAAGCAGCAACAGTATTAGGTCTAACTAATCTCGCGACTTTACCAAAACAGCTTTTTAGCAAAACAAACAAACGGTACAGTTTAAAAGCACCTAACCAAACAGCTATTCTGTTGCAGTGAACTGAAAGCATTTAACAAACATAACTGTCTTTAGTTTTACAGTTGTTACTGAACAGCGATGAACCTTACTTTGGAACTTAGTATAATCCGACAAAATCTATTTTACAAAAATCATGCATGATTAACAAACTGTTTTGAAAATTTACAAAGAATCCCACAGTGGGGTTAATATTTGTAATCTTGCGACTTTAGCAAAACTGCCGGCGCCACATCATTTTCGGGATGCTTTAGTAAATAAGCACTAACCTAATCGACTTCAATTTAATGACATTTTGTGATATGTATATCGATGGGGAATCACTAACAAACCTAAACTTTATTATTTTTTTACTTGGAAAGACTAAATACCCAACGGCTAAGCACGGAAACATCTTTCAGGTAAACAAAACTTACGTTGTAGCAGACATTGTTCGCATTGCGTGGTATTCTAGCAAATACGTAACCCAGGTATACTGCGTTCAACGTAAGTAAAATCTTGTTTAAAACTAAAAAATGGTTACTATTAAAACCGCCATAATAAGTGCGATATTTTGCGAACTTTATATACCTAATTTTGCGCGGTAACATACTTCAAGGAGTTAAGTTTGAAACAAAATTTCTTTTTATCAAGCCAATACACTTAATTTAATTTTATGTCCACACAGATAATTGCGTTTGAAAAAAAGTTTTGCACGGTTAAGTTAGAAGGATGGAAGATAAATGTGGTAATCAGCATATACACTAAAGACATAGTGATTTAAAAGTCATAACAAATTTGCGTATGCCTAAGCGTTAGTTTATACTCTGTTAGGGTTGCTGTGTGTATTTTGTGTAAGTGTCTTAATGCCTCATGAAAGAATGTTGCGGAAAACGTTGCAATAAACGCAATTTTTTGCGAACTTGGACTATTTTTTACATGGTTGAAAAAACTGCAAAAAGCTATTAAACATAAAAGTATAAAATAAATCAAAAACAGCTCCTCTGGTAATTGTAATTGTTAACCAACGTTTCGGCAACCTATACAAGCCGCCTTCGTCAGGGTGAATGACACTGAACGCTAGTACAATAAATGGAAAGCAAAAAAGGAAAAAAGCAGAAATAAAAGTGAGCAAAGAAACGGTAAGAAAATAATTAGCGACTGCCTCTAGTCCTTCAGCAGGTGCTTGTAGCAGGCAGAAAGCATCACGTCAGTTTTGACGTTCATGGTGTTACCCTTTCTGCCTGCTACAAATGCTTATGGGTTTTCTGATAGATATCAAGACTTACCAACTGTAGTGGATGTTATTTTATCCGCTGCTGTCCTGATCAATTATGTAAGCCAGGGATGTTTTGGAAAATTTTGCACTTATACACTAATCGGCTGAAAACTATTTTAGCTAAATTTTACATTTATATACTGCAGATATACCAAAGCTATGGCTATGCTAACGACCCGAAAAAAAAAAAGAGTTATGACATACATACATACAGATAAATTGCAAGGGTGTTAAAAAACTTGAAAATCCCAGGTCTTATTGCAACTAATAGATATTAGTTCTAGTTTAGTCCTATTGCAAAATGTGTTTTATTACGTAGAGATGGTATTTAAATTTTGGAATTATTGCTAAACTCCATTATAACTTCATTTTTAAGAATAGCTGGCATACTTTAAAGTTTAAACAATTCCATTTTGGAACATATTTCCCTGTTTAACAGGTCAGTTTGAGGCCCTATTTTTAATGTGTGACACAAATGTCAAAACATAAAAGTATTTGAACAGTAATCAAACCATAAAAGTATTGAACAAATTTGGTGGTTTTTAAAGAAAACAAAAATTTCAACCAATTAATTTTGCCATAAAGAATATTGGCCAGCACCATAAAACGCAGTGATACATGAAATTGTTTAATCTGGTTTATATATGGCACATACATACGTAAATCCATCACTTATATTAAGTGACATTAGCAAATAAAACATTCAACCAAATTTTCTCTTTAGGAAAACATACTTCCCAATTCCCATATTTTTTAAATTGCCGTATTTTACGGACCATAAGGCGCACTGTCAATAAATTGCTGTGGTTAGTTTTTTGTTCATAAATAAGGCGCGCACCGGGCTATAAGGCACACGATCAATTTATCCAAATCGCCTGCAATCTAAAGCACGCTGAGGCCTCCACAAAAAAGCCGATACTTCAGCCGCGTGGTAAACCGCTCCGCTCTTTCTCCTACTCCTCCCACTTTTTCTCCGCGCTCCTCTTTACTTGATCCATACATTAGGCGCACCGGCTTATAGGGCGCATGATCAATTTTTGAGGAAAAGAAGGATTTAAATTGCGCCTTATGGTCCGCAAAATACGGTAGAAATGGCAGAAAAGCTGTGTAACAATTTTACCAAAGTCAAGAGCAACAAATATGCATACCATTCAGTATATCACGGTTAGTTTATAAAGTTTCAAGTAAAATTAGCACATTAGATGCCATTTTGAGACAACATATTTAGCTTTTTTTTACAGGGATAATTTATGCCCGACTATTGTAGATAGTCCATACAACCTTAGCAATTTTATTAGACGGTTCATCAACTTGAACAGGCCGAAACATTGCAACATCAGTCTCAATATTTTTCTTGCTTTCGATCTGACAAGCAATGGGAGTAAGAGCCAAAAATCGAGCAGCAGATGCATTGTGTAAATCAATATCACAGATTGCACGTCGCTGACTGGCCAGCAAATGCTGACAGGGAATAAGGTATCTGATACAAAACACAAAATAGCATGGCTTAAAAATTAGATCACATTATATTTAATTTTTAATATTAGAAACAGACAACAAATCAAACCTAAAGATTAGTTGAAGCATAAGATCTTCACAGTTAAGATCGACAAGAGTCCTCATGAGAGAAAGTGAAACCAAGGCAAGCTGAAATTAATAATAACATTAGTGAAAAAATTGTTACCTTTTTACATTATGGTAGTTTTAGTGTTATTATTGTTGCAGTACATATATTGAATATGCATGTACTATTATGTTCTATATAACACTCACTCACTCCAACCAACCACCCACCCACTCATTTATTCATCTATCACTCACTCACTCACCCTATTATTGCTAGCAATACGTTGAATTAGGGTGTTGATGATAAGACTGCTTTCATGTCGATGTGTAAGAAGAAAGCGAAGAAAGCAACACATCAGTGATGGAGCAGTGACTGAGCGGAGGAATAAGTTAAGATATGCTGTTGTCACAACAACCTCATCAGCAGATGTCTGACAAATACAAGAAAACACTTTTAGCATTCCAGTACAGAAAAAATAAAATTTTAAAGTTACATAACAATAAAATTGATTTTCTAAAAATGGTTGAACATAACAAATTTCACATATAAAATTGATTTGAAACGTTGCTGTATATTTATTAATAAAAAATTAAAATACAAATAGTGATTGCTTGGGATGTTTCAAATAGAATATCATATTGTTTAGATATGATATACAGAGTGTTCAAATCCCTATCATGTAATTTTTAGTTTTATTCTTATTGCATTTTAGTTTTCTTGGGAATTTTATATCTAAGATATATTTGGTTAAAATTGACGAAAAAATAATTGTAAAAACATAAAAAAATGCTTAATTTTATTTAGTGATGACAAATTAATTTTAAAAATAACACATTTTAAATAATATGTACAGTACTATGAGGGCATTGGTGCCAATTGTCAGTTTACAAAGACATGTATACTTTTTGATTGCCAATTGCTGTTCAGATTTACTAATGATTTTAGAGCATTAACAAAAGTTGATAAACGATATTAAATCCGAAAGTTTCCATTTGATCCAAGTGTGTGACAGTTCGATTGATTAAATGCAAACGTGTTCATTTGCTATACCTTTTAAAGCTGATAATATGTACATAAAAGTAATGCTATTTATAGCATTATATAGAGCAGTGGTCGATAACCTATGACTGACGATCCATTTTTTTTCTAATTTGGCTCTGTAGCAGTATCTTTTAGCCTATTTTAAGAGAAACTTTTGAATTCAAAATCCTCATGGCACCCAACAGAAATACAACAAAAAATGGAACCAAAAAAATGTTTGCATTATTTTTGCATCTTACGAAGAACTGACAATATCCGTAACATTACTTTTTGGGTATATGCTGATTACCATAAAGGGCTATAACATGAGGCTAGCAGTTTAATATGTAACAACGTACTATGCAATAGTGATAAAGAGACCACGGTATGATGGATTGTTTCGTTTTGTTTAACCAGACAAATTCAGGTAGACTATATACATTATGCGAGTATTCTGGTGTAATTATTTTTTAACCAGTTAGAATACCTGGTAAATATTCTATTTAACCTGGGCAACACCGGGTATTTTGTCTAGTTATTTATATAAAAAATATCTGCAAAACTATTGGCCCACATTTACTGATATTGATATAATATAGAATTGAATTATGAAAAGATATTATCTGTCTATCTATTGAAATTATCTGCATATGACATTATTGCCAAAATTAAAAAAAATAGTTTGAATCACATCTGTAATGTAAAGACAAATTACATCTAATCAGTTGCATGTACAATCAATCGCTTAATAATTTATCTTTAAAAATTTCAAGCTTACTTACTTTCTTTGTTTCTGATTTACTTTTCTGTAAATATTATTAATGAAAAACACTTTTTTATTAATTTTACCTCAAATAAGTTTCGTTGGCATTAAAACAAAAACTTTTCAGTCCTACCACTCTAGATGGCTTTAACTAATAATTGACTCTTGCAGGCGACTAGATATATTTTAATCTACATTTTGACACCACAGTAACCACTTTTACATTACTCTATTTAAAAAATTCTGTACTTACTTTGTGTAATGAGGGACCAAAGACTGATACAAGAAATCCATTGTAGAAAAAATCTAATAGTTGCTGACCCACAATAACATGTGCCACCTAAAAAATATTTTCAAAATAACTGCATGGGTAACATTTTTTTACAATAGGCACTTATTTTTTTCAAACAGATAAACTAGTGTCAAAAATATAATCATAACATATATGGCTACAATTAAAAAAACAATGTTGTAAAATATTAATAAACATAAGTTTTAACAAACGAATATTATTTTTACTACAAACACCATCTAAAGTCAAAACATGGTATTTATCCATTTTAAAATATGAATGCATCTCCTAAAACTCATCATAATAAATTTTGAATTAAAGTCTTCTGAAATTTTGTTGTTTCCACCTTCTTCTCAAGGCAACTCAAAATTTAGAAAAGACCACACTGCTAAAATCTCTTGACCCAAGCTTCTTCTTGTAAGGCCATAATCTAGGATTTTTATTTGGGGGGAATAATAGAGATGACGTCTCAAATTTCCTTATAAAACAAGTAACGTTGAGAAATTTGCTGTTCTCCTGGATAAATTCTTGCATGAATGTGCAAATGAAATTAAATCTAAATAGCTTCAAGGAGGCAAGGTACTTGTGTCATGTACATCATTTTTTCTTTATCAAGGTTAAATTTTGAAACATTTTATTTAGTGGAGACATGACGATAAAGATGATTTTCGAAAACAAGTTGGTATATAGAGATGATTTTCGTAAACAAGTTGTGAGCCATTTACCCCAAGAGCTATATGGTAGAACAAAAACATTGCATAAGTTTGCGCAAACCAGAAAAAACATATAAGATGTTTACCTTCGAAACTTTCAAGTTGTAGGGGTGTTATTTACAATATAACAGCCATAGTAGAATCTGGTTAAGATGTCAAAAAATTGCATTTGTTAAGTGAAGCAGGCCTTTAATTTCTTAATGCTCTGTGGTACAATTTGCTGCCCAGTTTTTCATGCTAGATTTTTGCCAAGACAAATAGCTTAATAAAATTAAACCTAGATTAATATACAAAAAATGTTAGTGTCCCGAATTGAGTAGTGTTTGCATGTTGCTATTGTGTTACGCTTTTCTACTTTCTTTCTTTTTTTCTATTTTTCTTTGTCATTAGACCTTTGGTGTTGTTTTGGACAGGAGTTTTGAAAGGACTTAAGTTTTTATTTTATTAATTTTTATTTTTTTAATAATTTTCCCTTTTTTTAAATGACTTTAGAGAGTACCGTGGTACTCATGGGTCTGTTGGACTAAAAAGTTTCTTCCAAATCAGGTAAACATATAAACTGCCACATGAGAATTGCATGAATCACAAAAAAATTGAGTATTACTTGGCTATTAAATCAGGCAAATAATATAGTTTGTGGAGGGCATGCTGTCATGCCCGCTGGATTATCGATGCTTTTAATATAGTACAAGCCATATTGTTAAATGTTTTTCAATGTGATTACATGTTGACACCACACCACCTAAAAGGATAAAACTGATTTGTAGATAAATCACTATTTTTTAGACCAAAAACACAATGTAAAAAAGTAAAAGGCTTTTTTCTTTTTTTTCAGTATTTATAATACTCTTTAAGTGATCCAAAAGCCTAAAAAAAGCAAAAAGAAACATAAAGTAATTGAACATTATTTACCACTAAACTAATGTGTTCTACTTTTCCAAATTAGTTTGTTTACTTTTCCAATTAGTAATTATGTACAGTCAAAAACAGTTATTGCTATGCACATGTTCGCTTTGGATCTAAAGGCTTGACGCACGTGTTCGCTTTGGATCACAACGCAGCTGTTCGCTTTGGATCTAAAGGTTGGCTTTTGCTGGACGTTAACTGGCTGTTTCTCATGTTTTTTATAACGTTATTCAATCGCCATTTTATGACATCATTTAATTTCCATTTTATGAAGTCATTATTCATTAACGTCAGACAAAAATAGGGAAATTTCATAAGTTAAAAATTCGGGAACCCGCTTTTTGATTTTCTGGATACGCCCCTGATTGGGCTAACAGCTTATTCTCCTTAAAACACTTTTTATTCAGCATGTTATGCAATAATTAAACACATTACATCTGCAACTCTATCCTTGCCTGTTTTGTAAGAAAGTGTAAATTATGGAGTCAAAAAGGTACATAAGTAAACAAGTGCAACTTTTTATACAGAAGATTATAACATTTATATATAACCTACTGCTATGGCGGCGGATCATGACATGACATACACAAATTCGGGTGTGAAACAAATTCATAAACAAACGAGAAAAGATTTTACCTCAATAACAGAATTGCAGAATTCAAAGGAATTCATAAAATTTATTAAAGAGGGTACTTGACACCAGTCACTCCGGTGAAGGCAATGCCAATCATCAGTTCTCACCACCATATTCCTTGGCAATGTAGAATATAAAGCACTTAATCCTGTTGCTAGGACCTGAAAGCAACAACAGTGGAAATACTGTTACTCAGAAGTACTATAATATTGTTAAAGTGGTTACAAAATTCCAAAAAAGTTTATTTGCCTAAAATTTCTGTTCCAGTGGGTTTTCGTTTATGCTCGTCAGATGTAATAGAGCTGTTTACAAACTGTGATTAAGAAAAAAATTGAGTTAATTGCATGTGGTATTAGAATGCTCATAATTTTTTTTGCGAAAACTATAATTTTCTAAAAATGTAGACTTTAAAACAGTTACAAAAGTCACAGTTAGACCACTTTTCAAGAGAATCTGCTTTATCTAAAACAAACAGTTGTAACACCAACACCTGATGTCAGCAAAGAAAGAAAAACAAACAAAAAGTGATAATAGCACTAAAAAAGGAGGTCAGAACCCAACCCCCATGAATACATCACTGGTAAGCACAACATGTAAATTCTGGAAAGTAATTCATCGATTCAATCTTGAGTTGTGATAGATGACAAACTAACTCTTTTAAAATTTTATCATTGGGTTTGTTATCAAGGGGATTCATGTATATATTTAAGTCAAAAAGCAGTGAATAATTACCTGCCAATTCAATTTTTAAATTGGAATACCAAAATAACACTAATTACACAAACAAATATACTCACAGGACAAAAGTTCGACTGCTTAACAATGTAGTTTGCCACCATTTCATTTTCTGCAGATAGTGCCATGCAAAGAAGCAAAGCATCCCTTGCCTGCTGCCCAACTGTACCCTCCCTAAATAAATTATGAAAACAATACATACCAAAACGCATAAAACAATGGTTTAACATAAAATTACAAAAATATATTTATAATCAGGAAATGGTTTCTGGTTTACATTGTTTGATTTGGGTATACATATGTTAAGAAAGTTACACAGACTTTATTACTGGTTTAGATCAGATGTAAAATTAGTAAATAAAGCAATAAAAAACAGAACTAACATATCTTAGGAAAATACTTTGCTTGAGTTACAAACGTTTCAGACCTGTGAATGAAGTCAATTAGAAGAGAAAAAATCAAAAAATTTGCAGGTCCATGACTTGTGGAAGCATTAAAGAAAACTTCCAAAAGTGTTGGATCTCTATTCATCCAAACACACAATAGATTTAAAAGCAACACAATGTGCCCATCAAGTTCTTCCGACCTACACAAACAATCAAACATATATTAAAAGTATACTAAAAATAAAATATAAAAACAAGTAACAAATAAGCATATTGAAAAATACATTAAACAAAACAGGGTCTAAGCATATCCTTCATGTGATACTTTCTTGATATTGTAGCATGTAACATTACACACGTTGCCAACCAATTGAAACTTAAGGTAAATGTATATATTGACAAAAGGGTATATGTAGATTGGGGGCCATGACCAGTTGCGTATCCAGGGGGGGATATAATACCATTCACCTTTCATATGTAATATTAGCGTTTTTTTGTTCATTTTTGTCAGGGTTTAACTTACTGTCCAAAGCATCAATGTTTACAATGTAATTGGGTCAAGCGTCTTAAGCTATTGCGAAACCAAAATAACTCAAAATGCCGTTTTTCGTCTCTTGTTTGGCTGACCATAAAACGCAGGATGTTTTTTCTCTTTCGCCTTTCATTATTTGTGCAGGTTGGCTGTTTAGCAAAGGTGCATTCAAAGTTGCAAGCATTCTGCCATACTGAATTCACATTTGGTTCTTAACAAATTTAAACATTGCGGCACACTTTTCATGAATGTGCTACAAATCGTAGGCTTTTATACAATGAAATTTATTATCCTCCTTAGGGATTTGTTTGTGTATCATTTACAAATCTGACAAAATCTTTGTCTGATTTAAAAAATCACACACCGGAATAATAGAAGCAATTCAATTAAGCAAAATAAAGTATATCAACCACAAGATAAATATGTCCTTACCTTGCACTGGAATTTGTTGATAACAAATTTAACATTGGGATAACAAGCTGTTTATGATGCAACAAAGAATGCTGTGCTTGGCTTATTAAAACTTCATATACTTTTAACTGAAAAAAAAAAAAAAAACAGTATCACAACAAAATAGTCAGGAAATAAATAAAAAACTTGTGTGTCTTACCAGATTAAGCAAAATTTCTGATTGGAATGAAGGTGTATCCAACCACCAGTCAAAAAGTTGTTGGAAAATGCATTGTGTTATTGCAAACTCCAAAATAGGTCCAAGAAGTTCCCCTTAAAAATGAAAAAAGGTAGTGAAAAATATCAGACAAAATAATCAAAATCAGTAACTTAAAGTAGCAGGTAGGAAACATTGTTGATTATTGCATATACGCTATTTATTACTTTAACAAACGATTGTGACAAAAAAATTCAATAAGTCTGTCTGATTTAAACATTTAGCGATTCAGTTACATCCTAGTAAATGTAATTTATGTGTGACAAATTTTCTGCATTGTTTTATGATCAAAAGTGAGTTTCCTTCTATCATAGCTAGTGGTTCATGTTTGTTCTTACTGACATTTTTTTTTTAAATTACCTTTTACACAAGTAAACAAATAGAGTTAATTATGTGTGGAAGATTACTCTAGAATAGTTTGGTTGATATGTAAAATTTTAAATGACAAAAACACTTCGTAATTAATACAAACGCTATGTTAATTTTATCAGTGACAGCTTGAGCTAAAAAGCTTTCTTGATAACCCCTTCAATTAAAAACAATGACTTACCCAAAGTGGTGACGACATTGTTCTGGAACATAAACTACTATTTTTGTAAACCAAATGTAAGCACGCTGAAACACGATTTTATCAATTATAACCAGAAACCCCATTTCTAACAAATGACATTGTTGCCATAAGTAACAAAGACAGACAAATTATCTTAAGCTAGTCTAATTTCTACAAATTAAAAATACACAAAAACAGAAAATCAGAACATCAGAAAACAGGACTGTGTAGTCGGATTAAAATAACTAGAGTCCGACTCTGGCTTAGAAAAAATAATTTTTAATGGAATCACTTCTTATTTTTTATAGATTTTGTATCTCACCCCTTCACAAACAAACAACTAAACTGGGGTTCCCAGTCACAAAAATATACAAGCCACTTAAATTTTTTATCAAAATCAGAAATAAAAGCAGCCAAGTTTCCCACAAATCATTTATTAGTATCAACTTGTTATTTTGTCAGGGGCTATAATTTCAGGGATTGATTTTACATGGTTTTGTTGTTTGTCTGTGTTAGTCAGCTGTTGTGGGCGAGTGCTGGTTGACATCCACTCGCCAACAGGAAGTGCCCCAAAGCGAAAATTGGTTGTTGTTTTTAGAGTTACTGAAAGTCTTAATTTATTGACATGTAATTAATGGTGTTTAACTTCAACAACTAAAGCCAATTATTTATTTTAATCGCTCTATCGCAACTACAAATAGAAGTTGAAGAAATGCATCACACATAGTGAAAAGTCATATGCATTCAAAGTTTCAATTAACAATTAAAACGGTAAAAATAAAACTTGATGAAGCATGATTGTGCGAAAGCTTATTATTATTTTGTGTTTCATATAATTAGTTCATACCGAATTTGCAATATGACCATTAAGTGATTTATCTGCCATACGCGACGACCATGCAGAGCATTTTCAGACGCTCTGAATTTCTAATAAGGCGTCATACCGCCCTGGAATTTGACCAACTTATGCGCGCAATTAGTGTGCAAAAATTATTTCCTGTAGCTTAGTTTTATTTAGTTCACTAAAAGTGTTCCAAACTTTTCGTTAATTACCACGTAGGCAGCACAAGGCCATTAAACCCCAAAACCATAATTTTTCAATTTTATGTAAATGCAAGCTTTTAGATTCAATGTTACATTTTGCCTAATTACAACTTTTTTAGCCTAGAGGCGCTGTAAAAAAGTCACTATGCCTAATGATTTGTTTCTGTCATAATGTGCAACAACACAAAAGCTGCTATCTAACTACTGTCACATTATTTCTGCGAATAATTTTTGCACTCATATCCTAAAATCTAAATTATGCAAATTTTTGACACTTTGCGCAACCCTTTTAGCATTTTCTTCAAAAAAAATTTACAAAACAGTAGTGTTAGGCCAGGGGGGTATCCAAAAAATCCAAGAAAAATGGGGGAGTCCCGCATTTTTAACTTTAGGAATTCCCCTATTTTTGGTCTATCGTTAATGAATAATGACGTCATAAACTAGTGACGGTTATGATAGCATAAAATAGTGATTTGCAATGACGTCATGTAAAATAAACAGACACAACCAATTAACGTCCAGCAAAAGAAAACTTTTACAACACAAAGCAAACACGTGCGTCAAATCGCTTAGTGTGCAACGTTAACTTTAGGTGAAAAACTAAATCAAGACGGTAAAGTATGTGTGATTGAGTTTCATGTTTAGACTATCAGCAGCGCATTTCAGGACCACGCTAAACTGCGAGCATGTCTCTTGTCACCCGTAATACTAAACGAAGATTGGTTTTCCCGGTTGTTATTATGACACTATTAGCGCAAGATCTGCGCTGAGCAGTATGCCGAATCAGCTAAAATACAAGCTGTGGTTGAGGAAAAATAGTGTCAATTACACACTAAACACATGGTCTTGGATATGCTTATAGAGAATAAATTTTTTTTTTTAGTTAAAAAAAGATCAGATATTAGCGCAAAAAGCGAGGGACATTAGCTGCTCCTGACTCAACGTTTTTAACGATACACCCCACCCCCTGGATATGGGACTCTATTGAGCACAAACATGTTTATTTATCGAAATAGTAAGGCAACTTAAATTACTATTTTTGAAAGCAATTTAGTTGGATAGAGATTCGCAAACCATATGCCAACATTTTTGGCAAGTACCATTTTGTTCAGGCGAGTTCTGATAGGTACACGCTATCCCGACTGGCAAGTGCAATGCAAATATTAACTCAATGCCAACCCTGTATTATATATTTCACTTTAGTACATTAGTTTAAGCTACATATTTGGTGTTATACCTTCCCTTAACTTGTTTCTGCAAGCAAAAACAGAGATGGGCGAAAATTACTTTAACCCATGTTTGACGAACCCCAAATTCACAAAAAAAAATAATAGGCCGTTGTTACACCAAAACTATATTAGTGCGAAAGGAAGACGGCTTGATTAAGTATTGCGAATGGTGTTAACTGTCCTTTCCTATTTTCAGTACATGAACTCCGGTTTTATTGCAAAGTTCTTTATGTGTACTCAATAAACTATTCTATTCACTGATGTGTTAAATGCACATTTGGTGATCCGACAACCTGGCTCAATAAAGAAAGGTGCTCTAGACCAGTGGTCTCCAACCTTTTTAATAGGCGACCCCAATTTAAATAAAATGCATGTATAATTTACATTGCACCCCCATTATGTTTTGAGATACGAATAAAAAAATTTCAAATAATGCTTGAACAAAGCAGTACGAGGGCAAATTATACACAACAAAATGAATTTGGATTTAAAACACGAACGAACATGATAATTTTAAATTTCATTTTGTTTCAACAATAAATTGCATTCAGTGCTATAGTTGCGGCTGCATAGTATCTCCACTTGATTTGACATCCACTTTATAAAATCATAACCGCATGTCATGCTCTACTTCCAAGCAATATAGCCTACGATGTTTTGTGATGAATATGGTCGTTGCTCTTTGCCCCGATTCACAAACCGTGTGTTTAAAAACGGGCCGGGTAAGTTGATTGCATCAAAGTTATTAGAAAAATATTTACTGACACTTTTGATTATTTTACATTAAACGAGTTAAAAGAAATGCGATTTGCTGCATCCGCTGTCAAATTAAGAATATAAAGCGGACTCCTTATATCTGCAATGTTAAGTTGTTAAGTACCATGTTAAGTAACAAAAAGTTCTGTTTTTGAAAAAAACAGCCCTTTATATGCACACAATTGCTTTTAATAACCTTATTGCGCTGAATCCCGCTTCACAAACCATGTTTGAAAAAACAGCTCTTTATAACTCATTGAAAGTTCAAGTAGTAGGGTCATTCCATTGCTACTGGTTCAGTGGTGGCACCCTATGTCATAGATTTTTTTAAAATTTTATTTGTAGAATCTCCCTGCAATTCTATGAAAAGTGATACCAATTTTACCGAAATTGGTCAAGTACTTTTTGAGATATCAGCGACTGAAAATTGGCCCTTTTTAGGCTTTTTCGTGATCGCTCATGCGTAAAATTTAAGTGCAAATTTTGTTTGACCTATTATGAAGGTGTTTTAAATGGTAACTAAAAAATTCCAATGCATATCAGTTCTTCAAAGTAAGCAGATTCTAAAAAAATATATTGTTGTTTGTTTTTGTATCACTACAGGCCACCAAGTGGCTAGTTTCACACATGACTATTTGTGATCAGTCATGCATGACTTTGATCGCTTATAGCGAAAAATACTCTACTTCAATTTTTCTGCAACTTAGCTTAAATGAAAGGTAATTTTGTTGGCTTTCTAGCTTCCAAATATGAAGTGGGATATTTGAGTAGAAATTACAAAATTTCATTGTTTTGTAATAGATTGCGAAAAAGCTTTATGACGCACTATTATAATGTATAATTATGAAATGTGAATGTCTGGTGCTTCCAAGAAGTCAAAAAACTTATAGAAGTCTGCAAGGAACAGCAATGCACACTAGAAGCCAATACATAGACCAATAATTTTAATCAATGTATGGCAAAATTGCTATTAATTGTAATGTTTTGCGACTGAAAACTTTATGCACAGTCAGCGCACAATACTACTTATACTAACACAGAGAAGGATTCTAAACGATGACAAAGAGAAAGATACTATACAATGTTAAGTACAAGTATATATGTATATTGGAAGACATCTCATATTCAAGTAACAGACTACCAAGAGCTTAAATCTTTAGCAATGTTATTGCAAAGCACTGCCCCTCATTCAGTTACACCAGGGGCAGGAACCTTTTTAACTAAGGGAGCCATAATAGTCAAATATTATTTTGTGTTTTCATGAGAGCGACAAACATCTAGCTATATGTTGGCAAAAACTAGTAAATTGTGCAAGGCCATTTATTTTTGTTCTCATTTTAAGGACAGAACATAATGTGCATTAAATTTAATTAGTTAGGTTTGCACAAATTTGATTACGGAGTTCGGTTAAAAGAATTGGGCCTTTCGAATATAAAGAGATTCGCTAGAAGAAGGAAAAAAATTTGCTACTATGAGTAATGAAAAGAAAATATAGAGTTAGGAAAGCGGTTGTGGCCGCTTGCAATTTTATTCAGATCATGCTGAGAAATGATAGCTTACATTTATCTGCAAGCAAGATTCTTTTATCAAAAGAGCCATATTGCCTTACCAAAAGAACCATACATAACTCAGGTTTCCGACCCCTGAGTTCACAATATTAACTGTACAGTATGTTCTAAACAGCCATTATTACTAAGTACTAATTAATAATACATCTAAAGATCTAACACTCATTAAGGTTGAGATTTTAAATCAGGACAGAAACTAGCTGCAATTCATACTCCCTCAAGTTACAAAAACTTATAAAGATGTGTGGGACCAGTCACACCACTTTTTTAAAATCAGGCTTCCATCAGACTTGGAGATGTGGTATTGTCCTCTTAATGTTAACAAAACATGACATGCAATGTGGCACAAAACATGATCAAATGGAAAAAAGTATTGGTCCTGCTTTTGAGGCCAGTAATATGTGTTTTTGTTGCCAAACTTTTTCAACTATTAGTTTTGAAGTGATTCCGAAGGACATGAAATCAGTTTCTTCCCATTTGCAAGATAGGTTTTAGTCTGGACCGACTTTAAAAGGTACTATACTCCACTATTTGAACCACTGAATGAAGGAGTTATACAACATAAGGACAAGTTGTGACCTTGAATTTGCTGCGCAATCTAAAATTTGTAAAAGCACTACACCACCTTAAATGCCAATGCTTTCTCCTGTTGCTTATGTTGCACAAGTTTGTATATGAGCATGACTGGTACATAGGCTGCATAGTCTCTATTGCTAAAGATAATGGTATATATGTCAAGTTGTTACTGCATGCATCCAAAAAGACCTGCTCAATCATATTACTGGCCTCAAAGGCAAGACCAATATTTTTTCCATTGGCCATGTTTTGTGCCAGATTGCATGTCATGTTTTGTTAACATCAAGAGGACAATACCAAATCTCCAAGTCTGATGGAAGCCTGTTTTTGGAAAAGTGTTGTGACTGGTCTCACACATCTTTATAAGTTTTTGTAACTTGAAGCAGAGTGAATTGCAGCTAGTTCCAGTCATGATTTATAATCAAACCAAAGTTTATTTCCATCAAATTTTCAACCTTAATAAGTGATAGTTCTTTAGATGTATTATTAGTTATTAGTTAGTAATAAGGGTTACTTGGAACATACGGTGCAGTTATTATTGTGTAACTGAAGAAAGGGCGGTGCTTTGTAATAACATTGCGATAGATTTAAGCTCTTGGTAGTCTGTTACTTGAATATGAGGTGTCTTCCAATATACATATTACTTGTACTTAACATTGTATAGTATCTTTCTCTTTGTCATCGTATAGAATCCTCCTCTGTTAGTATAAGTAGTATTGTGCGCTGATTGTGCATAAAGTTTTCAGTCGCAAATCATTAAAATTATTGGCAATTTTCGCCATACATTGACTGAAATTATTGGTCTATGTATTGGCTTCTAGTGTGCATTGCTGTACCAGCAGACTTCTATAAGTTTTTTTGACTTTCTGGAAGCACCAGACAATCACATTTCATAATTATACATTATAATAGTGCGACATAAAGCTTTTTCGCAAACTATTACAAAGCAATGAAATTTTGTAATTTCTACTTAAATATCCCACTTCATATTTGGAGGGTAGAAAGCCAACAAAATTACCTTTCATTTAAGCTAAGTTGCAGAAAAATCGAAGTAGAGTATTTTTCGCTATAACCGTTCAAAGTTTTGTCATGCATGACTGATCACAAATAGTCTTGTGTGAAACTAGCCACTTGGTGGCCTGTAGTGATACAAAAACAAACAACAATATATTTTTTTAGAATCTGCTTACTTCGGAGAACTGATATGCATTGGAATTTTTAAGTTACCATTTAAAACACCTTCACAATAGGTCAAACAAAATTTTCAGTTAAATTTTATGCATGAGTGATCATGAAAAAGCCTAAAAAGGGCCAATTTTCAGTCGCTGATATCTCAAAAAGTACTTGACCAATTTTGGTAAAATTGGTATCACTTTTCATAGAATTGCAGGGAGATTCTACAAATAAAATTTAAAAAAAATCTATGACATAGGGTGCCACCACTGTACCAGTAGGAATGGAATGACCCAGTAGTGAAACAATTTGCGAGGGAAAGTGCTAGCTGCGCTAAATCAAAGCTAATTTTGGTTAAATGTCCCGTTAGTTGATTTAGCAGCTCTTTAGAGCTATAGCAGCAATTTTATGTAGAAGATGCACTCAGTCACATTTATTAGTGTGACGTCATTGTTAAGAAAACGAAATATATAAATCATACTAAAAGAGTTTATGGCGACCCCACAGAAAATATCAGACCACCCCACTTGGGGGTCGCGACCCACAGGTTGGGGACCACTGATCTAGACTGAAGTGTTTCTTGAAAGAACATATCAATGGTAAAAATACTACAAAATGTATATATACCTCATCTTATGCAAAGCTGCAAAACTCCATATTATTTTTTTGAATTGGACAAGCCACTGTCAAATGCTGCTACAAAATTTCAGTATGACTTCTATAACAGTTAAAGTGCTTTAAACCGAAAATTCACTGAAACTGAGTCATAGCGAGAATGGTCAAAGTGTAATAACTATGCATTTGGGAACCAGTATAACTTCTTAATAAATGTAATTTGAAGAGCTTTTTCTTATCGATTCTATGTTGGTATTTAAAATTATAGACAAGTTTGAGGTACCTAAGGTACTCTTAAGCAACCCTAGCAGAAACTTAAATTTAGAGTAATAGAGTTTGTTTTACTTAGAAAAATTTATGGATTTTGTTAGCTAGGAAAGTTTTAAATCACTGGTAGCTTTCGGAAATGGCAAAAGAAAATACAGAACAGATAATTCTATCAAGTATTGTAATATTATACCAGATGTTTGTTCTTCTACCAATAGAAAAATCATTTGCTCCAAAAGGTTTCTTACAACATCAATATCATCAGCAGTAACACCGCCAATTTGGGGAATTGTGGTTTTCCTTGTATGAATAAATGCTGTTTGAGGACTGCTAACATGGATCACATCCAAAATCTAAAAAAATGTGGGTAAATATTAAGCAGTTCAAGACAATCTATAACTTATCGCAAATTCGGAAGGTAAGGATGGTACAAAATAGTGACTGCAGGTTTTCCGGAATTTGGTTGGACTTTTAACTTTAAAAGTGATTTATGTACAAACTGTAGCGACAAAAAAACAGGCTGGATTTATAAAAGCATATTGTGAGTAGGGATGTTCAAAGTAGAATCCCAAGGTATTCTAGAATAATAGGTTTCGAATGTAGAATAACGAATCTGGAATAGCGAATCCTAGTATAATTTTTTTTAAATTATTTTTATTTTTTAACCTCGATTTTGTTTGGGGAAGAGATTAATCTTAATCTACCCTACAGGGCCCACAATCACAGCAGGGCCATTCCGTGTCAATTCACAAAGTCAAGAAATTCAACCTCTCCGATTTCACAATCAATATCTCCAAACCCCAGGGGCGTAGCGTGGGGGGGAGTCTAGGAGTCTTGACACCACCCTTTGAAATCTCAGTAAACAATTAGCACAAAACTAAAACCGTGATTGCTGCAATGTTACATCGGTAACATTTTTTTACATCGGAAACATTGCACCTGGCATTGAAAACACGTTAGTCGTCGGTGCTTATCGCCGCCAACGCCTAATCACCGCTCGTTATCGTTGTTTCATTTAGCAGTGGCCTGTCACCGACTCAAGTAATCTCAAGCAGGCCTGTTAACGAATATATATTTTATTGATAAAAATGAACCGTCTTCTCAACGACGTAGAGAAAACAGGCGTGTAAGCTACAGCAAACGTCTTCACCGCAGGTCGCTCTATTGAATGTTTTTATTCTAGCCTAAATCTTGAAAAGGAGCGCTTGACCGTCGCATTTTGAAACATCAATTAAAATGTCAACGAACTATTGCCCGATAATAAACCGCTGTCTTAACTTCAGTAATATGTTTGTGTTTTTCTTGCACAGTTTCAGCTGAATAATTTACTAATTATACAGAGTTCAAAAAGGGCGATTTTAAAGCCATGCTTCATACCATCGGCAAAATTAAACTACAAATATCACCAAATTTTTTGATAAGCCTCGCTAATTTTGCTGACAACAAAGTGCAACAGTCTGTGATTGATATGCCACAGAGACTGTTCTGACACCGCAATTCCATAGCGTTTCGCGCAATTAAAATCACTTGACAATCGGAAGTGAATAAGACAATCGGACTTGAATACGAGGTGTTGCAAATTTTCTATTGTAAGCTCATAATAACTAAACGCCGTTTTTAGCGTCTAGAATACACAAGACGTAAAATTTTTCGGGCTCCGTCCGTACCCTCTAGGGGTGTTTATAACACACCTCTCCAGCCCCCTAGGTGATTTAGGTTACTAATCATGTGACTCAGTGGCGTATCCAGGGGGCCGGGGTTTTCTACCCCCCTTTTTGTGAGTACTATTATTGTTTGTTGTTCGTTTTGGTCAGGGTTTAGCAAACTGTCCGAAGCGGCAATGTTCTTAATGTATTTGGGTCACGCGTCTTAAGATAACGCGTAACCAAAATCTAACGCAAAACTTTGTTTTGTCTATTTTTGGTCGACCTGAAAACGTAGTATATTTTTTCTCTTTCGTTATTTGTTGAGGTTGGCTGATTATTATCAAGTGTGAATTCGACAATTAACAACGCGAAGACAAACCTTCTTTATTTTTTCTCGCTAAAACGTCGAAGTTAGGTGCAGCTAATGTGAGTCCTCTCTGTTCGCTGTCTGCTCTAATATTCGATATTGGTTAACAACGGATTTTTTTTTTGAAACAGATTCTTAAAAGGTGGTATAATGATGACTGTTGTGCGCATTTCAAAGTCACCCTTTTTTAAGTTAGGTTAGTTAACGCAAAAGTCTAAGACCACGTGTTTAGTGTGCAGTTGACACAACTTATTTCCCCTCAACCGCAGCTTGTATTTTAACTGACTTGGCACACTGATGTAGTGCTAATTGTGGCATAATAACACCTGGTAAAAATCTTTGTTTAGTAATGCACATGGCGTAAGGCTTGCCTGTAATTTAACGCTAGTCCCCGTACATGGAACTTAGGAATCTGCGCTGTTGATAGTTTAGGATTCTTCCAAAATCAATCACACATATTTTACCGTCTTGGTTTAGTTTTTCGCCTGGCAGGAGTGTCGACGACGCACCTGTTCGCATTTGCTGGACGTTAGTTGTTTCTGATTAGAATGTTTTATGACGTCATTACAATCACTATTTTATGACGTTACACCCGTCACTGTTTTATGATGTTATTGTTCATTAACGGCAGACCGAAAATAGGGGAATTCCCTAAGTTGGAAATTCGGGACACCCCCCTTTTAAATGGTCACGCTACATGTAGGGATGCTCAAAGTAGAATATCGAATCCTTGGATTCGAATCCAGATGGGATTCGAATCCAATTCTGCCGTTTATTTCGGGTAATTGGAACCGATATAATTTAATGTTTTACCGCCGATTGTTGCGCCTAATTGTACAAACGCGTGTGGTAAGTTGGCCTGTCGCTGCGGCGACCAATTTATAGTGCTTGCTTTAAATGTAACCTGGTAGTGCAGTGTCAGCGTTTTTTCGGGTGACCAATTACCGCGTCTCGCGATAACGTTCGTCTAATAATTAAGTGTCACTCAAGCATTATCGGGCGAGCGACTAACATGTAATGTCTGGTGTGGAGTTCGCAATTGCCCTAAATGCGTTAAGTTGCAAAAGTAATATTACGTTGTAAAACGTGCTGGCCGTCTACAAAATGCGCTATAGGGTTACTTGAGGTCAACTTTAGGCCAACATCCAGCGAGGTTATGCAGTTATGCACAGCGTAATTGTCAAGAATTCGTTATGTCAATAGTAACTTTGTATTCTTTGCAGTACATTATTTGACTGCATAACAGATCATATTAGTCAAAAAAGAAGCACTAAAACCCAACAATGCTTTAAAAAACAGGACCGAATTGCTTAAGACTTCTGTGTGCAGTGTTTCATTGTACTCACTATTGGCAAAAATATAAGTTTTGGCAACAACCTGGACAGTTGATATAATACAGTTTACAGAACTGCTTCAAATGACAGTTGTTAAGAATGTTAAACATATGGGAGATTTTTTTATTATAATGTACACATG
Source organism: Ascidiella aspersa (assembly GCF_963924565.1). Classification (NCBI taxonomy): domain Eukaryota; kingdom Metazoa; phylum Chordata; class Ascidiacea; order Phlebobranchia; family Ascidiidae; genus Ascidiella; species Ascidiella aspersa. The sequence continues at coordinate 13,601,756 of NC_139454.1, read as the reverse complement.
TTAGCAAATTGTTTGGGCGATTTATTGCTGTGATTATAGGCTCTGTGGGGTAGATTAAGATTAATCCCTTCCCCAAACAAAACCAAGGTTAGATAATTTAATAAAAATATACCAGGATTCGCTATTCTGGATTCGTTATTCTAGATTCGAAACCTATTATTCTAGAATACCTTGGGATTCTACTTTGAACATCCCTAGCTACATGCCTGCCAAACCCCTTTATTATTTTGTACTTAAATTTTCACAGTTCAGAGAGAATCCTATAAACAACATTTCAACCCATTTTTAGCCAAATTCAAACGAAAATGGAGTCTTGACGAGGTTTCAAAATTAGGGAAAATATTAGCCGAGTGCTGGAAAAGGCCAACTTTGTATGCCTATGACCTCTGACCTTTTATAGTGACAATGTAAACTATGTTGTTTTTTTAATATTTGGTAGAAGTACTATCATCTGTAAAAAAATTGGGTTGTTATATTATTTAGTTTAGCAGTAATAGGGCATCAAACATGGTCCAAAATAGAAAAATTTCGCCCTCTCAACAGACCCCCCCAAACTAAATGCTTCATAACTCTCGCGTTTCTCGACAAATTACGCTCAAATTTTCAGGTGTTCATTATATAGCATAGTGAAAAGGTGTGTAAAATTTAAGGAAAATCGGAGAGGTTGAATTTCTTGACTGTGTGAATTGACACGGAATGGCCCAGCAATAAATCGCCTTAAATTTCTAACATGTGTACATTATAATAAAAAAAATCTTTGATATGTTTAACATTCTTAACAACTGTCATTTGAAGCAGTTGTGTAAACTGTAATATGTCAACTGTCCAGGTTGTTGCCAAAACTAATATTTTTGCCAATAGTGAGTACAATGCAACACTGCACACAGAAGTCAATTCGGTTCTGTTTTTTCAAGCATTGTTGGGCTTATTTTTTTTACTAACGTGATCTGTTATGCAGTCAAATAATGTACTGCAAAGAATACAAAGTTACTATTGACTTAACGAATTCTTGACAATTACACTGCGCATAACTGCATAACCTCGCTGAATAATATTGGCCTAAAGTTGACCTTAAGTAACGCTATAGCGCATTTTGTGGACGGCCAGCATGTTTTACAACGTAATGTTACCTTTGCAACTTAACGTATTTAGGGAAATTGCGAACTCCACACCAGACATTACACGTTGATCCCTCGCCCAATGATGCTTGATTTAATTATTAGACGAACGTTATCGCGAGACGCAGTAATTGGTCGTCCGAAAAAAAAAAACGCTGACACTGCACTACCAGGTTAAATTTAAAGCAAGCACTGTAAATTGGTCGCCGCAGCGACAGGCCAACCTACCACACGCGTTTGTGCAATTAGGCGCAACAATCCGTGGTAAAACATTAAATTATATCGGTTTCAATTATCCGAAATAAACGGCAGAATTGGATTCAATATTCTACTTTGAACATCCCTAATTGTGAGCCCTTTTATTTTTCTTGTGCTTTTTTATTACCAGTTAGAGTGTGGTCTTTTAAATACAACGCACCTGAAAGAAATACCTGACATCGCCTAACTGGTGACGCCTAAACTCTTACAAACAATATTTTTAATAAGCAGAATGGAGCACAAAGAAGTTTTACAACATAATGCTGTTTCTATTCTGTACCAATTATGAACTTCAAACTCATGTGTGTGGTTTAAGCAGATAGAAGCACAATTCGCTCCAATACAAACAATTTCTGACGATACAAAGTATAACTATGTAATTTCTGTGTGAAATCAAAAAGCAGACCAAAAACTTATTAATTATTTTTTACAGACCCAGAGCACCACAAATGTGATGATTAAAAAGGTCAGTCACCAAAAGGACAGCAACATTCTCACAACTTGGTAATCGCAAGCCATCCACAATAATAGACATGCTAAGTTTACTTGGAAGTAGGGATGTTCAAAGTAGAATCCCAGCGGTTCCTAAAATATTAAGTTTCAACTTCAGGGTGCGTAAACTTGCTAAATATTGACGTTGAGTAACCCCATAGCACATTATGTCTAACACTAGCATGCTGTTATCTTTTTTAAAACAACAAGTTTTTACAATTTTTTTCTATATTTGCTTTATAAGACAACTAAATTTTATGTTGTTAGTTAGAGCAGTTTAAATAAACCCTGACAGTGTTTTTCTAGGTGATGAATATTACATAAAATTTTAATGTAGAAAGCGTGAGCTTACATTACAATGCAGAAATGGTAATCCACAACTAGGGATGTTCAAAGTAGAATATCGAATCCAATTCTGCCGTTTATTTCGGGTAATTGGAACCAATATAATTTAATGTTTTACCGCGGATTGTTGCACCTAATTGCACAAACGTGTGGTAAGTTGGCCTCTCGCTGCTTATGCAGTTATGCGCAGTGTAATTGTCAAGAATTTGTTAAGTCAATAGTAACTTTGTATTCTTTGCAGTACATTATTTGACTGCATAACAGATCACGTTAGTAAAAAAATAAGCTCCAAGACCAACAATGCTTAAAAAACAGGACCGAATTGCTTAAAACTTTTGTGTGCAGTGTTGCATTGTACTCACTATTGGCAAAAATATAAGTTTTGGCAACAACCTGGACAGTTGACATATTACAGTTTACACAACTGCTTCAAATGGCAGTTGTTAAGAATGTGAAACATATGGGAGATTTTTTTTATTATAATGTACACATGTCAGAAAATTGTTTGGGTGATTTATTGCTGTGATTGTCGGCCCTGTAGGGTAGATTAAGATTAATCCCTTCCCAAACAAAATCGAGGTTAAATAATTTAATAAAAATATACTAGGATTCGCTATTCTGGAACCGTTATTCTAGATTCGAAACCTATTATTCTAGAATACCTTGGGATTCTACTTTGAACATCCCTATCCACAACAAAATTACAATACTTGATTTGTTACCTGTTCCCAGTGAGATTTAAATGTATCACATTGAGCATTTGTTGGGGTCTTTTCAACCTTTGATGAATCAGAAGAATCTGTTGACTGCCCATCCCATTCTTTCTTTAATTTCTTCAGCCAACTCATTTTCGGGATTTGTCAAATGATTTTTTAATAAGTTGGTGGGAAAGTCTAATTTTAATTTATTAAAACAAAACGAAGTCCCTGAAATCCCATTTTTTTTTTAATTTGAAAACTAAAACACACTGCAAAGTAAAAAAATATTTCTACATTTGCATGTCAAAACTCATTTTTTTATATATATTATATTACAATCACATGCTGCAAATCTTTTTTTTCTTTTGTTTGGTAAGGTAGGATATTGTTTGTTCAAATTCTTTGGAAGCATACCAAAGCGCTGAAATTGCAAAATACAAACTCGCGTTAATCTAGGTCAATATTAAGTTTTTAAGAACTTTGTGTTTTGAGAAAATTTTAATGGGCATATGCTTCGTCTGAAGCAAAATAGAACTGCAAATTAGGTTTACCAAGAAGCGCTGTTACATTTTCTTGGTGATTAGGGAGCAGTTTCTACTTGTTCAAAGTATGCCCGTTTTTTTGAAAGTTTGGCGTCCATTCCTGAACCGAAACGCTAACCCCAACCCAAACCGGAAGGCCAATAACAACCCAAATGTTAACGCTAAACCTAACCTTAACCTCAAGCGCTACGATTTAAAAATTGTATAAAAGCTGGATGTAAGAAAACACACTTAATTCCAATGAAGAAATATATCTTTTTTCAAATGAATTTAAAAATGGGTTCTTCAAAGCAATGCTTGCCCAAAACCATGCCATCAACGCAATTTGGCATGAAACATCTCCAACCTAGTGAACTTCTTAAGAAAAATAGCCTTATTGGCATATACATCGTTCTATTCTGGCTTGGGATTTCAGCAAAAAAAATTTTGCTACGAAGATTTCAGGGTCACAGATCAGCAGATATCTACCGTTCGGCTAAAGTTAAATTAATCAGTTTTGCAATTTGGTTATAACTGTGTCCCTATGTGTACATTTGGTGGACACTTTGCACAGTTTCAAGTCCTGCTGAATGTGATGACATTTATTTGAAAAGCTCTGCAATCTAAATAAAAATTGTCGCACTGCAGCCAGTGCAATATTAATGGTGTGCAAAATATATAATAATTTTAGGTGAGAAAGGAAACACAGCAAAAAAAGAAATAGGGTTATGTTCATTTCTGCCCATATGTAAGGTGCAGCTTGGTGCTGGTCTAAAAACCTACCACTTTTTATAGTAACGAAACAAGTTGAAAATATAAGGAAAAGGCTATTTGCCCCAGATTCGAAATTTGCACTACTGTTACCTGATCTGGAAAATTGCAATATGATTTATTGCTAAAGGCGCTTACAGTAGTGCAAATTTCGAAGTTCGATAAATGAATATCATTTACAGAACTTCAGTTTTCGAAGTTCGGCCAACGGCTTTAGCAATAAATCTGTGTTGTAATTCTGCAGATCCGGTTACAGTAGTAGGGAACTTTAAAGTTCGGTAAACAGGTGGAAAAACTTTGGTGCTGGAACTTTGGATCCGGTGCTCCTTCACTGCTGCAATTAGAAAGTTATGCAAAGAAACAAAACAAAAAATAATTTCTATGAACTTTGCTGTCACCAATTCCGTAACACCTAGTCACCGATTGCGTGACATCCTGTCACCGATTCCGTGACACCTTGTCACCAATTCATGACACTCTGTCAGCGATGATTTAACTAGTCATTACATTCACCCGATCCGTTGGAAATCAGTGCATTTCTAAGCAAAAAGGTCTACGACAATCAGGGCATCCAATGGCAGAAAAGTCTAGACTTTTAGACCTTGAGGTCCTGGCAATGCACTGATTTGGACCTTTAGGTAAACTCCCGGCGAAGATAAATTAAAAATATTCATTAAAAGTTCAGAAAAGATAACAAAAAATAAGAGATAGGATTAATAACACTTGACCCACCTAAACCCTAACGCTAACCCGAATCCTAACCCAAATAATGTGCGTTATTTCAATAATTATTTAAATGCTGGGGGAAAAAGCCCAAACTCGGATGGTTTCTCGTCCATTGTATTTAAGATTTTTTCGTCACAAATTGAGGTATTGGGGCCTGAAGCGTTATAATTATTAAATTATCGCACATTATTTGGGTTTGGGCGCTGGTTAGCGTTTGGGTTTGGTGGGGTCAAGTATTGTTAAACTTAATCTTCTTATGCACATTTGTTAATGCAAATTAGTGCATTGTCCAAGACCTCAAAGTCTAAAAGTCGGACTTTTTGATCCTTTGAATGCACTGATTGTCGTAGACCTTTTTGCTTAAAACTGCACTGATTTCCGACGGATGGGGTGTTACATTACTACTTAATATTGCAAGTTACTGATTAAATTTATAAAAAAATGACAAATAGAGCATTTCCTTTTTTGAGTAATTCCGCTACTCGATGGTTCCAGTAACTGCAATATATATTTAATACCTGTATTTCAGTTTTTTTGGATTGTTGTTTAAAATGTATACCGTATTGCCAACATAATAAACCAACAAAGAGGTCTGTTTGCTTTGGCGCTTAGTTTTTAAAATGATGCTTTTTTTTATTTGCTGAAATTACTAAGCAAACATCTTTTACCCACATCAGCCCATTTAAATCATAATTTTGGTATAGGACACTTTTAGAGATTTTGGCAAGTCGGTGGCTGGGTGTCATCTAGTTGTTGACAGGGTGTCTCCAAATCAGTGACAGGTTGTCATTCGAATCGGTGACAAGGTATCACCAAATTAGTGAGGAGAGGGTGGTGACTTTTTATTGACACCCTGTTAGTGTCACCAAATAAATGATACCTGGCACCGATCTGATGACACCCTGTCACCAATTTCGTGATACCTGTCACCGATTCCGTGACACCTGTCACCGACTCCGTGACACCTGTCACCGACTCCGTGACACCCTGTCACCAAATCACTGACATCCTGTCACCGTTTCCGTGCCACCCTGTCACGGATTTGGTGACACCCTGTCACCGATTCGTGACACCCTGTCATGGATTTGGTGACACCCTGTCACTCATTTTTTTTAATCTGGAAAAAGTTTGCTCAAAGCGCACTTTTATTAGGTTAAAAACATTTTTAATTGTGTTTGATTTATAAAAAAAGTAATTATTAGAAGCACTCTGTATGTTATTTGACTTGCCTGTTACGATATGGTTAAGTTTATTAGTAATTTGGAACACTTAAATTTTAAGCAGTTGTTATTTGTACCAAAATGATTTCTGCTTGTCACACATTACTGCCCCGAAATAAAAAGGACATTAGACATGTCCTTAGAAGTTATATCAAACAGTGTTTATAACTGTTTTGCAAAATCACAATAATTCACTCGCAGAACACACAAAAAAAACTATTCTTCCTGGATTCTTGCAGTTGACATTCAACACATCGTTTTATTATATTTTATTACAAAGCAACGGATGCCAAAAAAGGTTGACAGTCGCACAACGAAATAAATACGGACTAGCTTTGGCCACACATTGAGGTTTTTACTGCTATACACACACGTAAACAAAAAAAGGTTAGCATTGCACGCAATCCGAATAAAAAATAAAAAGTGAAATCGAAATCGAAAGAAAAACAAAACTACAGAACAATCAAGTATCCTGTGGATAACAAGTTGTACACCACCGTGGTTTTGCAGCAATCTCTTTTATTTTTGTATCATTAAGATCCATGCAGACTGCATGAAACCATTTGCCGCAAGAATCGCAGGAAACATACAATTTAAGTTGAAGATAAAATATTATTTGTTTAAAGTTTCACATCATAACAAAAATAAAATAAACATACTACCATAGGAAATTAAACAGCATACATACACTGGTTAAAATTGCTAAAAAAATACTTGTTAACTTGCTGTGTGGTTTTTCAAGTGCATGAAACGGGAATCCTCAATTATTTTAACACTGTTAATTAAAATATAAGTGAGTAAGGCTGAAACCGGTTAGACAAAAACGCTTTAAAGCAGACTGATCGCGACTAATGAGATGGAACGCTATTTCTTTTGTTGTCGCGTCTCCACCGACCAGACTTGACGCAAATCTTACGCACAGCAGATAGACACGACTAAACGCGTTTTTAGCGGGATAGCGCGTGCACTACTTTTTTACCGTGTCTGAAGATGCTTTTTGATAGAAACCACCAGTTTTTTACGGGTTTTGGTAGGTTTTATGTTCGGAATGTTATTTTGAAAGGTTTAGCAAGTATTTTTTTTTTAATTATTATGAAAATATATTCCTGAAACGCTTAAAAAGCCTTTTAATTCGAATCTTTCTTTTCTATGTCTGATTTTACCAGCTTGACAAGTTTAAAAAAAAATTTTTATGACATCCTTGCGTAATTTCACCTGATCCGTTAGAAATTAGTGCATTTCTAAGCAAAAAGGTCTACGACAATTAGTGCATCCAAAGGATCAAAAAGTCCGACTTTTAGGTCTCGGACAATGCACTAATTTGACTTAACAATGTGCTTCAAAAGATTAAGTTTAATAATACTTGAGCTACCTAAACCCAAACACTAACCAGCACCCTAACCCAAATAATGTGCATTGAATTAATAATTACATAAGCGCTTTAGGCTCCAATACCTCAATTTGTGACGTAACAATCCTATGGTACCATAGATAAGAAACTATCTTATGCCCACCCGAGTTTGGGCTTTTTCACCAGCATTCAAATAATTATTACATTAACGCACATTATTTGGGTTCGGGTTAGCGTTTGGGTTAGGGTGGGTCAAGTGTTATTAATGCCATCTCACACTTTTTGTAATCTTTTGTGAATATTCAACGAATATTTTCAATTTATCTACGCCAGGAGTTTGCCTAAAGGTCCAAATTAGTGCATTGCCAGGACCTCAAGGTCTAAAAGTCTAGACTTTTCTGCCATTGGATGCCCTAATTGTCGTAGACCTTTTTGCTTAGAAATGCACTAATTTCTAACGGATCTGGTGGTTATTTTGAAACTTAACTTCATGTTTCAATAAAGTGCAAAAAGTGTATGAAAAGAAGCCTATTTATACCTTTTTTTCACAAATAGGGTGTACCCGCACTTGTGTTGCCGTATAAACGGCTTGTTACGTTTCCAAATACATATTTTTGCCAAAACTTCCATTTAATTTGCCTCCGCCATGATCATGACTGAATTATATCGCCTAGCTTTGTCAAGTTTAAGTTTCGCGCCCTTTGTCGGTGGGGATTGGACAGTCAACAGTCAGACATGTTTCGTCGCGTCGTGTCTGAGGTCCGGTGGGGATTCAGCTTAACTGAAATACTTTTTGATTTATCATTCTACTTAAAATGTATGCTAATACTCTTACTTTGGTCCTGGTAATATAACAAATTAAAATATTGAATATGTCTTCATACTGATGCAAATATTTCACAAACAATATTATACTAAATGAAGGACTTATTCAACTTTTACTGTGACCAAATATGTTTTAGGGCGTGTATTGTGTAAAACAGACAAAGTTTACCAATTATCCATACTGCTGTCAATATGATTTAATTGCTTATTCACTTTTTGTATGCTGGCGTATCTTATAAAAATAAACTAGAAAGCTATAAGGTTGGTTGTGTTAATTAACTAAGGGCGTTGTGTTAATTAACTAACTAAGTAACTAATGGGCCAACACTGCGCTGCATATAGATAATAAACTTAAAACAGTATTTAATTCCACAGATTGCCAACGATATCAGCTTTCAATTGACGAGGGTTTTATCGACTTCTTCCTTGGCAAGATTCGTCAAAGCCTTTAAGTTTCATAGATTCCTCCATTTCACATAATGCATCAGTTTTAAGCCATTTTTTCATGTTTTTACACACTGCTAGAATACAAAACTTCAAATTTATAAAAATAAATAGAGCCTTGGCTTCCAGTAACTGCAATATACATTTAATACCTGTATTTAGTTTTTTTGAATTGTTGTTTAAAATGTGCATTACCAACAGAAAAAAATAAAACAAAAAAGGTCTGTTTGTTTTGTCGCTTGGTTTTATAATTGTGCTTTCTTTATTTGCTGAAAATACTTATATACAAGTACATTAGGGGTATTGTTAGGTTTAAGTTTGTGCTCAACAACAAATTTTAAAGAGTAATGTACTACTAAGTATACAGTTAAAAAGTGACAAGCCTTTACACTTCAGGAAAACTATCAAAAAACAAACATATTTCTACCCATAGGTCATAGCAGTATAAATTTGGCAAATTTTTCAGATTTGGGAAAGTCGATGACAGGTTGTCACGAATCGGTGACAGGGTGTCACGGAATCAGTGACAGGGTGTCACAGAATCATTGACAGGGTGTCACGGAATCGGTGACAAGTTGTCACGTAATCGGTGACAGGGTGTCACCAAATCAATGACACTTGTCACTAAATCGGTGACAGGGTGTCACGGAATCGGTGACATGGTGTCACCAAATTGATGACACCTGTCACTAAATCGGTGACAGGGTGTCACGAAATTGGTGACAGGTGTCATGGATTTGGTGACACAGACAGGGTGTCAATAAAAAGTCATGACCCCTGTTGAAATTAGTGACTATTAAGTTTTTAATAATATGGTCATGTATTACAGTTTACACAACTACTTCAAATAAAAGTTGTTTTGCAAATTGCTGTGAACTGTGGGCCCTGTAGGGTATGTTAAGATTAATTTCTCCCTGAAACCAAGTCGAGGTTAAATAACACTGGTCAACAACAAATTTTAAACAGAGATGTGATACATTGTTAATGATTGTTTCTTAATGTGTTTTCAGTGCTGATTTTGAAAATGCCCTTATTTTTTTTCTAGCACATCAGGGGCGGCATTACGAACACACCTCGCTAAGTTAAGCGAGCTCGCTAACGACGCACAAGCTCGCTAAGTTGGCTTTTGGTATTACGAACCCACTTCTCGTTAAACAAATCTCGCTTAACTCCTCGCTAACTAACGAGTGGCTCAGACCACTCGGTGACGCCTAATTTGTGTTCTGAAAACCTAACTGCTATTAATTAAATGAATTTTTTTTAATCAATAAACGTTTTATGCAGACACTAATTTGTGAATTTATTACCAAAATGGCGTGATATATGGATTTAGGCAATCTCCTACCTACACAACATGGAGTACTCTTTCACCACTTTGCATGGAAACTTATATTTTTAGTGGACATTTTGTGACGTCATATTTAGCACAAAATCTTAAGCACCCCTGTCCCCTGTCAAAAAAAGTGTCTACGCTACACACTGATTTAAAAACGTTCTTTACTTTAAACGTTTTATTTTTTCAACCAACTAGGATTTACAAAAGTAGCAAATTTATTTCATGACTCATTTTATTGGTGCTTTTGGGTCACTTTATTAAACACATATTCAGTACCTACTAAACAACCAATGCAAAAATATGAACATTTTTTATAAGATAGAGGTAAATTTCAGCAATTGATATCCATGCATGTATATTTTGCATCAAAATAGTATTTTTGTATGAATAACTGTTACACTTGGGGTATTATAATACCATGGTGTACCAGTGGTCCAGCATCTGCCATGATTTATTCATTCCTCTTTGTTGCAACCTTCGTTAGGTCTCATACGTTTTAAAATGCTCTCATCCGAAATAATATGCTTCAGTCTATAATTCAATTAGATTTAGAAGTAAAACAGATGTTTAATTTTGTTGGGATTCGTTAGCATTCGATTGCATATGGTTCCATTCGGTATTTAGTACCACCCCTGTTTTTGGTTACTTAAAGAAAACAATATTTGTGCACTGCACACCAACTATTCCATTGTCTTGCTCTTTGAAAGTAAGATGATTTAGGACTAATTTGTGTTTTTTCACCTTGAATTGATCTACCCAATGTTGTTGGTTCTTCTCATGCTGCTGTCCTGCTACAAGACTTATCGGTGGTTCAGGAATGTCAAAATTAGACTGCTTTTTTCAGTGTCTCCTAAGTTTTATTATTTTCTTGGTAAAGTAGTAACACATGGTTTTTCAACACTTTTTAGACGTATATAATAAACGTGGGGCACTGGTCTAGAATCCTACCACAATTATAAAATAGGGTGTGAGTTAGCGTTTGGGTGTGTCAAGCATTATTACATTCATTATTTAATAACAATACTTGACCTACCCTAACCCAAATGCTAACTCGCACCCCTAACCAAATATTATGCGTTGTGGTAGGATTATAGACCAGCGCCAAACGTTGTTTCCCAAAACCTTTTTCTATAATCTACAGGACTAATTAGGAAATAAATTCATGCGGTTCACCTTGAAAATTGTTTCTTAATAAATTTAACATTCAAAAGCAGCTTACGATTTCCAAAACAAAGCGCCAAACGTTGTTTCTGCGACAATTTTGCTGAGGCATTTTCCTGTGATTTTGACGCATTCTCTCACGCACGCGTCTCGTTATAGCGAGATGTTGGCGAGGACTGTTCGTAATACCAAATGCGTTTGCAAGATTCTTGCTCGCTCATCCCTCGCTAAAACCAGCTCGTTAACTTAGCGAGCGAGGAACTGTTCATAATGCCGCCCCAGGTTTGTGAAATGCTCGCATTTTAATTTTTTTTATGTATCGCTGTATTATCAATATAGGCAAATTGCGCACTGTGACATATCTGTTTTCTTACTGATAACTCTAAAAAACAATATGAGAAAGATTTTTTAGCAACTATTTTTTTAATTAAGTAGTTAACTTCCAGATGTAAAAACAGCATCTAAGCTGAATATACATGTTGTTTAAACAAGTTCTCGTAGCACTACAGCAGAAAAAAACACAAAATGAATAAATGTTCGGTAATGTCAGATTTTAACCAGTATTGTTGTTACATATCCTTTTCAAATTTGAGTAACCAAAGACAAGCACTTCACATGTCATTAAGTTGACAATTGTACTTTAGCTGTTAGATTTAGCAAGGAGACCTATGCCACATAATGCCCCAATGCTTGTTTCACTTCTTCCTCATGAAAGTCTTGAATTCTTCCTGATAAAGTTGAAGATTGAATTGAGTTGATAAGAACAAAACAAAAGTTAAAAACCAATTCTGTTTTCCAGATCGATTTAAACAGCCTTAGTTTGCGTGTTTTTTCAAAAGAAATGTCAGAACTGCTTGTGTTATGATTAAAGTAAGTAACTTGCTTGAGATTGATGTAGTGTTAAGACATAACGGAAATAAAACTTCAAAAGACAACTTACAGTAGATGGTCCTTTTTGCTACAACAGTTGTGCTACCAACTACATTACTAATAGACTATATGCCTATAGCAGAAGAAAATTTAAATTTGACAGTATTTAAAAAAAGTGATGTGCTAGAGAAAAACTAAAGGTATATTCGTAATCAGCGTGAAAAATACATCTCAGATGAAAAACTTACATTCTCGTAAACCTAAATTTCTAGAATACTTTAAAGATTCCTAGTCGAAATTGAAATTGCTTAGGTCATTGAGGCTGGTTAAAATGTTCAAAATGTTCAAAACATCCTCTCTTATAAATATGCACAAGGGCGTATTTACTATGCAAGATGAGTGCCACTTTGACAACTTTGCATACAATGTGTAGTTTTCTATATTTGGTTAAAGTTTTTCTTCTATTTATGAATTGCTTTTACATTGGTGTTATTTAACTTTAGTTGACTTCATACAAAATTTATATGTTAATATATTTTACATAAAACATGCAAATCTTGCATCATGTATTCATAAAATCAAGAAAGAATTTTTTCTTCAGTGTAAGCTTTTTCAACAAGAATGGTCAACATATTGCAAGAAGATTGAAGTGCTATTATGTCACAACACCAATTTATTACGCCAATTCAGTTCCACACATTGGACATTTGTACACAACTGTATTAGCAGATGCAGCAAATAGATGGCAACAACTTAAATTGGTGGATAGCCCATTTAGTAATGCAAGACTTGCAACAGGGACTGATGAACATGGGTTGAAAGTATGGCAAGCAGCGGTAACTCAAAAGAAAGACGCTAAAGTTTATTGTGACGAAGTTTCAAATAGGTAAACAAATGCTATATACACCTAGTGGGGATTTTTAATTTCCAACATGGTAATTTTGTATTTTGTGTGGGAAATAGTTTTTCAGGACAATTACCTTCCTCTGTTTTCATGCACATTTCATTTTGCTTGACTTATCCAGAAGCAGGGATGGATCAAAGCAGAAAGCTTTTGGGGTGGTCCAATCAGAAAGAGGGGTCTCAAGGTATTGCCCCCTTGATCTTTGCCCCTATTATCTAATTGTCAACAAACATGCTAATGTTTTTTGCTTAATGCGTCACATAATTTCTTACATTACCTCTCCAAAACCAATGTACTAAGCAGGGCTGGGGAGCCGGAGCTAAGCATTTTCTCTGGAGCCAGAGCCGGAGCCATTGTTATTATTTTTGTGGAGCCGGAGCCATTTTTATTATTTTTGTGGAGCTGGAGCCGGAGCCCTTTTTATGATTTTTGTGGAGCTGGAGCCATTTTTCAATTTGTGGTGCTAAAGCTAAGAAATTATATTTTGTTCCATCTCCAACTTTAGTTAGCCAAAAGCAATTTTTAAAACTTGCCATTGAATAAGTGACTGGTGGCACCGGAGCTGGAGCCGGAATCATTGGGTGTGTGTTTGATGGCCCTGGAGCCGGAGCCAAAGGATTGAGTTTTCCGACTCAGGAGCTGGAGCCGGAGCCATTTAATAATTGCCTGATGGCTCCGCTGGAGCCGGAGCTAATGCTATTTTACGGTGGCTCCCCAGCCCTGGTACTAAGTCCATATACTGTAACAAGGAATTAGTAAAACCAAATAAAATATACTATAAACTAATGTTTTCCAACCTTTTTCGCATAAGTTATAAAATTAAAAATGAAAAAATATATTTTTTTCTAATAATTTTTTTAGACCTATTTCTTTAGATTTCAGGCTGATTCCAAGTCGCCAGCCTTCTGTCTTAGTAAGTGCCTGTATTTTTTGCAGGCTGGACTTCTGTTGGTACAATGCACTCAATGTAGTTTCTGTCAATAAAGGCTGTTTTTCTATGAAGTGAATTTAGTTTTGAATAGTGCTTAAAGGGGTTCACAAAATAAATAGGTTGAGAATCGCTGCTTATAAAACAATTGGGTTTAATTGTACTTGGTTGCAACCAGGATCTATTTGGCAGTTAAATAGTTTGCATCAGAGAACACAACTACCATTTTCACAAAAATTAACCAGAAGTCATCCCATGATGTATAATGCTGAGGAAAGGATGCTGAATTATGAAATAGTAATACAACATTACTATTATACATACTTTAGGAAAATTTCTATGGTCATTATGGTAGTTGTGTTGTATTGTAAACAACATAAATGCACTGTATTCTTTAATGAACAACCTTTTCATGTAGTGTCTGTTAAGCCATTCAGCCTTGACATTTGCAAAATCATCCATTTTTAAGCTTTAAATGAGAAAATTATTTTGTCCAATGTATTACTTAATAAAAATTAATATACATGTTTTTAAAGCAATTTTAAATAAAAAATACTTTAAACCGCATCATGTGAGTCCTTTGGAGCCATTTTCACTAATACTACAAATTAATTCCAGTTGCATACTTATTTCCCCAAAATTTTGTTTTACCTTTTTGCTGTTTGTACAAGGGAAAATGGTCTTTTTTATTACACAGCAAAGTTGGTGCCGTTATTATTTGGAAATTATTAATGACGCCAACCAGGCAAAAAAATCCTGGATCTGCCCTAAACAAAGTTTATCATGTATGAGGTATTAATTGATTGCCTAAAACAATATGACGTCTCACTAAACCTCCTATTTTATACTACATCAGACCACAGACACTTCAACTTTTTTCAAACTTGCTACTTGTATACTACAAATTTGAACCTTTCGCATAAAAACATAATTTAAAATGCATTTTAGGATTCTAAACTACCTGATTTTAATGTAGATTTGTTTTCTAAACTAAGGATCATTATACTTATACCATCCCATTTTTTCACAATCTTTTTCCGTGACATCAATTGTATTAACAAGAATATGTCTGGTGACCCAAAACTTCCTGGTTTTTGTGCCGTGGGTATTCCTGAAATTTTGTCATAAGCCACTTTATTTTACTGTCCAGTTAAGTTTGTGTCTAGCTAAACTTGTGCGCAAATTTTAAACAAAATTATTTTGGTTGTTTTTATAGGTTTTTCAAGATGTGTAAAGAGTTTGAAATTGAACCATTCAAGTTTATTCGAACAACCGAACCGGAACATACAAATGCAGTGCAACATTTTTGGAAAACAATTAAAAAAAATGGATATATTTATGAAGGTATGTTTCTATGTACTTGCACAGAGGGATTTTGTTTGCGGGGCATACAGCTTTGCCATCACATAAATTATTTTATATTTAGTAATCTTCAGAAACCTCTTGTGCCGACAGAGACATTGAACAAATGAAATTGAGTCAAGATATATTCTAATGTATTACCAAGATTTTTCCAGCCTGGTGTTCATGATCCCATAGGGAAAATTTTTCCAGCCTGGTGTTCATGACCCCATGTCTGGGGTCACTGTTTAATATATTTTTTAAATAGAGAATAGACAAGAAACACCACCATAAAATTTGCAGTAGAAGGAGCAAGACAGCCACTATTTTAACAATTGTTTTATGGCATTTGATAGTTAACCAGTCATAGTTATGCCGTCTAGATTACTGTTTTTTGGGCCGACGCATAGGTTCAGTTCAATGGCACTGTCTAATATAAAAATAAACTGTGGCCATTAGACCACCGAAGAGCCATTTTGTTATGCTAACAACATTTGTACACCATTACATTTTCTGTGACTGTATTTTTCCAACTAGAAAAAATTAGAAAAAGCAAGAAAAAAAAATATAAAAAACTGCTAACTAACTTGTTATTCTATATTAAGATCACTTTAATTTTAGGCTTACAAAAATGAAGTAAATTATATCTTATTGTTTTGTTAAAGTACCTTTACGAGTTTATGGATTTAGAGTCAATTTCCTTTGTTGCATCATAATCGCACAAACGCACAAAAACATAATTGAAAAACATTTTTTGTGACATTAACAAATACACAAGGTGCACCTTGCATGCTAAAGTACAACCTGGGGCCTGGGGGTGCACATACCTGCTTTTCTTACTCTAACCGTGTTACATGGACAAGCTGTTTTGGGGCGAAATTGTGTGCAAACAGGCAGCTCAAAATCAGATTGAAAAATTAAAAAAAAAGTTTTTTTGTTTAATTGGCAGAAATTCTAATATGAATTGCTCGAAATAAAAATTTTTATAATCCAATTTAATAAAAACCGTTTGCCGAGGCTAGAGTCACACAGTCTCAGTGCATGCCATAGTATGCATAGTGTTTATGGGCTTAATACATTTTCTTAAAATAGAAAGACACAATCATACCAAAACTAGGCTGAAGTTCGCGCAAAACGTGAATTTTTTTTGCATTAACGTAATTAAAACAGTCAAAAATATAGTTTAAGCCTTAAGCTTAGGCGAAGAAGCATGGCTGGGTGCCCAATGTCATACCTGTCTGTTTAACAATAATAGTGTCTATCGTGATAGCTCAATATAGAAGTAATTGCAGCATCAAAGTAAAACAGCAAACACACAACAAATCTATGATCGAAATTAAGCACTTAATAAACAAAGTATAACAAACAGTCTATTTGCCTACTAACACTGGTTTTTCTTGATTAAACAATTTGCTTTCTTAACTTTTTTCAAAATGACACATCAATATTTGGTCACTTTGGCACTTTTTTGTTAGTATGTAGCTGCAATAAAACTAAATGGGCACTTTTTTGGTCGTACATAGCTTAAATATATGAAAACAATTTTGGGCACTTTATTATCCAAACATAGCTTGGATAAACTCATTTGTGCACTTTCTTGTTTGTACGTTGCTCAAATAAAACTTTTCGAAAAGTTAAAATGGGGTACTAAGATATTTTATTATTAATTTTTGCAAAACAGTAATTATGTGCACTTCAGAAGACGACTGGAGGCCAAATTTTAGGTAAAAAAACAACTTTTTGTTATTTTTTTTCTTCCATGAAAAAAAGTAAAGGGATGTTCTGGTTTGGCCAGAGATCCCGAGTTCTAACCTCACCGCAGGCTAGTTGTTTTTTAGCATGGCCTTGCTTGGACAATAATCCTAATTAAACCGACTGATTTTCCGAAGGCATATGGTTTACTGAATATATTTAGACTTTAGTTTAACTGGGCACAGCAAAGTTAGTTAACAAACTTGCTTTTTACATCAGTTTGTGATGTAATACCGTAGATCAGTGGTTCTCAAACTTTTTTCAAAAAATTATGCCACGGTCCCCTAGCAATTTTTTTAATTGCTCACGATCCCCTTAAAAATATACACAAAATAACTTGTTGTTTTTAATGGCATCAAATGAAGCGGGTGCACTTGCAGTCTAAGATAGGCTTGTTGATACCGTATTTAGTAATGTAACGCTAACGAAATCACTTTATTTGAGCGGAGCAATCACAAACAGTTTAGTAACCGTGACCTTACGCCCACAGTTGCAGCGCAGCAAGCTGTAAAAATGTAATTCTCATTAGCACAATGCAACACTATGACGTCACAATTCAACTTAAAGCATGCAAACACATGAATGAACAACTAATCGTAAATTGTTATGACGAACGCAAACACGTTGGAATTACGTTAGTAATGTCACTTTGCTTGTATAGGTCGAGCCTGAGTTTGGCGTTCCTTCTTTTGTCCCACAATTTAGGCCTATGTACGGCATAGTTACTATTATTTAGTTTGTTAAGCTTGGTTTGAAAAGTAAGTTGCCTGAAAATTTTATTGCATAAAAAATGTTCTTTATTAGGTGCTTCGCGGTCCCAGAAAATTGTCTCGCGGACCCCAGTTGGAGAACCACTGCCATAGATGCTTATTATTATTTTAAAAATCACAGTATTAAGGCTAATTCTCAAAAAAAAAAATACATAGTTCTCTGATTTTTTTTATATATGCATAAAAAGCTTGGTTTTAAAAGTTTGAACAACATTTTTCTAAAATAAGTGTAATGCTTATTCAGGTGTTTATAAAGGCTGGTATTCAACTTCGGATGAAGCATTTGTTCCAAGCTCGTCAGTTGAGGTATCTAAAGATAAATTGACACACCAGTTAAAAAGAACCTGCAAAGAGACTGGCAACACCCTTGAGTGGATGGAGGAAACTAACTATATGTTTAAATTGTCAGATTTTACAACTCAAATCCGTGACTGGATAATTGATGATGAAAATAGGATTTATCCACAAAAGTTTAGAAAAAAAATTCTTTCCGATTTGGAAAATCCTTTACAGGACCTTTCTGTTTCTAGAGAGCAAGGAAGAATATCTTGGGGCATATCAGTTCCTGGTGACCCTTCTCAAACTATTTATGTTTGGCTTGATGCCCTTATAAACTATCTTACTGTTGCTGGTTATCCGGACATAAGTTCTAGTAATTTTGTTGACATGTGGCCAGCAAACGTTCATCTTGTTGGACAAGATATTTTGCGTTTTCATGCTATTTATTGGCCAGCTTTTTTAATGGCTGCTGGTTTACAGTTACCAGAACGAATTGTGGTACACTCTCATTGGCTTTACAACAACAAGAAAATGTCAAAGAGTATAGGGAATGTAATTGACCCCTTTGAAGTTGCAAGTCGTGTCTCTGCAGATGCAATGCGCTACTACTTACTACGTCAAGGTGTATTACACAGTGATTGCAATTACTCGGAACTTCACCTGTACAAAATCTTAAATTCTGATTTAGCCCATGACCTAGGAAACTGCTTAAATCGGGTATCAGCAAAAAAACTGAATCCTAAAGGTATTTATCCATGTCTCCATAAAACTACATTTTCGTATGATCTAAACCAGCCATATGTCGCTGGTAAAGAAGAATATGATTTCATGGAACAAGTAAAAAACTTGCCTTATGTTGTAAATACACACATGGAAAATTTTCACTTCTATCTTGCTATTGCACAAATTATAAACACAACACAAAAGGCAAATTTAATAATTCATAGACATAAGCTGTGGGAATTGGATTGTTCTGATCAACATCAACTTGCATTTTCAGAGTCAATGCTGCATTTAGCATTTGAAGGTTTGAGAGTATGTGGAATATTACTTCAGCCTATTATACCCAATTTGGCTATGAAAGTTTTAAACAGATTGTCCATACCAAATTGTAGTCGGTCTTGGAAAGACGCTACCAAAAGCTTTGTTGAATTAGATGGAAAAAAAGAACCCTTTACCAACGTTATCCTTGAAAATAACAGAAGCCTTTTATTCAAGAGTTTAAAAATGCCATAGTTACTATTTGACTATTTAAAAGGATAAAATAGTATAAATGTTACCTACTCCTGCAAAGGCTTTCATACACCTACATCCAACTAAAACCTTCAACCATTATGCTCACAAATTACATATTGTTTATCAATTAAGTAATTGTATCTTACCACTTTTGTCCTAATAAATCTACTTATATTATGACTGTATGCTGTTGAACCTTTTTTTCTGTTCAAACACATTCAACAACTTTTTAATATATTTTTAACCTCACAATGTTTAATTGCTTATAGCGAAATAAGTGTATGAGTATGTGAAACTAGAAAACGTAAAATTAACTTGAAAAGTTTGAAGTTGCAAAACTTTATTTTAGTGCTACTTGGGGCACAAATAATATTTGCTTACTTTAAAGGCATTACTCCGAATAGTGTATGTTTGAAGCAGACCTGCGGAGTCCGACATGCGCATTCCCACATTTTTAAACTAATAAGGCGGCGAACTGTAAATTGTAGAAGTTGAAAAGGAAATAGTGTATTGTGGGTGGATGGATAATGACTCCCCTATGAGTGGATTGATAAATAATTACTTTACTTGAGTTACGTAAATGTGTAAAATACAGACTGTTTGTCAAGTAACATTAAACACTTGTTAGTTTGCCTTAAATTGGAAATACTTTCATTTTAAAAGCATACGTCACGTATTCGGTACATAAAAGCAGGGATTTTTTTTTAGAAATCTGGCTCGGTTTCGAGCAATTTAAAAGTTCCGGTTCGACCATTGTTGTTTCAAAACCGGTTCATAGAGTTCCGGTTTGTATACAATATAGCCTAGTTGAGTTAAATCTAAAAATGTGGGTCAATAAATGTACTATAGAGAATAATCTTTGAATTGTAAGTCATTTAAGCTAAGTTACGTGACGTATTAAAAAAACAGCAACTCATTATTGAAATATCTAAAAAATAAAAAATCAACGTTTTATTTAATCAATATTCATATTTTTGTCATAAAATTTCGAACATGTCGTAACTTAACTCTGTAAAATGCAAGTTGTGGCGTCATGCTGGAGTGAACCGCCTTTGTTTACAGGTTCGGGTTTGGTTAATAAGGTTCATGTTCTTCTAAATTGTTCGGTTCAGTTCCGATTCGAAGTTAGTGTGACGTCACAATGGTGGGATGATATGACGTCATAACTGGCAGGCAACACTAACACTTTATAATGGCCACAGTATGTTCGGTAGAGAAATTCGCCCGTATATGCGACTCTGCGAACGCCCGTATATGCGACCGCCGACCTAGCCAAACATGAGTAACTTACTACACCACTTGATTAGTGTTACGATCAGTGTTCCCTTAAGAAAATTTTCTACTGCGCAAATATATTTTGTAGTGCGCAAGAATATTATAAGGCTGCGTTGGCAGGGGCCCGCGGCAGATCAATGTCTATGGGGGCGAATCGTGAAAGTTTTAAAGATGACTTCACAAAGCGTGAAGTCGTGCAACAATTATTCTCAATAAACTTGTATATGCAACTGCAATTGTGTTTAAACATGTTCAAGGATATGGCAACAAAGCAAAAATTGACAAATGTCCAATTTTTAAATAATAGGATTCGTGATGCAAAATAATACCATAGCGTTGTCTGCTGCGGTCAGCTGTGGTTCTTTCGGACTCCAGCCATAAGACCAAGATAAGAACAACACCAACGTCAGAATAAAACACAATTCGGAATAAGACCAAAATAGCACTAATACCTATGGTATTAGTACCGTCTAAATCGTAATAAGTCCTAAATCCGTCGGAATAAGACCTAAAAGGTCAAAATCAGGCCTAAACAACACTTTAACTAACCCCAAACCCCACCCCTAAGTACATCACTAACTCCCCTAAAAGTTTCAACACTAACCCATTTTCTAACCCCACCCATTACCCACCAATAACCCCAAACAGGACAAAAAATCCGGTGCCGAAACAGCGGCGCCCTGACGGCGCCGGTCAGACTAGGGCGTCCAAACGTAGTCACCAAAACGGCCGATGCGAGACCGATGGCCCCCGATCGTCCCATACAGGTTCGGGCGTTATTCTGGCCATTTAGGCCTTCTTTCGATGAATTTAGGCCTTATTCCGATGAACTTAGGTCTTATTCCGATGAATTTAGGCCTTATTCCGTTGAATTTAGGCCTTATTCCGTTGAATTTAGGCCTTATTCCGCTGAATTTAGGCCTTATTCCGATGAATTTAGAACTAATTCTGATGAATTTAGGCCTTATTCCGACATATTTAGGTCTTATTCCGATGAATTTAGAACTAATTCTGATGAATTTAGGCCTTATTCCGACAGATTTAGGTCTTAGTCAGACGATTTTGATCGTATGCTGTACTGGATATTACTGCGTATTTGGCTTTATTATGTCTTTTGTCTTAATACTATGGTTTTATAGTTTTTTGGGCTTTATGTGTTGTTGCTTTTTAGGTCTTATTGTGTGTTCCCGGTTCTTTCATGACACTTCTCTCAATTTTTAAATTACTGTAGTTGGTTTTTGCCAAATAAGGTTGCTGAAATGAGGAAAACTCTATGCAGAGTTAATCCTAACATTGGATAGGTTATTCAAATCCTTACACAAGGTTCGGCAACCTTTGTGTAGTAGTCGCGGGCCAAAACCAAACTCAGAAAGGTCTCTACGGGCCGCACAACATATGTTAAATGAGATTTTGTGTTATTACAACTTTATAACAATTGTGAATCAGGTGGGCCTCGGATTTTTTTGCACTTTAAAAACGTGTTTATAATTACTTTTAAGGAGGCAGTAAAGTCTCGGCGCAAATTCGCTAAAAAAGCGTATACTTGGTTTAAAATTCGAGTCCACACGTCGCCATCCCCCTACTACTATTAAAAAATGTAGCCTAATAAAACTACTTTGAGAAAACGCGATAAATCTTATAGTTAATCTATTTTAGTGTTTGTTAACCATTTGGGGCAGACCTGGCGAGCGAAGCGAGCGCGATTTTTTTGGTATACCGGTATTTCTTTTTTTTCTTGTTTTTGTTACATTTAAAAAAAAATGGTTAAAAAATATTTGTCGATTATGTTTGAATACGTTTTTCGTTTTTCCGCGACGCACTTGGCAGCTTTCCACGGCGCAACAGTAAAGAAGCGCTGATCTAGTTCAAAAAGAGCATCAAAACGTGATGTAACACACTGGAAGTATAAAGATCATTAGCGCGAAGCGCGAAATTTTTTTGCATTTACACACTTAAAATAGTCAAAAAGTATTTAAAATGGACTCGTGTCTAATTTGTCAAAGAGGCGGCGGGCCGGATGAAGTATATTGGCAGACTGGTTCTGATACAGATTTGCATTAACAACAAAAAAGCTTTTAATTGTACTTAGATATAAGTTAGTTATTATATAGTCGAGTCTCTGCAAATCTGAAAAACGCCGCTTTGCGCGAGTGCGCGAAACGAATTTTACCATTTTTTTGAAATATTCATTATATTGCGCCATAAGCTCGTACAGCACTACAAAGCTTAAAAATATGTCTTATTTTGGCGAAAATAGGCCATACTACCTAGGGAACCGCGAAAATAAGCTGCCTATTAAGTAAAAAAAATGTACATAATTTTTAGTTTAGGGGGGCCATGGACATATCGCCCCCCCCCCTAGATCCGCCCCTGTATGATGTTACGTTTAAGTGGTGTGACGTAACAATGAACAGTAATTGCAAACAGTGAACAGTATTTGCACTCCTGAGTTACTCTCTGCGATTGTGAATATTTGAGATATTTAATAAACAGTAGTAAAATTTAAACAAATTATGGTTTTAACAAATATTGTTGTCAATATTGCGCATTTATTGGCGATATATTTTATCACCCGATCCGTTAGAAATTAGTGCTAAGAAAAAAGCTCTAAATTGCGATCCAAGGGCAGAAACTCGGGTGGGCATAAGTTTCTCAGGGTATATAGAATTGTTATACATTGATGTATTGGGACCTAAAGCGTTTACGTAATTATTAAATCAACACACAATATTTGAGTTAGAGAAAAAATTTTTGCCGCAAGTAAAACGAAATTAAAATTGTTACGTTTGAGTTTGATGTTTTTACATTTCCTTGGTAGTTGCCGCCAAAAGTTACAAAATCAAAGCAAAAGTTAAACAGACACAAAAACAACAAATCAAATTTATTTTTCAGATTAAGGCCTTGAATACTTTGCGGTTACTTAACTTTTGCCAGTAAGGAATGATAATTTTTAACGAGATCGTGAAATTGTTTACACGAAATATCATTAAAATTATGAAAAAAAATTATTTAAAAAAAATTACCGTCAAGACAGTATGTTTTGGAAATAAGTGCAACGTCTCGTCTAAAAGTCTTGTTGAAAGTATAATCAACTAACTCGAGATATGCGAAAAAAGAGGACATTTGGGCATTTTTGAGTATCCTTGGAGGACCATGTGCGCACTTTTTTTAACGCGGACCCCTAAAAAATTTTTTTGTCTCGCGTGGACCACCACGGTAGGCAAAAATTTCAAAAATGTCGTCATAAATTTACGTCACAATACAAATAGACTTCATAAATCTGCTGAAATCTGCCGGTCCAAAAATGTAAAAGTAAAATGGACTCTTAATGCATTTAGTGCAAAACCGTTTTTTTTCTTCGATAAATATATTACCGGTACTTCTTAAATATACACTAATATTTTAATTGGGTTTCATGGACCCCCTAAAACTAGTTCACGGACCCCCAAGGAGTTCATGGACCCCAGTTTAAGAACCCCTGGTTTAAGACCTCAAATTCTAAAAGTTAGAAATTTTTATCCTTCGTAAGCACTAATTGCCGTCGACCTATTTTTCTTAGAACTGCACGGATCGGGTGATTTTATACAGTTACGGTTAAATCCATTTAAGCATGACATATATAAAATAACATAAAAGCAGATTTTGTCATTTTTCCCTGACGCAGATTTCAACACTAAATTCCTTGACATGTCAGGAAAAGCCTGAGTTATGGCAACCCTAGCCTTCTATAGAATCTATAGGCCTACAATTTTATTAACAGAATTTACCACGAATTCGTGGGTTATCGCATTAGGTTTGGATTGAACTTCGTTTTTCCTGCTTTAGATAATTGCTTACGGTATCTGTGATGTTGAAAAATGCATCAAATTATATTTGGTGTGTCTTTTTTCGAATGTGTTTTACAATTATCTTATTTCCTTTTTTGATAATATGCAGGGGTTCCCAACCCTTTTCCAATCTCGTACCACTTGGACGTCCTGTACTGCCACACGTACCACTTCTTGTAGAACAGTGGTAGCCTACTTATCCTTTTTTCTACCATACCCATCTTTAGTAATTGTCGCCCCCGTTAGATATTAAATAATAATAATGAAATAACTTCGGTATTTTTAAATACATATCAATCAGATAGCATAAAAATTGAAAAGTTAACTCTTTGTGGCGTGAAGCGCGAAAAATGCGTTTATATGGTTTGTATTGGCTAAGCTTTATTTTGGGAGACACACAAAAGCTGCTCGATCGTGCTCGATATATTGCATTTACATCGAGCTGATTTTGACAGACATGTTATAAAAAATAAAACATCGTTAATCGTGTTTTAAAAGGTGTGATGACACACAATGCAAAGGCTATATACTGCAAATGACATTACAAATTGGCGCAATAAAGTATGAGTTCCCCCCAATTAGTGATGCGCAAAAAAAAGCAGGTCGTAGTTTGCGCAAAGCGCAAAGTTTTTTTCGTAGTTTTGTTGTTTAATTTGGCAAACACACTTTGTGGAGAGGGTGGCATGGTGCACAACTTAGATCTTCTTCAACCATGTCATACTGTTCTGACTAAACACAGCCCCAATTGACCGTAATAAGTAGCAAATATTGTCCAAAAATTCGAGAAACTGTAGGCTACATAAGTATAGCCTCAAAGTTCGCAAAATTATGAACCGTTTTTCTTTAGTTAGGCTACTTGTCTAAACATGTGTAATTTTGATGTTATGCATATAGGACAACATACAAGCAGATTTATTAACTAACGCAACATGGAACTGATAAAATCATTATAAAAATTTAAATATTGGAGTAGAGCTTTCGCCATGTTTGTTTTTGCTGGAGTCGGACTCGGGACTCGAGTAAGACCTTGTAAAACTACTCGAGTCCCGAGTCCAACATGCGCAGTACCAAATTTTAAAACTGATATGGCCGCCAAATGGAAATTGTAAAGGCGAAATGACATATGGTGGAATATTTTCCAACCATGTATTGTGAGTGAATGAATTATACGACACACCCAGGGGCGCCCGCAGAAAATTGTCCAGGGGGGGGGGGCAATCAGGGGCGTAACCAGAAAATCAAAAAGGGGTCTTTCAACTTAGGGAATTCCCCAATTTTTCGTCTGACGTTAATGAATAATGACGTCATAAAACAGTGACAGTATGACGTCGTACAATGGTGATTGCAAGACGTCATAAAAAAAACTAATCGGAAACAGCCATAATACGTCCAACAAAAGCGACCACGTGCGTCGTCGACAATACTGTCAGGCGCCAGCTGCGAAACCACAGTGTGCAATCGTGAATTTCAGGCACAAAAAATAAACCAAGACCGTGAAATATGTGTGATTAATTGTGGTAGAATCATACATAATTCGACTATCAGCAGCGCAGTTTTCAAGTTCCATTAAGCGCTAAATTACAAGCACGCCTTTCGCCACCTGCAATACTAAGCGAAGATCGTTTTTACCGGTTGTTATTATGCCACGATTAGTGCAACATCTGCGCCGAGCTGTGTGCCAACTCAGCTAAATTACAAGCTGCGGTTGAGGGGAAATAAGTTGTGTCCATTGTACACTTAGCACGTGGTCTTAGAGTATGCTTAAAGAGCATAATGTTGCGTTAACTATCATAACTTAAAAATGTACTTTGAAACTAGCAAGACAGTTCGCATTATACCTCCTTTAAAAAATCTGCTTCAGTAAACAAATGTCGATGTTACACCAACATCGGATATTAGCGCAGAGACCGAACAACGAGGAACATACTGCGTATAATACACACTTGCTAATCAATCAACCTAAACAAATAACGAAAGAAAAAACTATCCAGGGTTTACGCTCGACCAAACAAAAGACGAAAAACAGCGTTTTTCGCTCGATTTTGGTTTCGCATTAGATTAACGCGTGACCTAATTACTTAAAAAGCAAGCCGCTTCGCACATGATGGACACACCTATAAGTGGATTGCTGAATATCCACGTTATTTTAGTAACGTAAATTGGAGAAATACAGGCTGTAGAGTCCGACTCCGCAGCCCTGGTTAGAATTCTTCCAGTTCCATAGAGATATGGGCAGTCTACCATAGCACTCTCTTATAACATTTTATTAACTCTAAAAAATATAATTGTTGAGCACTTGGCAAGAATCTACTATGGCTGTTGTGTCGGAATTAACACCTTTTTAAATTGAAAGTTTAAACTAAACGCATTAGGTCTAGGCCTATATGTTTTTGTGACTGGTGCCAGTTTATACGATGTTATTGTGCTGCCAAACAGCTGTTGGGAGTACACAGCTTACAACTTGTTTGCCAAAATTTATTTTTAAGCGCCCTTCCTAAATGTATTACGACTCGATTTTTATGTGGCCCGAAAAAAAAAATTTTTTTTTGGACACATGTTGTTTTTGTCCGAATTATTATGTGGCCCGAAAAAAAAAAATTTTTTTTAGACACATGTTGTTTTTGTCCGAATTATTTTTTTTTTTTTTTTTTTTTTTTTTTTTTTGGGTGGTTTTTAGGGGGGCAAAACTGTCATTTTTTGTTAATTTTGGTTTTAAGCACTTTTCAGAGATAAAAAAATGTAAAAAAAATCTGATATATTTATGGATGATGGATACATGACATATACAATGCTAAGTAACAAAATTTTAAACCTTACCCCTGAACTTTTCATCTGGGGGGTCAAAATGCACAACACTTTAGGAAATTTTAATGATATATTTACACTAGAAGGAAATGACATAAACATCTGAAAATTTCACAAATGTTAGAGAACCATTTAAAGCTGATGTTAAAATAAACATTTTACCTCTTGAAAAAAAGGGGAGTAATTTAGGGGGGTAAAATTAAAATTCGGCCGTTTTTGTGTTTAGAGGTGTCTAAAAAACTAAAGAAAACATTGTTAAATAGTTTTCAATTACAAAGACAAATTATAGATTGCTCCTCAGGCCAATTTTGAACTTCAATTTAAAATAATTAACCTATGGGGGAAAACAACTAAACAAAAATATAGAAATTAAAGTGATTTCATTCATAGAATAAAAACTGGAAACAGAGTGGTGTACACTGCCTCCACAATTTTTCATTTCAATCTGCGGCGGTAAAATATGTTGTTTTGTAAAAGCAATAAGTTAATTTACTAAGAGAAGCCTCTTTTTAAAAGGCAAGTCGCACGCGCTTAGTTTCCCTGAGACAAGCCACTTCGCACAATGAATGTTGCACGCGCTGGACAAAAAAAGCACAGTAGGCAGCCAGACGCTTCGCGGCCAGAATAAAGCAAGTGATATGAACAAATTCAGCATTAAAGGTTTTCTGCCGCTAGGTTAGAGTATATAGCTGTAAAGAACTAAATCGATTACGTCACACTATTGACTTTTGTCCCCAATGAGAGGCGTACAGGGGTGCAAGAAAAAATTGTCAAATATTTTTTAATTATAAAGACAAGTTATAGGTTTGCTTCGCAGCCAAATTTATATTAAGACCACTGACAATCATTCTTGTAAAAGTGCACCATGTCCAACCTATACCACGCAACTTCGGGCCACATCCGCTTTTGCCTGCTAAAGCACCGAAACTGGAAGCACAACATTGGGAGTATATGGACACTGACAAATAAGACCCGTTGAAAGAATATAGAATAACTAAGGAATGACACCCTGGTAAAGTATAGTAGAACTGCGCTGTACCCCCCTGGTATAATATAGTAGAACCGCACCATACCCCCTGATATAATATAGTAGAACCGCGCTATACCCCCTGGAAAAATATGCAAAAACCGCACACCCTGTCTAGTTTTTTTTTTTTTTTATTTATTTATTTTTTTTTCAGTCAATTTTTATGGCTCACTTTTGACAAGGAAAAAAACATAGTTGGAACATGAAATTTTCACAACTGTTAAATACCCTCCCAAAGTTGTTTCTAATAAAAAAAAAATTGCCTAGGTTCTAAGGGGTGGTTTTTAGGGGGGTTAAACTGTCATTTTTTGTTAATTTTGGTTTTGGGCACTTTTCAGAGATGAAAAAATGTAAAAAAAATCTGATATATTTATGGATGATGGATACATGACATATACAATGCTAAGTAACAAAATTTTAAACATTAGCCCTGAACTGTTTATCCGGGGGGTCAAACAGCACAACACTTTAGGAAATTTCAATGATATATTTACACTAGAAGGAAATGACATAAAAATCTGAAAAATTCACAAATGTTAGAGAACCATTTAAAGCTGATGTTAAAATAAACATTTTACCTCTTGAAAATAGGGGAGTATTTTAGGGGGGCAAAATTAAAATTCGGCCATTTTTGTGTTTAGAGGTGTCTAAAAAACTAAAGAAAACATTGTTAAATAGTTTTCAATTATAAAGACAAATTGTAGGTTGCTTCACAGCAAAATTTTGACCTTCAACTCAAAATAATTAACCCATGGGGGAAAATAATTAACCAAAAATATAGAAATTAAAGTGATTTTTTGATGGAAAAAAAATTGCAAACAAAGTGGTGTACACTGCCTGGCAGATTTTTTATTTAAACTTGCGGCGGTAAAATATGTTGTTTTGTAAGAGCAATAAGTTAATTACTAAGACGAGACACTTTGCACAATGGATGTTGCACGCGCTGGACAAAAAAAGCACTGCAGGGAGCCAGCCACTTCGCGGCCAGAATAAGGCAAGCGATATGAACAAATTCTGTATTGAAGGTTTTATGCCGCTAGATTAGAGTAGATAGCTGTAACGAACTAAATCGAACACATCACACTATTGATTTTTGTCCCCAATTAGAGGCGTATAGGGGTGCAAGAAAAAATTGTCAAATATTTTTCAATTATAAAGACAAGTTATAGGTTTGCTTCGCAGCCAAATTTATATTAAGACCACTGGCAATCAATCTTGTAAAAGTGCACCATGTCCAACCTGTAACACGCAACTTCGGGCCACATCCGCTTTTGCCTGCTAAAGCACCGAAACTGGAAGCACAACATTGGGAGTATATGGACACTGACAAATAAGACCCGTTGAAAGAATATAGAATAACCAAGGAATAACACCCTGGTAAAGTATAGTGGAACTGCGCTATACCCCCCCTGGTATAATATAGTAGAACCGCGCTATAACCCCCTAGCAAAATATACAAAAATCGCACACCCTGTCTAGTTTATTATTACTTTTTTTTTATTTGCTCAGGAGTCTGACTGAGAATAGTAAATTTTGTTGCCTTTTTTCTCACGTCTCAATTTTTAACCCTCCACGTAAATATTCTATTTAACCTGATCAACATGTAGGGTATTTTGTCTCTTTATATATAATATGTACAAGACAAGATATTATATTTTATTGAATTTCTTAATTACAGTTTTCGCTTATACAAAAGAGAGATGATTTGATTGAAGAAATACAATTATTTCACATTGAAGTAAACAGTTCAATATTTTTTTAATGATTAACCGTAAACAAAGACTTCAATAGGTGTACAATGTATATCTTACGGTGGTTATTATGTTTAATTATGATATACCAAACATTGAACTGATTTATTCACCTGCAGTTGTATAATATTGTACAAACATTTGCTTGTACTGTAATAACAAAAATTTTAATTGGAAGATGAAAATACCCTTTGGTAAGCATTTTAAGATCTGCAAATATGATTCATTGTTGCAAATATTTACACCAATAAAAATTTTAGTGAGTTTATAGTTAAGCAGTGATTCATTTGGAAATTAAACAATTTTATTGTTACAAGCAAAAAAGATGAATTTTACAATTCCAAAATAATAATTTTATTGAATAACATTCATTATTAATACAAATTTATTTTAGGCCAATGGACATGAATTAGTGGTAATATCTCCATGGACAGAAAATGCAGTCATTGGGTTGATAGGGTTATTATCAAACCTGAGCATGCGGATACAGCCAGTAAACTGCACATTCGTCAACAAACCATCGACTGTCTCCCACTCTGAAAGAGTATTAAAAACACTCTTTGAGTATTACTATGTATAGCAGTGTGTTTAAACCTTTTTGTGCCACGGAACACTATATTAGGCATTAAAATAATCTTTATTTACTTTCAGTTTCTCTTTGTGTGATATCTCAGCCTGTTACGATGCTTACAAAATATATTCGTGCTGTATTGTACCTAATGAGCAACACACACATGCAATTACAACCCTATTATAGCTATCTTTATAATATATACCACAATAAATGAAGCAATTCACAATAGAACATTCATCCTGGTGAATAATTTATAATAACCATAATAAGGAACCAAATTTTATAATAGTCCGAACACAAAACGTTTATCATAAAATTACAAGAAGCCAAGATGGAACTTAATCAAATATTTTGAAAGAAGTTAGGGCCTAATTGGACCTGAACCTATCAAAAAGCGGCTCACTCCAGCATGATGCCACAACTATTATTTTAAAGAGTCCAGTTATACCGTATTTAAATGTAGTGAGGTTTGCAAAATATATCAAAAATTTGTGTTTGGTAAAAGATCTATGAAAAAGTGCTTAAAATAAACGTTAATAAAAATGTTTTAGCAAAGATATTAAACCATATAAATATTTATCATAGATATTCTTTAAAAGGGTATTAGAGAAATAACTCGTGTAACTCCTGTAAAAGTGTGAAATACGCAACAACAGCGAGAAAATATAATAAAAACGCAGCATGCCTATTAAATATACGTTGCCCTTTTATTGATTAGATATTTTATTAAAACATTTAGGTCATTATTTTCTTCAAATTTACCACTTCATCGAATTTTAGATTAAATAAAGTTACAATACATTAGTTATAAATAGGGTTGGCAAGCCTGTCAATTGACCCGTCAAATACGGTCAAAAATACGGTCAATTGACGGCACTTTATTTAACCGGTCAAATACTAGTATTGGATTCAAATGTTGTAAATTTTTAAAGGGTTTTTTGTGATTTGAGTTTTCAATAATCTTGATTGTAACTTTTTTAAAGAATTCAAATATAAAATGGTAGGGTTTACCTGGTGCAAACACATGATCTGTGGTAAGTAGTAATGGCAAACATTACTACAATACTGTTAAAGTATTGCTTGCAAGATGGGCATGGTTTTGATAAAATTCTCATTGATCGTCAAAAAAATAATTGTTTTTGTTTTACAAACCAGTCAAAACGTTCCTATATTTATTTAAAGTTAAAATCAAGGTGTATTTTAACTTCAACTGCATTTTGATAGTACGTATAGTATTTGACCTATTTGACCTATTTGACCAGTATTTGAACAGTCAATTGACCGGATTTTATTTGACTGGTCAAATACCCAACCCTAGTTATAAATAAATAAATTTATGAAATGTGTAAGTTTAGGCAAGTACCAGAACTTTATAAACCAGTTTTGAAACAAATTTTATTAAACTGGAAGTGAACCTGTGAGTTTAAATTCTCTGAATACCGGAACTGAACCAGGTTCTAAAAAATCTGGTTCCCTGAACTGGAAAAGTTATTCGATCCCTGATAAATACTTTGATAAAACAAAATTACTCTATACGTCCAATGTGTTAAACCAGTCATTATTGACTGGTGTTCCATAGAACATTATCCAAATTGACAAATTTCCCACAGAACACCTGACATCTCTTCACGGAACACTCGTGTTGCATGATATTACAGAAAAGGCTTTTTTAGTCTTAAGCAATATTTTAGCAATACAATTTGCTATGGATGGTCTTAACTACTTTACCTGGAACTCCACCAATATACAAATGACCATCAGTGTTGCAATAATGATTTTGAAGATCTCCTTCTTCAACTGGTATTACCAGGTTTTCATCCACAATCAAAGCCAACACATTTTTAGCCTTATGTACTAAACATAAAGATTTATATCAATTTTGTTTTTAGTATGTAACTCACTTAATACAACATTGTTTGTACACAACTTACTTCTTACAGTGTGCCAAGCACCATCACACAAACTGCTGCCATAGGTATAAGCACTGTATCTAGTAAATAGGGTTTCACCACTTTGCCTTAATCGTACTGTCAGATCACCATCAATTATGGCAACATTGAAGAAATCTCCTATAACGATGAAACAAAGTAGTTACAAAAATATATTTGTGATTGTTTTTAAGATTACAATATATCTACATGATATATCATTTAATAAAAACATTAATTTCATCATGCTTTCAACAATACACATCAATGAAATACATAGCATTAAATGAAACCTGTTGTTCCTGCTATTGCAATAATGAGGCCATCTCTCATTCTTGGTTTAATTTGCATTGTAATTTCTTGGACAGTGCCAAGTGTGTAAGATCTCATTCCAATCATGTAAGCACTTGGGTATCCTTCCTCTTGATATGGTATGTACATACCTTAAAACGCAATTATGTAAGTATTTATTACAACCCAACAATTTAACACAATAAATTAATGCGACAATGTGTTATGATTTTCCATTTAAAAACTACACTGGTATAAAATTTTTGCATAGTTTGACAAATAATTTAATATTAAACCTGGTTCAATTCCACCATCAAAGCAGGGAGAAACATTAATTCGTAACCCAGAACCCGTTCCAAGAGAGTCTGCAAGCTGGTTATTTACCCGAAAGTTCCTGATACAGCCAGCAAAGTCTGCCAGATGCTTGCGATTTATGTGATTGGCCACGATCAATTTTGGAACAGCCTTAATTTGGAATCACAGATTTATATGTAGTTTTAGGGATTAATGTTATTGGAATTAATAAAACTATTTTTTTGTACCAGGTAGAACATTTTTTATTTGATAAATTCTTATAGCAGTCTTGCAATCTGGTGTTATGAGTCAAGATAAATCTAAACATGTTTTTTGTTTGTTACAGAAGGCTTTCATATCACAATAAAATATAAAATAATAATTAAAAATATACACACATGCAAACCCCCAACATAAAATGGCATATTGACTGGGAAGGTTTGCGATTCAGCAAACATTAAGCCCATGCCTTCTATGCTTCCATCCAGCATCAACTGTGTTTTATTTCCCTTCCTTTCAATTATTACTTCATGCCATTCTCCATCATCATATCGATTAATCGACTTTAAGCGAGAGCGCTCTTCATCAAACAACACACTAAATGTCAATTTACCTTTAACCAGGTACAGTGAGATGTGTTCATTGCATCTACAAGTATTAAACATTTAACTGTTTTTTTTATATTGTAAAATTTGAATTGCACACTTAAACATGCATACCTCCCATCAGACATGAAGAACAACAATCCTTTTTTTTCTGTTGTCCTCATACTAAGAGAAAATCTCCAATTGTGTGGATTAAATAGCTTAACATAATACTTTGAGTATCCATCACCTATATATGATAAAACTCATTTAAGGGGTTAACCGATGTTACTTTTAAAAGCTACCTTACACAAGTAGTCCTATGAAAATTGTTCTTTTCTGACTTTCGGTATACAAATGTAAAAAAACAATTAAAAATATTTTGAAATACAAATGTCCCGAAAAATACGCAAACACCAACCCCTTCTTAACTGTACTTTACTTTAACCTGAGAGATGCTATGTTTCTTGCTTCAAAACGTTAAGGGTGGCGAAGAGTTTTAATAAATTTTAAAGTTAGCACATTAAAAAGTTCAGAAAGAATTCCCTTATATGTCATAAAAATATATATTTCGAAAAATATGTATAAAATGCCATAATAGTAGTTAAAAACTAAACTATAAAATTTATAAAACACCTGCAGATTTCAGATGCAAAAAAAACAACTTAGCGAATGGCAACAAGTGAATCAGACAATTTTATCATGCATAGCTTAACTTAGTACATATCTGTAATATTATATACATTGCTACTGCTTTCCTTTTTTGCCTGACTGGCACTTCTTTATGTACACAAAATAAGAATGACAGTTAGTTGTCCTCTCAACTTAAAATACTTTACTTTGAAAAAGACTTGCACCAAAAGAGGTCTAAAAAGTCATATGCATCCTAACAATTAGCATTTTATGGGATATTAAAGCAATCACGATTTTTATTAAATAATTTTTGGCCAGTTTGTTTCTTTACAGCTGTTCTATGTGTTGAAAGACTAACAGGTTTAGACCTAACCAGTGTTAGGACCATCATTATTCGTAATTATCTAGATATAAACAAAACTTTATTTTATATGGGAAAAAACAAAACAACTAAATTTAATTCTAAAAAACCTTAAAACTAGATTAAAAAAGAAAAACAGTCTATCTTTCTGTTCCCAACTTATAATATTTAAAAAATAGTGATGAGTATATGCTACCTTATACTGATTCAATGAAATAAGTTTATGTTATTGCCATACCATACCAACATATCGATATCCAGTGGTGACTGGTCTGTAAGGTAAACTACATTCCTCATAAAATCCTTCACTTTCAATCAATCCAATGGGTACTTCAATAGGCCTTAGGCTGTTGGCACTTCGTGTTTCATCTTAAAGTAATAAATAAAATGAAGTACACAGTTGTACTACCAGAAATAATTAAAGGGGCTGCAAGAAACCAGTGGCACAGAAAGATTTTTTGTAACATCAAAAACTGACTTTAAATATTTAGTCATACAACATGTAACCTGTGGATAAACCCTGATGATGGTCAACTTAATGCACTCAAAGCATTTTTTATAGCCATTATATTACCAGTCACCTAAAACTGAATTTGTTTGGCAAAAGTTGTTCCGTTTAAAGTGTTGAGTCCCATCAGCACTAGCCTATGACTACATAGAAACTATGTAATTTCAGTAGGGCTGTTTAACTTTCAATGTCTAATTGATTTTTTATTAACTTAAGCATTAGCGCAATTTTATTTTGTTAAAACACAGAAAACATTTGTCAACTTTGGATTTGAGTTGGTAAAAAACGGAACTGGTTTGAAATTAGAAAAGAGATTAACAAAACGGAACAAAAGTTTGCTTTGGATTGGATTAACATTGTTTTTTTTTCAGTAAAAAAGAAAGCAGGCATGTCCACTAAGCCACTATATTCCTCACTTAAAAATAAGAATAAAATAAAAAAAATAGTTCAAATTGATATCCTAAATTTTTGAGAAAAAATATATCAGAAAACAAGCTCCATAGCCTTGTTTCACAACTTGGCATCTTGGTGTTCCAATAAGACCAAAAGGTATGTGAAGTTTTTTTTTCTTGTTAGTGAAATTTTTATTATCAGCAGATGTATATGTATACCTGACTTTAGTACAGATAGGGGATGTTATTTGATTGAAATGACTTTGCGGCAAAACCCCGGTCTATTCCAAAGTATCTTTTAAAAATAAAGACATTACTCAACATCTGTTGCAAATATGACACTTGTTTATAGCAACATAACACAGTTCAATTTAAATTAAAAAAATACTTGCATAGATGTGAGAAAATTTTTGAGATGTCCTAATGGTATATGGCCTACTTTCTACCAAACAAGCATATTTGTATGTACCTCCAACTAAAATATGTGCACCTTCCTGCAGAGCACCATATTTGCCATTTAGATCTTCTACAGTTGAAAAGTTGCCAACATTACATCCATTGAAAATAGGATATCCAACACACTGTGTACCTGATTTGCCACATTTAATTTGAGCAATTAAAGAAGCTGGATACAACGGATCACTATAAAATAAATTAAATTGAATTTTAACACAAAAGCTCTATATCAGCAGTTCCCAAACTTTTCTAAAAATTTTGCTGGTGGACCCGTTGCAATTATTTTAATATTCCGCGGCCCTATAAATATTCAAGGGTCAGTTGACCCATGTTTCTTGTAGTACACTAGTGCAGTCACAATTCTTTCTAATGTAACAACTTTTTAACTAATAGAAACGATTCGTTGATGTAGTACAGCATAATAGATGCTTTATAAAAAATATGCTACATGATTGAATAATAAAGCTAAAGACAGTAATGATGACAGATATGTTTAAAACATAGACTAATGTTTAAAAACATTCTCTAAAGCCTAATGATGAAAAACTTAAAGACTTATTCTCCTTGCGGACCCTATGAAACTGCCCAGTTTGGCAACCGCTTCTCTTATGCAGGGATACACCAGACAAAAAAAGAAAAAAGCAAATAAGTTCAGGGTTGTTCCTAAGCAAAAATTTACACTCGCCAGTCGGGCGAGCGGCTATCCATCGCCACTCGCTTGGATGAAATAACACTCGCCAAACATGTTGGCACGCCGTCTGCAAATTTCCGTCCTAGCGCGGCCATTTCTTGGGTTATCGTTATTCTGTCTTGTGTTTTTTATACATAAACATTAGTTTTTATAAAAGTCTGGTCGTTTATTTCCATGCACAGATGAACAAATTTATGACCCATAAAACAATGTTTTTTAGTGAACACTGACAATTTAGTAGCCACGGCCTGCCTGTTTTCCATTTTTCTAAAAATCCTCACGCTCTCTTTTTTCGTATTCTGTTTTTTCTGTGCTTGAATGCATTTAGCGCAGGTTGTTTAACGCAACAAACGAAACGCCACATTTCGCCTAGCACTATAGTTACTGGTTTAACAGCAAATAATGTCAAAATAATTGTAAATTTACAACTATAAACGATTTATTCGAAAAACATGCACAGGAGGTTATGTGCTGCGCGACGCCGTATAGTGGGTCGTTTCAATTTTCCAAGGGCGTCCGCAATGGCTTCCACTTATACCTTAACATAATTGCGATATAAAATATTCACAAACAGTTGTTTTTTAAGCTAAGAGAAAAACACATACTTATGTAGCAAAAACATACTTACGTAGACTAATTGCTAATTCAATTGCTAATTCTTAGCTGTAGTTACACAAGTAGGCTATATTTTCGGTCCCTTAAAAGGCTTAAAACATAAAAAAACACTGCTTATATTATTATAATTCGAACGTATTGTTGCCAAAAAAAAAGCATTCAAACGTATTGTTGCCAAAAACTACACCAATTGCTCTTAATTTCCTAATAGAAAACAATTAAATAAATACATCCTGGGTATATCTCAAGTCCAATAAACTTTTCCAAAGGCGTCAATGACTGGGTTAAACATTTAAAAATTAACCATGTTTAAGTTAAACGATAAACCTTATAACTATTTGCCACTGCAGCAATGACGTCTTTGATTGTTTGCCGGTAAACAAATTTTTTTTTTTTTTTTTTTTTTAATTTTTTTTAAACGGGACAAAGAGTCTTTATTACGAGCTTCGAACGTAACTTTGATTAACCTTATTATTTGTGTAGTGTTGAAGGTATTTGCATCTTAGTGTTTAGGGAAATAACTGGCGCTAAGTAATATTTCGCTTAATAGTCGTGCTTAACACAAGTCGTCCTGCACCAACTAATTAAATTTCTCGCCAACACAAGTCGTCCTACACCAACTAATTAAATTTCTCGCCGTAGCCACTCGCCAGTCGGGCGAGTGCTTAAGGCCAACCCTGAAGTTAGCACAGCTAACTCCGTGCATTTTTACAACAAAAACCTTACTAAATATTTTTTTTTAATTTTGCGTTTTTTAAACTTTGTAAGTAACTTTTTACAGTATTTTTCACAAATATAAAGAGTCCAGACAGTATTATATGTAAAATAGTGTTTTAATTGATAAACATGATATTATACAAAACGTTATACAAAATGTTGTTGGTAGCTATGGTTTCCATTTACTAATGATTTTCTTTGGCAAAGTGATTACTTAAAGCTGTTATTCAACATAGCACAATTATTGATATTTGTGATGTAACAACTCTAGGTAATTCTGAGCAAAATATCCAAAGAATATAAAAAGTGGCTACATTTGACAAAAAAGGCGTCCATTTAATAATACCTTACAGTGTGGATAGGCCTAGCAGGTCACTGCAAAACAAGAAAGATTTTTATCATAAAGAAAAATAGCACCCAACTTGCCAAGGGCACTCAACTTGTTTCACAAATCGTGTCCTACATAATGTTTTATGTAAAATTTAATTAAAAATATTATTGAAGGTAGGAAAAAAATATTAAATTCATCAAATTATTGTTTAGCCTTTAAACAGGGCTCAGCTAGTGGGTTGCAGTCCGTATATGAACATTTCAAGTTTTGAGTATGGCTATGGAAACCAATTAAATATATTGAGTTGAAACTCAAAAGGGAGCTAATGAACAGAACAGTAATTCGCCTTGTGCTTTCAAAAAAGTTGCATTTGTACTTTTAAAAAGTTTGCTAAATCATTTTACCAGCCCCTGCTTTAGAATGTAAAAAATAATTTAGATTATAAACATTTATGTTCATTAACTATAAATAATCGCAATTTTAATTTTTTTCAGCAAATAGGAAGAATCAACCCCTTAGGCTGCCTGTAGGCTGTTTGACCTTTCACATAATCCATTTTGTGATTAAGAGTGGCTCGTTACCCACAAATATAATAGGTATGTTACACCAATAAGATTCAAGCCCTTTCAAGATTGTCTTGAAGTTAGAAAGACCATATTGAAAGTTGAAGTTAGAAAGACCATATATTTACACAGATTTTAAGTTTAATTATGCTTTAGGCTACCATGTGATTTTACACTTTGTAAGATTGTTAAAAAAAATATTGCAGTCTGCGATTCAACCAAATCAACAGCCCACAATTTTGAGTTGCTACCAAGAGGTTGAGAAACACAGATTTAGCTAAAGAACACCTTGGATATCAAAAACTCCATTAATTTAATGTCTATACAATGTTTCTTTTAGTCTAAAAACATGGTCTGTATAGTGACGACCCCTGCTCCCCTCTAAGCCTGTAAAGCTCAGTTGGTAAAGCGGCTGTGTCCCAGTATGGCCGGAGGTTGTGAGTTCAAACCTTATGGCAGGTTAGTATTTTTTTAGCCTGGCCTTACTTGCACTACTTGAATCATGGTGTCAAATAACTAAAGTAATTTCATTAAATATATAAAATAAGTGTTTTCATTAAATTTTGTTTAATAAATTTGGGTTATTTATTTTAGACTGTAAACAATTTGCTTGCTGTTACCTTTTCTTTAGTTGCAATATTGCTTATATAAGGACGAGTTTATCAATTTTAATGATTTAATTTTATATTTTTATGTCAAAGGCTTGACTTGAAAGTTTACTTGTACTAATAATGACTTGAACTTATTTTTAAATGACTTAACTCGAACTTAAATCATTTCAAAATGACTGGTTTATAACACTAGTGATTGTAAATTATATAACAAAAATGATATATTAGATGTAAAAATGTCATTTTTAGTACCAAAACTTGCAATCTACATAGACATGTATATATTTTTTTCGTAAATGCACTCAAAAGCAAAACTTTTTGGAGGGGTGCTATTTTGCTTGTGTGGCAGTACAAAGCCTGTTGCTATTGTCATGGTAAACCAGACCTATACCGATTTGTACAAATAGTGCCAAACTAACGTTATAGCCAAGAATTTCAGAACCCCTGTTTAACACCACGAAAGCAGTCAAAACATTTGAAATGCTTAAGTAAATCGTTTACTAACTTCTGCAGATAAATATCACTGATGCATCCCTGAAACATGGACAGATCATTTCCTCCACCAATATATAGTTTAACATTAGAATGAATATCCAATTGACGTCTTTTTCGCATGCTTATTTCTTCTAAATCTTCTTTCATTAGGTTTTCACTGTTGTCAACGTTTAGCACAAAACTGTGACAAAATAAACATCTGTTTTGGCTTGTTTTAAGCATCACAGAATTATACAACAAAATCTGGAATTAAACATTGGTAATGTCTTTTTGCTGTCGGCTGCCAAACCGTCACCATTAGGGTTTGTCTTCAGTTTGTTTTCTTAAACTTACTAAGTTTCATCTTAACTTAATGTGACAAGGGAACAATGACAAATGCAAACCAGGGTTCACAATGTGACAAAATTAATATCTGATTGACATGTTTACTGTCATAACCAGATTAAACATTTTTTGTTGTGCAACATAGCTATGCCTTCATAACTAAACTAAACATTGGTTTACCAAGGCATCCAAACCAGTGATTTAAACTTTATTAGCAACAATCAATGTGGAATACTAGGGTTGTTAGCAGCAAGCATTGTAATGTGTTCGTGTTCACTATTTTGTGCACAGTTTTAGGTGAAACAATTGCCTTAATAAATTTTCTAAATATTTAATGAAATTAACTGGAAACCCCTCCCAAAACAAGTTCAAGGCAGAACTCGGTAATAGAACAAAATAATATTTGTAATAGATAGTTTAAAATTTAAGAATTCTTACCCAGATGAACTTGTTGAAAATTGAATCATGTGAGATTTGCCATCAGCATAAAATAAGCGAGTTTCCAACTCTAAATTATTTCGTGCCAAAACTACTTTACCATTTCTCAAGAACAGGCTTGCCTGGTTCTACACAATTAAAAACATATAGACAGGTGTTCTTTATTTAATGAAATAGAAGATGACATATTTACCGAAAGCAAACATTTGAAATTATGTTGTTAATTGTGATAACCAAAGGTGTTTTTAATTATTTGATAAAAAAACAATAAAAAAATAAAAATGAAATTTTCAAAAGTATTTATTATGGTAATTAGGTATTCTCAATGTTCATTCAAACAAACAGTTAAATACTTGCTACCTAAAACTGATTTTTTCTCTTTCTTGCTTGACAAAACAAAATGCAAATAGTGCATTACTCTATGTACAATTTTTTTATTGGTAGTTACTCTGTCATATGTAGTGAAAAATCAACATTTATCAACACTGGGTAAAGCGTGTTTAAAAAATATGATTCAGTAACAATAAACAGG
This sequence comes from Ascidiella aspersa, assembly GCF_963924565.1. Taxonomy (NCBI): domain Eukaryota; kingdom Metazoa; phylum Chordata; class Ascidiacea; order Phlebobranchia; family Ascidiidae; genus Ascidiella; species Ascidiella aspersa. The sequence goes on along the minus strand of NC_139454.1, from coordinate 13,560,387 downwards.
GCCAAATCTTTTAGCAAAATATTTATAAAGGAGTTGGTAAAGATTACAAAAACATTATCTTATTCATTCATGTAAAATATATTAAAAAAAAAAACACTGTACCGATCTAACATGGAAACAGTTACAGACGTACCTCAGTGGCAAATTTAACAAATTAAAAACAAGCGAACCATAAAAAACGGTACACAATTAGGATTGTAAAAGTTAGTGTATAATAAATATTGTGTTGAAAAATTTAGAAACGCCTAATGGTTTCAGTGGCTATTTACATGCTACAACAAATCAGTGTGGTACATAAATAACTAAAGTGAATCACCAATCCATTTGAGCTGTACGCTGAACTTGTACATTATTTAAAGGCATTTCTTCTGACGGCACAGATGGTGGGGAAGCTGAAGTACCACTCGATAAAAGACTTGATTTAAGAAATGATGAGACAACAGCTCCAACAAGAACAATCGTAATCACAACACCAATTACAATCAAAACTAATGGAAGCATTGTGCCACTAGCACTATCAGGTTGGATATCTTTTGGGGGAAGGCCAACTAAGGGATCTTCCTCGTAAGCTGCATAAACTGGTTCCTCATCAACATCATCTGCAGTAGGAATATTTGCTACAGGAGTAACAATTGAGGGAATTGTCTCTACAACGTCATCATGGCCATTTAACTCTGGTTTAGTAGAATTCCGGATGGGGGCTGTTGACATGGGATTGTCAAGAGCAGAATGTTTATCATCGGAATTTGGATCAACAACTTTGGGATGTATTTTATTGGTTTCCAATAATGGATTCTGTTTAGAAGTGTAATACTTTAAAAAAGGTTGATTTGTTTGATGAACAACAAACAATCCCAGAACAAACACAGCAAAGCAGAACTTACGGAAAACACTTCAGATTGAAACAACACTATTTAACTCTGCAAACCATGCAAACATTTCAATTCTGCAAACCATGCAAACATTTCACCTTGGATAATCAGGTTTTTTAATAAAGTGCATACACACATTGTCAAAAAAGGTGTGCTGTATTAAAATTACTTTATAAAATGCATTATTTTAAATCTTGTGAACACATATTTTTTATCTTCTTTCAAGCCAGAAAACTTCACCGAGTAAGGGGAAACTTGTATTAATGGTACAAAATCTAGTTTTTGTTAAATATGTTATTAGGACAAGCTGATCCTGTGTGCTTTTAAGCACATGTTGTTTTACTTTTGGCTCAATAAAATCCAATATCCTCTTAATAAGGCTACAACTAAGGGTCATATTTTTTGCAAAGTCTGGTATGCAACCTGCTAAATCATTTAACCGAAAAATTTGCTAAATCCATACAATGCAACCAAAAATCCTTTTTTGCTTGTGCTTTTTAGTGGTAGTGGAATCAAAGTTAAAAACGCCAAAGTATAGACATAACTAGATGGTGTGCAACAAGACTATTTTAAATCAAATAAACCACTTTTTAATTGGGTGTAAAACTAAGGTGCATATGCATATTGGGCAAGTTATGAGCAAAAGGTACTTCAAAATTAAAACAGTAGAGGTATTTTTTCAGCGAGACAAAACTAAGTTTGCAGTGTGCAGTTCTTTAATATATTACAAAGCGTCATGCCCACGAATACTCTTGCTATTTACTATTACAGCATATACTGTTTTCATTAAAATATCACTTAGCGCAGTTGATTATGGTGGCTCAAAAGCTTTTTAAATTTTAACGGGGTTATAGTATTTACATACTTATCAGTGCGAGACCATGCCAGAAGGGTTTATCTAATAGTAGAAGAAACATTGAAAAATGTTTATCAAGACAAGCATTTCAAGATTATGTAATTATTCAGTAGTAACTTTATGAACTTTCTTAATGTATAACTTTTCTAAAACCTATGCTACATTAAATCGCCACAAATCAAATTTCAATAGTAACTCAACTACGAAGAAAAGAATAGTTATATGGTCAAAACCGATGAAATGTGATTATAAAATTATTGGCATTTTGTGCTTACTATAATCTTTTCGGTTCACATTGCCTAAACTTTGCTGCTGTTTTAAAAACTACATTAGGCATAAATATGAAGTATAACACAATTGTCTGGTTACTTGTCCGGTTCGAATGGTGGCTTGACTGATGTGGTAGATTATCGATAAACATATACTTTGTAGTGTGTTGCTAAGTAGTTTGTGCTCTGTTAGTGTGACAAAAGTGAAAAAAGTTGAGAAGCACTGACCGAGTGTGTCACCACAATATTACTGATAATAAAGCACTAAGCAATTATGATCTGGCACTAAAAAAACAAACACACAGCAAGACAATTGAAGTTATCACCATGGTCGGCAACCTACGGACCAGATCTGGTCAAGATAGATATCTATGATTTTGTTTCAAAGATTAAAAAAATGTATTTTTATGGCACACTGACACTTGCTTTGGCCCGTGATACAGGTTTATCAAATTTATCACAGTCCGGCGACACTGGCTTTAGCCTGAGCCTAAGAGAAGGTTGCCGACTCATGGTTTTATCACACAAATATAAAAGGGCACAAAATAACAACCAAAAGGAAATTCAAATAAATGTTAAAAGCGGTTAATAAATTAATGAGTACAATTTCATGCCCAAAAGTATAAAATAATACAAATTTTAGAAGAGTATTATAGAAAACATGCATAAAATGGGCAAACATACATTTACAGCATTACCTCTGCATCCTTGGAAGTTAAAATGTATCCATTTGGATGATCAGATTTAATTACAACTGTACCATCAAGCTCTGCATTAAGCATTCCGGAATCTGACATAATGTAATCTGAGCCTTGAAGTTTTAGGTTTTGAGCATCCTTGAAATGAAAATATTAGTTACAAAACTGTGCACAATTTCACTACGGTCTCTTCGGGATACTAAAGTTTATTATTAAAAAATAGGGACTAGCTCTGGAACAATGTTCATAATTATAATAGATGCAAAATTTGTAAAGGATTTACAGACAATCACCACTAACAAACCTCTTTTTTACAGCCACGTGTAACACCAATATTTTCAGTTGCGTCTTGAATGTCAAAGTTAAGAGCATTGAAGTTTAAACTGTAAAGACAGCCACGATATGATGTGTCAAAATTCTCCAAAACACTGCGGAATCTAAAAATAATAAAAAATATTATAGCTAAAAAGAAGTAACATCTACGCTTAGAGAAATAAGTATGTGATTTGTTCAAATCAAAAAGTTGGGCAAACATACAACAAGAGTCCCATTAAATTTCTGATTAGAAATAGTTAGTCGTTCATTCATTTGCACACTTTTATTTCCTAATATTTTTATTTTCCTAATATTACGTTTTGCAACAGTCGACCTCAAGCCAGTTGCGTAGCAAGACGAAAAAATTTGGAAGGGGGGCAAAAAGTTTGAACTTTTTTGTTTAGGTTTTGTCACTGTATTAACTGCCGTAACGAAGACAAATAACAATGTTAGCAAGCCGTTTCGAGCAGCAACTGACTGAATGTTAACGCAACACTTAAAACCATTCAAAGAGAAAAAAATGTCTAAAAGTAGTAAAAGTACATTTATGTATAGGAAACATAATATTAACTACATCGTTTGTGACGTAACAGTGCATGACAATTAAAGGTGTGATCGACTGTTGTGGTAGCCTACTGCTCATAACTGCTAAAAAAACAAATTATTAAGAGTAAAATATTTATAATTGTTTTTTTGGGGGGGGCATGGCCCCTCAGGCCCCCTGACTAGGCCTATGTCTCTAGCTTGTAATTCTTTGTCTGTCGCCTAATTGCTAAACATTGTTACATCACTTACAACCAACGTTTATGTTTTTCTAGTTTACTCAGTTTTGTGGTTGTTCCATTGATAAATTTTGTTGCAAAACTAATTGTGTTACGTGGTCAAAGCAAGCTTAACAGAACGATAGTTGAATTGCACATACTTTCAGAGGTTTACTAATGAAAATATGTTTTTACACAAAGCTTAAACAAGGTTTTGTGTTATCAAATGTCAAAAATTTGCAAATGGTGAGAGAGTTTTGTCTCTTTTGGCTTCACAAATGTTAGACGAGACGGCCATAATTGTGCACAGTGTCTGCACTGCTCGGTGGTGATGTTACTACCCTCAAAACCTAAAAATCACTGTGATAAAAAGAATTCCTGAAGAAAAAATAATGCCGCCACAAATTCTAGCTAGTTTTTTTTTATAATCGAGGGGGCCACGAGGATTAAAAGCCTTTCGAAGGGGGCCACGGGGCATAAAAGGTTGGCAAATGATAACACAACTTACGCAGGATTTTTATCATTCTGCCACATTCCACCAATGTACACATCTCCTGTAATGTTAATTTTGCTGTCCGCAGGAAATTTAGTTTGCAGCTTTAATCTGAAATAATACATATTAAAACACATTGTAGAGACTAGATGATATGCTTGAATGTGGTCAAAGCCATTATACAAATAACTAGATGGGTTTACTTTTCCCTAAAGTGTTTTATCATGCAAACCTTTTATATGTATATACAAATACACATTTGGCTTAATTGTATGTTTTGTGAAATTAAAAAAAAACTCTAGCAAGCATAGCAAATCATGTTTTTCAACATTTTTATTTATTATGCTTCTAAAAACTGCACATTTCTTTCGAAATTTTAACTTTGTAAAGAGTATGGAAAATTAGATACAAAAAGGGGTAAAAGTAGTCTGGTAATATTTTTTTCAAGGATTAAACTAGTCCATATTAAGCTTCCTGTGGTAAAGATATTTGTAGTTTTATTTATAACAGGGGTCGGCAACCTACGGCCCGCGGGCCGGATGCGGCCCGCCAATAAAATTCATCCGGCCCACGGCCTCTTTGGACAAATTAGACACGAGTCTATTTAAAATACTTTGGGACTATTTTAACTACGCAAGTGCGTAAAATTTTTGTCAACTAAGTTAGCTCTTCTAAAAAGCGGCCCGCAGAGACTAAAAGCGGCCCGCAGAGACCTTTCTGAGTTTGGTTTGGCCCGCGACTAGAAAAAGGTTGCCGACCCTTAGTTTATAACAAACCTTTCAAGTTTGTAGGTTTGAAAATATTTGTCAATTTTCTGTTTAAGAAAAAGTATTGGTTCTTACGCGAGATTAACAGACATCACCATGACTTTGTGCATTGGTGCTACACCAGCTCTGATAATAACACGGTTGTTTTGAGTTATATCAGGAACATTGTCCACCACAGAGCTCACGGGGCCATCAGCAAAACCAAAGTTCCAAGACATCTTAAACTTTCCATTCACAACTTCCAGTGCCATGAACTGCTCCTGTGAATGAATTAAGAAGATAAAACACCTTTGTCTTATTGTTATTATACAAAAAACAGGTTAGAAAAACTTACAGGTGATTCTCCAACTAAAAACAGTAAACTGTTATCCTGAAAAGTGTCAATGGTGAATCCAACAAAGTGAGCGGTAACATTTTCCCTATTAAGGAATGGAGTTTGATCCCTTGCAATTCGAAGATAACTTCCATATCCACGGAATCTCCAACGTACATTTCCTTCATTCAAACTTGATGGCCTACAAACAGGTAATAATAATACCATGTCCTTTGTATTAACAGAAACAAAATATACCAAAACATCATTATATTGTTCTGTGGCATGCTTTAACAAACAAAATAAATAAAATAGACATAATATATGGTGTTAATTAGGCTGATTTGAGTTGAAACATGCAATATTCTAGATTCTTACCCATTATCTGTAGGTATTTCCGCCAGCAAACCATTCGGCCTTTTAGTAAGCGTGAAATGAAAAAAAGGTTTTAATAAAAAGTTGCAAGACAACAGGCTAAACATGCAGTGAAGAAAATGATATGCAATACAAATTTAAATTTTTTTTAGTATTGTTAGAACTTTGTTTGTTGCTTAGGGTTAATACATGATTATTATCATACAATATCAAAAAATAGTATCAAGCAAATCGAATTAATTTTCTAGAGAAATGTTATGCTTTAAAAATTAGGAATATAAAGTAATAGTTTCAATTTAATTCTATTCACCATGTTAATAACTAATACCAAAAGAGCCCTTCACATTTACAACCCAAGACAACTGAACAACTTATTGAATTTAAATAAATATTTAAGTGAATTACCCGCTGATGCAGTTTCTTCCTGGCTTTGGTCCATTATAGGATTTGAAATTCCATATTCCTACACTCTCATTATTTAAGTGCACATTACTAATGCATGCATCTGCTTGGGTGTTTTGCATTGCAGCTGGAGCCTAGTTTAATATAGTTATCGTTAAGGTAGAGATTGGTAAACAGAACCAACCAGTTTACATAAGCATACAAATTTGTCTTAAACACAGAACTTAAAATCAAATAAGTACCGGTCGCGGTAATCCACCCAAGTAAAAGTCAATATTTCGTGCAGCCATGCTTGAAATCAAATTTGTGCCGTTTGTGATTGTTGACTTTTCTTCTGCATTTGTAGAAGCGGCTGCAGAACCATCTCCCCGGCCAGGCTCAGTTGGATACTCCACAATTAACGTTCCTTTATTACCACGCCTACCAAACCATTGTAACATTTTATTGCATACATAAAGGTTGTATTTTATTACAAAAACTGTTTGCACATAGAGATGTCCGATGAAATCTGTGCATTACTAGATTCCAGATGAGTTGAACAACACTCTTCCGATACTGGGTTGGGTACTGATACTAATTAACTGAGCATGTTAGTCTAGTTTGTGATCTAACTTAGCTGTATGAAAACCTTAGCCAAATTTTGGTAAACATTACATTTGTTTAATTAAAATTATCACCATAGCTTTTTTCACCATAGTAATGAGTAAGGATTATTTGGGGCCAGGTCAGACCACAGCATGTTTACCCAAAAGGTAGGGTATCACTAAATCAGTATGAGAATAAAAAGGGTAACTTGAGCAGACCAGTTTAGGCATAGCCAATGTAAACTCAATTAAAGCATTGTCTGCAGCAGATTAGGAATTGGTTAAACCCAACGTATCTGAAAAATTAACTAAGCTTTGTACACACATAATAATACCAGCTGTTAAACTATAAATAAAAGCGATAGGAAACTAATAAGAAATGAAGGGCAAAATACAATTTTTACTTGACTAAATGTAATATTAAATCACATCCTTTGCAAAAATACCCCAAACAAACTAAAATGGTGAAACAGATACTCTGACACAGTACAACACAATTTGTGTCTCTATCTATTAGTTAGCATGTGGATGTTTACAATGCCATTCAACTTATTCTAGCTTGCTCTTGCTAGTGTATTTGTTTTCACAGTTTCATCAGAACTAAAGGTTGGTAAGATGTATAAAATATACAAACCTTTTAATGGTTATCTTGTGCCATGCGGCAGTGTTGATAATGTTGTCACTAGTAAGGGTACCAACACCATTGCCAACCTTAAAGTGATAGTTTACAATGCCACCTTTTGTCTCTACTGCCATGTAATCACCATCCATAGACTGCAAAATAAAAATAAAAAAGTGCATGTTAGGTAAAGCCATTGAACTACCAACATACATGATATTAAAAAAACCCAGCTGACAGTATATTAACTAGTTTAACACAGACAAAACTGTTAAATGTAACGTACATACCTTTGCGTCACCAATAAACATAAGTGAATTGTCAGCATCGGCTGCATCTAAATGGACAAGGAATTCAGCTGAAAGAGCATCTTCAGTTTTTACAACAGTAACTGGGGTACGTAGCTCAACATATTCTAGTGGTGTTTGACCAGACTGGAATTTAACTGAAGATCTGACCTGAAATTCCAATAACAATCATATTACTAGGTGCATACACACTTCCATTTTGCGGTATTTTATAAACCATCTACTTACACTGTTGGCTACATTTCTGGTAAGGGCAATCTTCTTTTGTATGTCTTGAATCTTTTGAACCATTGAAAAATCAACTTCCAATTTTTGCAAGCGTTGTGCATTAGCCATCAATTCATTAGTTTGTTGTTCTGCATCAGTGATGTCTGGCAAACTTGCCACTGACAAACATTGCAACATTACATTACACATTTATAAAGGAATAAAGAATTTTAAATATCCAACAACATTTAGTCTTATCTGTATACTTACTGGTGGATCTGACAAGTTCAAGTTCTCTTGCAAGATCAACATTGGGGTCAGGGGCATTGCGAATTTGCTCTTCTAAGTCATGAGCCTGTTTGTTAGCCTCGTCTGCCAAGTTGCTTGCATGTCCTGCTACTGTAACTGTTTCATTGACAGTGGTTTCAATATTTCCTGAAATAATACATTTTATTGCACAATGTCATGAAATATCTATAACACATAGCCAACATACAAAACTTACCAGGGCTGAGCGCAGCAAGTTTTTTCATAATAGTTGCATGCTCAGTCTTAACATCATTGCTTTGGGATTCCATGTGTGTGAGATTTGCGTTGGTGTCCTTAACATTAATATAGTTTCATATAAAAGCTGCAGAATAGCAGGAAAGACAAAAAGTTATTGCACCATTGCGGCTGATATACCGTTGTTTTATAATTTTTTTCTTATTTATTGTTTTTTAATGCTAACCGTGTGCTTACACATGTATTTTACCAACATTACAGTCTTTCGCTGCTACCTGGAAACTAACTTCCGACACAATAAATAAATTATCTATCAAGATTATTATAGCCTTAATTTATTTAAGTAAGCCAATCCACACCAGTATATTTTGCTGCAATTTGGCAAGGTCTTTCAGCCTAAGATCCTCTGTTTCAGATAAAACGATGCTGCTTTTGTTCTCAGCTATCTGCGCTTTAACTTCAAGGTTTTGACCAGCAACATTTGCTTCAGCTTGTATTGCATCCTGCAAGATTTATGTAGCAAAAATTGTTATTATACTTTCTATAAAATGTCGTTTAATAGCTTGTCAACCTTGGTGTTTTTTCAGTAGGTTGGCAATCTACCCAATTAGAGTTTAAAGTAACCAAAAAGTGAGCCTTGTTTAACTACAATGTGTTTAAACCACTTACATTTCTCTTTGAGGTGAACTTAACATATGATTACCAAAAAACTAACTAAAATACAAAGAATACATTGGAATTTATTTGAAAACACCGCCGCACTACTATTTGTGTTTCTGCACCTGGAGAGCTTCATCAGCTGCATTAGCTGCTTTTGTCATAGCAATGACAATTCTTTGGTATGCATTTGCAGCATCTTGAGCATCAACATCATTTTCAATTATGCGCTGAAGAGCGGCAGCATCTTCAGCAAGTTGTTCAGCCTTGGCAAGTGACTAAATATTTAAAATTTTGTAAGAAATGAAGAATTACTTAAGCTTCTCTCAGTGAAACAGAAAATCTTACACACAGTAAGTAGCCTAAAAAAACTAGACAAAATTATATAAGCACAAACCTCATTGGCAATGGGAATGACCATCTGTAAATCCTTGTGAAGTTTTTCAAAAAATGGCCGAAGGTCATTCATTTCTTGTTCAAGACCATCCTGTAAAATTCCCAACTCGTCAATGCCATTTCTTATTGGGCCATTTACAGAGCTTTGTGTAGTGTTTAAAAGCTGGTCTGCATCACCAAGGAGATCTGTGCCCATTGCTGCATCTGATTCAATATCTGAAAAAAGACAGTAATCAGCTTTTAGTAAGGGGGTTCTTTAAAGAAACAATCAAGGACAAAACAGTCAGATTGTGGCCACTGCACACATGCACACTCACCATTGATCAGATTCCTCAGCTTGGTCAGGTTTTTGCTGTTTACTGCATTTGCTGTGCTTGCACTATTTATCTGATCTGTGGCATTGTTCATTTTTGCCCTGAGATCCTTAAGCTTATTGTGTGTGGTGTTTAGATCATTACTGATAGCATCAACACTAGCAGAGGCATTACTTGCAGGATATGTGAAGTCAAGCATCATTTGATCAAGTACTGTGAATTTAAAACATCTCTATATTAACAAATAGTTGCTTTTTTGTCAGTGATAAGATTTTAGAAAAATAAATTTTTAGGATAATGTATTTGTAACAAAATGTAGGGTTCTGCTTGTTGAACAAAAACCTTATCTTTGTTATTTTGCTTACCAGTTCTTTCTAAAATGACAAAAAATGGGTATGCTATACTGGATATGTCACATTGATACAAATAAGAAAAGGGGTTGGTCATTTTTATGATACAATAAGGAAGCCAAAACTAAAATAACCCTAAGCTAGAACCTACATCCACGAGCTAGAGTTAGTTCATCATCAGCAATTTTCTGCAATGGATAGAAATCGCGTTCTCTCATAGTTTGCAATACTGCTTCTGCATCCAAAAGTTTTTGAGCATAGTCATCAGAGTCACCAGATGCTTCTTTACTCAACTGTCAAAATTAAAAAAATAATTTATTTTTTGGTTCTCTTTTTAACCTGAGAACACCTTCCCACCTTTTGTAACAAATCTTTTGTTTCAAATAAAAATTCGGAAGAAATACCATCAAGATCTCTTGCATTTGTTAAAGCATTCATTGTTCTGTTTTCTGTGGAGCGCACACGGCTGATCAAAACATCAGTGTGATTGCACATTTGGGAAACCTGAAAGGTTATACTATAATGTTCTACGCTCTAACAGTGTAAAAATGTTTTATAAAATACATGAAATAAACACCAAAAGTCACTAATTCTTTTCAAGAAAATGGTGCAAAATTATTATATAAAGTTTTAAAATTTGCAGTAATTCAGATAAAATTGCTGAAGGCAATTTATGATTTAATTACCATAAACCACACCAAAAGGTAAAAGCAAGAAAAATAATGCAACAATAGTACAGATGACAGCATGCACTGAATGAGGGTGATAATGTATATCTACTCACATCATTCTCAATTTTTGTAATTTGATTATCAAGCTCTTTAACTGGCGATGATGTCATTTCACCTAATTCAGTTGATGAAGCCCCGGACATCTCGTTTGTCTGTATAGCGCAAAAAGCCAACCACAATTAAACAAGCAAGCAAGCAATTTCAATGGGATCAGACTCGACGGAAGACTATGTAAACTATATAATGTTATAGGTGAAATATATGCTGATTGCGAAGAGTCATAAGTGAGTGAAGTCGGGACTCCACAAACCTGCTTAGAACCCACATTATAGAATCTAAAGTTTAGATTCTAAACCATTGAAATTGACATTAATAACAGAACATGCAAATCATTTTTAATCACTTTAGCATTAAGGCTAGTGATTACATTACTTTATTTTGGTTCTACAACATATACAAACACATTTAAAACTTAGAAAAAGCATCACACAACTGCTTTTTACAAGCACTGTAAAAAAATTAAACTAAGTAAAGAACTTAGTAAACTGCACAAAATATAGTATCTGTACATGGTAAATTAATCTTACATTTACTCCACTGCCAGACATCACACCGAAGTCTCCATTCAACAAGTCATGAACATTCGTAACATCCGCAGAAATTAAACCCTCATCCATTTCAAGGTTGTTCTACAAGATATAATAAACTTTTTTGAACAAAAAGATACTAATGATATACCAGGGGCCTCAGTTGATCACTTTAGGATTTCAGGCAAGCAAGGCCGACTAGAAAACAACTGCGATGCGGTTCGAACTCACGACTTGGCCATAAACTTCAAATAAAAGGGGATCTACTGTACCATATCAAGTCTAGATCACAGTTTGCTGTGGTTTTGTGTAAAAATATTTCAGTGATTCTGGTTATAGAATTAATATAATTAAAAAAATGGAAATAATATGTGCAGGTCGCTAAAAAATACCCACCATTGCTGTACTGACTAGTTCATTTAGGCTTTCTAGTCTCCTATACGCATATACTCCCAAAGAAACATTTTTAAGTTCACTAATTGTCTGAAGCACTCTCATTGTCTGAGGTTCAACATCATCCAACAAATCATCAGTACAGGTACCACATTCTAAAAATTAAAATATCATTACAATAATGAAACATTAAAGTGGTATTTAATTAGGACATACTTGTACATGTTTCCTGTCCAGGCTGTAGAATGTGCCTTTTAAGTTTGCATTGGTCACATTGCTCACCAGTAATACCAGGGGGACACTCACATTGGCCATTCTTTGGATTACAAGGCCCATTGTTATGGCACTGACAAGCTAAATTCAAAATTTGAAAAACAGGTTTTATTTCAGGGTTACAACATTAAAAACAAATTGGTGCATATTTTATGCAAATTACGTTTGCATCCCATCGGTGAGTAATCATAGAATCCTGGAGCGCAGCGGTCACAAGCCTTGCCAACAATGTTTGGTGCACAAAGGCACTGTCCGGTTGTTATGTCACACTGAGAGTTCAGTGCACCCTCTGCACAGTCACAACCTTGGCATCCAGTGCAAGTTTGAAAATTATAGAAACCTGCATTATAATATTAACCTTTAAATTTATCCCATTTTTCAATGCAACACCATGACCAGCTGGACTGTATCAAATATTATCAATCATATAACCTGGTAAGTTTAAAATATGCTCTATTCCGGCCTGTCTGTAGGTTGTAATTTTGAAGAAAGATAATATCAAAAAAATACCTGGCTTGCAAGTATCACATAGTTTGCCAATGACATTTGCCTGACAGGAGCAGTGGCCCATAATGTGATCACAGACAGCAGTCCCACAGGAGTTGCAGGAACATGCTGTACAATTTTTAGAGATGATTGCGTCACCAAAGTAACCATCTGCGCAACGCTCACAGTATTTTCCTCCAGTGTGAAACATGCAGTCACTGCATGCACCTATATATATTTATAATATATTTACAAACCATGTCCAAAACACAAAAGGTGATAAATCTATAATTAAAACTAATGAATAAAAGTGACCCGACAATGACATACTGTAATAAACCAATTGAGTTTTGAAATTAAATAACTTTTCAAGGATAAGGTTATTTGTCATAAAACTCTTCAAAATTTACCAGTAAAAGGATCACAAATTTCCATTATTAGGTTGGGATCTAGGTTGCCATGACAATTACATCTCTGACATGAGCCACCACGGATTGCAGGATTGCCAAAATAACCAGAGGCACATAGCTCACATCTTTCACCAGCATATCCAGGTTGGCAATGGCATATCAGTTCACCTTTAAAAAAAAGACCCGAAAATATAGAAATACATTTTGTTTAATGCAAAATACAACAATGTCAATATTCCAGAATGCTCACCATCCAATTCTTCACAGGTATCAGCAAAGTTCCCATCAACATCTGGGAACGGGCAGGGACATGGTTGACATGATTCAACTTTACCACTTGTTGTGTTTTTAATGTAACCATCTTTACAAATTCCACAGTCATCACCAGCCTAAATAACAATGGGAAGTGAATTGTATTAATGTTTTCATTAAAAGGTACTTTGACATTAAAGTTTAAAATACACCTACTGTGTTATGAAGACAAGAGTCATTTTGTTTTAGATCTCCACTTTCATCACAGGAAATGCAATTTGGATAACAGTTACACGGAAGACAGAAACCCAGGTTAGGTCCATTCTCTTTTCTGTAATGGCCACTGCTGCACTCCTGGCAAGAATGTCCAACATATTCTGCAAAGTTTAAGTTTATTGTAACATGGCAATAAACAAATTTAAATAAATAGGATATAATTTAATTATAAGACTTACCTGGGGGACAGGAGCACTCTTCAACCCCAGGAATGGCTGGAGCAGATCCAATTGGCAAGAAATAATCAGTTGTTGTCATGACCACATTGTCAAGTGAGACACTTCTAATGTTAATATCAGGGGATGCTCGAATGTGGACAGCACGGAGGTCAGCTAGCACCATCATCATATCCGGCCTTTTTACTTGTACTCCTGTAAAAATACGATGTTTAAACAAATGATTTGAATTAGGATATACTGACATGACTTTGCTAGCGATATATATATAATATATGTATCTTTTTAACATCATAAAATATTTTACCTTGCCTAGTAACACCTAGTAACTTTGCTAGACTACAGCTGTCTAGCTGTCAGCGATTAAAAATGTATAAAACACAGAAACTTAGATAAGTTGAAAAATTAAAAGTTAGGCCAAATTAGAAACAAAAATGTGTGACATGTTACCAGTGTCAACATATTTGAAGTTTTCCTCAATCAACTTGAGACGAACAGTTGTAGATGGATCTGGATTCACCCAACCAATTTCCCAGTTATTACCCTGTAAAAATATAGATATGTTGTTTTACAGATGATCAGCAAAAAACAAAACAGTCAACCAGTTTACCTTTAGTATGACATCAGGAATGTTTCCAAGCAAAGGAGCAGCAATTTCAAATGAACCACCGGCATCTGAATCACCTCGACCACCTTTTGAATCTGTTGCTGTGTATCTCAGTTCACCACCATAAGATCCAACAAAATCTCCGGAATAGTTCTTAAAAAACAAATAGATCAAAAACCACATGTGCATATTAGGACTGCACAAAGACAGCATAAAATATTTTCATATTTGTTTGTTTCAGTTTTTTTTAATTTTTTTAAACTAATTACAAAAACTACAAAAAAAAAAACTTTTTTTCAACCATTCAGTTGGTTGTTAATTTAAATTATACGACTGAGAATATCTGGTGGGAATAGTTGGCATACAAAAATTAAAGGTACAGCCTATCATTTTGAGTTTTCATATTGTTCAAAACATGATTTTCAATATAATTTACCTTTGGTGCCGCCCAATACAGGTTTGGTTTGCTAGGTTCTTTCTGGCCACCATAGAGATCAACATCAACGTTTATTGTTTGTCCATTGTTAGTGCTCACAACATCAGGATCACTAAGCAATCACAAAACGAAATTAATTTTTTGAAATTACAGCTTTACCTTCATTTTGGTTTTATTATTCTTTAGACATACTCGACAAGTCCTATTAGTCGCCATCCTTCCATATCATAGATTTCAGTGAATGGATACTGAGACTGACTGCATCCTGTGCCGACACCAAAACAGAAGCATTTTGTACAGCCTTGTGGATTTTCACTATCAAGGTATATTGTTCCCTAGAGAGAGAAATTTATTAAATGACACAGATAACATGTTTAAAGTGTAAAATAATAGTACTTACTTCTTTGCATCGATCACATTGTAGTCCCTCAACATTTTCTTTGCAAATACACTGGCCTGTTGTGCTATCACAACCATGCGATGCTGACCCACGTTCATCACAAACACATTTTTGACAGTTAGGAAAGCCAAAGTAGCCTGGTACACATTTGTCGCATCTATCAGGATAAATATAAATATTAAAATTTACATTAAACTAACTATAAATTAGCTACACTTATATATATATACCAGAAAATAGTATATTAGTAATGGGGTATATTTACTTGTGGCCTGCAACATGTTCTTTGCAATTGCACTGTCCATTAATGGGATCACAACCAGTATCATTTATATTTATAACACCTTCCACATCACACTCACAATCCTCACACCCAGCAACAGGTGAAAAGGAGTGGGTAAAGGGGGCACAAATGTTACATCCAGGAGCCACAGTGTTTGGTGGGCATATGCAATCTCCATTGACCTAACATAAAAATATGTAATGAGAATAGTTTACAAACACCATAGTTTAATATCAATTTTAAAGGCAGAACATGTTACGTCAGACATTTTTTAAAACAATGCTTACTGTGTCACAAAGAGCTCCATTACAATCACATGGCTTGCACTCAGGGTAACCATAGAAGCCAGTCTTACATGTAGTACACTGGCGTCCAATAACGTTTGGCTTACATGGACATTGACCTCCGTATTCCTGTTGCCAATTAAACATTACAAGATTATTTTAAGAACAAATAATTGTTTTTAAAACTAAGTCCAGCAACAAATAGCAAAACGCAATAAATAATTGTTTTAAACAAACCGTGCATAATGCATCTCCGCCTCCAATTGTTCCAGCTCCAGAACAATTACAAGAGAGACCTCCATCGTTATAATCAACAGTCAGTGAAAATATTGATTCACGGCAAAATTCACTTGGATTATTTAGAGTCCTATAGAAGTCCTATAAAAATATATGTTATACAAAAAATAAAACCATCCAGCATAATTTTTTATAGAGACATCCGGCATGATTTTTTATGTTTAAAGAGACATTAGAAATTAATTTAATCTATTAAAATACAAATGATGTAGGTACCTGTCCATCACTGCATTGACGAATAAAATCGCTAGACTTATCAATAGGAACAATATTCAACAAGCTGCGGTGATAATTTTCTTCTGGCACAACCAAAATATATTGAACCCAAAAGGCTTTATCTGCAAAGTATAAGTAAACTTGTAAAAAAGGACTTTGCCCCACAACAGACCAGAAGCATGAATGTAGTAGGTCATTAACCGGCTACATTTTGCAAATTCTAACCTTCTGGAACAGACATGGTAAATGTAGTAGTTGGCACAGTAACATCAATGACAACACGCCCATCATCAGTTGTCACCACACCTCTACAACCCTCACTAAATGGACAATATGAGACATTGGCAGATCCAGTGGAGGCCACGCCACTATCAATAACCACTCGTGGTGCAAAGCTGGTAAAATCAGGATTGTAGTATTGAACCAAAAAAACATATCTGCAAATAACAGAAAATTAGGATAAGTCGACCAATAAGTTTTTGAATTAAAAATACTACCTAAAACAACTTAAATGTTAATTTACACCTACCGGCCAGGTTTCAAGTCCATTGGAATTTGCAATGTTGTTTGTTCATTGGAGTTTTCATCTGCACCATCAAGATAAACAAGATCAACATTTTCATCTCTAATAGAATCTGGCCTGTCTGTTGGTGGTTGTTCTCCATTTATGTCAGTAGATAATTGTGGAGGCAGAAATTGTGAAGATCCAAATGGAACTTTGTATGAGGTTGCAATGCACCTATTAATTAGAAACACTTTTGAAACAATTTTACTCTTAGATGTTTATTGATTGTATGCAGCTGTAAATAGACCCTTTAAAGCAGGGGTGTCCAACAAGCGGCACGCGTGCCAAATGTGGCATGTGACCTAATAAAAAATGGCACGCAAGCCCTTCCCAAAAAATACTAAAATTGTTATTTAGCCAATTGCCATAAAAGCTCAGTTTGTTTTGTCAGCCAATTGTCAGAAAATACTAAGTTTGTTATACAGCCAATTTGTTTGCAATATACCATTGTTTGTTCACAACATAAAATAATCGCGGCAATCACGACAACCAACAATTACTTTTGATATAGTAACATTATGCTGTGTGGAGGCTAGAATTCACATAATATTATATAGCTTGATGTGAAGAAACAAAAGTCAGCTCACCGAGAGACACTTTGATGTAGTGATGCGCATTTCTACTAGACAGTTTTTTTTTTAAGTTTAAATAAACGTTCTTATTATTGGTAAAATAAGCGCTTTTATGATTAAAAAGAACTGGTTCGGTTACGAATCTCTGGCATGGGAAGAAGTTATAAGCTAAAAATTGGCACGCCGGCATGTTTGAGTTGGACACCCCTGCTTTAAAGTCATCCTGATAAATTACCATAATTATATCATGGCCCTAGTGGCTAAGCAAAAGGTTTTATTTCACCGACAACATACTGGTCAAATTCAGGTCCAGTCAAAGTAATACATCTTGCTTTAGGTTCAACTAATTCCATGTTCCAGTCTTCTAATGGAATGGCAGTAAGAGACTTAACAAAAAATGTGTCGCCACTTTCAGAGTCAATGGTAACCCGCATGACAGGAAGGGACACATCAAACACCTTAAGAGAACACAAAAATATTATAAAACTATCAGGCATTTAATACCACTTAGATTTTAAGAAACACCAACCTGAACATCATTAAGGACTCCAAGGGCAACTTGTCGACATAAAAACGAATATGGACAAGCATAAATGTTAAATTTTGAGTTGTATGAATTGGTGGCTCCATCAGTGACTGTCAATTTAGCTCTTTGCATTCTGAAGGAAATTGCATCATTAAAATTAATATTTCAAAAAGCTTTAGCAGATGATTTAATAGTTTTAGTAAACAAAAAGACAGGAAACAAACCTGTTAACATTGCTTGAATATTCCAAAACAAGAGCATATTTTCCAGCTCTGGGTAAGTTCATTTCAGTTAAAAGGGACCGATGTTCAGGATTTGCCCCAGTAGCATCAATCCTTACCATTTCTGGGTGAGCAGTTGAAGGACTAAAAAGCCTAAAAGAGGCAGATAATGTAGAACATATTTGTTAGCTTTCAAATTACCTTAAAAATCAAATTATGACCTTGCTTTTCTTTATACAAAGAACATACATTTAAACACCAAAAAGTTTACCTGCTTCTATCTACTTGACTAGTCACATCTAAAGGATGGAATTTGGCTAAGTTGAGATGTGTAAACATGACACACTCTTTTCCTGTGACAGTTAATGTTGGGATGCATGGGCTCGTAGCTGAAAGCTGTAAGATGCCGGGTTCATAGAAATTTGAAGGCAGCAGAACCAGGTAATCAATAAGGAGTCCTGTTTTGCACACATACAAATGATGGTTAAACGTTTTGAGACGCAGATAAAACACAGAAAAATTTCATAGAGCAGATATAACCAATTACCTGGCTGAGCCTCAATGGCCACAATCCAAGTTCCACGGTTTAGTAGGACAGGTGGATTTGAAACGGTGAGCATTCGAGGGTTATTTGAAACTTCAAAGTTTACAGGTATGCTTTGATCCGTACCTTTGTCATTTAACAACAGTTGATGTTATAATTGATGTTATGAAAAATCAAACTTTTATGCTATATATACCGGTTTATACTATAAACCTAAATATAAATAGTCAAGAGAGCAGAATCAGTTTATTGTCTGCAAGAGATTCACGTATTTCAATTACATTTAGTTTTAATAATAATTAAATAAATATAAATTTTGTTCAGTGGCATGTCTGTGCAAACATATAATAACTTCATATTATCACAAATTTTATGTTGAGTGCTGATATTCAGACTAAATTCATAATCAAAATTTGGTGTGATCGGTTTAGCGGTTCTCCAATATTGCTTTTTTTAATTTTGAGAAAATAACCTATACAAATATACATGCAGAAAAGCATGCAAAATTTAATACACATTGTACATAAAATCCATGAAAATAATTTTATACCTATCGTCTTATTTTTTGTGTGCCATGTATGTAGTGGGTGATTGTTAAAATCATTTTGATGTTGGTGTGGTGCAAATTTATTTATATTTTCTTAGTAAATTGCAATTCCAAAGTTCATTAAGTTACACAGGTGTAAAACATGTTTGTAACCAAAACACATGCATATAACCCTTAAAAATCAATTCATCATGCCGAACAAATATTTTTACTTGGTAGTATTTTTTTTGTAAAGAGTCAACATAACACTATTTTATAATTAAAATAAACCTGAAGCAGAATTTGGTGTGACTGTTACATTCACCCTTGTTGCCGCTGATCCAGCATTGACGTAGCGGAACATCAGTCGATACAAGCCACCATTGTAGATGGTCACAGGTACAATAACCTTTCGCTGGGGGTGGTATTTATACAAATTAGGTAACGGTATGCTTACAAAAACAGGGAACAGGGAGTCTCAAATGGTCAGTAAAGTGAATTCATATGTGGATAAGTTACACATCATGCAAAAAATTAAAGCACTCCTAAAACATACAATATGACAGGAATGTACTCTGTCAAACCATTCTTCATTCAAGGCATAATTTTTTTTAAACGTGTTGCTCATGCATTGAAAAAATGATGCTGTTCATTTATGTGGTCAAAATATTACTGCAAACCATGCGCTACCGCAAACCAATTCTAGCAAAGTTATGCCACTTACAATCATGACATTTATTTGCCGAACTTGAGTTGTCACTATGACCATTTCCATCCAAATAAGCCGAAAATGAAATACTACCAGCAATAGCCTTATCAGTTGGGTTAGCATAACGCACAAGCACACGATACAGGTTATGCTGTTCCATCAACAAATGCATCACTATTGTTGGCTGCGATATTAGTTGGGACAAATGGTTAATTTTTTTGTTTTAAATACAAAATGTTAAAACTTAAACATAGAAAGCTTATTAAAATTAAGGTACTGAAAAACAGTCATGCACACAAGAACAACAATATAAATGTTTACATTTAGCGATATGAAACCCAAATAACATGTCCACTTATATAAAGACAAATTAAAGACCATTTGATTCAACTTAGCAAACTAATTTAAAAACACAAGCTATTACTTTTACATACTTAGAAGCTACATGTTAAGAATAACAATTTAACTACCTGTACAACAGAAAATTCAGCATAACCACTCATGCTGTAGTCAGGAAAAACGGTGTTGTTAAATCCGTAACGCAAAATTCTGCTATCTGGGGTTTGTCCATCTTCTAACTCATATTGGTATTGATACAACGTAGGATAAAAGAAACCATCAAGTGCTCTAGAAGTTAATAAAAAACAATACATAAAAACATTTAATTAATTGTTTTTACAGTACAAGTTTACCATTTATTAACTTAACATAAAATATGACAAACTTGACATAAAAAATACCTGGTGCATCGCCTGCCACCAATTCCATCCTTACACCGACACTGGCCATCATTTTTGTCACACTGAGAGGTCATTGCTCCACCAACATCACACTGGCAACTGGTACAACCAAGATAATTTAATTCCTCAAGTCCAAAAAACCCATCTTCACATTGTGAGCATCGCTGGGTACATGTATATGGACGACACCAGCACTGACCATCCTTTAGTCAATTATAAGGATTTAAAGAAAATAGTGAGAAAAAATATAAACTAATTGATGTGCACCACCTCTCTGTCGCATTCGCCAACACCATCAAGAGTTCCTTGGATAAAGCAGTTACAGCTTACACATCCACGCTCAAGGTCATAATGAAGTGGTTTACACGCATCACAGTTCTTTCCCATGACATTGTCCTTGCACTCACACTGTCCCTAACACAAAAAAGCATAGAAAGAATTAAGATATATATCTCATTTGTTTAGGCATACTAAGTAGAATCTAGTTCACAAATACTGCACCTATTGGACTTACAGTGCTAAATGCAAGACAAACTCCAGGCACAACAGAGACAATTCCTCTGACATCACAACTACACTCTTCACAACTAGGGAAGTTGAAATATTCTGGGGAGCATTCATCACATCTCTGACCATTGATGTTGTCCCGACAAAGACATTTTCCAGTCACAGGATCGCATGTAGTTTTAAGAGAACCATATACGTTGCATGCACAATCAATGCAGTTTGGATAACTACAATAAAAAAACAAAGTTATGTTTTAAATAAATACATTCATAAAGTTAGAAGGCAAACTAATACTAGTTGGCACTAAATGTAATTTGCCAGCTCCCTTACAATTTAAACACATACATTAATATGTATATATACTCACCCATAATATTCAGCTGCACATTGATCACAACTATCACCTTGGTAATTTTGTTTGCATACACAATGTCCACTTCTTGAATCACATGAATTGTCCAGACTACCTGGATCAGTGCATTGACATTCTAAAGAAAAAGGTACTATAAGTAAACTAAAATAGAACTAGATCCACAAAACATAATGAACATTTTCAGGATTCAATATTAGTACGAAAAACAGTGACAATAAAAAAGCAGCACATTAAGTATGTCCACATTTGCTTTTTCAACAATGCTAGATGCCATACCCTGACAAAGGGGAAATCCGAAATATCCAGCTTTGCAATCATCACAGCTAAGCCCAGAATATTTCTCACTGCAGAAACATTCCCCAGTTTGTGCATCACACACCTATAGAAGTAAAACGGAACCAACATAACAAAAACAAGGCATGGTAAGAAAACAAATTATATTTCTTAATACAAATATTTCCACTTTCAAGGGTAAAGTTTCAACAGAAAATATAAAGCTAAACTAATTCAAATAAAGCTTACTTCTGCCGTAGTTCCAACATCACTACATTGGCATCTTTGACAAAGCGGATAATTAAAATAACCATTAGCACACTGGTCACACATAGCTCCAGCATAACCATCAACACAAGGACATTCACCAGTGAATTGATCGCACACATCTGAGGCAACACCATCTTCATGGCAGTCACAAACTGCAATTGAAAAACTACATTTAAAAAGATCTTAGTGCAACAATACAACAGGATTTGACATTTGTTGCAAACTGTTTTAACAGACAGTTATTGGTAGGTACAACACACCTTGACATTCAGGAAAGTTAAAAAACCCTGGTGCACATTCCGTACAATACTTTCCAGCAAAGTTGTATCGACAAGGACATGCTTCATCATTTACTGGCAAGCAAACTTCATTTAAAGTTCCATTGTAGTAGCAATCACAAGCTGTAAGAATAATATATTTTAATGAGAGGTTTAATATGTGTGGTACGGCACATGGAACAGACATTAGTGTCTAAACAATACACACTTGAAAATGGCAAAATACACTCTAAACATGTAAAGCCACTGATTATGCATGTTCATGTGTTTAATACACAATTGTCAGCCACACATTTACCACTTTTTTGTATCATATCTGTAAGAACAAATTTACACAACAAACATTGATTAATCTGCTTACGCTTGCATTCTGGAAATTGGTAGTAGCCTGGTGCACAGCGGTCACATCGATCCCCAGCATACTGGACTTTACAATAGCAGCGACCAGTGTTGGGCTCACATGATCCAAGTGTATAAGCACTATTACAATCACAGGCTGCAATAAAATAATTTAAACGTTAGTAAAATAAATACATTTCCATGAGTATGGTGGTGGTACCATGCAGAGTATTCCAACATAATCATATAAACACTATGAATGCAATGTGCCTGTTTTAATTTTTTGACAATTTTACAAATGTGCAGGTGTGTTAAAGAGAGTGGCAAGATTAGACAATCAACAAGTGTCATTTCAATGCATCATTTGTTTTTAATCATTGCCAGTGTAGAATGTAGATATATCTTGCTTTTATAAGCAAAGGCAAGGCGTGTGTGAAAAACCTACAAAAATAATAATATTTTCTTCCGAAGGGAAAATTTCGGTCCAAGTGAACTGATGAAACTTGAATGAAAGTTTGTTGTGATGGATAATAAGCATGGTGAGATATTGGATTCAAATCTATATCAACTATTTCATCTCCTTCATTTATGTATTCTGTCAATATGGTAATTGAGTAACATATAAGTTTGGGTTAAGAGTTAAAAACTGCATGTGCACTGCCTGTGCATGTTCAAGAAAACGCCCAATGGCAACAAATTTTAAGAGTATTTGTTACACATTTAGACAAAATGTTTTTGTTGCTCTAGCACCACATTTGTCATTCACAATTAACATCTATTGCAAAAGTTCCTAGTTTAATTTGTTTGTTAGTCTGGCAACATTTGAGTAGCAAACACACATGAATGTCAAAGAAAATTGAAAATAAGAAGCAGTGTGATGTTGGGTGAGGAAAAACTGAGAAAGTATATGTATATTGTATATATGTTGTTTGTTTTTGTGAAAACAATGGAAAATTTTCAACACAACTACACTGAATAGGTTTGATTTTGACATATAATATATAATATGTTTACCACACTGGGCAGTTGGTATAAAATCTGTTTTTCTTAAAACATACAAACTTACGCCTGCATCCATTTGGATCTCTAGGGTTGACACTAAATGGACGCCAATAACCTGTTGCACACTGCTCACAATTAATACCAGCAGTATTATGTGTACAGTTGATGCAAACACCACCACCCTCGTAGTTGCCCTGCAGATCAAGTGACAATCTTCGCTGAGATATATCAGTGTCATATCGACAATAGCTGCTGTGGCCATGGCAATTACATGCTGAAAGAGTAAAAACAACAATAAATTATAAGTTGCCTTACAGTTTTTACACGAAATTTAACACAACAAATTGTGACAAGAATTTTATATTTAAAATCAAATCAAATCAACATTTGTAATTTAAAAAACAAGACATGACAAAATAACTCCGGTTCAAACAAAATGGGAAAGATTTATAAAATAAATATTCTTGCTTTTCAATAAATAAATAAATATTTATGTATTCATTTGCTTGCCTTCACATTCATTGGTGGATTCGGGTACTGCTGCTCTCCAAGCCTTTTGTTCAAATCCTGGACAGCAATATTCACAACTGTCTCCACATGTGTTGTGTCTGCATCGGCATTTTAATCTAAAAAAAAAAAAATATATTTGTATTTGGTGGAGAAAAAAATATTTTTTGGCCTTAAGAAAATAAAACTAACTGTAACTTGACTTACGTGTACTGATCATATTCATCTGCCTCACATGTATCAGCATGTCCATTACATACACACCTTCCTCCAATGCTTATATCCTTTATACTGTAGTAGTACTAAAAATACAAGGTTTGTAAGTATTTAAGAGTAGTATATGCAAGTTATAAACTTATAAAGTGACAAAAAATGTATCTTTACCCTTCTTGTTACGGTTGTATCTTGTTCTGAAACAGCCATCAAATGACCTAACAGTGTTTTAGTTCTTAGAAATCTTAGTCTGATATCAGTTGCCTTACTCCATTCTTGAAGTACAGTAGCATACGAAAAGTTATGAGAACCTGGTCGTCCTTTCACCATTGAAACAATAACCTGGAAAACATTATTAAGGTGTTTTCATTCAGGTACAAACATAAATACATGTCAAATGTCAATTCACAAATTAATCAATTAAATGCATTTGTTAAAAAGTAGTACATTTAATTATGCAATGATTGAATTTTTTAGGTCAATATAGTATTGCTTTTTTATATTTCATGTCAAAATTTATTCATTGTTAAAACACAATAAAACTCATTTTTTTAAAGAGTAACAAAATTAAATAATCATCACCTCTCCATTTTCCAATGGCACCACACCAGAATAATCTGCCGTACAGATAACACTGTCATCTCTAGTGATTTCTTCCAGACTGTCCATGCCAAAAAGATTATAACAGTCGCTGTCTGTGTTGGCAAAATACTGCCAGGGTTGAAATGTCTTTCCATGGTCTGAGGAACGTTCCAAAACCCAAGTACCAGCTCTCGGAGAGTTCGCAAATTTGATCAATACATATGCAACATGAAACACCTAAATGTCAAGGAAATGTTACAAAACTTTCATAAATTCACTAAAATACAATTGAAGGATTGAAACAGCACCTCCATTGTTAACATATTAGAATTACTATGTAAGCATAAGAAATATATCTGTGTAAGCAATTATTTAAGCATAAGAAACATAAGAGGTATTTGAACAGTCAACCAAGCTTCTGATATCATTAAGTAATTGTGTGGCTCTATGGTAGTGTATATCACAGATCTTTTTACAGAAGGGGCTTCCATTTTTGGGCTTTAACTTAAATTAATAATGGTGTTACAATTGAAAACAATTAAATCGCTTGGAAAGAAGTCAAGTTAAATCCATACAGGTTACACCAACATGTGTATGAAGAGAATTACGTGGAAGTGATTGGGCCTTTCTGCAGGAAATATACCCGCCAATTTTGTCGCAATTAGGATACCAGCGTTTCCTGCTTGGGATCTCTAGACGTAAAAAATGGCCTATACAGGGCGAAGCATACGCGACCTAGTCTGGCCGGGAAAAGGAAAAAAAGGCAAGTTTCCAGACAAGCAAATTGGAGCGGAAACCGGCGTGGTGAAAATAGCGGGATACCTTTGAGACCGCCCTTCGACAATTTGTAATGTTTTTCCTTACTTGAAAACCTCTTGCACTACAATTAACACTTTGTATTGCTAATAAATATATACGTTTCAATGTAACAGGTGTATTTAAATTTTAATTTACCTAAAGTCATACGGACATACACTGCAGTTTCGAAAAACAATAACATTTAATTTTCTTACCTGTCCGAGATTAATCGTCACATTTACTTTGTTGTATTCGCTTCCACGAGACAACGGAGGGCTCTGCCACCACTTCTCAGTCCCGTCTATGGCATATTTAACTGGATGGGCCTTTGCAGGATTATTGGCGTTACATACATCGCAAACTTGTCCTTGATGAAGGCCATCGCTAAATTCAAAATTGGTTCCGCCGGTAAGTTTGCAAAATAGTTCGGGTCCGCCTGTTCCACACGTTGCGGATGCATCTATTTTCTTTCCTGAAATGAAATAAATGCATGTAAATTTCTAGTCTTAGCACAGAAGCACGCCGCTTTTTAACAAAAACTTCACGATTTACATAAAACGAACTACTGCACTAACCAGTTGCAATATTGAAGTAAGGAGGTGTCAATACGTTTTTTTCGAAGACGAAGTGATCTTCTGCCAGTTCGGCAAAACAGCCAACCAGCAGGCATAACGCTATAACAGAGCGCAGCATTTTACCGCAAAAAGTACACCCTTTTTGTCCCTTGCTTTCTGTTCTTGGCTGTTTTACAATAATTTTTCTCGAACAAACCCGGCGCTCTCCTGCTACTAACAAGTTTCACTGAACGAAAGCTGCAAGAGCAACAGGCAACACAGTATTTACATGGACCAGTGCACGAAAAAAGCGCGCCGCCTTTCTTTCCTTTCTGAGGCGGTATTTACTCTTCTCAAGTCGCCGTAGACCTTTTTTCTTTTGTTCTCATGATTACGTAACTTTATAGAATTAATACAAAATCTTGTTTTATAATAACCAGCTTTTGTGTGACTAACAAAAGCAATAAACGTGAAAGGCATTCAATGCTGCATCTCAATGCACGTGTTTACCGGTCGCCGTGCCATGATGATAACTTAATCGAATTTCTGTTTCGGTTGTAATTGAAATACATCACATTATAACCTATTATTACGCCACATTGGCTATAAATATTTTGTTGTACGCTTGTGTTCATTACATATTTGATTTTCCAATAAAATGTTTAAGGCCAGCGTATTGGATTGTTTGCATTCAAAAGCAAGGTGGTTCGCTATTCATCAAAGGAAAAAGGTCAGTTTCCAGATAAATCCAAACTTGGAGAGGTAATTAAAACAAACGTAGTGTAATAGCCTCTTACTATATACTGAACAAACGAACTTTGGTGTTTTTTAAGACGTGGGATGGCGATACTTTAGGTCAGTGGTCGACAAACTTACAGCGGTCCAAATTCCTCTTCATGAGCTAATAAAGTTCCACTACGTAAAACCACAACGACAACTAGGATGGATCAAGGATTTTGTTTGGGGCTCCCATGTAAATTTTTAGAATGTCTCTACATAGGCTTGCCATTTTTTAGAAACGTAAATCCGGGACGCATATTTAAAACTGAAAAAACAATTAATGTAGACTAATACAAATTAATTTAATGACAATAATTAACTTAACGGGGTTGCGGTTGTTTTATATTTTGTCAGGGGGTATTTTTCAGGGCCCTTTTTCTAAGGGTGGTTTGCCTAAGTAATTTAAATTGTAACCGAAAGTAGTGTTCTGTATTGTGAATAAAATGAGTCGGATAAATACTTTCTGCAATTAAAGTAGAATGCGGCCCTCGTGAAAGCAGCAACAATATTAGGCCGTACATGTTGGCAAAGGCGCTGTGTCCATAACAAATCCGTATTCCCCGGACCAAATCATTCTCAAGCATAATGTAAGATTTCGTCAAGCTGGCCTCTTAAAACCATTATATATTATGTTGTATACTGCGTCATTTGCTTGAGTCGCGTATTATTGCCGAAAAGGTCATTTACCATGTTACTAAAAAGTAATGTAACGGATAGCGTAATATCCTGGCTTGAGTTCTATCTAGTGTGTTAAGTCGTAAACATAACATTTTAATTTCTCTAATCGTTTATTGTTACACAGTATATTTATTGGTAGACCCTTGACTATTTTTTTTGCTTATTATGCGTGAAATGGATTGACTCAACGATTCCCCACAAATGGAGTCACATTCTTTAGCGTGTGTGGAAGCAGCATTTAATCGGATAAATACTCAACGGCTAAGCACGTCAAACATATTTTACGTAACGAAAACCAGAACCACTCACTAACGTAAAACCTTAAGTTGTATAGCAGACGTTGTTCGCATTGCGTGATATTCAGCAAATACGTAATCCTTGTACTGCGTCCAACGTAAGTAAAATCTCGTTAGAAACTGAAAATTGGCTACGATTAAAACCGCCGCATTGAATGCGATATTTTGCGAACTCTACCTAAATTTTGCGCGGTAACAATGCAACAAAGTATGTAACCAAAAAGCAATTTTGGAATCACTCACAAACGTAAATCCTTTTAGCAGATGCGTAATCCCTGTACCATATTGCGTCCAACGTGAGTAAAATCTCGTTTGAAACTGAAAATTGGTTACTATTAAAACCGCCGCATTGAATGCGAAATTTTACAAACTCTACCTAAATTCTGGGCGGTAACAGACATCAATAAGTTTTTAAACATATAAGTCTTAAGTTGGAAACATTAAAACTTATTTCTATTAGGGCAATCAGTATGTTATGACTTCGATTTGATTTGTAATGCTGAAAACCCGCGACATTTATCGATCTAGAATTACTAACAAACGTTAAACTTTAAGTTGTAACAGCAATTGTTAAGACTTGCGTAATTTTAATCAAATAATACCGGCACCAAACTGCGTCATACGTGAAAACAATCCTTGAAAATAAAATTTGCTTAACGGTGACCGGTTTGCGACGGCGCTCGCTTACCTTTCTCAAAAAGATATCTCCAAGCACCCGACGGATAATATCCATTTAATTTTTTTTACTCACCACACACAAAAAAGGAACTAGCCCCAGCAACCTCACCCCCAGCAAAATATTTCATAACACCCGCTGGAAAATAATTAGTTTATGTTAAAAAAAAAAAATTGCTTGACAGCCTTACAAACCAAAAATGAAAAGTAAGTATTAGGCTACTTAGTTTTTTGCTAAATGGCTATCTCAAGAGTTTTACATTTTTTCATTTTTTTTTTGGTAAATTTCAAATTGGAAAACCCGGGACCAATTGGTTAACCGGGCGGGACACCGGGACAAGGCCTTAAAACCGGGACTGTCTCGGCGAAACCGGGACGTATGGCAAGCCTACCTCTACAAAGTTATGTAATAAAACTATTAATTTTAAAAAACTATGCTGTTGCGCGAATTCGTGTGCAAATGTGCAGCTGGAACCCAATGGCGTTTATTTGTTTTAACTTGGATAGTTCGCGGCACAAAGTATTTAAAAGGCCCACATTTTGGCCTCTGCCTACAGTTTGCCGACCACTGCGCTAGAGCTACCATACATTCTCTTTTATAGGGATTTGCCCTCTTTTCCGAAGGAAAATGAATTGTCTTCCGAGGACACCTATAATTCCGAAATGCCTTTCTTTATTCATATTGCGTTTTATGGCTCATATTTTTAATAGAAACATATTTCTACGTGATTTTATGGGCATTAGACCTAAGTAAATTAATTTGTCGGCGCAAAATTAGTTCTAATCATTTTAGTTATTAATGATTCTTATTAAATATTTAGGGAAAACATAAAATATTCTTGGTAAATAAATTTGCTTTGTTTTTGTGATGTTACTTTGTTGAATATGTATAAATCAAAAAAGTGATAAATTCTTGAAAAGTAAAATCGATTTGCATTGTACTTTTGTCAGATCTTTTCGCAAATTTTTTCTAATTTGTGGCGATGAAAATATGGTACGGTAAGCCCATAATACACATTACTAATTTTTTTTATTTAAATTTTAAATTTTTTAGGCGGAGAGTCAAAAACTTCTTCGTTAGACTACACTACATTTGATTTAAATACGTTGCAGGTTTTGCTTTGGCTACAGTTAGACATACTGTAGGTAGGCCTATGATATCATTCCGATACATTGTCGTCAAAATTTTACGAATTATTTTTTTTAACGTTGACACCTAACAACCTAAAAACTTAAATGAGTCGCATAAAACTGGTTAAAGCGTCGCATGCGGCTCGCGAGCTGCGGTTTGGCCACCTTTGGTATATATAGCATAGACAGAATTTCGTAGGCAACATTCAAACGGTAGCAAAAATCTTTATTAAAACACTTACAATTTGTTTGGTACAGTTTCTCATCAAATTAAAAGTTTAAAATCGTATGGTTCCGATCCCAATATGTGGTGTATTCTATGTATGACTGAGCCTTGGATATATTTGCTTGCCGCACAAAAGTAGTCACAAAAGTAGTAGTGAAAATAATACACTCCTCTAAAAACAGAGAAACCGATATCATAAGTAAATGAAGACTATAAAATGATGCGAAAAAGATTTCGGTAATAAATGTTTCGAAATATAATTACTCAGAAATGAAGATTTACACAAAGCGGTGCACGAGCTTCAATTCACGCCTGATTATCATGACCCAAAACAAACTCGTTCTGAAGTCTTCGCCGAAGTTTATGGCCAAAAATATCCTTTGCTGACGGTACATGAGATGAAGGTAAATTGCAAGTTTTGAAACCTTTTTTGATTAACTGAAAAAAAACATACAGTTAAACAACAGCAACGAATTTTAATATATAGAATATTGATTTATACATAATATATAATTGATGATTTAAAGCTGTGATTCCCAACCCCGTAATTCGTTGTTTGTCATGTATACTTCTTTGTATATGAAGCAGGCATTTTATTGTTTTAATTATTCACAGTTGTTTTTGAGTCTTTTTTTTTATATGTGTTTAAGCAGTATTTAAACTTGTTTCTACCATTTTGTTTAGTTTGCTTTCCCTGACATATTTGTATATGTTCAAAGCACCCTTAAAAGGGCAATTGAAGAATGGTGTTTTATAAAGGTAAACACCCAGCATAGCCTACTAACTTTCATAGCTAACTAGCCTATATGCTCTCTGTAATTAAGTGAACATCAGCTAAAGCTACTTTCAGGAGTCGCAGTTTTGGCCGTTTGTGGCCAGCAATAAATGGTCGGATTGTACATCTCTAAGGGTGACGGAAGGCGATCTGCTCTTTATGTTGGAACAAACATACCGCGAAATGGAGGAAGCCGGCCATGTAATTTTGCAGCTTTGTTGTATGGCAATACACAAGCACCCGCAGATAATTTCCTTGGGATCTCTGATAAATCAATTATATCTAAAAAATAAAAATTATAGCAAGGATATAGCCTGAAATATGCGACACATAATTGCAAACCGTTATCTTTGTTTGTACAAGTTGCATACATTTGAATATTACATAAACAATCCGTGCCTAAATTTTATACTGCGGGTGTTTTTTTATATTTACTACAATAGTCAATGTTTTAAAAATCGTTTAATCTAAGCACAACATTGGTTAGGTTGGAACGTGTAGTGACAATGTTAACGATATTGTTGTTACTTGTCAATCCTCTCACCAACCTGTCAGGATGGCGATACGCCTTGCGGCGTCTTTTGTTAGAGCCTTTCGTTTCTTTTTTACTTTAGTTTTCGTTTTCTTTTTTACTACCGCCTAGCATTGTTAAAAGGGACATCGTTGTGTTTTGTGAAAAGCAGGAGTTCCTTTGTTTAATTGACCTAGTTCGCAGGTTATTCTAGGTCATCCACAATGGTGAATTCGCACTTTGGTGAAAATTGCTCTTAGAAGATAACGTTAGCGATAATAATACCACACTGCGGGTTCGATAACACAAGACAATTAGCAACTTCTGTTTTGTAATGCAAGTAAAACTTGATTGCGTACTAGCCTAGTTGTCTATTCATTCTTAATAAAAACGTTTTCAATGTCAAAACAGATTGGTAGTCCAACTGTCAACGTTTTACAAAATAGGTTACGCAACGTAACAAAAAAGTACTTGTCCATACACTTTTAAAGTTATATTGAAAACCACAAGTTTGAGTTTAACTAAAAAAATCCTAAAATATTGAATGTGACTATCCGAAGACTCGAAAATCCTCGAAATAAGAAAATCACTAGTTCCGATTGAGATATTATATGTCTATAAATGTATCATGAAACTTAGCTTGTTAAATTATCTTTTTTGTCGCTGTCTAGGCCAGTGTTTCCCAACCAGGGGTACAGAGAGGTATTTTCTACAAATATGGGGTCCATGAGTTTTGCATGCACAAGATCAGTGCACAATAGTAAATTATTTTATCCACATGCGTGTCTTAGTTTGCAAAAGGTGCCAAATTTAATGCAATTTAAAAACTAGTCAACATAGTAATGAATGATCTGACATAAAATAACATGTTGACTGAAGTCAATTAGGCAAATGACTTTACTAAATAATTTTTGGCCAAGTAATGTCTAGCCATACAACTATTGGATAGTTGGTGTTGAGTTTTAGTAGCCTTCAACTTAGTTACCCCATTTAAAGGCAAAAAAGGACAATCTGGAAAAATATAAAAAAATCTTTTTTACTGATTGGTGTCATTTAGGGCCTAACATGTCAAATATAAAAAAGTTCCAGGTCATCACACCTAGCGAAAGCCGCTATTTTGGATGTTCAATATTGCCGTCTATGTCAATTCACCAGGCCATGTAACACATAATTTAAAATCTTAAAATTGTTATTAACTTGCGTTGAACAAATCGCTTTGAGAAAAAATGGCCCATTGGAAATTGAAAATGTGAGAAAAATTAAAGGTTATATTGTCATATACAAATCAGTGAAAATGTGGACATTTCCGCGTGCACACTTTGCGCACATTGTGTAAAAAACACCATGTCTACAATTACTTCCCGAGCGTCCTCACCTGCTTCAAAATATATTAAAGATAAAGGTTTATCCCAGATAGAGAGTAAAATGGATTTTTAATGCGTGACGTGCTTAGCCAATTGTAGCGCGCTTCAGGCAAATATTTACTTGATCCGTTTCAAACACACGAATTTTGGTTATGTGTTAACCTGTTTTATCAAATAAGAAGCCGAAAAGAATATTACGCCAGTCGATTAAATACCCTTTAACACAGGCCGTATTCATTATTGTGTTATTCTTTTTGTGGGGACGTATTAAGATTACTTTCCGTCGCCGGGACAACGACAGTAGTCTTAAGAAGTTTTTATAATTTCAAGTTAAGACGACATTGTTAAACGAGTAAATAGCCGACCCATAGCAGTGGCTTCAACTGAGGCCGAGGGTCTCGACCTCCAAGGGGTTTACAAGAAGTTGTACGATTATTTGCTTAACGAAAAATTGACAAAAAAACAGCAATATAAACTACAAAATTTAGTAGTAAAACGAGCGAGAACAACAGACAGTACATGGTTGCCAGCGAAAATTTATAGAAAAACTTGGATTGCAATTAAAAAAACTAAGTAGCCGACTTACATCATTTATTTAACATCCGCCTTCATATGTGATACCCAGGGCGATTATTTTTTGACATACAAAATGAGAAATTTTTACCTAAAAATTCGAACTTGATTATTATTTTTTTTTTTTTTTTCGGATTTATGCAAAACTGAAGAAAATTCTTGAAAGATTTTTGTCATTCTTGAGAGATTTTTGTCAATTGAGATTTTTGTCATTTAAAAAGGAAAACAAACAAGGCGCTGTTTGTTTTATGGAAATGTTGTGTAAACAGTTGAAATACAACGTAAAAATTAACAAGACCTAGTTATTAAAATAGGAAATGGGATAATTGCAAATCACAAGCGAAAAAAGACAGCAAATACTGTTCAACACATTTGTCCAAATCAGAGATAAACAATTGTTTAATACAAAAGCGAAATTTGAGCTGAGCCTAATGCGATAAGCAAAGCTATAAGGTGATTAATTCTGCAAGCTTGCGTATACCGTATATTGCTCTAATGAAGATATAATACAGTTAAAATGTCGTTGACTCGTTGAATATAACTCAACACATATTTTTTTTGATAAAATTTGAACGAAAACTGAACAAGAGTTTCAAAAAGCTGACTAGTGACTAAAGTTTTTTTTAGTTTTGCAAATGATTTATGTGTATTTTTGGTTGATTTTGGCTTGAAATAACTTTGACAAATTTTGACCTAATGTGTATATTTTGACAAAATTTTGACTTTTTTGACAAGTCAAAAAATAATCGCCCTAGTAATAACTAGTGTCTCTATTCAGAGTGATTCTCCTTACTTATTGTTCCTAATCTTCATTCACAAACCAATGCATATTTCAACAATTTTCTACACTCTTTTTTATTTTAACTATAAACGTTTTCAGTCGTCTTGCATAACCAATTTTTGCTAGCCAAAACTTTTTTTAAAACGGAAAAAAATCTTTAGTTTAAAAATATACAGATAAATAAGAATATACTTTAATAACATATCTAAATACTGCTAGCTTATAAAAAAGCGTCGCTAAAGGAAATAAAAGTCGTTAAAAAAAGTTGACTGTAACTACCTTAAAAAATATAACTGTAGAATGCCGGGCTACGTTCATATTTAGGACGAGTTTTTACGAATATGAAATACAATTTTAAAATAAATTATATTGAAATTTTTTTCACTTATTTTTTGCTTGTCGTTTTATATCTAATATTCTAATTATTCTAAATATTATATTGTAAAACATTTATTTATTAAAAAACCTGATTTTCTTTATTTTAAAGAAAAAATCTAGGAACCTAGATGAACTCCAAAAAACCTAGATGGAAAACCCTAGCGCTGGCATCGCTGGGCCACTATAACAATTGTGTTAATGATGTATGCCTCAGTGAACCAGATAGCATGTAAACCTATAGTTCAAGCAGCTTTCAACCTGCGATCGGTCACGTGATAATTTTCCAACCTGCGATCGGTCACGTGATACATTTCCATCATGCGATTAGTCATGGTAGGATTTTGCGCCCATGTTTTTAACAGACCTAGAAATTCTAAATAAATAAATACATTCTCATACCAAAATATTTTGTACTTAGTAGCTTCAATGCCATTTTTGAGTATATTTGGCAGCGACATAAGAATCAAACCGGCGAACGGTCTTTAAAAGGAAAAAAATGCAGGTGGGGTACATGTCCCCGGGCGCTAAGGTACAGGGGCGCCAAAATGAGGCTGCTTCTTCTTAACATACAATGTTGTATTAAAATTTGAATGATTTTTCCGTATAAAGTGAGGTATATTATGTTAATGTATTAGAAAATGTGATAAAACATGGAGGAGAAGGCGCCAGTTTTATAGTTTGTTCCCGGGCGCAAAATACCCTGTGTACTCCTCTGTACAAATCCTAGATATTTATAAATGTGTCTACATTTGCCATAGATATGGTTTGTTAGAATAAGGTCGTTAGTTACATTTTTTAAAACTAACAACAATAATTTTATTAAATGCAAAGTACATGCTGCGGCGACATCTTTTTTTTGCTAGAAATTTTTTTTTTTCAGTTTCTGTCTAACAAATATAGCGTCAAAAATGTTACCCTAATAAGTTGTTTTTAGGCTAATATGACCCCATCTGACTATACAAAATCCAGTTCAGTGAGTTATTTAACAAACCTAACTCTTTTAACAATATATTTACTTAACATTTTGCAGATTTTTCGTTATACGACAAACATTTATGACACTGTGGTGATGTCGAAAGCACGAGTTTGCATGAAATCGCCACCTACTGCCCGCTTGTCAACCAGTTCAGACGTAGGTTGGACCGCAATTTCAGGGACGCTAAAAAGTGGTGAGAATATAAAATCACCCATTTTCCAGTTGTTTAGGTCAACTTAATCACGAAGGTACCCGGTATATTTTAACGGTTGCTTACCGATAAATTTGTGCTTGACTTTTAAGCTTTTGTATTTTATTTTCTAATTTTGTACTAAGAACATAGTTGCAAACCTACAAGTGTTATTTCGTTTAACAAATGCCATTTTTATTAAAGTATGTTTTGTCACGACATGGCTGCTGTAAATTTACCCAAAGCATATAATTGCTTTTTAATTTCAAAGCACATATTTACAGCAAAATGTTTGACGGCATATATGTAATCATTTCTTATTTCCGTGCGGTTAGTAGTCTTAGGTGGGTGATTTTAGTGTTGTATATGCTGGCAGACCACACCAAAGTCGGCGAAGAATTGACCAAAATCACTTTCACGTATTACGGCACGAGCGTAGAGCAACTACACACGGTTTTGACTCGCGATGGAATTTTACACGCTACGCTGGATGAAATAAGAGCACAAAATTCGCCAACGTCGTGCCACGAATGTACGACACATAATTTGTTGAGTCTGTGGGAGCTTTGTAATAACTCAAATGCCATTGTTCCGGAACCAACGGTGTTGAGGTTGGGAAACCCGGTTTTGGATGAGCGAAAACCACTTTGTTTCGTTGACATGTCGGGAAGGCAGCGAAAAGTGTTTAAAAGGTAAAAATTACAAGTGAATATGAAAATATTGGTCAAGGATGTCACGAAAATTCGTAAAGCGCTTAATAGGTGTTAACTTATATGTGTTTGTTAACAGTCAATTATTATTATTTGACTTAAAATGCACCTAATTGCAACCAACACCTTTAGGCCTCGACTTAGCTGTTTGCAGTGGAAAAACAACTTTTTACTTCTAGGGCTAATTGGTTGATATTGTCCATCTTGGTTAACCGTAATGCAGCAAAACCTAGGATCTTGCTAAATGAAACACACTATACATTAGTGATTCTCAAACTGTTATTTATTTGTTTGTGTAATACTTGAATTTCATCAAAAACGAATTAGGTAAGACAAAACGTAAAATATGTTGAAGTCATGTTAATGCCAACCTTGTTTTTTTTTATAATGTTGTACTTAATAAAACAATGGGAAATTTAGTATGAAACGTGGGTCGCACAGGTTATAGTTTCAATTTACAAAAAGCAACAGCTGCACATTTTTTGCAAAAATCTATTTTATTTACAAATATAATGTTCTTACTTAACACTTATTAGGTGACATGGTCCAGTTACCAATGCCTATCTGCAAAAAACACACTAAGCTATCAAGACTTCTTTAGTATAACTGTAAACCCCAAATCTAGATAAACAGTCATTTGGAAAAAAAGTTTAGTCAAATAACCCTACCCCAAACCCCACCCTTAGAAACCTCTCGAGGAACATTAGCGTACCTATAGACAGTCGACACACAGTTTGAATCACTTAAATAGATCAATGTATCTTAACCGTGGCCTTCGGTTCCCATGGTGGGTTTAACAAATATATTATTTTAATGCCTTGCCAGTTAAACTCCAATTCGTGGTCATTATTATGCTTTCAGAAATCTACAATGCGACATTCTGTAAACTATATTTTTTAAACGTTAACAGGAGGAGGCACGATGTGTTTCCTGCCTAAATGGGGTCCTAACTTAAGCAGTTTTAGAACGACTGGTGTAGAGAATAAGTTTACAACTACAAATATGACTGCTTATTTAAATCCTCTGACATAATTTCGTAAGAACTTCTACGTTACTCCTAAAATCGCTTAACGTATCCCTAGGAGACCAAGAACGCCTGTTTGAAAATCAAGTACACCAGTTTTTCTGTTGCACTAGATTAATTTAACAGAAATTGGATTTTATAAAGGGCTATAGTAATTTGGAAAAAAATTGCAATTTAAACATGCCCGATATAATTTCAGTGTTAAGTACATTTAAAAGACTAGCTATATGCTTTTATAAAAAATTAAACGAGTTAAACCTATATTAAACCAGTGTTTCTCAACCTATAGTTCGCCATTTAATTTGATTGGGTCGCCCACTGCAGTAGTTCATATGGTTAGAGTTTTTAAGATCGATCCAGAGCAAGTTTACTTCATATTTTGAGAAAATTGTGGAAGAAATACGAAGGCATGGCTCATATTATTCAAATTTGAAGTTATTTATACTCTTTGTCTTATGTTACAATATAAAATGTCAGGGGAATAAAATTGGGACGTCACAGCTTCGCTGTTGTGTTTACGATAAGCGGGCTATTCAGGTGTCGAAATTGAGAAACACTTTATCAAACGATGGTGAGAGTTTTTTTTTGGCATTTAAATATTTCGTTAAAAACATATAGATAAATTGGTAGGGCATGGCCTGTTGACACCTTGGATTCGATTTTAAAAGTTTTGCAAGTGTGGTTTAAAATTATAAACTATTTTATTTCCCTAATAGGAGATTCACTGTTGGCCAAATATCCTGGGACCAAAACCGCGAGCAGCTTTTGTCAAGAGACAAAAATTCACATATAAACTCTTCAATTTTAAATCCACTATATCGTGTGATGCTTTTGGGCAAAAAAAGGACAAAAAGAGAGATATTTAGTCGTAAAAACAACATGTAAGTTTATTGGATCTAAGAAAAATCATTTAGCACGATTTACTTTCGTCATTGTACATATTGCCTCTAGGTATTGCACTTTGGAAAACGCTTTTAAAGATGCCGCAAACCCTTACGAACGATGGTGGTTCAACAGGCAGAACTTTCAAAACCTGGTTAATGTAACAAATAAACAGGACTTAAATCCATCAAGTTCGTTTTTTGAAAATAGCTGGATTCTGGAAAGTGTATCCTCGTCTTGTCAACAGAACAGCGAGGACACAGAATATGTACGTAAAAAGGTCAAAGACGGGAAACTTCTCATTCATGACGTTTCTGAAGTAGATAGTTGGAAGTAAGTATAAAGTCGATTTACGGTTTCAAAAAGACTTTTGCATTGTAATCCTGAATGTTGTAAATGTTGGCCTACTACAAATGCTGAAACAACATATTAAATCAAACTCATAACCACTCTTGTAGGAGACTTAAAAAAAATAGCTTCTCCTGACTCCAATGAACTTTAACACAATAAATCTCATTCACCTTATAAATAGAACTGTGTGTGAAATTTTGTTTATCTGAAAATGTTGTTTTATCTAAACAACTTTCAGTGTACGAACTTAAGATTTCATTTACAGTTGTCAATGTGATGTGTGCACGGGCGGCCTTCTCGATATGTACTGTTCTACAAGAGCACCACAAATGCTTTACAAGCGAGATTTGAGACGTTTGCCAGCAGATGGGAATCAAGACCAACCGCTAAGTGAATGTTATTTACACGAAACAAGCAACCAAGACGGTCGCCAGACCGATATTCGAAAAAGTAAGCCTTGTTACACCGTGTG
Organism: Ascidiella aspersa; assembly: GCF_963924565.1. Lineage (NCBI taxonomy): Eukaryota > Metazoa > Chordata > Ascidiacea > Phlebobranchia > Ascidiidae > Ascidiella > Ascidiella aspersa. The sequence continues at coordinate 13,521,348 of NC_139454.1, read as the reverse complement.
ACAAACATAACCCATTCTTTAACCAGAGTTTTGTCTATCCTTCAACCATAGTTTTTCACAAAAGTGAATGAATGTACCAGCACGTAGACCAGTGGATGCCAATCAGGGGTCGAAAGGAGTTGTCCGCCTTACGAGTCGCCGTGTATTACTGTATTACTTGCTAAAAGGAAAACTATGATTTAGTATGATAGAATTTAATTACAAAAATCGTGCTTGGTTTTTAAGTCATACATCAAAGTGAAACTTACAACAATGTCTGACCTAAGTCATCGGCACGAATGACGTAAAAATACGTAGATATTTCTTTAGGTGAGTGATAAATAGTGAGATTTATTTAAGCGAAAACTTGTTACCAAAACAAAAACAATGCTTTCAAATAGTGATTTTCATAAAGTACGCGGAGAATTATGGATTGAGACAAAATTCTGAACTGTCACACAAACTTATCCTTCATCTACCGTATATTTACACCAAAGGGAAACGTAGAATAACTTTCTTCCACATGCAATTTTTATAGATGACGTCATGCACAAATTTACGTCATAACGTGCAGGTCTTCTCAACAGACCGCGGTCCTGTGTTATGAATGACCTTTAAAGTGTAGAATGCGGCGCTGGACAAATTCCCAGTTTTCAAAAAAATGATAAACTTGTTTTTCCGTTCGTACAAAACAATATTGTTAGGTAACTGTAGGCGAAGCTTGAATGTTAAAACATGGAGTAGTTATAAATAGCGTTACTTATCATGGTTGCTTTTAAATATTATTTGTTTGACTTTGGTTTGTGGTGTAGTATAAACGTTGCCTGTTTTTTTATTTACTTAACTTGTTTCTGCAAGCAAAAACAGATATGGGCCGAAAATCACCAGCCTTAACTTATGTCTTAGATACGAAAGGGGTATTTGCCAGGGTTTAATTTTCTTATACATTAGTTTGGTAAATACTATGCAAAATTAATTTTAGAATCGTTTTGCCATCAAAATATTTTATTCATTTATTTTTTCATTTTTGCCGCTTCAAAAAAAATTCCATTTCCAGAGACAGTGACAAACTGGCACTTGACGCCTGAAAGCTTTACCTTCAAGAAAATTTTCAGGCTTTTTCAACTTATGATTCAATCTGGCGACCGAGTTCACGAACGTCATATAAATGAAGCTTCTAGCAATGCCTCCCTGCTTTACGATGGGTGAAAATTTATTTTATACTGGTCTTGCCTCTTCATGTAATACCGGGATAATAAATCAAAATACGACAAAGGAACTACATGCCCACCCCTGCGCTAGACGCTCGCTCGCCCAATAACACCCTATTGACACTTGATTATTAGGCGAAGCTTATCGCGAAGTAATTGGTCGCCCGAAAAAAAATGCTGACGCCGCATTTAAAGCAAGCATTATAAATGAGTCGCCGATATTCTGCTTTGAACATCCCTACTCGCAATGCTTCCCTGCGTTAATTGTACGGTGGGTGAAAGTTTATTCACGGCCTTACCTCTTTGTGTATTACCGCGACAATAAAATGAAATGCGATTTGGAGAATATTTGAAAAAATCGTATTTGGAGAATATTTGCTATTTTCACCTGTTTCGTATGTTACTCGATTCCAACATATCGATACAAAATTTGTTGTGTAGGCCTGGTGTTAATATGTTGGATTGGACTAACAAGCGAAACAGGTGCAAATAGAGAGGCGTATATTGCCACCAGATTTGATTGCCAGCAGATCATTGCCACCAGATATCGCATTTATATTTGGGGCAGTAATGTTGTTTTGTTAGAGCATTAAGTAATTTTACTAAAGAGAAGCCTCTTTTTAAAATGCAAGTCATACGCGCCCAGTGTTAGACGAGTCACAATGAAAGTCTCACGCGCGCGGGACAATAAAGCGCAGCAGGCGTGCAGTCGCTTCGTCACTTCACAAGCTGTAAAGCAAGCGAATATGAACGAATTCTGTATGGAAGTTTTTCTGCTGTTAGATGGCAGTCGTTAGCTAAAGAGAGCTAAACGCAATATTTCAGGTTTTTGCCACCCAAGCAAAGGCCCCTGAGGGTTCAAACCATAGCAAACCATAGCAAACCAAAAAAGAACTAGACGGGGATGCGGTTGTTGTATATTTTGTCTGGGAGTATATTTTCAGGGTTTGGTATTTTTTTTTAATTTCGAGTTAAAATTTTTTTTTTTAATTTTTTGATATTTTATATTTTATATTGCATATTTTATATTTTTTTTCCTTAACTTGTTTCTGCAAGCAAAAACAGATATGGGCCGAAAAATCCCCCACTTAACTTATGCCTTTGATGCGAAAGTGGTTCAAATATGGCGTAGATTTTGGGAAATGATCGAAACATATATTTGATAAAAAGAATTTACGTAGATAATGCGTATGGCCATTTTATTACATTTTGACCAGCTTACGTGTTTGAAAAGCAAATATTTATCATTCTCTTAAAAGACTTAAAATGGTTTAACGCTTGCTATACTTTTGCAAACTTTTACTTGGTAAATTTTTACCATGGCTTGGTCCGAGCAATCACTGTTAAAACAGGCTTTAAATCTGTAGTTTAAAACAATATGAAAAACACTATTATGTGGCTAATACGCAAACTATTAAATCAAAGTTTTGCTAGATGTTTAGGCCTGATGTTGGTATGTTGGTTGGGGCAACATGCACAACAGGTGCTAACAGAGAGGCGTACACTGCCTCAAGATTTCGCATTTAAATTTGCGGCGGTAACATATGTTGTTTCTTAAGAGCATTAAGTAATTTTACTAAAGATAAGCCTCTTTCTAAAATGCAAGTCGCACGAGCCCAGTTTTGGACGAGTCACAATGAAAGTCTCACGCTCGGGACAATAAAGCGCAGCAGGCGTCTATTCGCTTCGTCACTTCACAAGCTGGACAAATCAAGCGAATATGAACGAATTCTGTATGGAAGTTTTTCTGCTGCTAGATGGCAGTCGTTAGCTACGGAGAGCTAAAACGCAATATTTAAGGTTTTTGCCCCCCAAGCAAAGGCCCCTGGGGGTGCAGCCTCATAAACTTCTACAAAGCACATATATTTTTAGGGCTTAGTGTTTTTTTTAATTTTGATTTGTTTTTTATTTTTAATATTTTTAGTATTGTTAATTAATTTAATTTTTTATTCTTTTTATTATGTTATATTTTGTATTGTCTATTTTATGGTTTAATTTTTTATTTTCCTTAACTTGTTTCTGCAAGAAAAAACGGATATGGGCCGAAAACTTCCCCACTTAAGTTGTGGCTTTGATGCGAAAGGGGTTCAAATATGGCGTAGTATATGGGAAATGATCGAAACATATATTAGATAAATATAATTTACGTAGATAATGCGTACGGCCATGTTATTACATTTTGGCCTCCTAACATGTTTAAAAAGCAGATATTATCATTCTCTTAAAATGGTTTAACGCCTATGGTTTGCTATACTTTTGCAAATTTTTACTCGGTAAACTTTTACCATGGCTTGGTCCGTGTAATCACTGTCAAAACAGACTTTAAATCTGTAGTTTCGAGCTATATGTAAAACATTTTTATGTGCCTAACACGCAACCTATTTTAAATCGAAAGCTAGTTGTTTAGGCCTAGTGTTGATATGTTAGTTAAGGCAACATGCACAACAGGTGCTAGCAGAGAGGTCTACGTTACCACCAAATTTCGCATTTAAATTTACAGCAGTAAAATATGTTGTTTTGTAGCAGCAATAAGTTATTTTCCAATGAAGCCTCTTTCTGAAAGCCAAGTCACACGCGCGAGTTATTTTACCAGTGACAATAAAAGGCGCAGCGTGGTATCTGTCGCTTTGTCGCTTCGCAAACTCAACAAAGCAAGCAAATATGAACGAATTCTGTACTGACGTTTTTCAACCGCTAGATGGGAGTCGATAACTACAGAGAGCTAAAACGATGGCGTCACACTATTTTAGGTTTTTTGCCCCCCAATTAAAGGGCCCAGCCTTCTTATGTCTAAGATGCGAAAGGTGTAGTTGTCAGGGTTTCATTTTATTATACGTTAGCTTTGTAGAGACTATGCAAAATTAATTTGAGAATCGTTTTGTAATTAAAATATTTTATTCATTGATTAATTTTTATTTTTGGCGCTTTAAAACAAAAATCCCATTCCCAGAGACAGTGACAAACTGGCACTTGACGCCTGAAAGCTTTACCTTCAAGAAAATTTTCAGGCTTTTTTGACTGATGGTTAAATCTGGCGACATAGTTCACGAACGTCATATAAATCAAGCTTCTAGCAATGCTTCTCTGCTTTATACGATGTGTGAAACTTTATTTTATGCTGGCCTTGCCTCTTCATGTGTTACCGCGACAATAAATTCAAATACGGCGAGGCATTTGGGGAATGATCGAAAAATATGTTTAATAAATATAATTTACGTAGATAATACGTACGCCGTACGGCCATGTTATTAAATTTTGGCAAGCTAACATGTTTAAAAATAAAATATAAAAATTTTTTTTAAATGGTTTACCGCGTATTGTTTGCTATGCTTTTGCCAATTTTACTCGGTAATTTTTTTCCATGGCTTGGTCCGCACCATCACTGTTCAAATAGACTTTAAATCTGTTGTTCGAGCAATATGCAAAACTCTTTTATGAGCCTAATAAGCACCTTTCATATCGAAAATTTTGCCAATTGAAACCAAATAAACGCAGTGTTCTTAAATTTATATTTGTATGACGCCATATTATGATGCAATTTTGTAAAATCTTCCCTAAAATGCATTCAACTTTAGTATTAGGCTTCCTGTGGCCCTTGTACAATTTTAAGTTGTGCAGGTATGGTGGTGATATGTTTGGTTGAAGCAACATGCGAAACAAGTACTAACAGAGAGGTGTACACTGTCTTAAGATTTCGTCTTTAAATGTGCGGCTGTAAAATATGTAGTTTTGAAAAGTCGCATGTGCTGCTTATTTTCCCAGTGACAATAAAACGCGCAGCATGGTGTGAGTCGCTTTTCCACTTCACGAGCTACACAAATCAAGCGAATATAAATAAATTCTGGATTGAAATATTTCTACCGCTAGGTATAAGTAGATAGCTACAGAGAGCTAAAACGATGACGTCACAATGTTTTATTTTTTTTGCCCCCAATCGTATGCCACTAGGGGTGCACACTCCTAAACCTCTTATGCGCACCTACATACCACTCTACGTCTGAAAATTTGGAAGTTCTACGATGTCTACTTTTTCTATAAAGCTTCGGACAAAAATCGGTCTGAAACATACAATAACAACCAAAAACGAACTAGACGGGGGTTGCGGTTGTTGTATATTTTGTTGGGGGATATGTTTACAGGGCTTGGTGCTTATTTTGCTTTTATATTCTTGGTATTTTTTATTCTAATTAATTTTTTATTTTTATTTATTTTTTATTTGTATTTAATTTACTTTTATTTAATTTACTTTATTTTATTAAAATAAAATTTTGTGTTAGTGGGCCGTTATAAATATCGATAGTTACCAGGGTTACTTTCAAATATTAATAATTTTACTTTGGTTCGTGATTTAATATATTCGTTGCATGTTTTATAGTTTCCGTAACTTGTTTTTGCAAGCATAAAGAGATATGGGCCGAAAATTCCCCCCACTTAACTTATGGCTTAGATGTGAAAGGGGTTCAAATACAGCGAGGTATTTATGGAATGATCAAAGTATATATATGATAAATGACGCAGTGTTCTTATTATTTTTTTTTGTATGACGCCATGTTATGACGTAGCTTTGTAACGTCGTCCCTAAAAATGCATTAAACTTTAGCATTTTGCTTGCTGCGGCCATAGCATTTTGCTTGCTGCGGCCCTTTGGTTGGGGCAACAACTACAACAGGTGCTAGCAGAGAGACGTACACTGCCTCCACAATTCGCATTTAAATTTGCGGCGGTAAAATATATTGTGTTGTAACAGCAATAAGTTTTCTTTACTAAGAGAAGCCTCTTTCTAAAAGACAAGGCGCACACGCCTAGTTGTACTTAGACGAGCCACTTTGCACGAAAACGTTGCCCGCGCTGGATAATAAAGCGCAGCAGGATGCCAGCAGCCTCTTTGTCGCTTCGCGAGCTGAATACAGCAACAATGTGAACGCATTCTGTATTGAAGTTTTTCTGCCGCTAGATAGGAATAGATAGCTGTAAAGAACTAAAATGATGACGTCTCGCTTTTATTTTTTTGTCCCCCAATCAGAGGCGCCTAGGGGAGCGGACTCCTAAACCTGAAATACGCACCTACATACCATTCTACGCCATGTCTGAAATATTGGAAGTTCGACGATTTCTACTTTTTCTACAAATCTTCGGACAAAAATCAAACATACCAAGGAATGATCGAAAATATATTTGATAGAATTTACGTTGGTACCGGTAATGCGTACGGCCATGTTAATAAATTTTGCCAGGTAACATGTTTAAAAAGCAATTATAATCATTATTATAAAACGGCTAACGCGTGTCATCCTTGCGCAGGGGCCATGCTAATCTTTTGCCAATTTTATTCGGTAATTTTTTACCATGCCTTGGTACCATGCCTTGTACCATTATACATCCACTCCTGGTTTCGACAAAAACAGAATTGTTTGTGGATTGTTTTGTGGATAACACGCATTTAGGTTTATATTTTTTGTTTAGCATTTATAAGAAGTACAATATATATATTGCTAAGCTTAAAAATATGATGACCTAATAAATGTGTTTTATTGATTTATATAGGTGGAAACCATCCTGAAAAACGAAAAAAATCACCACAAAAGCACCAAAAGGTCTTAAAAAAGACTACCAAGCCAAGGTATGAGTTAAAGGCTTACTGAGTTAGCACACATCATCAGCCAATAACTTTGTTAAACTGATTTAGGAAACTAATTGCTGACGATGTTTGGTGGAAATCGCTTAGCACTTACAACACACCGTATTGGCAAAAAACTCGAACGCAACGAAAATATTGTACGTTTTAGTGTATTTAAATTGGAGTTTAGAATGTGTATAATTAAAAATACTAAGCGATATAAATACCAATATATATATTTCTTTTTTAGCTTTAAAATTACTGTGATTAAACAGGCACATGCATAAATTTTATAAACTTTCACTGTAACATAATTGTCCAATATGTGTTTTTTGTAAATATGAAGACTTAATTTGTTTTGCCTGTTTAGTTATTTTTGGTTAACAAAACTAAGCATACATTTGATTTGTTATCGCCTAATATTTTAGTAAAAAATTAAAGTGCTAAATCTCTGTGCAGCAAGCAGTATGTTGACGTGGCACATGAATGCCAGCGATGGTCTCGGATTGGAACATGGTATCAATCTGCGTGGATTAAAGATCAACTACAGCTTCGACAAGTTAAAACGAAAACCACAGGAACACCAGAGCGACGAGGTATAGACAATTTTTTATATCAGCAAAATAGGGCTTAATGTATAGTTTAACTGACAATAAAAATACAAAAAACTGAATATTAGTAAGGGTGACATCAAAACAGTAATATAATTTGTGCTTTGTTAAATGTTTTAGGCTTATTTGTTTTTCTCATACTCATATTATGAACCTTTCTTGTAGCTAGACGTTGATGATGGTATTAACTTTTTTTAACAAACAGAAAATCTAGAATGTTTCAATTCTTCCTTGTAGTTTTTGTTGTGAAATTGAGTAGGCCTACTTAAAAACCTATATACATATATATATATATAATATATATATATGTAAGTTTTGATCGTCTTTAAAAATCGAATTATTGTGTTAATCGTGTGAGAACCTATGTAGAAATAGAAAATTATTTTTATATGGCAGTTTTTTGTCCTAATAAGATGGTTTCCGCCACTAGGGGTCGCGCAGACCGACTCAGATGAAGTCACAAATATTAACAACTAGACGAAATACCCGGCGTTGCCCAGGTTAAATATAATATTTATCAGTTATTTTAACTGGTTAAAAATGAATTACACCACAATAATCATCATAATGTACAAAGTATACCTGAATTTTGTGTGCTGTGACAAAATGAAACAATCCATCATCCTGTGGGCTCTTTATCACTATTGCACATTACGTTGCTACTGGCCTCATGTTATACCCAATGATTATGGAAGATAAATGTGGTAATCAGAATATACCCAAAAGGTAATGTTACGGATAGCGCAAGAACTTCGTAAGAGGCTTAAATAATGCAAACATATTTGTTGTAATGCCATAACAAATTCGCTTATGCCTAAACGTTTGCATTACGTGTCACTAAATAGAAATTTCAAATCATGTGAGGATTGTGATGTGTTTCAAATCATGTCATATCTTGTGTCTAATAAAAGGTTAACCTAATGCTTCCCCACAATCAGAGCAACACCCCACAGCCTGTGTGAAAGCGGCATTAATGTAATGACGTGTTTAATTTTGTGACTTATCTGCGTGGCTCTAAAGATTTAATTCTTGGTCTCCGTCAACTCCCATTATTTTTGCATTTGGTTAAAACAGTGTAAAAATGAAAAATTAACGTTTAAAAATCAGTTTTGTGTCTGAAATAGGCAACTAAAGGAAAGGCGCAAACGCGCCCTCACCATTTAATCACTAATCACGTGTTACCATCATTGTATAACCTTTTTCCTGAAGCCGTAAGTTATAGCCGATAATTTAAAAAAATATATTTAACTTCAAACCAAATTGTAACGATGTGTGTTTTTAAAATGGAGCTACTAAACATACTATTTAACATCAAACAAAATTGCAACGTTGTGTGTTTTTTAAAATGGAGCTACTAAACAGACAATCTTGGCTAAACACGTATCGCATATTTTACGTAACAAAAACCCGTGACATATGTCGATCAAAAATTACTAACAAACGTAAGAAAGTCGTAGCACCAATTGTTTAAATTGCGCGAAATTCAAGCAAATACGTCCAACGAAAAAAAAACGTTTAAAAAGAAAATTTGCTTAGTGTTCGAACAGCTGAAATAAACGCGATATCTTGCAAACTTATTCCAAATGTTGCGTAGTTTATACTCGGTTAGGGTTGCTGTACGTTATCTGTGAAGTGTCCTAATGTCTTATGAAAGAATGTTACGGAAAACGCTGCAATAAACGCAATGTTTTGCGAGCTTAAGCTTCATTTACGTGGTTAAACAAACTGTAAAAAGCTATTAAACATAAAGTAGAAATTTTGCCACAGGAAATTTTATTTTTACCAAGGCAATGTACACAGGTTATTTCCCTATAAATGTTTGGAAACGTTTTACCTTTATACGTCAAGATGTTTTGCAAAAAGTCGCACGCGCGCCCTTTGCATTTAACATGCAAACAAAGTGCAATGCTGTGTGATGTTTTTGAAATGGTACGACTAAATAATCGACTATACTAGCACACATCACTTGGGTAAGCATGTCGTACATCTGTAACGAAACCCCCTAACATTTGTCAATTGAGAATAACTTTCAGACGTAAAACTTTAGGTTGTAGCAATGTAGCAGCAATTGTTTAAATCTGCTTAATTACGTGATATACGTAATCCCGGTGCTAAACTGCGTCAAACGTGAGAAAAATCCTTATTGAAAAAACAAATGCCTACTGTTAAACTGCTGCAATAAACGCAATATTTTGCGAACTCTGTCAAGTATTGCGTAGTTAAACACGTTTGTTGTACGAAATCCTTGTAGGTTTCCTGACGTTTATTCTTTTATTTAAGTATGTTTAAAAAAATTTAAAATTGCTAAACCTTTGCACTAAACGCCAAAGTAAGCTAAATTTGGCATTTATTAAGGAAAATATACTTAGTTTTATTTTTTTTTATTTTTAGGCAGGTTATTGCGCTTAAAAAAAAGTTTTGCTCGAATACGTTAAATAATTTTATTAAACCAATATACTTAATTTGATTTTTTATGTCCAGGCAGGTAATTGCGCTTGAAAAAAAGTTTTGCGCGGATACGTTAAACTTGGACTACTTTTACGTAATGCGACAACAAACGCGATATTTTGTGAACTCAGCCTAAATTTGGCATTGTTAAACTTGAGCCTTTGTTTTGAACGTTGCACACGTTCGTTAACATAAATATACCATGTGATAACAGTAAAACTGTTTATGGGTTACAGAATGACTTTGACTTTTATAAATTACAGATAAAAAAGATAACTGTGAACCGCGCGGAAGCGCCTAGCGCAGTGATTCTCAAACTGGGGTCCGCGAGACAATTTTCTGGGACCGCGAAGCACCTAATAAAAATCAACACGACGCTCCTAAACAAGAACATTTTTTATGCAATAAAATTTTCAGGCAACTTACTTTTCAAACCAAGCTTAACAAACACAATATTAGTAACTATGCCGTACATAGGCCTAAATTGTGGGACAAAAGAAGGAAAGCCAAACTCAGGCTCGACCTATACGAGCAAAGTGACATTACTAACGTAATTCCAACGTGTTTGCGCTGGGTAATACTAATTTACGGAATAATGAATGGTCGGAATGGTCGGAACGCTCACTAATTTAAGTGTTACCCCGTTAAAACAATTATTAAACCAACGCACAATATTTGAGTTAGGGTGGGGGTTAGCGTTTGGGTGAAGGTGGGTCAAGTGTTATTATATTTAATAACTAGACGAAATACCCGGCGTTGCCCAGGTTAAGTAGGGTATATACTGTAAGGCGTAGGTTTTGCCGGGCAGTCTTAGTGGAAAGCCTGAACCCCGCGTCAAGGGCCACATGAAATTTTATTTTTACCAAGGCAACTCTGCTAAGTATTGCGTGGGTAAACACATTGTAAGAAGTCATTAGGCTTTGGCCTCAATCACTATCGCTAACAAACGGCTTAAAAATAAAAATAAACTTCTTCGTAAATTTGCGAACTCTAACTAAATTTTACGCGTAAACAGGCATCAATAAGTTCCTAAGCATAATAGTCTTAGTTGGAAACATTAAAATTTTACTTTATGAAGTAAATATACTTAATTTTATTTTTTTATTTCCCGGCAGGTAAATTAAACTTGGACTATCTTCTACTTACTGCGACAACAAACGCGATATTTTACGAAATCTGCCTAAATTTTTATTTTTTTATTTCCCGACAGGTAAATTAAACTTGGACTATCTTTTACTTACTGCGACAACAAACGCGATATTTTGCGAACTCTGCCTAAATTTGGCATTGTTAAACTTGAGTCTTTACTTGGATAGTTGCATACGTTTGTCAACATAAATTATAACATGTGTTATGTCGCTCACCCGCCCGGGGAGAGGCGAGCACACGGCGGGAAGTCGCCGCTCCTTTTGTTAGTCGACGGGGAGTCGCCCCTCCTTTTCTTAGCCGACGACCCCTTGCTCTGCCAGCGACTGTTAGTCGACGACGCCGTTGCTCTGCCAGCGACCGACCGGGCGAACATCTTGCCACACACACATCTCATAAATATTTTCTTTTATTATGTAGATGGCGAAGGTTCATTTTCGAGACTGGCGCTCCTATAGAGCACGGAGCAAAATGAACAAAAAAGTTAGTTATGCACAAGCGGCAGGCGAAAGTGTAGTGAGTGCACTGATAAGGCCTAACTGTTTAAGCTTAAGAGGAGTTAATCAGCTTAAAAGAGAAGACTTAGATAAGACTTTTGGAATCTAATAAAAGAGGTTGATGTTTTTTCCCCAAAAAAAGTGGAATTGCGGAAATGAAAGGGACTCTAGTAGACGTGACGTGTACGTCCAGGCAAAATGTGCTTTACCTCCATAGAATACTACTGGATGTGTCACACATTCGAAATGTTTGTCTTTACGAGTCCGATGTGATTACTGGGGGAATTGGTTGGGTACCAATTCCACTCCGAAATGAAGCTATTGAAAACAGGATTGAAGAACAGTTTGGAGAAGTTAAAAAATGACACACAGAAAAGACAAAGAAGGTTTGTTAACGGGAATGGGGATTGCAAGAATGAATAAAGCGGATTTAGAAAAAAAAACATACCAAGTTATATACGAAAGAACGGTTGTGAATTTTATGTTACCTACCACCGACAAAAAATTATCTGCATGTATTGTGGCGAAACTGGCCACAGACAAGCTGATTCCGCAAAGCGAAAATCTGATTACCCACAGCTTCACAGTAAAGCAAACCAATCAGCAATTGCGCCAGGCCAGATTACCAGCTTATCAACGCCTCTGCGCTCTAAAGCGGGTGACAAAACTGCAGCGCAAACGCTTGAGAATAAAAACGACTCACTGCCCGGGGTTGGTGTAATCCCCGTTGATAACAAAAACAACCCAGAATCCTACAACTAAAAACATCCCGAAAGCGACTCCGCAACAGTCCACCTTTTCTCCCTGACAGTAAATCAAGAAGCATGAGCGAAGTTACCGTCTCACTGGATTGCCTAAATTGTCACACGGACAGTCTTCTGGATCCCCAATGCCGACATTTTACTGCTACATATGCAAACAAGGGGACAGGATTACCAACGCATGCTGTGATGACACCGTCTTCTTTTTGGTGCCTTTGGATGAACAGTGGAATGGACGGCAATATGTTCCGAGTACATTCAATGCAAAAGGTACGCAATAACGTGTGTGTGTGTGTGTAACACTGTAAATGCCCTTCCAAACGTTACCATGTCTAAGAAATGTTCAAATCATCCATGCAAATATAAACTGATACACTGCAGTTGCGGGAAAATGTCCGCCGAGGTTATTGAACCGAGCCCGCTAAATAACTGCAGTTGCAGGTTCGAATATGACTGAGATATCGGATTAGGAGTACAGAAGAACAATTACACGTGTTATGGTTACTATTTTGGCGAAAGCCAATCTTTAACTTTCTTCGAGGGAAAAACTTTATTATTGTCCTTTTGAAGGAAACGCACTCCTCAGTAAGGGAAGAAAAATGATGGGAAATGGAGTGAGGATTTAAAGTATTATGGGCATATGCATATGGCTCTACTCGCAGTAAAGGAGTTGCCATTCTATTGACAGAAAATACCTCGATGTTGATTAAGGAACTAGAAATAGACCCCGAAGGGAGGTATCTGGTTGCCTCGTTAACGGTTGAAGGCAAAGAGTGCGAATTGTGCAACGTGTACGCCCCAAACAACGACGATCCTATGTTATTTGATCGACTATTTGCGAAACTAGCATCTATTGACAACTCGGAGTTAATTTTGAGGGTTGATTTTAATACAATTTTGCAGGGTAACTTAGATAAAAAAAAATAGGGTCCCTCTCGTTCTAACCGAAACTATCGTGCGAGAGTTGTATCGCACATGCAATCCTACAAGTTAAGTGATGCGTTTCGATATTTGCACCCAATGGCCCGCCAATACTCAAGGTTTTAGGTGAACCCCATGACCGCCACGCGTATTGATTTATTTTTAAGGAGTCATTATTAAATTACCTAGATTCCGCAAACATCACACCAGGCATTAAATCAGATCATAAAATAGTAACTCTTTGGATGACAGTCTCGAGTCCTCCTCGTGGCAAAGGATACTGGAAGCTAAACACAAATATTTTGCTAAACAACGAATACATAAAAAACACGAGGCGCACAATACGTGATTATGTGGCCAACAATCCTAAACAAGAGGTGAATCCACACACTCGGTGGGATGCTCTTAAAGCAGTAATCCGTCGGGAGTCCATTAAACACAGCGCCAAAGTAAAACGAGCAAACCACAGCCAACAGCAATATTTAGAACGGGCGATAGAAGACATTGAACAGAAATTATCGCTGACAAATCAAGCCAACACGGTTTAAAATGATAAGTTGGCCAAATTAAAACTGGAGTTAGATAACTTGATTGAAAGGCGTACACAAGGTACAATGATTAGAAGCAGAGCGCGCTGGGAAGAGAAGGGTAAAAAAAAAACTCGAAGTATTTCTAAACTTAGAGAAACGTCTCTACTAACATTGCGATTCTAAATATACTAAGACACAAATTAACGTACACTTATCGACACTAAATCTGCCGAGACTAGACGCAATACAGAAAGCATCGAGCGAGCGCCCAATCACGCTTGAGGAAATTCTAGCGGCAATTACCACTATGCCGAGAATTTAAATGTTAAAACAATTTTCTATGTGTTTTTCTGTTGCGAACATGTTTCAAAATTTTGGAAAGAACTCACTGCCTGGATTTCATCAAAAATTGTTGTATCCCTACAAACCATTCCAGTAACTGTTCTGTTTGGTACTGTAAATGAGAATGATTGGCTAAACTGTTTACTGATTTGTGCTCGCTTTGTGATTTATCGATGTAAATACGCCAAAACTTTGCCTTCTTTAATAACGTTCAAGAACATGGTAAAAGCAGTGAAACAATCAGAATGCCATATTGCGCTAGGTCGCTTCTTATTAAGTGCTATCTATTTTTTATCTCTCGTGCGTCTTTTTCTTCCGCCGTGTAACTTATTATCGCGTAGTAATACAAAAAAACAATGTCGAAGGTAAACCGTATCACTTGGGGCGAACTTTATCAAATTAACTACGACTGTACCTTGGAAAACAAACAGAGGTTTTCAGATAAAATTACCTCCGGTGGTCATTTGGAATTAAAGACTGAAATAAAATGTGTTTTCTGCTGCGATGCATTAGAAAGTCTTGTTTCTCCGTTTGGTCAAATAAAATTATAAAATTAATGACTTTCTCTGCAAGTGGACAGGGCTATTTTTAAGCTCAGTACAAGTAACCCCGAATCGCCAACTGTATTTTAATGTCTCCCTTCTAATTCGTCACTTTCTGACACGTGTTTTATCTCGCTTCTTTTTTTCCTTTTGACTCGCTTTGTTGTGTCATTATATAAATATTACACAATTTAAAAAAACAAAAACAATGGCGAAGGTGCAGAGTGCCGCACTAATTCAGTCAATAAGGCTGTTTGTGACATTCTGTCTAGTTTAACTCTTAAGTTTACTCCTGTAGTCACTTTCACAACATTTTTTTATTTTTATCGCAAAAACCAAGGCATGCATATTGCCTTTTTTTTTTTCAAGTCATCAAACCGTCCTGGCAATAAATGTTCGTAATTTGCGCTGTATTAAATTCCCTAATGCGAAAACTGAATTTTAATTTAAGTTAGTTCACGAACTTGTCACACTCAAAACATCAATCACGAGAAGTTTGGGTGACGTGGTTGTGGCATGTTTTGCCAGTTTTTGGGCAGCTTAAACTAGTTAGTGCTCTAACAGTGAAATAAACTAACATGCATTTACCAAGTGAAAGGGTTTTTCTTAATAAACGTAGATATATTCATCAATTTTTACTATTACTGTTGTTTTTAATTTTCTGGAGTTAGTGATAATTTTGTGTAAACTTCTAGAAAATACTCGTTTGGTAAAATTAAACCAACCTGCTATGCTTCTTTTCCTGGATTAACAATCTATATATACTAACGTATAATGAAAATAGACCCCGGCAACAACCCATTTCGCATCTAAGACATAAGTTAAGTCTGGAAACTTTCTGCCCATATCTGTTTTTGCTTGCAGAAACTAGTTAAGGAAACTATAGAACATGCAACGTTTGTACTAAACCACAAACCAAAGTCAAATTAATAATATTTGAAAACAAACCTGATATAAGCAACGTTATTTATAACGGCCCACTAACACAGCAAAAATAAAAAAAATATAGATAAATACAAAAAATTAGGCCTAAAATAAAAAAATAAACACCAAACCCTAAAAATATATTTTCTATTTTTTTTTATTTTTATTTTTTCACTTTAAACTTTTTTTATTACGCTGAAACAACAAAATAGAAAGACGGACGAGAATAAAAAATAGCACCTAGATCAAGAAGCGACAGGTTGGGCTAAAGGCCAGTCTACTTAACTTTATGAATTGCGAGATTTTCTGAATTTAAAGCACAGATATACTCAGAGTGTTTTACAGACTTGATCATAAAAACAAACATGGAAAACGTCGGTAATGTCTTTGCATACTTAGAACGGTATATAACGAAGCGCGCACATAACAGTAAGCAATTCAACAAATCATTGTCAACACCAGTTCCAAACAGGAGAGTTACAGGGTCGTTTTGCAATGAAATTAAAAGTTTTGAAGAAATCAAAGATGTTATTTCTTCCCAATAGCTTTCAATATGAAGACAATAATAAAATACGTGTGAAATAGTTTCAGGGGCATTTCGACGGAAAACACATTGGTCGGAGTCAGTTTTCCCAAAGGAGTGTAATGCTTCGTTTGTTACTATCGCACGTAGGTTAAGTTTGATTTGAAAAGAGCGTAGCTTGGTTTCAATTGTTGAATTATAGACATTACAATACAGTTTTTGCCAAGGAGTTGTATTTGGAGAAAGGCATAAGTCCCGCTCCCAATTTTTTTGTTGCTTTTGCTGGGGAACCGATGCATACTTCTTCTTAATTTTATTGTAAAGAGCCTTTGGAGTGTCACATATTTGAAACAGCTCCGCACATTTGCTAACTAAGCACACTTTAGGTTTCGAAATGTCGTCAGTATGGTCCCATTCGGGTGGTAAGGCAGCAATCATTTTAATGAAGGATTTGAAGTCTTCGTTATTCGGTTTAAGGTCGTATTTTATTACCAATTAGTCATACTTAAGGTATTCTCCCTCCGAATCGAGTAAGTCTGAGTGTTCGTGTATTCTCGCATAGACGAGAGGCTTCAAGTAAAAAGTTTGGCTTTTAAATTTAACGCTCTTTGACACCCACAGTGACCTGCTGTGCGAATATACGAATCGACATCTAAAAAATATACGAATCGACATCTAACATATTTGCACCTCCTAGTTCAAAGTTTGCAGTCAGTTTCTTTTTACTCTTTCCCAGCTGGAGCTCCAGATAAATTGAAATAATTTGTTTTTTAATTGACGAACAAAAGTATTCGGCAGGATAATTGGTAGCACACTACATTTGTAAATTAACGTTGGTATTACAAGGCTTTTTAAAATACATATACGACCCAAGAGAGTTAGACCGCGGGACGACCATATGTTTAAAATTGTATTAACCTTTCCTTGTTAATTGTTTAACCTTTCCTTTGTTTAATGTTAATTGCTTATCACCAAGTTTAATGGTTAATATGAGATACCTCCCGCTTGGGTCAGCTGACAATTGATTAATAGAATACGTTAAGTTTTTGGAAAATAAAATGGCTACCCCCTTGCTGCGATTTGTACCATGTGACCAAACAATTTCTCCTCCTCATTCCATCTGCCAACATTAGGCAAAAAAAAAAAAAGGATTCACAAAAATAATACAAATACAATTGGGCTATCATTTCTGTTCCGCCCCAAGTTCTATGTCACCGTCATATTCGAGTCCACATAGGCATCGAAACGGTTTACTTGGTTCGATACATTCGTTGGATTTTTTCCCGCCATTACAGTTGATTAATTTATAGTTACATGAGCTATAGGAGCACTGTTTGCTCATTGCGAGTTTCGGAACTGAATTAAATGTATTACACACACATGCAATTGAGGACCTGTTACATTGTACGCATTCAAATATGTTGTCCTTCGTCACAAACTCCGGTTGAAATTGTTTGCAGCAGGGCATCCAAAGCATCACCGCTGTGCATTTCGGGCAGCTGATAGCCTTTTCCTGGGTAGGCACCAAAATTGTAGTTTCTTCGTCGCAGCATGATTTGGATATGTTGAACTCATGTTTGTACTTGTAGTAATAGAATTGGGTTGCTTCTGGTGCCAGGCAACTTTCGGTGTGGCATTCTGGGCATACAAGCGAGATCGGCGTTTCACACATGCTTTGTGATTTGCTGTTTGGTAGCAATTCGGGACTTCTTCGAACTTTCTTTTTAGGATTCGGGCTATTTATGATTGGTTTACCAGTATGCTCAATGCTAGAACGGCCCGGTGAAAACCATGTGGACAGTGCATTTTCGTTGTCGGAGTTGTTTTCTGAGATTTCAATGTTGCTTGGGGTATCCTGCTTGTTCGTCTTATCGCTCCCCGCAAATCTTCCATTGCTTGGCAACTTGTTATCAGTAGCTGGTTGCGTAGTCTAGCGCGCCGGTTTTCATTTTCCACTCTTCCGCCATTGTTTCTTTGTAGTTCTGGAAAATCATTTTTTCCTTTTGGGCAATTCGCTTGCTTGTGTCCAGCGTCACCACAATACTTGCATGTAAATTGTTGTCCATGATAAGTTACGTAAAATTCAAAGCTATTTACTCTTATGTAACTTGGAATTGGGTTTCCCTACAAATCTGTCTTGTTCATAGTGGCTATACGCATTCCCGATAGCAATCCAACCTTGTCTTTTTTTTGTATCATTTTTTTAACTTCTCCATAATGTTGACTCAATGTTTCTTCGATTATGTCATTTTGAAACGGTATTGGAACCCAGCCAATTCCCACGTTGATAAGGTCACTGTCATAAAGTCGAACATTTTTAATGTAGGATATTCCAGCCACCTTACTTTGTAATTCTTAGACGTTTAGTCTACTTGTGCAGGTCACATCCACCTGCGTTCCTTTCATTTCTGCAATTCCAAGTACTTCACTGATAGGAAAATCAGCCTTTTTTAACAACTGCCATAACTCGTCTCGTTTAAGCATTCTTTCAGATTTAAAACTTAGACAGTTTGGCCTTTTCAGCGCACTCCCTGCGCTTCTTACTGCCGCTTGTGCATAGCTTGTACTCGCCTTCTCCATTTAGATGTGCACTCCTCGAGTGTCTAAAAAAAAAATGAAACCCTAAAAATGTGCCCCTCGTTAAAATATACAACAACCGCACCCCATCTAGCGGTTGAAAAACTTCAATACAGAATTCATCCATATTCGCATGCTTTTTTAAAGTCGCGAAGCAACGAAGCTACGTTGTCACCAAGGGAATAAGCCGCGCGTGCGACTTGCCTTTTAAAAAGAGGCTTCTCTTGGTATAAAAACTTGCTGCTCTTACAACACAACATATTTTATCGCCGCAAATTTAAATGCGAAATCTGGAGGCAGTGTAAACATCTCTGTTAGCACCTGTTGTGCATGTTGCTCCAACCAACAAATCAACACCAGGCCAACACAACTTAAAATTGTACAAGGGCGCAGCAAGCAAAATACTAAAGTTGAATGCATTTTTAGGGATGACGTTTAAAAGTTACGTCATAAAATGGCGTCATACAAAAATAAACCTAAGAACACTGCATTTATTGGGTTTAAATTCGCAAAACTTTCGATTTAATAGGTGGCGTATTAGGCATATAAAGGTGTTTCCATATTGTTAGAAACAACAGTTTAAAATGATGTTTTAACAGTGATTACACAGACCAAGGCATGATTAAAATTTACCGAGTAAAATTGGCAAAAGTATAGCAAACCATAGGCGTTAAACTATTTAAGAGAAAGATTATATCTGCTATTAAACATGCTATACCTGGCCTAATTTTAACAACATGGCCGTCTACGTACATTCTATTTATTATATGGGCCGAAAATTTATTTTCGGGACATATTTTGTTTTTGCCGTTATTATATGGGCCGAAAATCTATTTTCGGGTCATATCTTGTTTTTGCCGCTATTCTTTTTATATGGGCCGAAAATTTATTTTCGGGAAATATCTTGTTTTTGCCGCCATACGTTTTTGGTTTGCTATGGTTTGCTATGGCTATGATTTGCTATGGCATGTTTCAGACCGATTTTTGTCCGAAGCTTTATAGAAAAAGTATACATCGTAGAACCTTCAAATTTTTAGACATGGCGTAGAATGGTATGTAGGTTCTTTGTAGAAGTTTATGAGGCTGCACCCCCATGGGCCTTTGCTTGGGGGGCAACAACCTGAAATATTGCGTTTTAGCTCTCTGTAGCTAACGACTGCCATCTAGCAGCAGAAAAATTTCCATACACAATTCGTTAATATTCGCTTGCTTTGTCCAGGTTGTGAAGTGACGAAGCTACTAGACGCCTGCTGCGCTTTATTGTCCCGAGCGTGAGACTTTCCAAAACTGGGCGCGTGCGACTTGCATTTTAAAAAGAGGCTTCTCTTTAGTAAAATTACTTAATGCTCATATTTACGGCCGCAAATTTAAATGCGAATCCTGGAGGCAGTGTACACCTCTCTGTTAGCACCTGTTGTAATTGTTGCTCCATCCAAACATATCAACACCAGGCCTAAACGAATATAATGATACAAGGGCCGCAGCAACAACATGCTCTACTTTAATGCATTTTTAGCGACGTCATACAAAAATAAATGTTAAGAACACTGTGTTTATTTGGTTTAAATTGGCAAAATTTTCGATTTGAAAGGTGCTTATTAGGCTCATAAAAGAGTTTTGCATATTGCTCGAACAACAGATTTAAAGTCTATTTGAACAGTGATTGTGCGGACCAAGCCATGGTAAAAAAATTACCGAGTAAAATTGGCAAAAGCATAGCAAACAATACGCGGTAAACCATTTAAAAAAAATTATTATATTTTATTTTTAAACATGTTAGCTTGCCAAAATTTAATAACATGGCCGTACCGCGTACGCATTATCTACGTAAATTATATTTATCAAACATATTTTTCGATCATTCCCCAAATACCTCGCCGTATTTGAATTTATTGTCGCGTTAATACATGAAGAGGCAAGGCCAGCATAAAATAAAGTTTCACACATCGTATAAAGCAGAGAAGCATTGCTAGAAGCTTGATTTATATGACGTTCGTGAACTATGTCGCCAGATTTAACCATAAGTCAAAAAGCCTGAAAATTTTCTTGAAAGTAAAGCTTTCAGGCGTCAAGTGCTAGTTTGTCACTGTCTCTGGGAATGGAATTTTTGTTCTAAAGCGCCAAAAATAAAAATTAATCAATGAATAAAATATTTTAACTAGACAGGGTTGCGGTTGTTTGTCGGGAGTATTTTTAAAAGGCCTTATTTTCATGGGTGGTTTAATAATTGGGTCATTATAAATAGCGTTATTTACCAGGTTATTTTTTGTAATATAATATATTACACTTTGGTTTACTCATTTTAAGGTTTATATTAAGTTGCACTTTCTTTTGACTTGTTTCTGCAAGCAAAAACAGATATGGGCCGAAAATTCTCTGCCATCCCTTCTGACGTAAATGCAAATATCTTTACCACAAAAAACGCTCATTGTTTTAACCCTCTCTCCTCCTTGCCCTCAAACCAAATAAAAAAACTATTTTCCCCTTTTAATAAAAAACCTACAATAGTCTCCACCCGGGAGTAAATATTTTATTAACAAAACAGTATCTTTAAAATTATTTTTTTTCAAACCCCTTTCAAAAAAATGCATCCCCAACCCTTGGGCCCGAACCACAAAAATCTACAAGATTGTTAATCATTTTTTTTTATCTAAATTAGAATTAAGTAAAACCAACAGTTTTCTTATAAATCAACTTTTTGTATTAATTTGCTATAAAACCACCAGATTGTTGGGTTGTTAACCAATGAAAAATAAACAAGGGATTCGTAGTATTATTTTAATGGTTTACTAGCGATTTGATTTACATAAATAGCATATTGGCGAACACTACAAAAGGGAGATATATTGCTAGATATTACTGTCGTTAGGTAGGCGTAGAGAGCTTCAAATAATTTAACGTCACACTATTTAACTAGAACCCGCTTATAATTTGGAACCTATAAATTTACATAATAAACAATAATTTTAAAGATGAAAGCCGAATATGTTAAGTTTTAAAGTTTAACTTTATTGGTACCGTACCAGGTTATAGACCCTCTATTTGAGGCGCAATTACCAAAATCCGTTTTTTAAATACGAACAACGAACAGGGTATAAACAAAAACATTGTCGCGCATTGCGCAAAAACACTTAACTTATGCTTCTTGTTTGTGCACTGTTATGCGTGACAACAGCAAGTTTCTTAAAAATGTAAAACGTTCGGACGTTTCCGGCCTTTTCATGCCCCTTAAACCATCGTTTTGTTTATCAGAAATTATGTAAAAAATCTTGCAACCCTAGTAAATAGTATTCCCCAACAGATTTGTTTTGTTTACTTGTGAATAAAAAATCATTTATCATCTTCATTGTATAAATAGATGATTGATTTTACCATCATGTCAAAATATTTGCGGAGTTTCGTCAATTACCTTTTTTCTTTAACTGTGAGATTTTAGTCTATAATTAATTAGAATGTTTCTTACCGTATTCTGTATTTGTTTATTCAGATAAAAAATTAGATTGCGCACCCAATTTTAATGTGACGTTATGCATTCCGATGAACTGGTTATACTGCGAAATATAAAGGCTTATGGAAACATATTAAACAGTTTTCGTAATTACATATAACATCCGATAGCCAGGGATACGTTTAGTCGTTTAGGTTTTGTCTGTATTTGTTTGGGATCCTGGTGGCGGTTTAAAGCAAAACACAACGCTTTGACGTACTCTGTTTTGCTGCAATCAAAGTGCCCCCTTGTCATTTATTAGCGCGAGACAGCCTCCACAACTTTTTCCTTTTAACCTATTATGGCTATCAAAATTATAGTTCAAAAAGCTGTACACAATGTTAAAATTGTATACTACACACTTATAATTGATCTTATCCAATATTCGGCTTTTGACATAACTTATTATGCCAGGCCTTTGCGTTCTAAATGTTAATCCCAGTAATGGAGATTTTAATGTTTCTTTGAAGTGCGTGTTTTGGCTAAAACGGCCTGATATCGACTAGGTTTCGTCGTTAAAATTGTTGGTGCTTTAACGAAATTTCAAATACAACAAAACAATTGTGGCATTATATTCAAAGACTGAATTCGTTTTATAATTGCCCAATATATTCTACCATTGCAAGCGAAAAGTTTTGCAGTTTTGGGGTAATTAATTTTTCCAGTTAAAGTTCAAAATTGTAATCCTTCCTAATCCTTACGAATCAATAAATAAACGTTGTTGTGTAATTGCAGGCGCGTAAAAGTTTCCGGTTTTGATTAAGCGTAGCCTAATTATTTTCGTTTAGTACTGTTTTACTATTCATTACGTATTTTCGTTCTCTTGTCTGCAATGGAGGTCACTAGAACCACATCACTGCAGTTTGTACGCGACATTAAACAGAAATCAGATTGCTTTACGCGGTGTCTGTTTAGGGCGGCCAGGCATCAGTTTCTAGATTTTACAGCCAACCAAAGATTATTTCATTCCGCAACAAAGCAGTAGAAACTAAAAGAGCTAAATCATACTAGAGTTACAACGTTATACAATGTTAGCTTTTAGTGTAGAATCCATAACATAGCGTAGTACGTGTTTGTGACGTGATATATTTCAAAGAATTGATTATACTATGGTTATGCATTAATGATATCCTAATGCATTAATGATAAAAATAAAAATACACATATCTAAAGGCTTATAAAAACATAATGGACAGTTTTCGTAATTGCAGATAACAGCCGATGGCAGGGAAGATGTTTAGGTTTCGGCTGTAAATATTGACATACTTGTGTCTGGCGTTTCAAAGTAGAATGTACTCCCTTGGCGGAATCTGTTTCGCTGCTTTAACAGTGCCCCTTTGTCGCTTTTAACGCGAGACAGTCGGTATAACCGGTGTCGTTTTAACCAGATCCTTTTTTTAGGAAATATTGCCACCGCTAGGTAGGAGTACAAAGCTAAAACCAATTTTACGATGACGTCATATTTTGTTTCCAATTTCTACCCCCAGCTGAAGGCCCCTAGGTAAATAGACTTCTAAACCCTTAAAGGCTCATCTACATATACGCCCCCGTCTTGTATGGACATCTGAAGTCTCTCCAAATTATAGTTTCCCTGTAAAACTAAAAAACAAAAAATGGTCTGAAACAAACCAAAAAAACATAAAAGAACTAGACGGGGGTGCGGTTGTTGTATATTTTATGTATTTTGTATTTTGTATTGTGTATTTTATATTATAATTTTGTTTTTCATTTTCCTTAACTTGTTTCTGCAAGCAAAAACAGATATGGGCCGAAAACTTCCCCACTTAACTCATGCCTTTGATGCGAAAGGGGTTCAAATATGGCGTAGTATTCGGGGAATGATCGAAACATATATTTGATAAATAGAATTTACGTAGATAATGTGTATGGTCATTTTATTACATTTTGGCCAGCTTACGTGTTTGAAAAGCAAATATTATCATTCTCCTAAAGACTTAAAATGGTTTAACGCCTATGGTTTGCAATACTTTTGCAAATTTTTACTCGGTAAAGTTTTACCATGGCTTGGTCCGAGCAATCACTGTTGAAACAGACTTTAAATCTGTAGTTTCAAACAATATGAAACACACTATTATGTGCCTAATACGCAAACTATTAAATCGAAAGTTTTGCTAGTTGTTTAGGCCTGATATTGGTATGTTGGTTGGAGCAACATGCACAACAGGTGCGAACAGAGAGGCGTACACTGCCTTAAGATTTCGCATTTAAATTTGCGGCGGTAAATACACCCTATTGACACTTGATTATTAGGCGAAGCTTATCGCGAAGTAATTGGTCGCCCGAAAAAATGCTGACTCCGCATTTAAAGCAAGCATTATAAATGAGTCGCCGATATTCTTCTTTGAACATCCCTACTCGCAATGCTTCCCTGCGTTAATTGTACGGTGGGTGAAAGTTTATTCACGGCCTTACCTCTTTGTGTTTTACCGCGACAATAAAATGAAATGCGATTTGGAGAATATTTGAAAAAATCGTATTTGGAGAATATTTGCTATTTGCACCTGTTTCGTATGTTACTCCAATCCAACATATCAACACACAATTTTAAGTTGTGTAGGCGCACCAAATTTCGCATTTATATTTGCGGCAGTAAAATATGTTGTTTCCCAAAAGCATCAAGTAATTTTACTAAAGAGAAGCCTCTTTTTAAAATGAAAGTCGCACGCGCCCAGTTTTGGACAGTCACAATGAAAGTCTCACGCGCGGGACAATAAAGCGCAGCAGGCGTCCAATCGCTTCGTCACTTCACCAGCTGGACAAAGCAAGTGTTGCGGTCTTGCAACATCTTTAGCCGTTAGTAATTATACTTAAGGAATACTAAATTAACACACTCAGTACCCCGACGGGTTTTAAACATTCGTGCATTTCATAGGCGCCGGTTACCACGCTATTTACCTCGCGAATCTGTGTATCACTATAGCATGTGAGGTTACGTGATTATTGTGAAATTGAGGCAAAATTTTTGGATTATGTTTCGTTATTATTTTAGTATGCATGGGTATTTGTTAGAGATTGTTATAGATTGTTAGCGCATTGTCGCTATGTATTTGCTGCCGTTTTGAAGATATATTCTATGATAAGGGAAAATGTTATGTAAAAGTCTTGGATTGCAGTTGTTGATTGTTTAGTCGAAAATGTATGTAATTTATTGTAATGCGCAAGCTCGTTTTTGTTGTAAATAATTAATAATGGTATTTACGTTTCTTGGTATTTTTGAGAATCAGGCCGATATTCTTACTGAGGCAGAACATTAGCGCTAAGATAAAAATAAACAGAACTCACGCTAAATTGTTATTTACGATAACTAAGGTCGTGAAATTGGTACCCGAGGTCGTAAAAGCAAGCGAATATGAACGAATTCTATATGGAAGTTTTTCTGCTGCTAGATGGCAGTCGTTTGCTACGAAGAGCTAAAAAGCAATATTTCATGTTCTTTCACCCCAAGCAAAGGACCTTGGGGGTGCAGCCTCATAATTTCTGCCGCTAGATAGTAGTAGATAGCTGTTAGCTGTTATGAACTAAAACGATGACGTAACACTTTTGTTTTTTGTCCCCCAATTGGAGGTGCCTAAGGGTGCAGCCTCATAAACATCTACAAAGCACCTACATACCACTCTACGCCATGTCTGAAAATTTGAAGGTTCTACGATGTATACTTTTTCTATAAAGCTTCGGACAAAAATCGGTCTGAAACATGCCATAGGAAACCATAGGAAACCATAGCAAACCAAAAAAGAACTAGACGGGGGTGCGGTTGTTGTTTATTTTGTCAGGGGGTATACTTTCAAGGTTTAGTGTTATTTTTTTTTAATTTTTAATTTTTTTTTTTTTTCAATTTTTTTTTTAATATTTTTGATTGACTTAATTATTTATTTTTACTTTTCAATATTTTTATTTTTTAATGTTTTTATTTTTATTATTTATATTTTTGATTTAGTTTTTTTTTATTTTTGTTTTGATTTTTAATTTTTTAATTTTTTTATTTTTCATTTTTCATTTTTTATGTTTTATTTTTATTTTTATTTTTGTTTTTATTTAATACTTTTTATTTTTTAATATTTTGTATTGTGTATTTTATATTATATATTTTGTTTTTCATTTTCCTTAACTTGTTTCTGCAAGCAAAAACAGATATGGGCCGAAAACTTCCCCACTTAAAATATGCCTTTGATGCGAAAGGGGTTCAAATATGGCTTAGAATTTGGGGAATGATCGAAACATATATTTGATAAATAGAATTTACGTAGATATTGCGTATGGTCATTTTATTAAATTTTGACCAGCTTACGTGTTTGAAAAGCAAATATTATTATTCTCTTAAAGACTAAAAATGGTTTAACGCCTATGGTTTGCTATACTTTTGCAAACTTTTACTCGGTAATTTTTTACCATGGCTTGGGCCGAGCAATCACTGTTAAAACAAGCTTTAAATCTGTAGTTTTAAACAATATGAAAAACACTATTATGTTCTCAATACGCAAACTATTAAATCGAAAGTTTTGCTAGATGTTTAGGCCTGATGTTGGTAGTATGCTGGTTGGAGCAAGATGCACGACAGGTGCTAACAAAGAGGCGTAGACTGCCTTAAGATTTCGCATTTAAACTTGCGGCGGATAAATAATAATTAAGTGTCTATTGACACTTAATTATTAGGCGAAGATTATCGTGAAGTAGTTGGTCGCCCGTAAAAAAACTAACGCCCCATTGAACGCAAGCATTATAAATGAGTCGCCGATATTCTGCTTTGAACATCTCTACTCGCAATGCTTCCCTCCGTTAATTGTACGGTGGGTGAAAGTTTATTCACGGCCTTACCTCTTTGTGTATTACCGCGACAATACGATGAAATACGATTTGGAGAATATTGGAAAAATCGTGTTTGGAGAATATTTGCTATTTGCACCTGTATAGTATGTTACTCCAATCCAACATATCAACACACAATTTTAAGTTGTGAAGGCCTGGTGTTGATATGTTGGATTAGAGTTGCCACCAGATTTCGCATTTAAATTTGCGGCGGTAAAATAAGTTGTTTCTTAACAGCATTAAGTAATTTTACTAAAGAGAAGCCTCGTTTTAAAATGCAAGTCGCACGAGCGACGTGCCACTTCACACAATGAAAGTCTCGCGCGCGGGACAATAAAGCGCAGCAGGCGGTGAGTCGCTTAGTCACTTCACAAGCTGGACAAAGCAAGCGAATATGAACGAATTCTGTATGAAAGTTTTTCTGCTGCTAGATGGCTGTCGTTAGCTAGAAAGTGCTAAAACGCAATATTTCAGGTTTTTACCCCCCAAGCAAAGGCCCCTGGGGGTGCAGCCTCATAAATTTACAAAGCACCTACATACCACTCTACGCCATGTCTGAAAATTTGAAGGTTCTACGATGTCTACTTTTTCTATAAAGCTTCGGACAAAAAGCGGTCTGAAACATACCATAGGAAACCATAGGAAACCATAGGAAACCATAGGAAACCAAAAAAGAATAACGGCAAAAACAAGATATGTCCCGAAAATAAATTTTCAGCCCATATAACTAGACGGGGATGCGGTTGTTGTATATTTTGTCAGGGGGTATATTTTCGGGGCTTAGTGTTTATTTTTATTTATTTTTTTAAATTGATTTTATTTCTTTTCATTTTTTTTTTTAATATTCATAAAAAAAAAAAAAGTGCTACGTCATCGTTTTAGTTCATAACAGCTATCTACTACTATCTAGTGGAAGAAAAACTTCAATACAGAATGCTTTCATATCGCATGCTTTAAGCATCCCTGCTGTGCCTCATTGTCCTGCGCGTGCAACGTTTTTGTTCGAAGTGGCGCATGCGACTTGCCTTTCATAAAGAGGCCTCTCTAAGTAAAAAAACTATTGCTCTTACAACACAAAATATTTCACCACCGCAAATTTAAGTGCGAATCCTTGAGGCAGTGGACACATCTCTGTTAGCACCTGTTGTTACACCATTCAAACATATCAACACCAGGCCTAAACAAATATAATTATACAAGGGCCGCAACAACAAAAAGCTTAGGTTTAACGCATTCTTAACGACGACGTTACAAAGCTACGTCATAACATGGCGTCATAAATAAATAAATATTGCGTTTATTGGATTTAAATTGGCAAAACTTTCAATATAAAAGGTGGCTTATTAGGCACATAAACGTGTTTGCATATTGCTCAAAACTACAGATTTAAACTCTGTTTCAACAGTGATTGCTCAGACCAAGGCATGGTACAAATTTACCCAGTAAAATTTGGAAAAGGTATAGCAAACCATAGACGTTAAATCATTTAGAGAGAATGAAAATATTGACTTTTTAAACATGTTAGCTGGCCAAAGTGTAATAACATGCTTGTACGCATTTTCTACGCAAATTATATTTATCTAATATATGTTTCGATTATTTCCCAAATACTACGACGCCATATTTGAACCCCTTTCGCATCAAAGCCAGAAGTTAAGTGGGGAAGTTTTCGGCCCATATCTGTTTTTGCTTGCAGAAACAAGTTAAGGAAAAAAATATAAAATATATAATATAAAATATACAATACAAAATATCAACAAAAAAATAAAATTTCAAATTAAAAAAAAAACAAAAAAAACACCAAGCCCTGAAAATATACCCCCTGACAAAATATGCAACAACCGCACCCCCGTCTAGTTCTTTTTTGGTTTGATATGGTTTGCTTGGTATCTTTCAGACCGATTTTTGTCCAGAGCATGATACAAAAAGTAGACATCGTAGAACTTCCAAATTTTTTTTTATGACGTAGAGTGGTATGTATGCTATGTAGAGGTTTATGAGGCTGCACCGCTAGGCGCCTTCAATTGGGGGACAAAAAACAAAAGTGTGACGTCAGAAAACCTTCAATACAGAATGCTTTCATATCACTTGCTTTATTCAGTTCGCGTCGCGACGAGGCGGCTGCTGGCATCCCTGCTGCGCCCTATTGTCCCGCGCGTGCAACATTTGTGTTGGAAGTGGCTTGCCTAGTAAAACTAGGCGCATGCGACTTGCCTTTTATAAAGAGGCCTCTCTAAGTAAAAAAAATTATTGCTCTTACAACACAACATATTTTGAGTAAAAATTGGCAAAAATATAGCAAACCATGGACGTTAAACCATTTAAAGAGAATGATAATATTTGCTTTTTAAACATGCTAGGTGGTCAAAATGTAATAACATGACCGTACGCATTATCTACCTAAATTATGTTTATCAAATATATATTTCGATCATTTCCCAAATCCTACGCCTTAAAGCCACAAGTTAAATGGAGAAATTTTCGGCCCATATCTGTTTTTGCTTGCAGAAACAAGTTAAGGAAAAAAAAAACAAAATATAAAATATGTAATATAAAATATACAATACAAAATATCAAATATCAAAAATAAAAAAAATAAAATAAAAAAAATAAAAAGTTGAATCAATAAAAAATGAAATTAATTAACAATATTAAAAAATAAAATAATTTTTAAATTTAAAATAAAAAAAAAACACACCGAAGCCCTGAAAATATACCTCATGACAAAATATACAACAACCGCACCCCCGTCTAGTTAAAT
Source organism: Ascidiella aspersa (assembly GCF_963924565.1). NCBI lineage: Eukaryota > Metazoa > Chordata > Ascidiacea > Phlebobranchia > Ascidiidae > Ascidiella > Ascidiella aspersa. The sequence continues at coordinate 13,491,644 of NC_139454.1, read as the reverse complement.
AAGCTAGAAGATTCAATTATATGACGTTCGTCAACAATGTCGCCAGTTTGGACCTTAAGTCAAAAAAGCCTGCAAATTTTCTTGACTGTAAAGCTTTTAGGCGTCAAGTGCCAGTTTGTCACCGTATCTGGGAATGTGATTTTTGTTTTGAAGCTGCAAAAAATGAAAATAAATAAAATATTTTGATTGCAAAACGATTCTAAAATTGGAACACTATACCAGGGTGGTCCAAGGTTTACTGCATCGCGGGCCACAATATTTCTTGCATATTCTTTACGGGCCACATAAATCATAGGTTATGTGCGGATCAACGATTTTCGTTTGGTCGGTGCATGAAATGTTTAAAAACACGCCACAAGGCATCGTCAAAGACATATAAGCTCCAGAAACTTGCTGCTATCGTCCAACTTGTGCGCAAAAGGAATCGAGTGTTATGAGACTGGTGAAACTAGTGCGTGCGAAGCGCGAAAAATTTGCGTATTGCACAAAACTTTTAATTTGGAAGACTGCATTTTATAAGCGTAGCATGTTCGCGGAAACCGTGCGCGTATCTTATTGAAATTTTAAGAGAGATGTTGGATACTACACAATCGACAAACTACAAAGAAGTTATCGTTTTGCGCAAAAATATTTTATTAACCAGATTAATTTGGTTGAAATTGCATCTTGAAAAAGTTCAGGGCGTTTTTAGGCTAAAGTCACAGTGAAAACCCGTAAAACAATACTTTCTAGCAGCGCGATTTTTTATCGTACATTAAAAGTAAAACGAAAATATAACTTATAAGTTCGCAAAACAGCATATTAGAAAGGTCCTAGGAGGACGCACTGCGGCTTCTCTCAAACCGGTCTAACACATACCAAAATTAGGCGTTCTTGACACCTCCTGGATCCGAATTCGGTGAGCGATAGAAAACTGGTTTATTTCATGGTATAACCGGAAAAATGTGATCATAACCAAACAATTGCAGTATGCTTGCTGTTCGTTGGTCAGTGCCCTTTTCATGAAAAATGATATATTGCTTTCACAACGTTAAATATTATGCGACGGGAGTGCTGGTGAAAAAGTGTACAATTCTTAATAAACGTTTTTTGTATGCATAAGAAACCGCTATACCAGTAGAATTTAGGGTAAATTACAATTTATTCGCTTGCTCTATTGTTTAACTTAAAAATAGAAAAATTAGAAAATTCAAGTAACTTTTACTAGTCCACAGGGCCGACAGGAGTAGGGCTTGAGCTACGGAAAAATGCAAAAAAATTCGTAAAACGACATGTTTGACATTTGTTAAAACATTTTTGGTTCCATTTTAAGCCAATCTAGAGGGCGTGGGCGCAAAAAATTTTCCGGGATGGCACCCCCGGACCCCCCGATATTTCAGTTCGCTACGCTCGCCTGCGGTCTATGTTCCCCTTACCAAAAAGTCGCCCCCCTTGCCCTGAAATCGTTCCGGCGTCCCTGTATATTTTCATTGTGTAGTCTCCCACAAAAGCCTTTTTTTTGCCATTCAGTAGAAGGTAATAACAGCTTCACCTCCAAGACAATTTTTGTCTTTAAATAGGAATGCCAAAATTTCTGCAACTTAGATAAGTTAAAATCCTTTCATTTTTGGATAAGTTAAAATCCCTGATAAGATGACTCATCTCCTCCTAGTTGAATATCTCCTGAATAGCTGAACTACTTCAAACACGTTTCCACAACTGTCATTCGCAAAGCTTTCCATCTCTTTATAAAGCCAATTATATTCCTTGACTATGTCAGGTAAACAAATAAATTTAGGCACCTACACTTCCCCACAGTGAGGCACAAGTCGCCAAGCAGAATCCAAATGTAGATATTCGAGTACGGTACTTTTCTTGTGATGATTAAACCATTTAGGTCCCAAACCTAGGAAATGTCTTGCAAGCCTAAACTTATACGGTACACGTATGTCGTACAACAACATATACAGACTGCACTAAATCTCTTTTGTTGGGTAAAACGGATAGTGGTTTCAAAACCTTATTACTGAAGTACTGGCATGCTAAAATTAGAATTGAAATAATGCTTTTTAAAAGAATATTATTGAAAATAATTTCTTTTAAAAAGCATTAAATGAAATAATGCTTTTTAAAAGAAAGCATTTTCAATATGCATGTAACTGACATTTTCGTTCTGTTTTTAGTAAAGCAAATTTTCCCCAGCCAAAAGGTAAAATGAATGATATCTAAATTACTGTACCCAATTTAAGAAAGGGGATTTTATTTTCGGATTACTACAATTGCCCAGAAACTGTTGAATATTTTTTGGTCGTTTTTTTTATAAAATGATTGTTTATAAACATGTCCATTATATTTAGCAGAATTATTTTAAATTTAAACTATAGTTGCTTGTGATTTTCACAATCTTCTTTCGGTTGAGTTGAGTTAAGTGAAATAAATTAATAATGCTTCAGGGCTTTTTATTTAAGTCACCAACGATGTAGGTTTAAACACTCCAGCTTTAAACTACCGGTACTAAACAAAATATAGTGAGCGGAACTCCATCATGTGCCTCATCCTCTACTACAATGTTGTTTTGCATTATTCACGTTTTCGGATTTTAGTAACTCTGCAGCAGATTTTGTTATCCAGAGGTCGAGTGTTAAAGTTTCGATTTTCACATATAAAAAAAACGGTTTCCCGCCTTAACCTATAATTGAACTGCGAAGGGGAATAGGCTACATTTCAGGGACGGACAATAGAAAAATATCTGTGAAATACAATCTATTCTATTAATTTAACCATGACTTGAGATTTTTTTGCAGAACAAATTGTTATCTACTTTAAGTTAGCGAAACTTGTAATTTTAATAATCACTTTCGATATCATGTCCATATTTAAAAGAAGAAAAGCACGCCATGCCATGCGGAGTCTTACAATCATAGGTCAGATCGACATTGATATGTGGGTTAACACGCTCGAATATTTGCTTTATACTCTATAGCCAGAAGAGATAAAGCCAGAAGATGTGGAAGTTCGACCTCAGACAAGTGCGCAAATTATTGATGACGCCGTACCAAACCGAAATACAGAGTTAGATACGATAGATTTTAAAGCTCTTGATGCACATGGAATTATTTACAAGTAAATTATTATCGTAGACAAAACACTAATTTGTAAAAAAAGAGTAAAGGCTAACTGAGCAGAAAAGCAAAAAGACAGTTGTATTAATAAGATAACAAAAAAACTAAAAATCAATGAAAATTTTCAGTGTGCAAACTATCATAAATGTGTTGTGCTTTCTAAAATCGTATTATCTTTGTTAAAAATAAATTTGAACAAAGCAATCTGCAGCTCACCTTCATACTATTCGTGATTGTGACATAATAAACAAACTTTGATTAACATAATTAAATTGCCAAACAAACGTTTAGCTTAAGAACACCCCACTCACCCCAGGTATCAAAACGATTTTACATAGAAGTGCCTCTCTGCACTGCCATGTTACTATTTATCTGAAAACACTGCCTTTATAAACGCGGGTTTCGAAAAATTGTATTAAGGAGGGCGCAGCCCAAAAAGTTTAAGAAATCCTTTGTTAAAGGTTCTTGCAGAGAACTTGTTCGTAAATTTTGCCGCATCGTTCGCAATATGGGATTATTATTTCACTCCAACAAAATCGTTCTTTCCAACGCGTCGGTATTTTTTTGTAATTTTCAGATATACTCCAGATTTGGCAAAAGAATTTTTGAAGATTAACACCCTGTTGGATCCTTTGGTGAGTTTGCAAATGTCACACGCTTTAACTGTCAATATAATTCCATGGTACCATGTAATCTATGTAATTTTCTGTAAAAAATAAGCGTATGTTCGGTGGTGATTACTAAGTTGAGCTCGTTTCCGAAATTAAAAAAACGTAGGGCCTAAGGTTAAACTGTTGGTTTATTTGGATCTCAGCTGTACCTATAAAGTAGTCATTGTTTGTCTTATTATTTTTATCATTATGAAATTATTTATGTGTCCATAATTTATTTTTGTGGGCATAGCAAACAACATTAAAACTTTATTTTTTAAAACATATTTAGAAAGAGACAAATCTTAAGTTCGAAGAAAAATCTGCAAAAGACCTCGTTTCTTCACCGGTTGACAACGCACCAGTTAACCTTTCGACCGTTGATGAAAAACCTTCTATAACGAAAAAGAACAAAAATCCCCGCCCACCTGACAACGAAATCTTACGGTCAGAGGAAAAATGTAACGACTTTTTGAATTCAGACCAGTCACTTCCGTTTATGTTTACATCAAGCAATGATTCAGGTTATAATCCTCAAAGCAGCCCGGGTGCAGAAAAAAAGGTTAGTCTTTGTGTAATTTGTTGTTTGTTAGCATATATAGCCTACCCTGTATATACACAACAAATTGCAAATTTTTCCCCAAGGACAATCTAATCATTTTTTATCAGTCAATAGGAAAACTGTTACCCATTACTATTGCAAAAAAGTCCAACAATTTTTGCTATTTTAAGCAACATATTAAATCGTTTGTGTTAAACAAAGGAATAACACCTTTGGCCGAAGTTGTGGCAGTGTGGTTTGTAGACCTATGTTGAGGCATGTAGGGCATTGCTTAAACATGTTGGGGAAAAAGGCTTCGAATACAAGGCAGTACAGTGCTTGGCATTTTGGGCAAATGGTGGTATATTCCTCTGTGTGGTAATTGGCGATGGTTCCGCATTTACATTTGAGAGAAGTTGGATAGCTTGGTGACGAGGTGGACGTGTTAAAAGAAAATTTTCTTTTTCTTTCATTGGTGGCTTGTTGGTTTGTAATGATGGAGGGTCATTCGGTAAGGTTGGCAAAGCGAGGGTTTGGGCAAGGTTGCTCTAGGTGGACATTGATTGGTTGTTCAGGTGGTTGTCTTTGTTTGATGTAGTTTTACGCTTGGTTGTGGTCCTTGGCGTAAGGTCGCTGTTGGATTTCTTAAAGGGTCTTGTCTGGTGGTCATTGGGCGGCGAATTTGACAGTTTTTTTTAAATGGCCGAACATCTTGCAAAGATAGCACTGAGTTGGTTGGTACGGCCAAACATCTTCACGGGGCTAAAACAGGCAATGTAAACGTAGTCAAAATGACTTTTGGATGATCAAATTATACTGAGATAAACAACCGATAAATAACAATGTTAAAAGCGACGTAATAAACGTACGCATAACGATACAACGATGAGAATCTATAAACGTTAAGCTAGAATCACAGCTAAATCGAGCTAGAACACCATTTTTTTAATCTCTTTTCTATTAAAGCAAAATCGACCGGTTTGTTGCCGATGATTCGGCGCCCTGGTTTGTACGGCACTGTTTTGGCACTGGATGTTTGCCTCTTCTAAAGGTTACGGCAGTTAGTGATAAAGTTAGGAGTGGGGTTAAATGAAGGGTTGTATATAGGCCTTATTCTGAAATTTCTGATTGAGAAGGTATAACGACAATTGGTTTACTCTTATTTAGGCCTACTTCCTTATTTGTTGAAGGAACGTAGGCATATATTTCTCCTATACTGGCATCGTCAGCTCCTATAAGCAAAGTAAAATGCATTTCTATAGCAAAGTAATAATAAAATTAATAAAAAAGTCAAAACATATAAAAGCAGTACAGATTATATTATCTGCACAGGTAACACGAATGCCTACATCAGTGGTTCTCAAACATATAAGCACTGTCGCCCCCTTACAGCAACATATACGTCATCATCGCCCCCCTCTCTAATACAAAAGACGGAAAGAACGAATTTTATTACAAATATATTGAACAAGCATGATAAACGCAGTAAATGGTGTTATTCAATGAGATGGATGAGCTTGATGATCTTCAACGAGCTTTTTAATATTTGGTCACATTTTAGTAAGGTATAATCGTAAATCACCACGTTTTCTAATGGAAAGGCGATTTCTTTGTTTTGTTAGTAATAGCGTAACGGCTGAAAATTCTTTTTCGACCAAATAAGACGTCGGGAATGAAAGAATCCATATTCTTACTTCATTCCATATAAGCGGGTATTTGTTGGATGCCTTGCACCAAAATGTGTCATATCTTTCTTCTTTAAAGGTCATTTTGGATATAGTATAGGTACCAGCAGGGGCGGATTAAGGCGGGGGCTGCAGCCCCAGGCCCACCGCAACAACTTAAGACCAACCGACGTTATCTTTGTAAAATAACTGTAAAGCTACAATCTAATGATATCGCCACTGGTGCCAGGTAGCTTTAAAGCAGGGGTGTCCAACCTTTTAGCTGTTGACGGCCGCATTGACAGTCCTATTTTCCTCACGGCCGCAAGTTAAAATTTGTTAGGGATGACTCAAAAAGTTGTCAAATCGTGACATCATAACATAATTAATCTTAAAAAAACGTTTTGTTGTCTAACGAACTCGTGGTAAAATATGAAATCTAAATGCAGATTAATCGCGCGAAGCGCGAAAAAAAATGCGTTTATTTGGTTTAGATTTGGCCAAACTTTTAATTTAGTCGAATTGGGCCTAGGCACATAAAATAATCGCATATTGCTATAAACACAAGCATTTATGTAAAAATTGGATTTCATTAATAATGCGTCGCAATATGCCATGACATAAATAGCACTTTTTATATTAACTGATTTACTTCCAAGCGGAACTAAAATACAATAACGACAGATAGATGAAGTTCGCGCAAAGCGCGAAAAAGGTGTGTTTGCATTAAAATTTGTCAAAAATAATATTTTTAGGGGGCATGACCAGGTGCCCCTCTGGATCCACCCCTGCTCTAATGCTCTTAGCCAATCTGATGACTAGCAATGGTAGACGAATGTCTGGCTGACCGATAACATAAAAAAACCGTCTAATTTTAGACCTGTTTCAAAGTTCCAAATTCAGCATTTTTTTGCTATGCTGGCATTTGTTTCAAATTTCGTGCAAGTTTTTATTACATTGCCAAAAATAAAAATAAAAATTAAAAATATATGCCCAATATTTTTGAATACGGTTTCCGTTTGTCCGCAACCCCCATTCTCAGCCTTCCACTGTTCAATGGTAAAGAAGCGCTAATCCTTCCACTGTTCAATGGTAAAGTTCATAAGACAGCCTCAAAACGTAAACGAATCGGACGTAGAAATATCATGCGCGCGAAGCGCGAAAAATTTTACGCACTTACGGTACCTATAGTTAAAATAGTCAAAAAGTATTTGTAATGGACTCGTGTCTAGTTTGTCCAAAGAGGCCGCGGGCCGGATGAATTACATTGGCGAGCCGATCCGGTCCGCGGGCCGTAGGTTGCTGACCCCTGTCTTACACTGATTTCTTTTTATATCAATCAATCAATGAAATCAAGGTTTTTTAGCGCACATAAGAAATCTGTTCACTGAGAATGTAGCGAAAGAGCTTAGCTCACTGATTTAACTGCTGCACTCCCTAAAGTCGTAAAAAATTCTAATCTGCATTTAGCATTTACCATTAACGCACGCCAGCACGGCCACGGCCGCCAACACATGCTTATTAAAATACGTGTTAACGGCCGCACAATTATTCATCAACGGCCGCAGGTTGGACACCGTTGCTTTAAAGCAATCTTTTCCGGGTCTTGGGCCAAAGCAAACTCAATAATTTCTAGGCGGGCCGTAATAAAACAATTTTATATAACGTATTGTGGCTTTTAAGTATTTTAAACATAGTTAGTTAAAATGGGAATGACCTTGTGTCCAGCTTGTAAAACAGGTCGCGGACCGGATGATTTTCATGGTCGGGCAAGATCCGGCCCGCGGGCTGTAGGTTGCCGACCCCTGGTTTACAGTAAAATATCTATATCATGCTTATTTTGAGGCGTTTATAAGACGACTAGCTTTTGACGTCTATGCGTGTTTGTTCCTTCACAAAATGAAGCTACTATAACAGCGGCAGGGGCGGATCTAGGGGGGGGGGGGGGGCGATATGCCCCCCCCCCCCCCAAACTAAGAAATATGTACATTTTTTTACTTAATAGGCAGCTTATTTTCGCGGTTCCCTAGGTAGTATGGCCTATTTTTGCCAAAATAAGACATATTTTTAAGCTTTGTAGTGGTGTACGAGCTTATGGCGCCATATAATGAATATTTCAAAAAAATGGTAAAATTCGTTTCGCGCACTCGCGCAAAGCGTCGGTTTTCAGATTTGCAGAGACGGCTTAAGTGACCGTACGCTGACCTCGACTATATAATAACTAACTTATATCCAAGTACAATTAAAAGCTTTTTTGTTGTTAATGCAAATCTGTATCAGAACCAGCCTGTCAATATACTTCATCCGGCCCGCCGCCTCGTTGACAAATTAGACACGAGTCCATTTTAAATACTTTTTGACTATTTTAAGTGTGTAAATGCAAAAAATTTTCGCGCTTCGCGCTAATGATCTTTATACATCCAGTGTGTTTACGTTTTGATGCTCTTTTTGAACTAGATCAGCGCTTCTTTACCGTTGCGCCGTGGAAAGCTGCCAAGTGCGTCGCGGACAAACGAAAAACGTATTCAAACATAATCGACAAATATTTTGTAACCATTTTTTTTTAAATGTAACAAAAAACAAGAAATTTAAAAGAAATACCGGTATACCAAAAAAATCGCTTGAGCTTTTATTCATGCACCGGTATACCAAAAAACATTGAGCTTTTATTCATGCACGTTAAAAATATGGAAAGAAACAAAAAGAAACACAGAAATAGAAACTGTACAAGGCAATAACAAACTGCAGTTTAAAAAGACATCAATAATTGTCTGAAGGTTCCTTTTGTATGATTTATTCACTGTCAGAAATATAGATTCTGAAAATGAGTCAGTCAACACAGGTTCAGCTATATCGGACTTGATTCGCAGGGAGTGGTCATCACAGGTTCTGTGTTTTCTTTATTAGCAATGGTATTGGCTTGTCTTCTTGCACCTCTGCCACCATCCCAGTCTATTGCACCTTGTAGTCGATAACAGATGCAGTTTGATCTTTGTGACCTATGAACAGGAGAACGCCTAAAAAATTAGCTTGTAACTAATAAGAAGGGCGATTATTATTTGTTGACAAGCAAAATTATTTTAAGTTAAAATCAGTCCAAAATACACATAATTCGTTTACAAAATTAAAAAAAAACTATTGGCAAAACATTAGAGCCCAACATATGAAATAGTAAATAAAAATCACATGCACTTTATACAGTATGATATTTAACTAACTTACCTGCAAATTTTGATAAGCTGCCGCCCAAATTAGGAAAATCTTTAACATCTATCAGCTTTAAATCCCAGAGGCCATGTTGGTGTTGGCATTTATTGGCACTTCATGTCGATATCTTTAGTTTTTTTAAGATTTCCAGGTATTTAGTCAGGATTTTTATGCTCAATACAAATATTTAGATGTGACTTTAGACTGCGTAAAAAATCTGGGATGTGCACCTGCCACAGAAATAAACTTGTCAACAGATGTAAAATGGAGCTTGTTTACTACTTTGTTTAGATACAAATTTAGTTCTTGCTAAAAGTTATTTTATTCAATGAATTTATTTTTTTATTCTGATATAAAACTTCAAATATAATTACAAATATAGCTTAGCCTACACTATCCTAAACATATATTTGATAGCTAACCTGATCTTTAGGGCTAAGGTAAAAAATTTAGGGCAGGTAAAAAAAGAAAACAACAACTAACGAAAAAGTCTAACACTCAGCTGCCCTATAGCTTTCAACCAGGGCTGCCACTCTAAATTTTCAGTTTTCCCTACTACACATGCAAGTTTTACCCTACGTTTTCCCTACGCTATGGCGGGTTGATCTATGGGCTCTATAACGACTCTATTGACGTAAGTAGGCTAAAAAAACAAAATAGGAAGAGGCAATTTGCCTGGCAACCTGTTGCCGTACTTCAAATTTGAAGCTATATTTTTAATTTTCTATTTTTAGAAAAATGAGCCGGTCCCCAAAGTTCGAAATTTAAGTTCGGTAAACGGCTAGTGCCTTCTTCTGCACAATATTATCTCGTTGTCGTAAGATTAAGACCAGTGCCGAAGTTTTCCCATCCGTTTATCGAACTTTAAAATTCGCGCTACTGTACTGTAACTGGATCTGCAAAATTACATACGCTTCATTGCTAAAGCCGTTTACAGTACGCCGTAAACAAACTTTAAAATTTACACTACTGTAAACGACTTTAGCAATAAATCGTGAGGCAATTTTGCAGATCCGGTCACAGCAGTGCGAAGTTCGGTAAACAGGCGAGCCGGGAAAATAGCCTGTTTCAACAAATAGGAAATAGACAAAAACAGTAAAAACGATGCGGAATGACGGATATTTGCTACCACATTTAGATAGGAGTAAATTTATACAAAAAAAATGAAGCCCCAAATCAATCTCGTTTTTAAATAAGTCGTCCTAAAATATGGGAAAATCATAAATTTAAAACAAATAACAAGTTGTATAATTTAATAGTAGGTCTACTTGGTAAATAACTCCATTGCAAGTGTCTGATCCCCCAAATTTTCTTTTTTACCAAAATACCCTACTTTTCCCTACAAAGTACATTTATCCCGTAGGTATTCCCTACTCCCTACTTAGGCGAAAATACCCTACCGTAGGGTAATATCCCTACGAGTGGCAGCCTTGCTTTCAACTGATTTGTGATTTCAATTGTCTTAACAATAATCGTTCAAACTTGATTGTGATGTCATCCGCATATCGGCCAATCGGACGTCTGGAGTTTAAAAATATGCGTGCCGTTCGTAATAAAAAAAAACGCAATATAATAAATTGCAATGACAGAGCGGGGAAAGTTGAATCAGCGGGTAACCTAGCCAGTATTGTTGCCTTCAGTAGGAAACCATGTGTATAGCGTTGGTACGAATAGTACTTTTCCAAAAGATTTGTGTTCAGGCAACTTAACCTTTACTAATGTAATAAATTTTATCAATTAACATATTTTATTTCAGCATATCTAAATATACCTTCTTAACTTTGCTAAATATGTTGCCTAAACAAGAAAACTATAAAGATTATAACAGCTAACTTATACCCAAGTAAAAATAGTAACCCCCAAAACATTATTACATATGTGTATGGTATAGGTTAAAATTTTGGTTTAGCAAAGAAACTGTTAAAATAGGCGAGTCTACAAAGTAAAAAAAACAACTTTGTGGTTAGGTTCGATTTTTCCCAGAAAATATGGTAATCGCCGAATAAGTTACGAAAACCACATTTATCACCAAAATTCTGGGAAGCGCCGATGATTATGAAGCTTCGACAGAAATAACCCAGAAAAATATGTCATATATCACCGATTATTGTCAGGGTTATATAACTTTAGCCGGATATAAATATTTTCCGTGATGGCCCGGGGATAAACGGGGAAAAATTTCCGACTGGCCACGTGGCGACGTGTGGACTCGAATTTTAAACCAAGTATACGCTTTTCGAAATTGCGCCAAAGACTTTACTGCCTCCTTAAAAGTAATTATAAACACGTTTTTAAAGTGCAAAAAAATCCGAGGCCCACCTGATTCACAATTGTAATAAAGTTGAAATAACACAAAATCTCATTTAACATATGTTGTGCGGCCCGCAGAGACCTTACTGAGTTTGGTTTTAGCCCGCGACTACTACACAAAGGTTGCCGACCCTTGTGTAAGAATTTGAATAACCTATCCAATGTTAGGATTAACTCTACATAGAGTTTTGGTCATTTCAGCAACCTTATTTGACAAAAACCAACTACAGTAACTTAAAAATTAAGAGAAGTGTCATGAAATAACCACAGCTGACCGCAACAGACAACGCTATGGTTTTATTGCGACGTGACAAAGCCAGATGTGTAGAGTAAACAATAGATCAGCGATATTCTTCATACCGGGTCAAACTAGGAAACCTTATTACTTATTCGTGCTTTCAAAAGGTATGTTTTTCGCGTTATTTTGAGGATATCAGTCAGCGACAGAAAGCCCCAATTCGATGCTATTGTAAGACCTAAAGTCTAAAACAGGGGTTGGCAACCTAAGACCCGCGGGCCGGATGCGCCCGCCAATGTAATTTATTCGGCCCGCCGCCTCTTTGACAAACTAGATGCGAGTCCATTTCAATTACTTTTTGACTATTTTAACTACGTAAGTGCGAAAAATTTTCCCGCTTCGCGCGAATCATCTTTCTACGTCCGGCTTGTTTACGTTTTGATGCGGTCTTTTGAACTAGATCAGCGCTTCGTGACTGTTAATGGAAAACTTATTCAAAAATGTTGGAGATATATTTTTTAACATTTTGTATTTTCGGCAATGTAATAAAAACTTGCAAGAAATGTCGGTATACCTAAAAAAAATCGCGTTCGCTTCGCTCGCCCAGTCCGCCCTCACTTACAAAGGTCATGGCAGAAATCATTTGAACACCCCTTCCCTATACGTTCCAATAAGAGTACAAAAAAACATGTAAGAATGTGATGTAGTACAAAAGTTGGACTGATTTTAGATACCACGTCTAAACCATTATGCTGAAACCTTGTTTAAGTATTACCCAGATGAACTGGAAGAATCACTGCCTGAAGAGATCTGCTAAAATAACACCATTTTAACGTAAAAAGCAGCAAAGACGCTAAAGCGTTTAGACTTTAGATTTAATAATGAAAATGAGGTATCTTTTGTATGAAGAATGTATCTGTGTCTGATGTTTGAATCTAATGCGTTAGTTTATGGATCAATCTAGGTTGCACTCCTTAGCTTTACTTTTGTATAAAAAACGAGATTTTGAAGAAAAAATATACAGCGATGACGTTATAAACAGATGGAAAAAACACGTTAATTGGATCAGTTTGATAAGATAAAAGTTTAAACTTTTTTGTTTAGCTTTTACCAGTGTATCAACTGCCGTAACCTAAAATAAACCCAAATAACAACGCTAGGAAACCGTTTCGAGCGGCAACTGAGTGAGTGTTAACGCAATACTCAAAAACCATTGAAAGAGCAAAAACTGACTAAAGGTACCGTAGTAAAACTACATTAATGTGTAGCAAATGTAATATTAACTGCATCGTTTATGACGTAACAGTGAATGACAATTAAAGGTGTGGCACTGTTGTGGTACTGCTCATCAATACTAAAAAAACAAATTATTAAGAGTAAAATATTCATACATTTTTTAGGGGATATGGCCCCTGTTCCCCCTGGCTACGCCTATAAACAAAATGAAAATAGACCAATAGGCCCCTGACTACCATACAGCCCCAGGTCCATGAAAACCTTAATCCGGCCCTGGGTACCAGAGGTTTAATTTAGTTTTATCCGTAATTTTACTTTTAGCCTTGGTAAGTTTAATGCAACATTGTTGCCACAGTGTTGTTTTATCATTGTGTTTGTGGTCATTTTGGACACACAAGGCACATTGAACGGGTCCTGCATGTGGAACAAAGCAAATTTTAAATAAGTACAGTTATATTGACGTGTTTTTACTTAGATTTTCTGAATTTTTTGCAACTTCCTTGATGGCGAGGACATATTTTTAGCTTTCAGAGGTGACGGTTTCAGTTTATAATAAAAGTGTCTATGGCTGAACTAAACTAGCTTCAAATTTAACTGAACTTAAATTAACTGCTTTTCACAATGGAACAGAGATTTCTAGTAACTTGTTAAAATATTTGTTCTGTTCTTATTACGTCACAATTGTACCAGGTTATTCACAGCCTTTACACTAGACTTGCAGATAAACAAATAAGTTTCGTGATTATTTAAACTTTTTTATAGAGCAAGGGTCACAATGAAAGGGTGTAATTAAAATACTAGGAAAACGCGATAAATTTAATCATTAATCTATTTTATGGTGTAAGTTTGCAAAACTAAGATTTTTGATAGTTGAACGCTATGCGGGGCGCCTTTAGGTTGAAAGAATATTCCCTCAAAATGCAAAAATACTACATATATAACTGAATTTTTTTTACATTTACGTATATAGTTAAAATACCCAAAAGATATATGGTGAATGCCCGCGTGCCCAGTTTGTAAAAGAGATAGCGGGCGGTAAGTGGCCGATACCGGATTTAGAGTACGCTCTATCGCCCCCTCCCAAGGTTTTCGCCCCCCTGTTGCCCCCTCCAAGGTTTTCGCCCCCAAGGGAGCGATATCGCCCAGTTTGAGAACCACTGGCCTACATGACTATTATTAGTTAAATCCGAACTTGATAATGTCGATGTCTTAAGTTTTGTGAACTTACAAAAACTAGTGAAAATTGGGTCGCGATAGCTACTCGAACTAAATATTAAGGTCGAACTAAATATACAAAATAACACGCAGTAATATTTACGACAGGAAGGGATCTTAAATCGTCGGAAAGTGAAAAAAATGAGTCCTAAACTCACAAGAATAAGAACTAAATAACTAGAATAACACCTAAAACCGTTGGAAGAAGGTGTGTGACGTTTGGGCGCCGCCAGTTTGGCGCCACTGTTTTTTCCACTGGACAGTTGGAAAAACAGACACTTTGTTTGGGATTAGGGATTGATAATGGTTGGGGTAATAAATTGGATTAGGGGTGAAATTATTGGGGGAAACAGCGATGAAGTTAGGAGCAATCTACATATTAACCCGACTATTAGGTATTAGTTGGGGTTTCGTCTTATCCTGAACTGTTTTTTTTTTATTTGATGTTATGCTAATGTCGGTCTTATTGGTAGAGTCGCTAAATAAGGTTTTATTGCCGGAGTCCCATTAAGGTTTAACATCGTAAAAGGGGACAGTGGAGTATTTTACATCAAAATGGGAAAATAAATGATTTTTGGTAGAATTACTACATAGCTTCGTTTTTTATTTCCATGCCTATTTGACTTTCAGGCTTTGTCAAAACGTATTCGATACTTCGACTGTGGCGTTCCTGACGAATTTGAGGCGATGTGTATTGCAGCTCTACGATCTTTTGTCATCAGACGTGAAACTGTTGTAACCAGCAAAACATTTCAGGTAATGGCTAACATTTTTTGTGATTACATATTTCGTTTTATGCAAATATGACACAAATCAGTTCAGAATGGTCTAGCTATATGCTGGTTTTAAAGTCAGATACTTTGTAAAGATGTTAAAAAAAGATACAAAAGGACATCGTCATATCTGAGTAAACCTAAAAACAGTATAACATTAGGCAGACGTTAGCAGTAGCATATATAAGAAACTTCTGCCTAGTTGCTATAGTCTACTTGAGATTCTCAACCTGGGAGAATCACCCCCAGGGGTGGATTTTGAAGTTTTATGGTGGGAATTTCGATATTGGATTTTAGTGCTTTCAGTGTTTGTATTAATGATGCACAAATTGGTAATTTTTTTTCAATATATTTTTAAGATAAGCGCCATCCTTCTGTTATTCGGCTTGACCTATCATGTTTAGCCAAATTAAATTCCATGCATACTCTCTTTATAGTCTCTTTGTATCGACATATTTAAAGGTATATTTGCAGGTACTAATTTTCTAAGAAGTAGGGAAGAGTTTTGAATAGCGGTTAAATGGGTTCACGGGAATCAAAAAGGTTAGGAACCACTGGTCTATACTGTTTTCGTGTTTACTCACATATACTGACAATGCCTTTTCCGCAGAAATATAATGTTGTTTAACATCTCTACAAAGTGCATGACTGTAATACTAGCATTGCTAGACCATTCTGTGATCTATCACGAGAGAAGGTCGACATTTGTTTTGCATGGGTGGTCAGCGGTCATCTCCGGGTCGCGGACTGGTCCCGGTCTGCTACTCGTTAAGGTTCCGGCTTGTCGTTGTTTTCTTATTAATCGTTTGTTTTCTCATATTTCAAATATTTTAGAATTTCTGTGACGTAACTATATGTTGTCTCACTACATACCCACTTTTAGGAACTTGTTGCGGCAAAACAAGCTTAAGGTTATCATTATATCAAAGTTGATATAAATTTCCATTATTGAGCATTTATTGTTTTTAGGAGACCGGTCCGTGATAAAGATTCAGTTTTAAACTGGTCCGTCATACGAAAATGGCTGCAAACACCCGGTCAAGTTGATTTGAAATGTCATACATTCAGTGCGACATTGTTTTAGGTAGCTGATGACAAGGATTTAGGTAGCTGATGATTTTTATCAACAATATGACCCGGCATAAACAAATCTGACATGGTTTTATTTTCGTTTACTTGCCGCTTTTTTATTATGATTTTATTTTTGCATTCTTTAGAGAGTTGACAGCCTAACAGTGAATAGGATGCCGTTCTGTTCTTACGCAGAAGAAAAACATATTCAAAGAAAAAGTTTCTAGCCAGCATCACCAAGCACGATACTCAACGTTGGTGTCAAAAATTACAAATATACAAGTTAGGAAAACAATTGATGCTCAGTGATTTTTTGTAGAAATGGTGAAAGGGTTGCATGTATTCATGTTATCAATTTAAGTTGACGTTACAACTATGGATGTCCGATACTTGATTTTAATCCGATGCCGATACCCGATATTTTGGACAAAAACTATCGCGATCCTATCCAATACGAAATATCATCACTAAGCCCGTTTACATGTACCTTTTGAAGCCTGATCAGATTAAGGTTCAAGTTGGATTGAAATTTAATCCATTGCAGCATCGTAATAACATGGCGCTAAATTTAAACCGGATTACAATCTTTACAACTGCACTGGAAAGTTATCACGTCCCACTCGTTAGCTTTAAGTTAACAAACTCCAAAATAAATTTGTCTAATGCCAGTCATGAAATAGCAGTATACGAAGTATCAGCTTGGTACTAAAATGTTGATTATTATAGTCTACCGTCCCAGAGCCGTCAATTCCAAAAAGAAAACAAGGTCAATTGTATTTACTAAACATCTTAGTTTTTTTATTAATAAATAAAATGGCGAAAAAAGCACAAGGAAAGCAAATTATAATAGAATAGCTTTCAGGCAGCTAACGACAATTTACTTTTGTGCATCGCCATACTTCCTCTTTTTAAAGCCGAATATTTCTCGGAAGTTTGCACAGAAGATAACATAGCGAAAAAGCTTAACATATATCGGGGCACTGTCGGCATATCTACATTGATAAATTACATATCTTACGCATAAAAGGACAAAATTCACAAATGTTTTGCACGGTCCATCTTTGTGCAATCCAAAGAGTAATTGTTCAGGATTTACACAATACTCTTAGTTTCATACCACGCGCTCACGTTTTCCCAGTATGAACACGTCACAGGACACTAATAAAACAGGTGGTATATACGGTTTCGGTAGCCTTTTTGCAGAAAGTACATACGTTCGATTCTACTTTACCAAACGAATAAAGTGAATCATTTGTCATAATTGCGCCCGCAAGTTGAACTTAATCTGAAAGCTTCTTAATTTTTTTTTGATTGTTGAATTGCACAGATTACGATAGATGCTTTTCCATGGCAGACGAGCATTCCCGCAACTAAGGTCCGGTGCCATTTTAATTGAGCTTTACGTGGAAAGAGGGTTGTCGTTTGTAATTGTTCGTAAACTGTTTTTGGAGTTGTACTGGTGACTATATATTTTTAATGTTTCGGTTCTTCACAATCGTGACGTTGTTGTGCTTACCCGAATCACACTTCTGGGAGACTTGATATTAATTTAATGAATTTGACTAAATCTGTTTTGTTTAATGAAAAGTTAAATTTATTTGCCAATGCGACATATTGTAGGTAGGCCTACTCTCCGTTTATATCCAACCCATTTGATCATAAGGGTCTTGATAACTGTTGTTTTTACGAGGAGTAAGAGACCCATTGCGCACCAGATATTTGATACTATGTGACTGTTTTTCAGCAGTGGTGTAAAGTTTTTGTCCAATTAGATCGGTGTCGTTTCTCGGGCTAGTAGGAATTTCAACGCCTAAGTATTTGATAGTGCCTAATGGCCATAGAAGACCACTTTGTTCCATAGATTTGTTACTGTTTTTACGATTTGTTCCGACAAAAAACGCATTTGATTTGTACATGTTTACTTTGCAGCCTGGCATTTTGCCAAAGTATTCAATTTTCAGAAAGACTTTTGTAAAATATGGATCATCACCCGATAGAAAAATATCGTGGTGTCGTCTGCAAAAACGGACACTTCGAATTCCTTGCTATTTATCGTGATGCCGTTGTAACGGCCCTATCTTAACGCAGCGGCAAGGCATTCAATGCACAGGACGAATAAAGTTGGAGAGAGAGGATCCCCTGGCATACGCCACGTTCAACGTTAAACGATTGTGATAAAAAGTTGTTGTTAACAATCACGCACGACATATTTTGATAAAAAACATTCGATTAATTTATTAATCTCGTCACCGAACCCGAAAGCAGCTAAGTCTGCATATACGAAGTCCCAATGTATCGTTTCGGAATAAAACCATTTTGGCCAGGCAAAATAATGTCGTTTTTAGTACATTTCGGACCCTAGTGTTAATTACTTTTGAAGTAATTTTGTAGTCTACATTCAGTAGAGTTATTGGTCTAAAATTTTCCGGTTAAAGACAATCTTTATTAGCTTTTGGAAGTTGAGTAACTACTGCTTTTGACTGAGAAGATGACAGCCTACCCGTATTACAATATGTCGCCAAGCTGCCATATAGACACATTTGATATTGTCCCAAAATTTGATATACAACTTTGCTGGAAAACCGTCTATCTAGCTCATGGGATTTATTTTTACCCATGTTGCAAAGAGCGGTGAAGAATTCCGCTTCTGTTGTTTCCGCTTCTTGTATTTTTGATTGATCTGCCTTAATTTTTGGGAGATCTTATAGTGTTTTTAATTTTAAAGCGATTGAGGTTTTGTTCAATAGATTTCCGTATTGTTTTAGAGTCGTCTGTAAAAGCCGACCAGGTCGTCCAAAATGTTGGTTTGGTCAGAGTCTGTTAATACCCTTCTTTTCGCAATGTCTTTTTTCCAAGTTTAAAACGTAGCCTATTTTGTAGTTTTATCGCCCTACTCGGCCCAGCGAGCCCTCCTTGGTTTGGTGCAGCATTAGTTGGTTAAGTTCCGCTGTAAGTTTGGACAATTTTTTGTGCAAGGGGCTAATCCTGTTTTAGAATTATTTAAAGTAGCGTCTTGCTTCTCCCTAATCTGCGTTTTTCCAAATCGTTCTGCTTAATATTCAGCCTTCGTTTTATTTCGGCCGAGTATCTTATAGTTTCTCCCCGAACCACTGCTTTCAAGGCGTCCCATCAAACGTGAGGATCGGTTGCACCTATATGGTTTTTATATTTATAGTATTTGATTACCGTTGTTATTTTTTTCTTGTAACGCTGGTCATTTATTAGATAGGTATTAAATTTCCAGTAACCTTTGCCGCGTGGAGCTGGGTTAATATCAGCCCCTAGAGTTACCATATGATGGTCGGACATTATACAGGGTGTTTACATTTTTAACGTTGTTTACATTTTTAACGTTTTCGACGAGATTTCCTCCAATTAAAAAAATCAAAGTGCGATGATGCCGCTGGTAGTTTCTGAAGCCTTAAGAATTTTTTAACGGTTGGAAATTTGTGGCGAAAAATGTCTTTAAGTTTTTAATATGTCATGTAGGCTATTGCAAAAGACTTTCTCTTGCTTTTCGGTTACCGTGCTTTTTACTTTCGTTTTGGTCTAGGTCTATAGGACATTGTCCAGAACTAGATTAAAGTCCCCTCCCATGGTTATCGTGGCATTGGCAAAAAATGTAGGCTACGGCGAATAAATTGTCGAAAAAACCTGAATCGTCCTTATCCGACGCATAAACATTAAAAATTACTATTGGGGTTGCATTTATTGTCATTTTAACCATTAGGTATCGACATTCTTGGTCTGCCTGTGTGCCTGAGACACGCGTGCCGTTAGTTGCGCTATCCAGGTTTCATAGAGATCAGTGCCGTGGCGTAGTGGACAGTGGTGCCTACCCAGCGCCAGCGTTCATCGCAACAGGCCAACAGCCAAGGTTAAAATTATGGTATCCGGCTTTATAATACCGGTATTACGTATTATTATTTTTTAAATCTACAAAATCTTAATCGGCTGCAGTTAAATATTTTAAAGAATCAACAAAAATGCCTTTTCTAAATGGATGATCCACCGATTTTCTCGAATCAAAATGACGCGTTACTATATCGGATTAAATTTGATACGAGTTTGAAATGTTGATCTCGGATCAAGGTAGAGATTATAATCTCTTTGAGGTAAACTGATGATCCTAGTTTTTGAATTCCATCCTATTGATGGCCGATATTTTTTTATTTTCATAGTAAACCTTCTGTTTTGACCTGATTTTAGCTTTTTGAATAGCAAATAGGTTAGTCAAAGTTATAGGACACTTTTTGGTGCTGGTCTAGAACACTACCACATTTATTTTAACACTGACGAAACGAGTTGTTAGAGTTAAAATTGCAACGAAGTCATCAATATGTAAAAATAAGTATAAAGGCCTAATAATATTACTTGTGTATATTTCAACAGGGGAGACATGACCACCGTACTATCTTAACTCCACTAAACAAACTGTCATTGCACTTCAAAGAGCGTACTGTCAGGTCGCCTATAAATTTATTGTACATTCAAATAATTCAACATAGTTCGCTTTCAATGAAATAGCTTACAGCGCAGTAAAAACACGTCTCGCAAGTGAGGCATGCATCTTGACTGTAGAGTTTTATCCAGCAGTAGCGTGACACTATATAGCACAAGAGCGATTGCGATGGGGATTAATTGAGTCGAAATGCCGGCTGGATTTGCCAGAACGGCCACGAAAGGAAATGAGTATCGAGGTGAAATATTTAACACTTTACCAGGCGAACACGCTATAACTACAAGCACAAACAGACATGCGTCGTTCCTCTACATCATTTCCCTCCTCCCTGGAAAACGAAAAAGGTCTCGAGCAGTTTGTTGGGCCGCGCTTCTTCTTTAAAATCTTCCCAGGATCCGATCACGAATCGACCAGCAAACGCAGAACGTCGGACATTTGTGTAATTTGGAAACAGCACGTGTTGGGAATCATGGTATTCAAACAAAGAGGGTTCGCGAATTCCTTGTCTTGGCGGCCAACGAACAACTTCAGGGGTAGCTGATTGTGCGACACTATGTAACGTCTGAAATAGTACTTGCAAGGCACAATAAACAACCAATGCAAAACACTTTTAAATAGCCTATAATGCAGAAAAGGATCGTCTTAAAACTCAGTTCTAATTTCAAATCGCAAAACTGTAGTTAGTTGCGTAGAGTCGTTTTCTCTAGAATACGAACTAAAAGGGGGTAAAGGTGCGATTAATTAAGTCGAAATGCCGGCTGGATTTGCCAGAACGGTATAATTACGAGCACAAACAGACATGCGTCGTTCCTCTACACTTGAAAAAAACACCAACTCTCACCCTAACTCAAATATTGTGAGCAAATCCAAAACGGCAAATAGGGCAAAATTTTGACGATCATTATATTGTTTAGTGATGTTTTAATATGTGATGTAGAGATTTAAGAAAATCGGCACAGAAAGTGTTTTAAATCGATCTTACTTTTGTTTAATATTTTATGAGAATTTGCGCATGCTCAGTATCCAAAACAATCATTTTACTGGAAATGGTGGTATTACTATAAACTATACATCGGCCTACTGCTATTATACAATTAAG
This sequence comes from Ascidiella aspersa, assembly GCF_963924565.1. NCBI lineage: Eukaryota > Metazoa > Chordata > Ascidiacea > Phlebobranchia > Ascidiidae > Ascidiella > Ascidiella aspersa. The sequence continues at coordinate 13,470,077 of NC_139454.1, read as the reverse complement.
GAATGGAAATTTTTGCGATATGGGTAGTCATTTTTAGTGAAAAAGGTTAATGGGGTGAGTTATTGACCAACGTCTTTTGGATAAGAGGTGTTTAAACTTGCTTTCTGCAATTATCACCTCATTCTGCAATAAGGGAAAAATTCCTTCGCCGTCGCTATTTCGCGTATTTCGCCATGGTAAGTCTTCGAAAAAGTTATTTAAAATAACTTATTTTGTTGAAAGACAGCGAATGGGATGAGTTCCAATATCATTTAAATAAGAGGTGTTTAGACTAGCGTTTCTGCCAATTTTAGCTCATTTTGCAATAAGTATTATAAAATAGACAAAAATTGCTTTTGTGGTAAACAGATATGAAAAAATACCAAAAAGTTATTTCGCCGAAATCACAATGGTGTAACCATAGAATACTAATAGGTGTAACCGGTCTGTAAAAATGACAATACGATTTATTGTTAAAGCCGTTTACAGTACTGCAAATTTTCGGATTTCTGTTTTCGAAGATTTATAAACGGCTTAAGCAATAAGTCGTATTGTAAATTTGCAGATCAGGTTATAGTAGTGCGAATGACGAAGTTCGGTAATTAGGTTGGGAAAACTTTGGCACTGGTCTACATTCTACATTGCTGCTACAACGAACATTATTTGGGTTAGGGTGCTGGTTAGCGGTTGTGGTTTGGGTAGGTTAGGCAATATTATTAACTAATAAATATTTAATACATTCATAATTCCACTATCAGCAGCGTTGTTTCTTAAGTTTCATGTGCGAAACGCAAAATTTTAAGCACACCTTTCGTCTTTATCAGTGGTTCTCAACAGGGGTGCCATTTATATTGCTCAAGGGTGCCAAGGAGATATTTAAAATTCTTTAGAATGAAGTTTCTTAATACAATATTTTGTGTATGATAAAAATGCCCAGAATTCAAAAGTTTTTTTCAACCTTGTTGCACAGTAAATGTGCTGTTTCAATCTTGTTTATTGTAATGTTTAAGTTAACCATCCAACAAAAGCAAGGGTGCTGCGAATAATTTATCATTCCTGTAGGGTGCCGCAAGTCAAAAAAGTTTGGGAACCACTGACCTAGAGCAATACAAAACAAAGATATTCTTACATGGTGTTAATGTACCATGATTATTGCTACATCTGCACCACAGCTATGTGACAAATATCTAAAATTCAATCTGTGGTTAAGGAAAAAAATGTGTCAATTGCCTCTAGTCATGTGGTATAAGAATATGCTTATAAAGAATAAATATTACGGTAACTATCATTTCCTAAAAATGAAGGCTTCAAAGCACAAACATGACAGTCACATTTAGACCACTTTTAAAAAGAATCTGCTTCAGTTAAAAAAACACAGTTGTTACACCAACAACAGATATAAAATTTATTTTAACCCCAAATTCTAATGATTTACTTGACTGAAATGTAAAATTGTGTAATTGTTATATAACCTTGTGCAATGTTCTAATTTTAGGCTTTCTGAGTAGTTTGCCCCTTGTTAGTTGAATTTGTGTTGCAGAAAGTGATGGTCCAAGTGTATATCGTTGTCAACTTGAATGAAAATTTAAGGTAAGTATTCTTTAATGACTATACTGTAATTTTAACAAAGTGTGCAATGAACAATGTGTTTAATAAATTGTTCAGTACACTTTCTTTCATACTCAACAGTAGATAGTTAACATACAGGAATCTTTAAATCAACTTTTTATTGCGATTTTACTCAGTTTTTATTTTTCTGCTGCTGTTGCTCTTTCTAAAAGTTATGCAAAGTATTCTGAAACCAGAAAGGAGTAGTTACAGTATTACCTGTAATGTTTACCACATGCACGGATTCCTAAAATTTTATGTTAAACTGTGTGTAAGTTTCCCAAAGAAGCTTAACGGAAGACCATTTTGTGTTGTCTTCATTTTTTTTATTCAGGCATCTAATGCCCATATCCATTCCACATATTATCACCTAGCTACACCACTTCCTTTTAGTCTTCTCTTTTAATTACACTGGTCAACAAAATTTTACTTGTTTTTCAAACGAGAATGTGAGTATTTTATTTTAGATGTATTTTTCGCGCTGATTTTGACTATACCTTGAGTTTTTCTCTAGCACATCACATTTTTAAGGTGTCGTCAAGTTTAATTTTTCCGAAAAAACGCATTAAAACCAACAGACCTGTATGGTATATGGCCCTTCTATCAGGTATTTTCAATTATTTCCCTCTGTTAAAGTCCTTCATGACGGGATTTTATAGCTTAAAAGGTCGCTTTTGATTGTCACTAACTGAACCAAGGTAAGTAAGAGTGCAGAAATTGCATTTTGATTGATATGCATAACCGATTAACATGTAAACCTAAGTAGATCATCAACAAATACCAGAAAAAAATGAAATTTTAATTTTTTTTATTTAGCTTTGCTTAGAAGTGAAAACTATTTGTAGAAAAATGCTAAACATAGAACTCAACTTTTGTAACAATCAAGAATATTTTCTTAGGGCGGTAATGTTTGTGATATCAGCCACTGATGGTTCTCTTATAGGCTTATAATCTCTTCTCAAACTGGTTGCATACTACTTAACGTTCTGTTAACATTACAATATACCACATTGTTTGAATAATATACTCAAAAATAAGACCTGAAATGGTCAGAATCAGGCCTATGCAACACTTTACCAAACCCCAATCCAAAGCACATCACTAACTCCCCTAAAAAATTCATCCCTCACCCATTTTCTAACACCACCGATTACCTATCAATAACCCCAAACAGGTATAAAAAATCCAGTGCCAAAACAGCGGCGCTCCAACGCCGCCATTCAAGCTAGTGTGTGCCTAAACGCTAACAACGAAACAGTCAATGTCGCCAACTAGCCCCCAATTGTCTCATACCCTCTCCATACAATGAAAGACACACACAAACATATGTGTTTAATAACATCTGTGATCTAGCCCCTCGGAAGTTGCTTTATGACCAACGATTACGGCTTCCGTATCAATAGTACACCGAAAAGCCATCGCAGACTCGCCGAATCTGTCGATCTATGATGCAAGCAGAGCAAGCCAGAAAAACAACTGGCCTGCAGTGAGGTTCGAACTCACGACCTCCGGTCAAGCCGGGACCGTCGCTCTACCAACTGAGCTATGCAGGCTCAGAGAGGAGCGAGTCGAGAAACAACCATGCGCCAATACTTGCACATTTTTGTTAGTACAAGCAACTTCACACTGGGGGATCATCAGTCCGTATCAATCAATGAAAGACACACACAAACATATGTGTTTAATAACATCTGTGATCTAGCCCCTCGGAAGTTGCTTTATGACCAACGATTACGGCTTCCGTATCAATAGTACACCGAAAAGCCATCGCAGACTCGCCGAATCTGTCGATCTATCATCAGTCCGTATCAATCAATGAAAGACACACACAAACATATGTGTTTAATAACATCTGTGATCTAGCCCCTCGGAAGTTGCTTTATGACCAACGATTACGGCTTCCGTATCAATAGTACACCGAAAAGCCATCGCAGACTCGCCGAATCTGTCGATCTATGATGCAAGCAGAGCAAGCCAGAAAAACAACTGGCCTGCAGTGAGGTTCGAACTCACGACCTCCGGTCAAGCCGGGACCGTCGCTCTACCAACTGAGCTATGCAGGCTCAGAGAGGAGCGAGTCGAGAAACAACCATGCGCCAATACTTGCACATTTTTGTTAGTACAAGCAACTTCACACTGGGGGATCATCAGTCCGTATCAATCAATGAAAGACACACACAAACATATGTGTTTAATAACATCTGTGATCTAGCCCCTCGGAAGTTGCTTTATGACCAACGATTACGGCTTCCGTATCAATAGTACACCGAAAAGCCATCGCAGACTCGCCGAATCTGTCGATCTATGATGCAAGCAGAGCAAGCCAGAAAAACAACTGGCCTGCAGTGAGGTTCGAACTCACGACCTCCGGTCAAGCCGGGACCGTCGCCGTCGCTCTACCAACTGAGCTATGCAGGCTCAGAGAGGAGCGAGTCGAGAAACAACCATGCGCCAATACTTGCACATTTTTGTTAGTACAAGCAACTTCACACTGGGGGATCATCAGTCCGTATCAATCAATGAAAGACACACACAAACATATGTGTTTAATAACATCTGTGATCTAGCCCCTCGGAAGTTGCTTTATGACCAACGATTACGGCTTCCGTATCAATAGTACACCGAAAAGCCATCGCAGACTCGCCGAATCTGTCGATCTATGATGCAAGCAGAGCAAGCCAGAAAAACAACTGGCCTGCAGTGAGGTTCGAACTCACGACCTCCGGTCAAGCCGGGACCGTCGCTCTACCAACTGAGCTATGCAGGCTCAGAGAGGAGCGAGTCGAGAAACAACCATGCGCCAATACTTGCACATTTTTGTTAGTACAAGCAACTTCACACTGGGGGATCATCAGTCCGTATCAATCAATGAAAGACACACACAAACATATGTGTTTAATAACATCTGTGATCTAGCCCCTCGGAAGTTGCTTTATGACCAACGATTACGGCTTCCGTATCAATAGTACACCGAAAAGCCATCGCAGACTCGCCGAATCTGTCGATCTATGATGCAAGCAGAGCAAGCCAGAAAAACAACTGGCCTGCAGTGAGGTTCGAACTCACGACCTCCGGTCAAGCCGGGACCGTCGCTCTACCAACTGAGCTATGCAGGCTCAGAGAGGAGCGAGTCGAGAAACAACCATGCGCCAATACTTGCACATTTTTGTTAGTACAAGCAACTTCACACTGGGGGATCATCAGTCCGTATCAATCAATGAAAGACACACACAAACATATGTGTTTAATAACATCTGTGATCTAGCCCCTCGGAAGTTGCTTTATGACCAACGATTACGGCTTCCGTATCAATAGTACACCGAAAAGCCATCGCAGACTCGCCGAATCTGTCGATCTATGATGCGAGCAGAGCAAGCCAGAAAAACAACTGGCCTGCAGTGAGGTTCGAACTCACGACCTCCGGTCAAGCCGGGACCGTCGCTCTACCAACTGAGCTATGCAGGCTCAGAGAGGAGCGAGTCGAGAAACAACCATGCGCCAATACTTGCACATTTTTGTTAGTACAAGCAACTTCACACTGGGGGATCATCAGTCCGTATCAATCAATGAAAGACACACACAAACATATGTGTTTAATAACATCTGTGATCTAGCCCCTCGGAAGTTGCTTTATGACCAACGATTACGGCTTCCGTATCAATAGTACACCGAAAAGCCATCGCAGACTCGCCGAATCTGTCGATCTATGATGCAAGCAGAGCAAGCCAGAAAAACAACTGGCCTGCAGTGAGGTTCGAACTCACGACCTCCGGTCAAGCCGGGACCGTCGCTCTACCAACTGAGCTATGCAGGCTCAGAGAGGAGCGAGTCGAGAAACAACCATGCGCCAATACTTGCACATTTTTGTTAGTACAAGCAACTTCACACTGGGGGATCATCAGTCCGTATCAATCAATGAAAGACACACACAAACATATGTGTTTAATAACATCTGTGATCTAGCCCCTCGGAAGTTGCTTTATGACCAACGATTACGGCTTCCGTATCAATAGTACACCGAAAAGCCATCGCAGACTCGCCGAATCTGTCGATCTATGATGCAAGCAGAGCAAGCCAGAAAAACAACTGGCCTGCAGTGAGGTTCGAACTCACGACCTCCGGTCAAGCCGGGACCGTCGCTCTACCAACTGAGCTATGCAGGCTCAGAGAGGAGCGAGTCGAGAAACAACCATGCGCCAATACTTGCACATTTTTGTTAGTACAAGCAACTTCACACTGGGGGATCATCAGTCCGTATCAATCAATGAAAGACACACACAAACATATGTGTTTAATAACATCTGTGATCTAGCCCCTCGGAAGTTGCTTTATGACCAACGATTACGGCTTCCGTATCAATAGTACACCGAAAAGCCATCGCAGACTCGCCGAATCTGTCGATCTATGATGCAAGCAGAGCAAGCCAGAAAAACAACTGGCCTGCAGTGAAGTTCGAACTCACGACCTCCGGTCAAGCCGGGACCGTCGCTCTACCAACTGAGCTATGCAGGCTCAGAGAGCCAATACTTGCACATTTTTGTTAGTACAAGCAACTTCACACTGGGGGATCATCCATACAGTTTCAGGCGTTATTTAGGCCTCATTCCAATGAATTTATGGCTTATTCCTTTTATTCAGATGATTAGGTACATATTCTGTCGTGGACATTACTGCACATTTGGTATTCTTATGTCATTGGTTTTAATACTATGTGTTCCCATTACCATAGCTAGAGTTGCTAAAAAATTGTATTTTAAATTTCAGCTACTATTTTATTTTGTTTCCGCATTTAAATAACATTTAGTTTTTACATTAGATTTCATATCAAAGCATGCTAAAAGGAAATGTTTCAACATAAAGAGAAGTCGACTGGCTTTGTAATATTGGCATCATTCTGATGGATTCACCAATTCAGATACAGTAAGTTAATAAATAAATACGGTTGTAGGTATTTTGACATATTGTGATAAAATGTGTGCATACTAAATGTATTAATTACCCACAATATATGAACTTGTTATAAGGTTATGTAACCTTATTTTAAACAAGTTTAGAACTTTTTGTCATATTTTTCTTTGGACATGCACATATACTGGTTTTTAGTGAACATATTGATATACCAGTAACGATTTGATGACTTAGACCAGTGGTCGGCAAACTGTGGGCCGCAGAGCCATTTTTAGTGGGCCGCGAGGTGGCCGTACATATTCATTGCACTTTGTTTTAAAAATATTTTTCTTGTATAAAACATCTGCTTCTGCGCACAAAATGTGTGCAATCCTTAGTATTTTTTTATTTCCTATGTATTCATTAAGAGTTAATAAATACCAAATCAATATATATTGTTTTTCATCAGTGCTTCTATTGAGTAGTTTTTGTGTTTTGGTAATAATAGTTTTAGAGCAAATAAAGTTTAAATTGACGTTAATCATCATTGATGAATGCATCTGTTGGTCTATCTCTATTGCCTTTTCTTAAACACACCCATGTTACACTTTAAAAACTCTTGCAACATGACATGCTTTTAAAGTTGTAGTCAAGTGTTAAAACTATTTTTATTGTTTCAATGTTGATCTCTTTTCTTTCTTTTGACCACTGAGTTTGCCTTGTGTGGCACCACAGCAAAGAAAAACTGGGCAATTCTTGGGACATTTACTTGAAACAAGTAAACTTCTTAATGAGGCTTGGGATTTTGCACTCATCAATGTGAGTGCAAATCGCTCCAGGCGATGCTGATTGACACCCACTCACGAGACTTACTGGTGTCTTAAAATTTGGTTATAGACCAACTGATGGTATTAATTTATTAATCCGTAATAAATGTTTAATTTCAATGACTTATGGCCAAATATTTTGTTTTACCGCTTCTGATACACTTTTATGCAATGGCAACAAAAAATTGACCAAATGCGTCACATATTGACGAAACGCATCACAACGCATCACATAGTAAATAGTATATGCATTCAATATTAAGATAACAATCGTAAATTCATAACAGTCTCATTAGAAAATATTTATTAAGCTGAGTATCCTACTTGTTTAATTATATTTCTGAAGAGAGATTTTGTGCTGTCGAAATGACAATGACAAAAGCTCACTAAATAATAATGATTTATAAAGACCAAAATTGTAAGGCATGTTAATAAAGCAATTGTAGAAAGGGACTTCGCACTGGTGTTACGGCATTTTAGGAGAGTGCTAATTGGCATTCACTTGCCACTAAAGACCAATCCTCTTAATAGTGATTTTGTCACCTTGTTTGTATATTTTAAACAACTTTTTTTGCTTGCTTTTTCTACTCTTTGAATTTATGTGTTTGAAAAACAAACAATAGTGAGTGGAGATACCAGATGTTTATTTCACTCATTTCATTCTCAAAGAATTGTTTGATGATTGTAGGTGGATGTTCTTTTGAAAAGAAGCGAGTCTTGCCATGAGAAAGAAGTTTTCTGTATTCAACTTATACAAATTCACAGTACTAAGTGAAAAGCATAAGTACGCTCTGCAGCACTTCTTTTTGAGGCAAAATAGTCTTGCCAGCCCCATAAACAGTCTGTATTTTTCTCCTGGCTGCGATTAGCAATATCTATTAGTATCAATTTGGAACCGATACCCAATACCAAGTGAGTATCTGTATCCATCTGATACTGGGATAGTATCGGCTCCAATCCGATACCAAATTGATATTTTTAGCTAAAATTTCTGTTGCAAGAGACAAATTTATAAATATATATTAGGTTGACAACTGTAGGTATATAGAAAACTATTTTATTTGTGAACAAGACAAGATTTTTTTAGATGGTAGTGTAATATCGCGGCATGTAATGTGCAACGTTAAATCAAGAATTTTGACTTGACTGATGGCATTCTTTTAGGGATATCGTTACTATTCTTCAGGGATTTCGCCAGTTAAGTCAGAAAACAATTTATCATAAAAACACTTTCGGTTCTCTAACTAAATATTGTGCAATTGCAGCTGAAATCCAGTGTAATCTTGCCAGTGCGAACAAAAAAATAATTTATTTGGTTTAAATTTGCTAAAATTTTAAATTAAAGGAAACATGATGCATCAATTGGGCACATCTAAGAGATTCACATAAAATCACAAATTTATGTAGTGAAACTTGGCATATATTTTTGGCCCTCCTGGTTTTGTTACTGTTTATATCAGAGGTTCCCAACCTTTTTCCAATCCCGTACCACTTGGATGTTTTCTAACGCCGTGCGTATCACTTTTTGTATAACAGTGGTTCTTCGCCTTTTTTCTACCGCGCCAAAGAAATTGCATTTATTTGGTTTGTATTGGCTAAACCTTAATATTCGAGACACACAAAAGCTGCTAATGCTTGATATATTGCTTTTCATCAAGCTAATTTAGACAAACATGTTGTAAAAATTGAAACATTGCGTTAATCGTGTTTTAAAGGGGGTGATGGCACACAATGCAAAGGCTATATACTGCAAATAACATCACAAATTCGCGCAATAAAGTCGGAGTTCCCCCCAATTAGTGATGCGCAAAAAGTTGTTTGTAGTTTGTGCAAAGCGCAAAATTTTTTGTAGTTTTGTTGTTAAAATTGGCAAAACACAGTTTGTGGAGAGGCTGGCATGCTGCACAACTTAGATCTTCTTCAACCGTATCATACTGTTCTGAATAAACACAGCCCCAAAGTTCGCAAATGGCTAAATTATGATTGTGTTTCTTCAGTTACTTTTCTAAACATGTGTAATTTTGATGTTATGCATAAGACAGCATACAAGCAGATTTAGTAACTAAAGCAAAATGGAACTGATTATAAAAAGCGTACCACCTGAAAAACCTTTGCGTACCACAGGTTGGGAACCCCTGGTTTATATGCTGCGAAACTGCACTTTGACCATACAGGAAAGCATAGCCTATTGTACTCAGTCTTATTACATTGATTTGTTTTGATGTCACAAAAGTTTATGGTATACTTATTGGACCATTTCATGAATGTGTCATCACTTTATTACTTAAGATTGAAGGTAAATTGATTTTAGTATAAGGCTGAATGACCACAGGTTAATTGAAAATGCTTTAAAGCAGACTGACCAAGCCTAATGAAGTGAAACGCTGCTTCTTTTGTTGTATCCCCATTGACCAGACTTGATGCAAATCCGACGCCGACGCAAAGCAGTCGTGCGTGATTAAACTCGTTTTTAGCAAGATAGCATGTTCAATACTTTTAAAGATTCTTTTTGATAGAAACCACAGTAATTTTAAAGACATTATTGTTGTGTAATTTTGAACTTTATCTTCTTGTTTCAAAAAGTGTAAAAAAGTACGTAGAAACAACCCTTCTTATATATATATATATATATATATATATATTTTTTTTTTTAAAGTACTCAGTACTTGTGGTGTTGCAGTATACCACTTGTTGTACACCTGCCAATCCATATTGCTGACAAAGTTTCCATTTAATTTGCCTCCGCCATGATCACGCCTGAATTATATAACATAGCTTTGACTGGTTCAGTGGTTGAGAACCACTGGTTTGAAGCAAAATGGCTAGAGGTCGTAGATAGAATGAATGTCACAACACTTACAGAAGTAGGTAGCATATTTAATGTTTTGAGTATTTTTAAGTTGAAACAAAATTAATAGTTATTCAAACTGTTTGTTATTACTTAATCATGGACACATTGTTAGAAGTGCTCGTATATTCTACAGAGAGGCACTTACATTAAAGCGAATGTCATGTTAGCTTGATATTGTTAAACACGCCGTTGTCAAAAAATCAATTTTATAGGAAGCAGTTCTCTTAGCATGTGTTTGTTTTAGAATATTTGTAATTACCATGATTCAAATTTTACAAGCTTACCAATGCACGCAGAAATGTGATAGCTAACAGGCCTACAGTTAACAAGGCCTATTGAATTTTAAAGATGACCTTGTAATGTTCCTAACTAAACAGAAGTAGATTTTTTGCGATGAATTTTGGGTAAATTGAATGATTTTACCATGTCTCTTCGGGAAAAATGCAACATTTTTACCTCTAAAAGAGAAAAATTCCATTTGGGACTAGCAATGGGATGTTTAGCTTTAATCATTCACGTGTATAGGCTATACCCATCAAAAGATCACATATAAATTCCTTTTCTAAAGTAGGGTTTTAGAGTAAGAAAATTTTGGAAGACCTGGTTTAGATAAGTGTTTCACAGCCATTTTTCATAGTGAACCAAAATGCATGCAGATATCAAAATAGTAAATCTTTGTACCCAAAATTGTTTTTTTTTTTATTTTTTGACTAGCACAAAAATAATTGCAAAATACATTGTACGTGGTACCTACCCTTAATAGTACACAACAAACATGTAAAATGCAAATTTACCAAGAAGAATGCCAATATTACAAACTGTATCAGCATTAGGATTTTAAAGAATGACTCCTTTCATCATTAAGAACACCAATGGGGTAGCTACAGTAGAATAAATTTATTAAAAGTGGTGCCAAGGATATTAGTTAATTGGTGTAACGTAATGTGTAGTTCCAAATTACAAAGATCCTATTGAAAACAGCAACATACTATTTTTCAGTCAAATAATGTACTTGACGTCTGTTTGTGGGCCACAAAAATAGGTTCAGAAGGTTGAAGACCCTGGCTCGTGGATCATAGTGTGGAAAATGTATGATACTTTTAAACTACTGTTTAATTCATAGCAAGGAGAATAGGTTATTGGTAATACGATGAGAACTCAGTGGTGTATGATGGTTATCTGTTTTGAAACTAAAATAAAAAATAATTCGAACAAAAACAACATGTGTCCAAAAAAATTTTTTTGTTCTGGCCACATAATTAGGGCAAACAGCTGGTTGCTAGTTAGGTGTTTACAGAAAGTATTTTTGGCTTCACTGGTATATATTCTGCTACCCAGGACCAGGAGAATTATTTTATCAGGCGACTAACTGGTCGAGACTCACATAAAACACTGCTTTAAATGTCCAGTAAATCACTGCTTTAGATGCTGAGTTGCCTGCTATACGTGATCTCGCGATTGTACAATGTAGGCCTTAACATATGTTTAATATTTTATAAATACCTCATTTAGCCTGGTCAAGGCCGTCTAGCACTGTGTACTTCTATTAATACGCAGGTACGTGGCCCGGTTTTAGCATAAATAATGACAAAAATAGTCTATCATCTTTTGGACATAATTTTACATTTTAATCTAGACAAAATACCTGTCATTTAATAGGGTATTTACTATTTGATGCTTTGTCGCCTAAACTTGTTATAATACAAACGCTATTGCATAGTATGTTGTACCACGGCCAACTGGTAGAGTTTGTTAAAGTTTGTTAGGGCCGGCGGTGGTCCAAACCCAGACCTGGCCTCATTTTTTGTGATCTGTGAAATGTTGTTTTATTCAATGTACTCCAAACTTTGGATGTTTTTCTATTCGACTGGTTAAATTAAGGATAAGTACTCTACAACAGCAATCCAGTTCAAATTGCTTGTTTAACGCCTAAAAATGTTTATGGTATAGCTATTAATTATAATGATTACGTGTTTCTGAGTCTTCATGTGGCCCGCGAACAATACGCAAATCATTGCATGGCCCGCGATAATTGTAACCTTGGACCACCCTGTATATAGCCGATGATTTAAAGATTGCAACAATTTAACGCGTTATTAAAAAAAAGCTACAAATGACTTAGCATTTTCGGTTCGCTCTAATAAACGTTGTACAGCGTTGCGCTACATGTTCGGTAATTATAAATTCTGTATTATGTAATGTATTTTCGCGGTAATCGGAAACATGTAGGTTGTAAAACAACGAAGGCGCTGGTCCTACCTATGCTGTTTGCCGCTAACTGTGTCTGAAATGGAAAATATACGATCTGTGTGGAAGCGTTTTTTATTTATTGGTTTTTATAAATTGCGTAAAACTTCGTCTTAATAACTTGGTCTCAACCGAGGGCAGTATTTCAAAGAGAAGGGGAGCCATTTTTTCTGTCTGGGAGAAAATGCATTTCTATTTAAAAGTATAAAAGCTTGGGAAACCCATGTCAAACCCAGATTTTACTTGCGGCACCAAAACAAAAAATTGGGCGACACACTCACGAAATGGGTATCGAAAATAATTTTACATCCTTATGATAGCGGATCAGTAAATATTGGTGTTTTCAAATAACATTAAAGAACTGAAACCTGACAATTGTGCTTCGCACTTTTTTGGCTAATTTACTTTTGGAACAGCGGCCAAGATTAAATTATAATAATAAGGACAAAAATGACTATCGTTATTCAATGATATTTCGTTGGTTGTCAGCGTTCGTATAAACTTTAAAAATCATTTTTGTATATGTTAAAGGTCTCCAGGCATAACACCATGTTTAAAAAAACATCAAGGTCGAAATAAAACACAGTTAAAAAAGAACAAATTAGGAGTAATACCTGATAATCAAACTAAGGTTTAAATCAGAATAAGACCTGAATGGACAGAATAAGGTCTAAAGGACCTTTTACGTAAATCCAATCACCACTTTTAACTTCATCACTAACTCTCCTAGTAATACCAAGCATCCATTACTCACTACTGACCACAAGCAAAGTCAAGTAATCCAGAGCCAAAATAGCGGCGCCCAAACTTTGTTACCAAAACGGCCGATACCAGACCAGTGGCCCCAATCGCACCACACCATTTCCCTTCTGTTTTCGGCGTTATTTAGGCCATTTTGGTTTTATTTCGACGAGTTCAGGACTTCTTCCGTAGTGACATATAGATAATATTTCAAACAAAGTTGTATGACTTAACAATAAATGGATGGTTTTACAAAAATACAGGTTTCTGTTTTTTCCCCTTATTTAAACTTTCAAGTAATAGAAGTAGTAATTATGATACAAGAGCCGAAAGTTTACTAAGTATACCATAGGTAAGTATAAATTAAAAAGTATTATGTCACTTTTGTGACTACTGACCTAATCTGTCTACCCCCGTATACCTCTTTGCCATTTGTATACGCTAGCTTTGTTTTCTATGCACTTTGCTGTCATGTATATCCAACCCTTGGGCCCAACACAATATTTTATATGTATTTATTTTGTTTCAAGAACATAATCAAACAGCTAATTGTTTTAAGTATATTTAATTCATGAAAAAATACATAACTAACCCCAGCTAACAATAAAAGATTTCGTGTGCAAGCAGCGTTGTAGTTATTGCTACACTCTTAGGTTACAGTGGCCTACTTCATATTTTGCTTTACTTGTGAAGTGATTTCGTAAAAAATGGCACAACATGGCTTTTAAAATATCAAAAGAGGCCTGTGTTGCAACATTTTATCAGTTTGATATTTTCCTAAGTTTGTGATTACTTTGATTTAAGGGGGTTAACCACTGGATAGATCCGAAACGGGCATTAATAAACCAAACCACATTGTTCAGTTGTTTCCGTCGTCACAACAGAGCGTCACGCTTGATAGCTTTAGTCACAGCCGGGTAATCACGCCATGATCAGGTGATGTGCTTTTGCCGCATTTTGCGCTAAGGCAAAACCACAACACCAGCAGTTAGTATTTCTTGTTTCAAACTCTGTGGTTTTATTTATCAATTTTTTTTGTTATTAGGCCAAAGCATTATTTTATCAGGCAAGGGTTTATTTTTGTTGCCATTAATTTAGTCAACCGTTCACCGTTTATTCTGTGTTACATTAACTTGTCTACATACGACAATAAGTCGGAATTCTATTCTTCTTTAAATTAAAAAAAATAACTCATAGTTTAACTGTTTTTTATTTAGCTGCTGCTATACCTATATATTTGTATAGCACCACATGCTTGTTTAGTATGCAAATACCGCCAGTATTTTGAATCTATATAAAAGCCTGTTCTAAGGCGTATGGTTGTTTTGAAATAATATTTTCTTCTGAGATAATATTGTTGTAGTATTTTTGGTAACTGAAAACGTGGCAATAATTTTGAAAGCAAAAATGCTTTCGACTAGGTCGTGCGACGTGCGTAGGTATTTTCTGCTTTTTCAATATAAAATATTTGACTGTGGGTTTTGTCAATAGATTAGTGTGGTGTCACCTTGTTTACGAGCTTTTAAGTTTGTGACACCTATTAGTTAATATTCTAGCGTTGTTTAGAATAGATGATCGTAAATTTCTGTATACACGTATTAGTTTATAAGTTAAGTTATTTTAGGGTTTAGAAAATTATCTGTCGGTTAGCGATTGTACCGCCAAGTTTGTAGTAAAATGATCTCGGAAGAAGATTTTCTTTAAAAAATCGTCCACCCAACAGCATATTGATGTTACGTGTTGCCCTGTTCTGTACAAGAAATGCCGTCGTTCGTAATCGAAAACAGTAGCGGAACTATTCCTTATGACCTTTGCACAACGAAGGAGTCTTACGAATCTGTCATTCGACCCGAGACCAATGTTCAGCATTGTACATCTATCGTAAACCAACTCAACTGGAGCACGTACGATAATGGGGTACAGATGAAAAGTAAAAGCACCCGAAACAATATTATGCCACCGAAATTTGAAGATATTTCTTACAGCATTGTACCTCTAAATGCCAAAAAGTTGTTGACAGGGAAAAGGACTCACTCGCTTAAGAAAAAAATAGTTAAAGTCCAAAAGTCGCTTCTAAATACTCTGCGTGTCAAGTAAGTTGATGTCAATTGCCGATAGACGTTTTTGATGTTTTGGGTGGGTTTTTGAATCTATCGCTGTAACTTATGATTTCCCCTGCAAATCTGATATGACGCGTGTAAAGTCGAATCACACTTTTGGTTTAATACAACTAATTATCGGGATTTCTGTTCTGTTTTAGTAGCTCACCAAAATCTAATTTTTACTCCATTTAATATTTTAACATATTTTCAGCGCTCGGTAGCTAA
Source organism: Ascidiella aspersa (assembly GCF_963924565.1). Classification (NCBI taxonomy): domain Eukaryota; kingdom Metazoa; phylum Chordata; class Ascidiacea; order Phlebobranchia; family Ascidiidae; genus Ascidiella; species Ascidiella aspersa. The sequence continues at coordinate 13,454,610 of NC_139454.1, read as the reverse complement.
AACGAAACACATTGCAAATAATATATTTTTTTGAAATAATATAATCATTATAAATAGATTCGCGCTTTACCCGGAAAATCGTACAAACAAATTGTGAAATAGTGCTGTTCTGGATGCCCTGTTGTTGTTAATAAATGATCCTACTCTCAATCATATAATCCGTTTCTATAAAAATTTCCAATGCTTAATGTATATCCTATTTTTAAGAACAAGTGTTCAGGTATTAGTATTTGACTTGTATAAAATCAACTGGACTTTTGTACCTCATTAAGCGGGTCAAATTTATTTGGTTATTTGCTTTCTTCATTTACTTTCCATACCTAACTATCACCTGCTGTCCTGTCATTGGTTTGTTTTCCGTCAAAATTTTTGGCAAATAACTTTAACGTTTGACATTGTGTGTTTGTTTGTTGAAAGCCTTACAAAGGCGTGTTTTTTTAACATTGCTTCGAGAACGGCAAAATTAAGTTTGGAAAACATTACAAACATTTAGTGCGAGTACAACACTCTATCATGAAAGTTTTTAAGGGAACGTTTTATATGGAATGATGTAGTTACGTTCCATTTAGATTAGATTATATTTTGACTGTTTATTACTGACCTTTGAGAATTCATGAAAACAAAATCGTACAGGGGGAAACTTGCAACTACTTTACCATGTTTCGCAAAACTCGATATTGATTAATTTTATGACCCCTATTATCGTTGTTTCACGAAACTTAACAAGTCTCTGAACTGTATCTCTTTTTAAAGTTATTTCTTTTTATGAACTATTTTTAACGTATTGTCGAAGCTGGCCGTAAGGCATACTTGGTAAGCGAACAAGCTCAAACAATTCGTCCTGACCTATGTTATATATCGTTCTTTGGATTGGTTGATTTTGGTGGCCTGATGTTTGTTAGCGTGTATTGTTTGCTTTGTCAACATATCAACCTATTGGAAAGCGTAAAATATTTTTAATCATTTTCTTTCTTAACATTTTGCGATATAACAAAAAACATGTGTGAAAAATTTGTCGTGTATTTTTTTACTACGACCTGACAGCGATCTGACAACTGGCTAATGTAGCCAGAGGTGACGTCATTCTTCTAGTTGTTAATTAACGTACGTTGTGTTGTTCAATGTCCAGCTTTTCTGAACGTGAGCAGTTTTAATGCTTGTTAGACGCTATAAGAGTTGGAAGCATTTTTTATACTAAACGGTAACTAGTGACTGGCTTTATCATACATTTCTACGTTAAAGGAACTGAATTTTATAAGAATTGAAGTTTGCTATTTCGAACTATGACTATATGGTAAACTTGGGAACTGCAAATTACAACCCAGTTAATCGTTAATGTGTAATGATGTCTGACAAAGTAAAATCAAAAACCAGATTGAAAAATTTATCTCACAGGTGAGTTAAGCCCTACTTGTTGAACGTTACTCACTATTTTCAAATTGTAGCAAATCTGCAGGTTTAAGCACGTTATGGATTACATTTTTAATTGGTGATGTATCGTTTTAGTGCAAATCCTATTTTTCGTTCCAAACGTCATATTTACTAATTACTATTGTTAGGTCAGAATTAGCATCGCATGACAGCGAGGTTGAGCATGATGAGATATCCAATCAAGCTGAAACACCAGAAGCATCAACCCCTTCGCCATCTTTTCAACCTCCTGTTACCAAGTATGTTTGCCCCAAAGTTAATATGCTTTACCTTAGGAAAGATAAATATACATTCGTTTACAATTACTGCAATCTAGCCTCACTGTAGTCGCTTTTTGACCAACGACAACGGCTTACGTATCATAGTACACCGGAAGCCTTGGACAGACTAACGAAATCAGTCGATCAATGATGCAAGCAAGACAGGCTAGAAAAACATCTAGTTAATATTTGAAGGCTAGCTTTCACTTAAATGGATATGCTACTGTAGCTTCCCTTCAATATGAAGTGGTTTGTGCTAACAAAATTCTTCATAATTGTTTTTTCGAACCTTACTGCAGGCTAGTTGTCTTTGGGCTGTTATTAAGTCAAATAAGTAAAGTAAGCTTCTTTCATAAAACGATTAGTAAAATATGCCTGACACAAATCTACACAAATCAACTCTGAAGAGCACAATTGGACTAAAAAGAATGTCTTTAAAACGATTGAAAAAAATTAAGAATATTAAAATAGTTAAATAGTAAGAAAATTATATAGTGCAAAAAAGGATATACATGAAGAAAAAGAAACTGTACCTAAAAAGCAATAATAGAATCCTGAAATGCCTTAATGCAAACCAATTAAAGCAGTGGTTTTCAATTTTTTTATGCTTTCAGAAATGTTCGCTGAACCTTTGACGCCCCCAGTTTTGGTACATCAAAAGCAACCAAGATAATACTAGCAAAACGCAACTGTATATCTGAAATCAGCGCAAGAAATTTGAACGATATAACCGTTTTTAAAAATGCTTTGATTCCAGAGGCGTTTAAAAAATCCCAAAAAGGGTTGAATTTTTAACTCAGAATTTCCCCATTTATGCCGGCGTTAATGACGTTATAAAATAGGGAAATACCTTTAAAAAAGATCTTTATTTCCTGGTGTTATTGTGTAATGATTATTATCGCAACAACTGCACCGCAGCACAAATTTAAGCTGTGTTTAAGTGAAAAAAATTGCGTCAAAGCACACACGTGGTATTTAAATATTCCTACAGGGAATACTTTTTGTGGTAACTATCATGTCTTAAGAGTGGAGATCCCTATAACGCGCACGACAGTGGAAGTTAGACCACGTTTTTAGAGAATTTGCAGTTATGTTGTAATACCAACACCGGATATTAGCGCATACAGCAAACAGCCACCAACTGCGATTTGTGTTTACATGGACATTTGTCTCATTGCGTATTGAATAAACTGTGATGTTCACTCTTGTCGAATACTCATTTAAGCTTTGCATACTTGTATTGAAGCTTGTGGCATCAACCTCAATTGCTACTAGGTTTGAATTATAAGGTCATTGGATAAAATCAAACCACTTAAATAAGTAAAAATATATCTATGCGAGATTTTACGCGCTTTTGATAAAAATGGGCCGTACAATAAAAGTAGAAATGTGAATGTTTTATTGACAAAACGTACCGAATAAGCTATATAATGATAAATTCCCTGATTTGATAAACAATTTGTCTTTTCTTGATTAAACATATTTATATTTGTTAAATAAGTAATGGTATGTATTTTTACTGAAATAAGTTGCTTTGTATAAATTTCATTTCTCTATGTTCGTTTTAAACATTTCATTACCTTCGACTAAAACATCCAAGTGTCACTTACTAGTAGCGCGAAACGCAAATAAACAAAACGAAGGGGAATCTAAGGTTTACTTACCTTTTTAAGTTTTTCATTTCCAATGTCTGATACTTCTCCGGTTGCGGAGAGCCTTAAAAGATAAACCTCAAGGAAGAGTGGTACTCAAATTGTATGCCACGGCTGACGGCGTCTCAGTGTGTCTGAGAGGATTCTAGTGTACCAATTTTTTTATGTAAATTTGAAAAATAACTTATTTGTAATACAAATATCTATACAGGCAGGTATAAAGCTTCAAATGCACACTAATCCTAATTTAATATTATGGCATTTACCTAAATACGTAGTAAGGATGATTGACGTTGCTTTGTAAAATCATGGTAGTGATTTGTTTTTATTTCAAAGAACAAACTTCAAGAACCACTGCCCTGGATCATGAAGTTTTTTTTTGCTACATGGCGGGGTATTCGCTCGATTATATCTAAAGCAAGTCAATGTTTTTCGGTTGTAATAGTAGGATTTTTGTGACGCAGTTTGGCTCCGCTTCATGCAACCACCGCCATGAAGGAATTCAACGATGCCAACGGACGGTATGTGGTCATTGAACAGGACCTAAAGAATGGAATAAATCTCGATGTGTCATCTACAAATGAGAACCAGGTGATGGTTATACATAGTCTGGTTCCAATTCAATTTAGATTACAATTTAGATTTTCCAATTCAATTTAGATTAAGAAAATAAGATCACTTTTGGATTGGCAAACATATTTGTCGATTTGGCGCTTGATTTTAACTGTTTCTTTTTGTATACTAAACAGCAGAATACTCTAGCTAAGCTAGCAATTTAGGTCAGACACTATTAAAATATTTTAAGATATAGATCTATATATATTGCCAGCCAAGGCATCGCCAGCTAGCTAGAGTATTCTGCTGTCATGATCACAGTAATGAGAAATTAAGGTCGACCTTTATCTTGCAAGGGTCAAGGTGATTTCCAAGGTGTAGGAAATAGTTATTTCGCTGGGCATCTGCTTTATTTAAATATTTCTCGAGAGAGATTTTGCGCTGTGGAATAAAATAGCCTCCTAAATACTAATGTCTATTAATACCTATTAACGTGTTTTTTACGACCTATAAACGTGATAAAAAAATATTAGCAACATGCCAATATCACCCACACGTATGCCAGCATGACTTACTTATTGTGAGCAAGATCGTTTATTTTAACTGTCCGATTTTATCCCTTTTTATTTTAAGAATCAGACTATGATTTGCTTGCTTCTATTATTGGGGACATGTCTTGTTTTATTAGGTCAAATTATTGTACGACCTATAAAGAGCAATTTCAGAGCGCGTTTAAATATTTCTTACTTTGTTTAAGAGGTTTGTAATGACTATAAATCTATGAATCGTTTTTAAGGATATATCAATAGGTCGAATAATTGTTATTTTATCCAATGTGTTTACTTGTGCAGGATTTGCCGATAAAAGTTGTGTTAAGCACATATCTACATTCCGTGTGTCCATCCATGCGTGTAATTTGCACGCTGATTTGGCGTTTAAAGAACTACAGAATGTATACGCACCGAAATAGTAAGGCAGGGTAAAAATTATTGAAAACAGTAACGGAAATTCGCAGAGGGCGTGTTTTGGCGAATCGTGGTTCTTCTGGTCGAGTTCTGATTGGTACTTGCCTGGCGAGTGCAAATTTTAAGTTAATGCCAAACCCGACATAATTCTGTTTAGGTGCTAAGTCAAACCTTTTCAACCGGCCCATCTACTCCGACTGAATCACTATACGTCAATGCAACCAATGGGGAAAGCAAGTCTCTGCCTGGTGAGTGTTTACTAAGTTTAAAATGCCAGTGTTACAACCACAATTTGCTCGTTGTTTTACCCGTTCCAAAAAAACACGAAAGAATTGTATTTTGTGTGTCCTTTTGGTAAGCTTATAACTTGTAAAGTAAAACATTTGTGGATTAATTAATCTTATAATATAGCATGAATGATAAATGTACTAGAATTCTGATTTTATGCATACATTAGAATATCATCGTCAAATATTTTAGCAAAAGGAGGTATTCACAAAGTATAGGACAATAATAATAATTAATATATATCAAAGTACTTATTCAAAATGTAGACAGCAACCCATTGTGACATAATAAAGGATAGTATTTATAATTATTACATTGTTTTGTTGCTAACGATGTAAAGCCTTTGTAGAAATAAATTATAAAAACTACTGAACGGTTCTTAGATTGAACTGTGTATAGTTGAGTTTAAGATTGATTTGGTATAGCAGGACTTTTTGGTCAGGTAGGCAATAATTAAAGACAGGCATTAGGCTATACACATGATTGCGTTTACCTTTATTTTTTTATTTGAATGAAGATAGTTTCGTGATTCAGCCTGGTCCGTGGTCGTGTTTATAATTCCGAACATTTAGCCTAGTATCGTGCTGACGCTTACCATTCAACGCAGTTTTAAGGAAATATTTTTTCTTTGGAATTTATGTTATTATCCAAAGTTCCATTTTGTGCATTTATCTTGAAAGTTGGAATATCTAATCGAAATGTAATGTGACCCGTGATTATTAATATTTTTTTGTTTCGGTTTGACGTTTAATTGCTTTTGCAAGGTAAACAATGAAACAGAATCACTTCAACTTGTATTGTTTTTAATATTCAGGCGACCTTAGAGTTGACGTCGGGAATGTGTCAAATAGCAATTTTTGCATTGATCCAAACCATCTTTCATATAGCAATGAAACTGTGACTTCACGCAATAAACAACAGATCAATCCATTATCTCCAGTCGCGATTTCTTCGCGCGAAGTGTCTAGCGAACCAGCCATTTCAAGAGGCAGCACCCTGTCACCCACACCGTCCCTTACACAGGTGAAACCTATGCGAACTATTACAGTGTACAGTCATCTGGTTACATTAAACTTTAAGCAATTTATGGTTGAGGTATAGTAAACTTCGAGGTTGAATATGCTTTCAGTAGGATATCATTAATTTAGTAGTTCTGCGCTTACTCTTTCGTACAATTTTGTGTTTTGTACGGCTATCTTCTATTTGCTTAACCTAATAGACACTGATTTTTTAACCGAAATCCTTAACGATAGTTACCCGGCTCATCCGCTGCGTTATATCGCCGAGACACTGGCACTCTCTACCTCCCTATAGCGCCAGCAATAAAAGAAACGCCTACTCACGAAATGGCGAAAAAGAGCCCGAGTGGAGCAAGCCTTAAGCAAGGATCACGTAAAAAGAAGGTGTGTTTGTTTTTGTTGTTTTTCAAATAACCTAGTAAGTTCAATCATTGGAAGATTGTTTTGTTTTATAACCACAAAAAATAGTAGTGTTTTGCATATAGTGCAGCATGCAAAGTAATATGTTCCCATGGAGCAATAATTAGTAAGTTTTGCAGCAATTTTATGAAAATTATAACAACTAGTTTAGAAAAAATGTTAGTAGAACTATAAATAAATCATTTATTTTTTTTTTCAGCGATCCGGTTCCTGGTATAACGTAAGTTAATATTTGTTCATGAATCTTTTATTTCTCAACTAAATTTATATCTATAACAATAAGTGTTGCGGTAATTACAGAAAAACTCCTAAAACTTGTATGGCGTTTTTTTATGTAGGCAATTAGATCAGAGTTTTTGACCAATACATTTATTTTGGTGGCAAAGCTGGTGTTAAGTATGTCGCTCTATTTTTATAGGTTGGTTCTTTGTGAAAGAAACACGTGTAGCCCGGGGCATAAATTTACTTGCGCTTAAGACTATATGTTTTATATGTATGCTAATATGTAAATGCTGAAGAGAGTGAGTGTTTGCGACAGATCTTCGTATTACACCACATGTCAGCCAATGCTTTGTTACGAGTTCACCGATTAACAGCTTATTTATGTAATTTGTTGATTTATATTTTACGTTTTTTCAACACGCGATTATAAAATTTATTTCTTCTACAATGATAAAAGGATATAGTCAGATTAGCGGCAAGTTGGTGGTATACAAATAAACACATTAACCGGAAAGCCCTAGCTTTAGCCTAGTGGTAACTTGATGGTTTCTGTTTCAAAAGCAGTTGCACAGAATGTGTATCAAATTGTATCTAGAAATTTGTTAGTTAATGGTCACTGACGATGAATCGCACGATTCACAGCATAAAATCCCCGTTTACTGCTGATCGATTATTGCCTGTAAACAAGTAGTCATCAGCTTAAAGGAAGTGAGTTCGACGATGCTGGTTGAGCTGTCAATGGGTTGATGATATGCTGTTATATTAACTTTGAATCTTTAAACCGTCGTTGGTTGTCTCTGAATTAACTTGCGTAGGTTAAATGTAAATCTCTGTTTCCCAAAAAGTTTTTAAATTATGTTATGTACAGCTTTATCTGTTTAATAAGTTTATTTCAAAGGCCAATTTTATTTAACAAAATGTTTGCCCTCCCACAGGTTTTGGATTAAAATGTTAAGAAAGTTTTGGAAACTGAAGGATCGGTTATCTTGTTAAATTTTTTTGACTATCAAAGAGTGTCAGAAAATATGTCTTACTTTACAAGTTAGAAGTCAAATTAGTAGAAGATTTTTGATGCTGAGCAGAATTTCTTGAATCATTAGCCAGAAAAACAAGTTACGCTTCTTTATTACTACTTAACGTTACTGTTTATGGGTGCTGTTTTTCTCTTTCATAGCTGTTTTGTTACGCAGTCATTTAAACCGTCGGCTTGAAAACACGGGACGGAAAAACGTGACAAAATGTCATATCTTTTTAGCACATCAAGTTTAGTGATGAAATCCCTTGTTCAACGCTAGGCTTCAGCACAAAAATCTTAGTGTAAACCAGAAAAAGTTCGTGTATTTTTTTTTCTTTGTACCTCAAAACTCACAGGGTGCCAATAAATTTTTAAAGTTCAAAATCTCAGGAAAGTGTTGACACCAATGTTTTTAACATTAGAACTCTACAATATAAATCAGCAGGTTGAGCCATTGTAAAGTTTTATATACTTCCCGATGTCAGTGCCTAGATTTATACAACACCACGGGCCATATAGAAAGGCTTTCTCGGTCAAATTTGATCCTTAGACTGTAATTAGCCATTATCCCAGACCTAGACCCTAACGTCGTATGCGGACGTGGACAAACTAGATGATCGAAGATGTGTAATATTATAACTTTTTGTAAAATACTAAATTGTAAGTAGCTTTTTCGTATTTAAAAATGGTTTATTTAGGTTGATTGTCGTTGTATATGCGAAATCTAATACTTTTCATACATAAAACCTATTTTTTGCAAAGCATAACATCGCTATTTCTGTTATTGTTTTTGGCGGCATGAACCTAATTTAAACTGCACACCCAGAGGACAAACTTTTAGGCAGGTCAAATTCTGTTATAGTTTGCGTTTTATTGTTGCAGATAATAGCTGGAGACCGTAACAATTAAGCCAGTGCCTAATGCTACTCACTGCAATACTGGTTCATAAAATTGATTGCGTATGGCATAGGCGCCGGGCTTTGAAGAAGCTATTACATTAACATTCATGTGAAACTTATTCTTCAAACTTAAACAACCAAACCAGGGCTTCTCAACTTGGTGTCCATGGACCCCAAGTGTCCATAGTGACCTATCGAAGAAGTCCACAATCACATACTTTTGTGTAATATGTTAGTTTTGTTTGCTGAGCGGCGATAAAGTTCATGCTGTTTAAAAAGAACCGTAGCTTTGCAAATATGCGTTTTACTTGTGTCTGCTGAGAGTCCATAGAGTTATCTGAATTGGCATTGCAGTCCACTGATGAAATCAAGTGGAGAAGCCCTGAATAAACCCAATCGTTACAAAGTCACGAAAAACACGAACATTGAACATTGTAGCGCTGCCTGGTTTACCTACTCCACTTTGAATATTTCTTTCTGGTGAAACACAAATATTCTGTTTGTGCCCACTTCTGGTTTGATAAATCTTCCGGAGAATAACATTCTAACAATATAATATATAACATATACGATAATATATGTATTCGATATTCTACAATGTTCATGTTCTCCCGTAACCGCGAATAGATTTAAATTTCGCAATAAATTCCAACGATTTTTTAAAATAATTGCATCCAAATTTAAGACCTGGACAAAACTAACCAAAATAAATCTGAGAATCATAATGTGCAGGACATACTACAAATCATAACCCCTATATGTGTATTTAGATAAAATTTAGGCTATTTTATGTTTTCTTCGGGATGTATTGCCCCATATGTGAAATATTGTCAAAATCTACCCCTTTTAAGATCGTATTATTTCTTGCTGAATGAAGCCAACAGATTTAAAAAACTCGGACAGCTAAATAGCATTTGTTTTAAAAGTCTTATAGTATAAGAAAAATTTGCCCAAATTTGGCCTGCGCAATATTGTTAGTGTGTAGTATTTATGGAAAATATAGCCGAACAAAGGTATATATTGTTAAAGAAAAGAAGAAACGGTATTATTTATTTCTGCCAATGTGCATTTTTCAAGGTGTGTCTGTGTGTGATTTAACCAAATAAGAAATGTGGCTGTTGGTATCTGACTGGTGTATGATTCATTATATCAATCAAATGATTTAGGCCAGTGTTTCTTGACCTTTTTGCCACCGTGCAAAAATTATCATATTATTTTTCAAATACATATTCAGTGAGACAACATGAGAATACAAAAGTTGACTCTTAATCGCGCGTAACGCGAAAACAATTTTGTTTTTTTGTTTGAATTGGGACCAGGCACCAAAAAAATGCTCATGCTCAAAATGTTGGTTTTCATCGAGGGTATTTTGACAAACATGTAGTCAATACATTAGTTCCACAGTTGTAAGGCTGCGTAGAAACCACGTAAAATGGCGCCCGAAGCGCAAAAATTAAACATTGCGTTAATTGTGTTTTAAATGGTGTGATAACAAACAATGCAATGCGTTACTGAAAATAGAATTTAAAATTCGCGCAAAATATCTTGTATTTCCCGGCACTAACCAATTGTGGTAAATAAATGACAGGTTCGCGCGAAGCTCAAAAGCATTTCGCAGTTTTGTGTGAAAGTTCGCCGAAACGCAGTTTATGGAGATGGTGGAATGGTGCCCAACCCCTATGCACATTTTAGTATATTTCCTCAAAGACTAAGTGCCTTTGATTTGCGTGTCGCGCAAACTCGTCCTGCAGCTTAATCTAACAAACGGGACAGTAGACAGAACTACAGAGAAACAAACTGTTCAAAATTTAGATTATCTCATGCGTTAACAAATCATACAAATGTCAGTATTATTAGAATAATAACCATTGTGCGGTCTACTTTCAGGTGATACCAATTTTTGTTTGAGTAAATCTATTTATTTGTCCACTCGGCTGTAACTGAACTGTTAAATAAAGTTGTCTAGGTTGTTTTTGGACATGACAGATACGGAATTCAATGGTGATTTGCCTGTTGTTAAAGTACCGGTTGATAACAGCGATGACATCAATCACACACGTCGCTCATTGCTCCAACTTCCTGTAATATCACCCACACGTAGTTTGTCGGGGAATTTTTTGAAGAAAGAGTCTTTTTCTGAATTGACCATCCCGAAAAATTTTGAAATCGAGTATGACAGTGACTCAAGTTGGATTAGTAACATCACTAGTAATGACAGCGAAATCACCCCAAACGAAACCAGTCGGGATTTTGGCACCACAAACGAAAAACTAGTCTATGAAGAAAGGGTGTCCCGTAAAACTGTAAAACACAGTTTGAAAAAAATGCGTTTAAAGCTGAGGTCAAAGATGCATTTCTCTGATGTTGACTTAGCCCTTGACGGCGAAGATGTCTTGTGTGAATGGAAACCTAATAATGTCCAAGTAGCCGATGCCACCTCGAAATCAAGTGTAAAACGAAGTAAATCGAAACGTGGAATGCGATCCAAAAAGTTTTATTACAACGCTTTAAAAAAATCCGATTTTAAGGTAGCAACCCTAATTATTCAGCATTACGATTTTAAGTTTAAATTCAGAATCAATTTTTTAAACATTGCGCGTGGTCGTCAAATTATAAATGCATCTATTATCACAAGGTCCGCTGTTGGTTAAGTTACTGCAAGAACACTCAAATATGCATGTTGCTTGTTTCTATTTATTTTAATTCGATTCCAATTTTTATGATAGCAGGTGAGTGGCACTTCGTTTTCACCCTTTCTTAATGATGTTTTGGAGGGAGTTGATAAAGTAGGTTCGCATGGCGTGAACTTAATCATCATAAGACATTGGTTAAAAGAAGAATTTTGATCTAAGCCAGGGATATGCAAGCTTTTTCGTGTCTGGCTAGTTTTTTTTAATTTTTAAATGTTGACGCGGAAAACAATAGTTTTACATGAAAACCAAACAAAAAAACGTTTTGTGTAACTGAATTCAGGTTTTTGATTTTTAAGTACCATTCAACAAACAACTTTAAGTAAAATATATTTCATTGCTTCAGTAACAAGTCCAATCTATAGTCACCCTAACTTTGGCGCATATTGACTTGATAAGATGAAGGGCGCGCAATAATTAAATATTACCTACCGACCTAACGGTCATATTAGCAATACTAATTCAGAAAGTTGATTTCCTATTTGTTGTATATGACCAGTTTCTAAACAAAATAGTATTTTTAACCCAACATTATTTAGCTACAAGTGACAGTTAAATTTATCGATGGCCGTAGTCCGAGTGTGCGCCAGGTTTCTCTCCCCCGCCCCGCTTCACGATATTGCATTTTGATTTCAAGGTGCTTCACACCGAATTGCTGAAATCTATCAAATCCCTGACATGTCTTTTTTGCATTATGATTACCTTAATTGGTTGTAATAGGTGTACCGTCACACCCTAAGCTTACTCGTTGGCTTCCCATTAAATAGTAAACCTATTTTACTCATAACTCCAACCCTAAAGATATCTGATATGAATTTGTGCACGTTTGCTTGTTTTTAGGTTGATTTGCTAGCAAGTTTTTTATTTAAAAAACAGCTTGCGTGAACGCGCTTTATTGTGATATTTTTGTTCGGTAGTATATTACAAATATTGGTAATATTTAAAGTAAGGCACAATTACACATTCTGTACTATAAAAGTGAATCAAACGCGTCCGTAGTTTTAATTACACGTGAAACTTCAACGTCAACCAACTATATTTTTTTCCAAAATTATTTTTAAATTTGTCACCAAAATATTTAAATATAGTATTAGTCTAATAGAGAAGTAACTTAATTTTTTGTCTATTAGTAAATTCAACTTGAATAAAATTACTTTTAAATATACTAATCGTTATATATTTCACTTACTTATTTGTAGTTCAAACCATAAAGTGTCTGTTTTCTACAGGTTCTCAGTCCATCGTACAAGCAGAAAAATGAAGATTTTCATAAGTTTTTTAAAACTCTTCCCGAAATGGAGAGATTACTTGTCGGTAAGGCAACGCCGTGTTATACGCTCTTTTTAGACTGGGAGTAAGTCACTATATGGTCGGTATCTTTAATCACTTAACCTCAGTATATTAGACTAATCAAGAATTTAAAATGTTTTCTAATCTGCACAAAAGCGTAGGTAATGATCTATTACATTTCACTGATCTTACAATATTTTTTTTTGTCTTTAGACTACTCTTGTGCTTTGGTAAAGGACATTCTTATACAAGGAAGGTTGTACGTGTCGCAAAACTTCGTTTGTTTTCACTCTAAATTTCTCAAGCTTCAAACCGCGGTAAGTGAGTCCCCATGGTATTACACAAAATTCACTAAAATGTTTGAAAATCAAATTTTGTCCCAGCTTTCTTTAAATATAATACATTAGCATTTTCATAGTCGGCGTGTGCTTTGCTTTAGTTGTAAAAATTAAAAACATTCCGCTATTTTTCAGCGAATATTTTTATTTTTTCATCTTTTGGTAAAACATTGCCAACATGTATAACCGATGTTCTTGAATGTTTTAAATCAGCCCAGTTTCTTGTTTTTTGTTATAATTGGCTTCGTGGCTTGCATATGAAAACATTCCCGGTAAAAGTATATGGTACAAAATAGGCAACGTTAGATAGTGCTTTGCGTAGAATAAAATTAGACAATATTTTACTATTGCGCATTGTAACACGAATTTCCTGGATTAATTGAATTGATCGTTTTATATTTTATCACAATAGAAACATTTTCGTTACATATTACAAACAACTTTTTTATTTTTTCACTAGATCCAGATAAGCTACAAGGATATTACATCCCTTACCAAAGAAAAAACTGTAAAGGTTATCCCAAACGCCATTCAGTTTCAAACCATATTGAGAGGAAAATTAACTTTCACCAGTTTCACGGCACGAGATCGAGCCTATCAACAAATTCTTAAACTATGGCAACTCAGAGATGAGGTTTATATTGTACATCTGTGTAAAAATTAATATATTGTACAACTGGATAAATTATAATTTTATTGTTTATGTAATGATCTATGACTATTCCATCGTTAAACCCAAGGGTAGTTTTGTTAGATGTAAAAATAAAGAAAAAGGTATTCAAATTTTAAGCGCGATGCTTAGTCTATAAAAATCGTTCAATTATTGTATGCCTGAAAATGTAAAATTTACTGCAGTATTTTTAGAAACAGATTTTATTTTAATCGTTCAGAAGTACTCTTATTGTTTAGTTTACACAATTGTAAACTATAACGTGTGCGCTGTGTGTTAGTTGTAAATCTTATCTGTATACAACTATTCTTAGCCGATGACTCCGCAGGAGCTTTGGGGTAATATTCGCCACCAATATGGCAACAGTCTTGGTTGTAGCTCTGATGATGATTATGTGAAACCAGAAAACAAGTCTTTGAACTTTTCGATTGGTCAGTGTTTTGTCGATTTATCTTTGTAGTTTATTTGTTAATTAGGTATTTTTATTTCACTATAATGCCATTACAACAATGAAATTTAATTATTCTCCATTATAGTTTTAGTGTAATCTTACTAAATATGTTTTACTTAGGCGGTGATTCAGTCGATTCTTCTGCAAACGGCTCGAAACGTCGACACAAGAAAAAGAACCTGCAGGTATGCTTACGGCATTGACGCAATATTATATATTATGCAATGTACCTCAAAAGATTTTACCTCGTTTGCTTTTTTTTGCTTACGTACCAAAAGGAGTTTACCCTTTAAGTTGTGATTCAAAATCGGAATTTTATCAGGACGGCCGCATTTAAGTGGCGAAGGTCCTGGCACTGCAGATGCTTTAAGCGTTACATAAAAATACATTCAGAAAATTACTATACGACTACCGGAAGTTTACCTATTTTTGCAAAGTATTATACTGCGTGAATACGCCAGAGTAAGCTGCTAAATGTGGAGAATATTTTACATGTTATACCGCAGCGGCGTTAGCAGTGCGAAAAAGTAACCGATAGCTTAAGTTGTGTAGCTAGTTATTCCCCTTTAGTTTGCTTACCCTAATCTAATCATTTTTCACTACTCCAAGGACTCGTATTATTTCTTGTTGTAAATATTTTTCCGACAGCAAGCTGTTCCTTCCAACCGTGCTATGTTGAACCAAATATCCCCGGTTAACGGTAGCAGATTACTATTGGACAGCGACAGGCTGGCATCCATCACCGACCATTCTACCGGAGACGAAAAATCGTCGCTTCGGGTTCCTACTGTTGTAATTCATGTTCTTTGGTGTTATACTGTATATATTATAGTATGAAATTTTAACATATAACAATTTACCAATCAACTGAAGCACTTACGGGTTTACTAAAGTTTGATCGTTTTTTTTTGCACAGGGTTCAATAGACGAAACAGAAGACTTATTTAAAGACGACGATGATTCGTTGCCACTGGGAAATGACTATGCGGCAGAAGAAGATGATTCGGAAGAAATTGGTGCGTGTGAATTTAATTATTGCCAATATTGTCACCAATGTTTTGGGTAATTCTAAATATTGGGTTTAAAACGTACGGAGCTTTGGTGACTTATCAAAGATCTTTGTTGAGGAAAGGCTAAAAAACACAAACTTGAATGACATTATAACTCGTGCTCATCAACCTTGTTGTCACTTGCGGCACACTGACAGAGAAAATGACACCTGCAAAATATATGCCATTCGACCAGTAGACAATAGACATGGGCAACTATCCAAGGCAGTCCTATTAGCAAAATAGGCATTTTTCAAAGAAATGCTTCGAAGACACAAAAAATACGTATTACATTTCTTTATCTTATATTTTTTATCATATAATGCGCATATTCCATACGGTCGAAAAGCCGTAAACATATCCCGTAACACAGCGACACACCGGAAATGGACTTAACAGCACGCCGGTTGCGGGACACTGTTATAACTCACGAATTGTGTTATTGAGTTAACTGAAACATTTACAGACATTTATTAAAGTATGATATGTCCTTTAAAAAAAACCTTGCGAGTTTGTTTTCAGGTGGGCCATACTTAAGCATTCGGTATGTTTTAGTTTCTCTCAATAGCTGTTCTGTCACTGTTTCTCGACGGTAATTGACTTCTGTACCCGAAATACGTCACTATTATAAGTATATTAAGGCAAAAATAGTTTTATTATTGTTAAATTGGCCTATTTATTTTAAATTATAAATTAGCGTTGAGTTTTTGCATGATAAATCTTTTTATTTTTACATAGGTCCTGCTGATTATGTCATCGAACCTTTCAAGCGAACCTACCTGCAGCAAAACTTTAATGTTTCTGCTGCTCGTTTATTCGATACTATATATGGTGATAACTGTCCATTCTGGAAAAATCATTTGAGCAAAGAAGCAAACGGTAAAAATTATGATATAAATCAGTGTTTCTTAAACTCGTAAATTCACTCTTCCTTAAAGGTGAATGATTCGCCCAGGGTAAATTAAATTATGTAACAAAAACTTGCAAGCAATACAAGAGAAATGCCGGTATATGGACCTAAAAAAATTAGCGTTCTCTTTGCTTACCAGGTGCGCTACCACGGTTAAAGAGGGTTACAGGTGAACCCTGACGTAAAAAAGTAACACTGGTCTACAGTACACAATATATAGATATACAACTTATCACATTAAGTGTTAATAATATTATAAATGCAACAAGCTAAGCAACTTGTTCTTATGCATACTAAATGCATTTAAGAACAGATTTATCAAGCGAAAAGCACTGAAATCTGTCAATGTTTGATTGAAGTGGCACATAAAATATGATTTAATCTCAATTTAAAAAAATGCCTAGTTAAGTTTGTGAACGTCTCTATTGCAATCATTTTAACTGTGTTTTTTTTTGAGTGATTCTAAGTATTCTGTTGAACAATTTTGTTATTAAAACATAACGGATTACTACGTTTACTACCCTGCTGAAGGACTAAACGTTATCGCAAATTGTTTTCTTATCGTTTCGTTGCTCGCGTTTTTTCTGCCCTTTTTCCTTCGTGTCTTTTCCGTTTGTTGTACAAGCGTTCAGTGTCATTCACCCTGAAGAAGGTGGCTTGCATAGGTTGCCGAAACGTTGGTCAAGAATTAATATCACCAGAGGAGCTGATTTTTGATTTGTATTACTATGTCTGGTAGCAACAATTTATATATATTTTTGCATTTGAGTAAATAGAATTCTGTAGTAGAGGTGACCGTGAGCGAAACGCTGTTATAATTAATACAGTTCTTTACAATGTACATGTGTAGATATTTGTACGCATATTTAAATATTTATTCATTTGTATATAAAAACCATGCTTGATTGTAGGAGATTACTGATGGAAAGTGACATACTGGTATCCCTCACAAGCCAAATGCAAAATTAGTTTTAAAAACATTTGTCTAGTACAGGGATTCCCAACCTTTTTGCGATCTCGTACCACTTGGACCCTTTATACTGCCACGCGTACCACTTCTTGTAAAACAACTAATTTGCTCGAATCATATTTTAATGTATTTTTAGCTTACAACTAGCATTACTCAACGGTATTTGCAGCTTAAGCTATAAACAGTAGATTATATCTATTAAGATCAATCATTTGACTTAATTAACGCCCACTGTCCCACAGCGTTGTACGCTTTTCAAAGCAACTGTGCTCCTTGTCGACAATTGAAATGGCCTGTATTTTGAATATCGAATCCGAAACAACAGGAATAGTTACGTAACAATAAGAATGGGCTTCGGGGAAAAATATTAAAAAACAGAAGCTACTCGCGTACCACCCGAAAAACCTCGCGTACCACAGGTTGGGAACCCCTGGTCTAGTATGTTGCAGTAAACTAAATGTATTAAATTTTTAAGTTTTAATTTAAAGTTTGTTTGTTTGTATTGTATTGTATTGCGTTTATCACAAAGTATCCAATGTTACTATTAAAAAGTAGCCCAAACGGACGACTGGTTACGATAATATGACTCCTAATACATTATATATTTTTTTCGTCCAGAAATTAGCATCTGCAAATGGGTAGAGGCCGATGGTGGCAACCGAAATCGCACGCTCGACTACATCTTGTCGCTAAGCAACCCTCTCGGTCCGAAGACGTCGCGGGTAACCGAGACCCAGGTTTGCAATTTTATTTAAAATGTTTTATATTTGTTGGGTTTAGAATGTCGGAAAAAATATTTGAATTGCCAGTAGGGGCGTATCCAGAAATCTTGACAGGGGGTTCGGAATTGTGAACTTAGGGAATTCCCCTTTTTCCGTCTGACGTTAATGAATAATGACGTCATAAATAGTGACGGTATGACGTCATAAAAATGGCGTTTAAAAAAGCGATTGTAATTACGTCATAAACTGAACAAAAGACAATCAAAAACCGCCAATTAACCTCCAACAAAAGCGAAACCTTTAGACGCCAAGCGAACACGTGCGACGTGCGTCGTCAACGCTCCTGCCAGGCGCCAGCTGCGAAACCGTCAAGTGTGCAATATTTAACTTCAGGCGAAAAACTTGAAAATATGTGATTGATTTTGGTCATCAGCAGTGCAGTTTCCTAAGTTACATGTACGGGCCTACGCTAAATTACAAGCACGTTTTCAGCTAAAATACAAAATTCGGCAAAAATACAAACTCCGGTTGAGGCAAAATAAGTTGCGTCAATTGCACACTAAAAACGTGGTCTTAGAATATGCTCAAAGAATAATTTGGCGGTAACTAGCATTACATAAAATTGGCAACTTTGAAACGAAACAACCTTTAAAGAAAATCTGCTTCAGTTAAAAAATGCCGTTGTTACATCAACATCAGTTATTAGCGCTAACAGCGAGGAATATTACCTTTGCCTAACTCTACGTTTTTAGCCAGAAAAAGGGAAGGCTTGACTTAGCGTTGTCGATGGTCAAATGCACACTTGCTGATCAGCCAACCTGAACCAATAACGAAAGGCGAAAGAGAAGAACTATCCTGCGTTTAATATAAGGTCGACCCCTGTGTAAACAGAAGACGAAAAACGGCGTTTTGCATTTTGGTTTTACATTAGCTTAAGACGCGTTTAAAATTGAAAAGAATTATATTAAAAAAACGTAAAACGTTTCCGCTTCGGACAGTGAGTTAAACCCTGATAAAAACGAACAAAACACGATGATATCACTTACAAAAATGGGTACACGACCGAATGCCAGTCCAAACATTTAAAAATATAGGCATTCCCTAAGCAAAATGGCTACACACAATCTGTTAATACTATCGCATTTCTTTTTTTTGCTTTTACACTTTGGCCACACCGGCACACCACGGTTGTTAAGATGATAATATCGCATTTCTATGATATACAGGTTTTGTACAAGGGTAGTCAGGAAGGCTGGAGCTACGCTGTTGATTGTAACGCTAAGATGCATGGTGTTCCATACAGCGAATATTTTATCACCATCATGAGATACAGTATAAGAAGACTGACGAAAACAAGCTGTGAACTGAGGTGTCCTATTATTTAGCTGTTGTTTCGGTGATTTTGGAGATGAAAATACCGTTTATTTTTTTGTAGCTTGTCAGTATTTAAAGTTGTTTGAAAAAAAGAGTTAAGCTATGACTTATGTGTATCGTTGTTTTAGGGTCTCCGCAGATATCAAGTTCATCAAAACGCCATGGGGGCTGGTAAAAAATTTCATAGAGAAGAATTGTCACAGCGGAATCGAGGAAAACTTTAGTAAATTAGGTTAGTGCCGCAAAAGGATTTACATGGTTTGTAAAAACTTGAAATAAAGTGAAGCACATTTTATTTGAACGCTTAATATCAAGAATAGGTAACAAAATTAAAAAATATCTCACATTTGTAATGTATTTTTTTTTCAAATTTATGGTTTAACGTTTTTAAAGAATCGAAAATAGCTCTTCTTGCGTAAATATATTCGCGTATTCATTGTACTACAAAAAAAGTAAAAATAGCGTAAAAGACAAGGGGGTTGCAACGTTAGATAAAAGTTTGAGGCGACACTGTACTACTACTGGTAAATACCCTATTATGCCTGGGCAACAAGGAATATTTTGTCGGATATTATTTAATAAATAAACTACATAAAACAGAACAACAAATATGCAGAATTGTACCGTACTGACACTTTTTGTTAACGTAAATATATTTTTCCGAAAAGTGCTAAACGATAAAGTTAACTACGTATAAGATTATGTTTAGGTATGTAATTTTTTACTTTTGCTTTTTATATTGTTAATAGGGCCTGAACTAGAGGAGTATTTTGAAGTTAAAGAACGTCGTATTCCGTCTCCACCTTTGTCTACACTTGACGCTTACCCTAGGTTAAGAAAATCGATATCAATCGACAAAAAACAACCAGCACATACCAGCGAATCAGCCATGCTTGAAGAAAATAAAAAAGGTAACGGAAAAAAATGCTTCTTTTTATTTCAAGTATAATGTTTTTTTTAATTTTAATCTTTATTAAGATTTCCCGACGCTTCCGAATGGTATCTCGAGAGCTAAAACTCTTACAGAGGATCACATAATAGCAGCTCCTACCACGACTCCCCTGGCTCACCCCTCACACCCTGACCTCAACAATAACGGCACCCTAGTTCATTCTTCATCGAAAATGCCCGGTGATAAACCGTTTCGTCAAAGATGGCGGCACGGCGCTATTCTTCTTATGTATGACGATTGTTTTGGTTGTTGTCATTTTTACGAAATTTTCATTTTGAGCTCAAAATCGTTTTTTGTTTAGATTTGCAATGCTCATCTTTAGTAATTATTCAATGTATCAGCGATTAAATTCTCTTGAGCTAATTCATGCTCCAAGCGAAGAGAGAACGCAGTGGAATAATCTACCGAAACCTACCAACAGGTAAAAAAACAATGCGGGGAAAATCGTATTAAAAAAATGTTTTAACGCCTCACTTGAAGTACTGGAATAATTTATAAGATCGTTTACGAATGTTCATAAAAGCATATTTCAGTTTATTCTTACCGGTATAGTCTCGAATCTGACTGTTAATGTAAACTATACAGTGTTTAGTGACCTAACCTAAGCCAAAAGTCCCGTGGTTTGGTATGATTAGTTTTAAGTTAGGGTTCCGTAAGCTTGATATGTTTTAAAAAGGTGTCCGTGACTAAAAAAGGTCGGTAACCCCTGCTCTAGCTCTAGCATATTACAAAAACAGCAATAACAGTAATCTAACATTTGTGCTTGTAGTAGAATCTATGGAATGCCAAATGAAAGCGGAGAAACACTCAACCCCAGGGTTCTCAACTTGCTCGAACGTCGAATCGCTCATCTCGAAGATCTCGTCAAGCGTCACGTGACCAATACTGAGGACAAGTGGCGGCACCTAATGACCAATTGGATGTCGCTAGAACAGAAGGTTTGTTAACCCGGTTTAGTTGATTCTCAACTTCTTTTTTTTCTGTTGTTCACGGAAGCTTTCCAAGTAATACGCAAGTAGCTTTTGTTTTATTCAATATTTCAAATCAAGAATCGCAACAAATTCATGTTGGGGGAGATAAAATAACGCTTTCTCCTTGTTTCGGTTGAATGTATTGGCTGAGCGGCGTTAATGACATTCGATTGCTGGGCTCGAGTTCCGAATAGTGACTGTTAGAAAAGCAACCACCAGTATAACGACTGCCGCAACAGCGACATCACTATATTTTTGCAATAGTTGGATTTTTCGCAGAAGTGCAGAAAATTTTTACACAATGTGCGCAAAAATATGTACGCGGATATTTTAAAATGCCTTTGAAAATGGGCGCACTTTTTTTCACAATGTACGCACATTTAAATATGCCTCCCAAAATGTGCGCACTTTTTTCAGAATGTGCGCACATTTTTAAATGAAAAAACTCTAACAAACTCTAAGATGTCCACACATTCTTAAAAGCATTTTAAAATGTTCGCGTACATTTTCACATGCACATTTTTGCGCATATCGTGCAAAACAACGCCAGGTCCCCTGTTTTACATGTGGAAGATATTGTTAAATCAGGATGGTTTCGTACAATTTCTCCCCATTTGCGGTGGATTAACATAGGGTGTAAACAGCATTATCCGCCCTGGAGGTTAGAACGTTATATCGACCTTTGGGTGGTTTACGGAAAATAATCCCCAGGAGCATAAAAATGGATCCACGAAGGTAAAAAGCGAAGGTAAAAATTTCCTTTTCAGTTTACAATGTAACGACTTATCAGGATATTCACTTATCTTACAAAGGGAACACAAACACGAAAACACCAACAATTAAAACATCAGTCTGCGACCTTGTGAACATATTTCATTTTGACCGGTCAGTAAAGTTGCTATCGTAACAGTGGCTGTTTCAAATGAATCGCTATCGTGAGGTCGCTCTACTGACGGCCGCCGTTCTAACAGTCGCTATCCGGCCCGGATCCCCTATTGTGTACGTTTGACTGGTAATGGTAGTTCTTCGGTAAAGTGCTTTTTTTCTTGTTTATTGACTATAATAATTACAACATAACAAACTAAAAAGTATTAGTACAGCACTGGATACATCAAGTATTGTTACTGCAATCCAACAAAATCGGGAATAGTTGCCATTACCACAGTGCGTGAAAACCCTTTTTAATACATCGATGATATTAAGTTTGCTTAAACAGCGACTTGATCCAAATCTCGCGTATTTTTATTATTTTTATACTCTGGTTTTCACAATACTTCTTTCATCAGATATAATTTACCGTCATGCTTGGATCGACCCTTCAAAAATATTAATCTTGTTAAAAGTTTACGTGTGGGTATTTCAAATTTTGCGCATTATCGAGAATAAAAAGCACCATACTAAAAACTAAAAGTGTTAACGCCAAGTTAGCATTCTTGTCGGATATTTCTTAGGCTGTTTTTTTTTAATTTAAACTGTTTTGTGATGTTTTCTAATACTATATAACTTTAATAAACTTAAGTTTGAGGTGATACGCAGCAATAAGACTATATATTCATATGTTTATTTAAATCATAAGCCACATGCTTTTACGAGACACTGCGATTCCATGTGTTGTTGGGCGTGTTAACCACATACTATAAAATAATTCGAATACATGTTGATCAACGTTCAGGATATTAGTTATTTTACCAAAATTATTTCCTGTGTATGTTCTGTAGTATAACATTTGATTTCGTTTGACGCTCCATTTTTTTATTAAGGTGGAGAACTTGCTATGCAAGCTTGACTCGCCTCCCAATAAGTAATGGGCGTTTGTTGTCAACCTTGGAGAGGTTCTGGTCATTGGCGAGGCTGTCCCATAACTTCGGTTTTTCCTCCGGCGATATAAGTCGCTTCACCGCCGAAGGTTTCTGTGCTCTGTGTTTGACGTCACACAGCTTGCTTGTGCTTCTACTTTTACCTACGATCCAGTTACTTTTTAAAACGCGCAAAGCATTCCTTGTGTTTATTTCAAGTGAGCTGTTATCGCTGTATTTTTAATTTATTTTATATTTGATAAATAAACTGTTTTTTAGTTAAATTATTCAAAAATTGACGTGGTGTGTGCTAAGTTCTTTGTAAACCTTAGCAGCATTTTTTACTTTGTTGTTGTTCAAGGCCTTTAACAGCATGCCGCGAACTCTGTTTATTTGGCTAGATACTGTAATTTTATTAGGCGTCCTAAAAATTGAAGATGTTAAATATTTCCTCTAATGCCTCGGTCGACTTCTGATGAATTAATACTTTTACGCATGTACCAAGTGTTTTTATTTGAAAATCAGTATCAAAGCAGTGCTGTTTTAGTCCGATAGTTCACCGTATTCGTTGGTATTGAGGTTGTGCTACAATATGTTGGCAGTGTATTACTTAACCTCGGATTGTAAAAACCCTTGAGAAAAGTCGCAATCTTATAATTACTTTGCAAATGGTACATGTAAACAAAAATGCATGTACTGAAATTGATAGCTTGATTAGTTTCACTGGTAGAGTTTAGCCAGAATTTGCTATTAACGCTTCGAATGTTGTTCTTGATTGCCTCTGATAGTATAAAAATTACTAGCCTAAAAAAATCAACCCCGAAGTGCAAACACTGCTTTTGTTTTTGCATAAATGCAAAAAAGTCAAACCTTGGTTGGATTTTATGTATTGTGTTTATACCAAACTTCCTATAACAAAACAAAAGTCCGCTTTTCCTGATTCAGTTGAAGCTTGAGCGATCGTTTCTAATTTTTACGTTTTGTGCTTATTTCACAGCTGTGAATTGTATCGAATCTGTTATGCAAGCCACGTTTTGGGCTCTTTATGATAAAATAATGTCAACGAATGATTCCCACATTAGATCATTTTAATATTCTACTTGCTGTGTACGTTTAACGTAAACAATTTATTTTAAACAACAGAGCTGGCCAAATACTTCAATGTTTGTTTTTAAAAGTTCCAAGTATGTTGACTCTTGGATTTTTCCGCTTTTACCACTGCTTTCCATATGCTTATTACGTAGCAATTTTCTGATTGTTTAGTGTTGTCTTCAGTTTTGTTTTTCATAATTCTCTAGCGCAAATATACAAACATATTATGTATATGTATATATATATTTGCCTTTATATGTGTTGTGCAATATAAAGTCCAATTGGTATTTTGGCAAGGTGCAGTCGCTCTTGCACATTTCATTATGTTGTACTTCTGTATGATTGTAGTGATGCAAATACAATGAAACAAATGGGGTAATTTAGTTAATACTGTTTTTTTGTAATTTTCGTTTTGAATGCGCCCCTGCGCACCTCTGAAATCATTTTATTTTGTTAAAATTCTCAGAAAATGCAGTTTGCAACTATCCTTCTAAAAAGTATTGGGTTTACGTAGGACTTTAAAATTTTCAGACAAATGTTAGTGGATATAATATAACAAACGTATTCAAACCTCCTACAAAATTAAAGTTGTAACAGTACATGTTTAACAACTTCTCGCTACCAGTATTTGAAGAAATTGCGAATAAAAAGTTATTATAGATATTAATTAAAGTTAACTTAAAACGAATAATTAGCTTCACAATAGATTCTACAAAAACAAAACGCGAAAACACGTAATTGAAAACCACGGATAACCGTTGTAAAAGATATATATATTTTTTTTTTTTTATTAATAAAATAGATAGCGAAAAAACGAACAAGAAAAACAAATCAAAATAGTGAAGCTCTCAAGCAGCTAACGACCATTTACTTTTGTGTTTTGTCATACTTCCTCTTTTTCAAGCCGAATATCGCTCGGAAGTTTGCACAGAAGATAGCAACAGTAAAAAGCGTAACATAGTCGGGACAGTGTCGGCATATTTACATTGATAAATAACATATCGCGCGATATTCGTAGTTTAGTACCAGTATAGACACGTAACAGGACACAAATAAAACAAGTGGTACAGGGTTTCCGTAGCCTTTTTGCAAAAAGTACATTGGTTAGATTCGGTTTTACCAAACGAATAAAGGGAGTCATTTGTAACAATTGCGCCCAAGTTAAACTTTATCTGAAAGCTTCTCAGTTTGTTTTCGATTGTTGAATAGTAGACGTTGCGGTAAATTTTCTCCCATGGCAGACGTGCCCTCCCGCAATTTAAGGTCCAGTGCCATTTTAATTGAGCTTTTGGAGGAAAGATAATTGTTGTTTGTATTTTTTCGTAAACCGATTTGGTGGAGTTATACTGCTGGATAAATAATTTTAATGTTGGGGTTCTATACGAATGGGACGTTGTTGCGCTACCCGAATCCCATTCTTCTGGGAGACTCGATATTAATTTTATGAATTGGACAAAATCTGTGTTGTTAGGTGTAAAGTTAAATTTATTTACTAATGTGTCATATTGTAGATACTCGCCGTTTCTATTCAATAAATCCTGGTGAAAAATTATATTGGAATCTATAAGTGATGGCATAAAAAAAACATTTGAGCGGAATTTTACTTTTTTGTTTAGCCAAAGCGGACGGCTGTTTGACTTTGGATCTATAATTTCCAAGAGTTGTTTGCACGTCGTTATTGCGCAACGTAACGTTCGCATAGGAAGTATGCGCCTTGTGATTGAATTGTTTGTTCCTATGTTCCCATTAAGAAGCGCTTCTAATCTGTTACCTTGGATAAAGGGGCCTTCGATTTGTTTCCAATCAGCTTCCGCGTTTTCGTCAAGTAGTTTAGAGATCCATTTCGTATGTAAGGCTAACAAGTAAATATCTATATTGATCATTCCTGCCCCCCCATTTGCAATACTCGCACTCAAAGTTTCTCTTTTCACTCCCATTTGGACCCCCATAAGAATGTAAAGAGGATTCGTTTAACTTTTGAGATAAAGCATTTGGGTATATTAACCGGGACAACACTCATTTCAAAGGTTAAGATTGGAATCATGAGGGTCTTGATAACTGTTATTTTTCCGAGAAGAGAGAGACCCCTCGCGGACCAAATATTTGATACTATTTTAATTTTTTTCAGAAGTGGTGTGAAATTTTTTTCAATTAGCTCTGCGTCGTTACTCGAGCTAGTGGGAATTTCAACGCCTAAGTATTTGATAGTACCTGATGGCCATAGAAGTCCACTTTGTTCCATGGGTTTGTGACAGTTTTCACGATTTGTTCCGATAAAAAAGGCGTTTGATTTGGACATGTTGACCTTGCAGCCTGACATTTCGCCGAAGTCGTCGATAATCCGAAAGACTTCTGTAAAAGATAGGCGCTCGCAACTGTTCATCTGACTCACGCAACGCCTCTAGTGGTGGAAACCATCCCATTTGCAATCACTAGTTGCGCTATCCAGGTTTCATAGAGATCAGTGGTCACAGGGTGTCACTAAATCGATGACAGGGTGTCACCGAATCGGTGACAGGGTGTCAGTAAAAAGTCACAACCCCTGTTGTTCCAATTAGTGCATTGCATAGTTGCCATTCTAGATTATTTTAATCTAGATTTAGATGTTTTGGTTTGAATCTAGATGTAGGATTATACAATCTAGATGTTAGATGGTTTTTTAGATTATTATAAAAAAATATTGTATAATCTAAATTAGTGACAGATTCGCTATTGACGATAAATATTTCAGTAATTTCAAAAGTTGTTTTTTGCAAATTGAAAAAAAAATGATGAGATATAAAATCGAAATTTCAGTAACTCGTCATGTTCCGTGAAATGTTTTATAAAGCAGAAATCTTAAATCTAAAGCATCAAGCAAGTCCCTTATTGAATATTTTCAAAAATCTCTTTAGATTATTTTTTTAGATTTCTCCATAAAAATCTAGATGTTTTTAGATTATTTTTTTGGTAAATATAGATGATTACTGTGAGAAAAAAAGGCGCTCTTTCACTATTGTACGTAAAAATTAATAAAAAAAAAACTTTTTTCAAATGCCGCATACCACAACGCATATTGTTTGGGTTAGGGTGCGGGTTAGCGTTTGGTTGAGGGTGGGTCAAATTACTTGACCCACCCTCACCCAAACGCTAACCCTAACCCAAACAATATGCGTTGTGGTATGCGGTATTATTTTTTTTTTGCATAACTTTTCACGTACAATAGTGAAAGAGCGCCGAAAAAAATGGCAACTATGGTGCATTGGGCGCTGGTCTAGAATCCTACCACAGTGCTGAAACAATTATTAAAGCAACAAACAAGATTTGGATTAGTGTTTGGGTTGGGTAGGGTCCACTACGGAAAGTATGGCAAGTGCACCCGCGATTTTTTTCTCAACAGACTAGATCTGCACCCCTGGAAATTAAATATGCACCCGGTTTTCCTATATGTTATAAAAGCGGGATGCACTTTTGACCTCAGTTGCACCCGGTCACCCCAACTTTTTCGGCCGTGCACCCGCGAGATCTCGTCGAGATCCGCCATACTTTCCAAACGGGGGTAGGGTCAAGTATTATTATTTATTACTGCTTAAACCTACCCAAACACTAACTCGCACCCTAACCCAAATAATATTCGTTGTAGTAGAATTTCAGACCAACGCCGTTTTATGTGCAAAAATTAGGTTGAAAAAAAAAATTAAAACACTTTATTTTAATTAACCCAAGTCATTTGTTTAAGAGATCATTGCAACACTGGCACAGACCACCATTTATGTAAGTTGGGGGTTTACCTATAAAGCAGTATTTCCCAACCTTTTTGTTGTTTTGAACCCCTTTTCTGCTGTTTTGACACCTTTAGAGTATTGTACATAACAATAAATGAGATTTTAATCACATGCCACTTGGCAAAATTTTCATGTTTTTTTCTTCTTGCCCCCAGGCTGGAAACACTAAATTAAAGTTTTATTGATATAGCCTTAAACTTTATATCAACAGCTTTTGGATTTATTATTTGAAAAATGTCATTACGAAGTAAAACTTCATCAACAACAAATGAAAAAGAGATGCCAAATCAGGAGAGTTCATCTTATAAAAACGGTATATGTGTGTTATTATATTCATAGACTAGTTGTTTTACACTTTTGTGGGTATGTATTAGTCAGTCAAGAAAGGGGAAAGCATTATTATTCTTACAAAATAGAATGGTCGTTATGTAGCATTCCAGTGTTTATCCAAAATAAAATGTGACTTTCATAAAAAATAAAAAAAACAGAATATTGAATCCTATATATTTTTACTAAATTTTTAATCCCCGGTTTTGTTTAGGGGAGGGATTATTCCTAATAGACCCTACTAGGCGTAGGGATGTTCAGATTTAACTTTTTTATGAAAATTTATGTTTTCTGCTTGATTTCCCATTATGTGTTACATAAAAATCAGTTTCATAAATTTTCAGAACAATCGGCCACATTTAGGGGTCCCGCAGACGCCCCAAAGTTACCACACTAAAATTGCTAAAATATGGGACTTCCCCCAACACGATACTGTACGTTTTTCTTTAAAAACATAGAAACCTTGAAATTTTTATGTTAAACAAGCATTACTAATCTATTTTTCCAATTTTATGTAACTCAAAATGTACTAAAGCCCTACTCTACCCCAGCTTCAGAGCTGGCATTTAATTTATCAGTATCACATTCACAGTTGAATAAATGTAGCAAGGAAACATCAATGAATTACCTTAATCATTTTTTAGCCACGAGGTTTTTTTTTCTGGATTTGTTCGCCTCTGATCTTCAACAGCCTGCAGCAAGCTTGATTACCTTAATCATTTTTTAGCCACGAGTTTTTTTTTTCTGGATATGTTCGCCTGTGATCTTCAACAGCCTGCAGCAAGCTTGCAGGTGCGGAGGATTGTCGGTTAATATAGCAGCATAATCAGTGTTTAATTTTACCCCTCTTTCTGCAGCATCATTCACAACTTTAACAGTAGGCTGCGTACAAACAAATTTAATTCGTTGTAGCCACAATATGAGGACCATGAATCAGGAGAATGCCTAAGCCAATCACATTCCTGATTAGGGTTGGGCATTTGACCGGTCAAATACTCGTCAAATAGGTCAAATATTGGTCAAATACTATACACACTTTCAAAATGCAATTGAAGGTAAAAATCAACCTTGATTTTTACTTTAAATAAAATATATGAACGTTTTAGCTCAGGTATAATGGTTTTTAAAACTAAAACAATTATTTTTTAAACATTAATAATAATTTTTCCAAAACTATGACATCTTGCAAGCAACACTAGATATACCGTAGTAATTTTTACCACTACTTCAACCACTAAGTTAAGCCAACAAGTTTATTAACGAAATTTAACAAGTAAATGTATCAGTACACAAAACATTTTTACGCCTCATCAGAACTTTTGTCACTATCTGAATTTCCGAAGTCATCACCAGTATCTGAATCAGGATCCACTGGAGACAAAGGATTCGGTTCTTCAAAATTCCTAAGTAGCCTGAGATTGTGGTATACCCCAACCAGTTTGCCAACCGTTGATGTTTTAAGTCTGTTGCGATTTTTTGTGTGGATATTTCCCCAGACAGACCAGTTGCGTTCAGCACAAGCAGAAGAGCTTGCAAGTGAAAGTAGTATTTCAGCTACTTTACTCAAAATACAAGGGGCAAGGCCTTTCCACCATGAGCTAGGTTTAAGGCGGTTTGCTTTTACTGACGAAATTGCATTCCACAATATTTTTCTGGCAAATATGCCACTTTTAGCTCTAAAATTTCCAATTTGTGCAATTACTTCATCATTGCATGAGCTTCCTTTAAAATTTGCAATAGAGGTAATCACATCACATGCTTCATCAAACTCTTCATATGTAAGCTCCTGGCCTTGAAATCTCGGGTCAAGTAAGTATGCCGCATTGTGTGTCGGCGTCACTACTTGATTTTTACGGAACAAAATTCTTGCCTTTACATTTTCCTCTTCTAAGCATCTTAATGGGCTGGAATGTACAGCCCCATCAATGTGTTTTTGGATAGTTGAAAACTCTTGTCTAACATCAGACAATGTAGTCACATCACTTTCTAGTTTGTAAATAGAATCAGCAATTGGCTTAAGTAAATCTAAAAGTTTTGCATTTTTGGTCCAAAATACATCATTATCTAAAATATTATTCTGTTTATCTTTGGGACATGCACTTGATACTTCATCTTCTACAATTGCAGATTGCAGGGCCTTTTTACAGGTTTGCAGATTTTGAATGCAGGTTATCATAGACGCCCAACGTGTGTTACAAATTCTACTGAGTGTGGAAGAAATTGAGTGCTGCATTAACTGTCGTTTGAAGATTGCTGCTGGAACTTGCTTGTTTTTGAAAATTCTTACAATTTTATTGACACTTGAAGTATGGGATGACACTGTTGTAAAATTTTCGAGATCTTGTATAAAAAGTTGTAAAGTGTGTGCAGAACATCCATAACATTGGATATGTGGAATCTCTTCCTTTATTATGTGCCAAGCAGCTTTCATGTTTGCAGCATTGTCTGTTACAATAGACATAACCTTTTCAGAACCAATCTCATGTATAACATTTTTGAATTGATCTGCAATATATGCTGCTGTATGGCGATGTTCTGTAGTGTTTTGGAAAGAGTAAAAGATAGGGTGAGGTGTTGTAACCATGAAATTAATTATTCCCTCATTGCGCATGTTACTCCAGCCATCTGATACAATTGAGACAAATGCAGCTTCATGCAAAATATCCTGAACCTTTTTCTTTATTTTGTCTGCTTCCTCATCTAAAAACCGTCCAGATAACAGCTTGCGAGATGGCAAACTATACACTGGTCTTAGCTTTTCAAAAAACTCCTTTACATATGGATTTTCCACAATGTGAAATGGCATGTTACTTGCATACACTGCCCTTGCAAATGATTGGTCTAAATGCTGTTTTGATAGTGGTGTCATTCGGTCTACAAATCCTTTAATACTACTTTGATATGAAGCTGCACATGCAGAAGACACTGACATCTTATCACTTTCTTCTTCTTCAAATAAATTTACACTTATTTCATTGCTGCTAGTACTGGCTATATCTTGTGTAGATCCTGGCTTTCCTGTTTGAAGTTGCATAATGGTTTCCTTCACACTAGTTGGACAGGAACTGCATTATGACAGTAAATGTTTTACCATCCTGTCCACATGGGTTACATACTCTTTAGCACAAAACCTACACTGTGCTTTAACTTTGCTGCCCCTTTTAATTGTGTTGTAAAATTTCCAAATAAAGGTCTTTGGCTTACCCATAACTTTAGCAATGACAAATTCTGTACAGATAAAAAAAACATTAATGCTCAGTATAATCAATAAGTTACAAGCATATTTCCTGTTAAAATTTACTCCTAAGCTACTGACAAAAGATGACTACACTGCAAAGCTGTAAATCAAATCTGAAACTGCAAAACCAAGTATTCTATTACTTTCCTTCTATTCCTTTTATGACAAACACAATTCACCACCATTGTGATGTCACAGCAAAAGAAAGCCAGTGAATTTACACTGTATTGTGCAACTCATACTAGTAAACAGACTGGAAGACTCAAAAATATGAAATGCATTTATTCTAAATAAAATCACTTTTGCTATTACAAACACTTTGTTATTACCACAAAACTTGTGTTTGCATTAGGTAAACACTACCATTTTATATTTAAATTCTTTAAAAAAGTTACACTTGGGATTATTAAAAACTTCACAAAACAACCGCCGATAAAATTTACAACATTTGCTTCCGAAATGAGTATTTGACTGGTTAAATAAAGTGTGGTCAATTGACCGTATTTGACCAGTCAATTGACAGGCTTGCCAACCCTATTCCTGATTGAGTAGCATCAAAAATAAACCAGGAACCTGGGCCAAGCAAATCCTCTGAAGTGGTATAACTGTTGATTTTATGATGCTTAACAGGAATGTCTAACTAAAACTTTTCAGGTTTTGGTTTTGCCGTTGCAAGAAGTTTTGGGAAAAATGCTGCCTTCTTGTCATTTGTGGGTGATTACTAAACCAGGAAAATATGATAGTTTCTTCAACAAGATATCAATGGTGATGATGAAGATTATTAAAGGCAGCCTTACCGACTTTCTTATCGATTGCACTGTATGCCAGCATTAAATGGAGAAACTTTGGGTCATTGATTGGTGCATCAATTGCAATGCTAGCTTTAAGCCGAAATGTGGTGAAACTTTGAAGTTTTGCTAGAAAAATAGCATCATAACCAATCTGTTTACATTACATAAACATTTTTTGGCAATGCAAAACTTGCCCCGCTACAAATGATCAACGACAAGAAGGCAACAATTGCCCAAAAACTTCTTGCAACTGCAACACCTGAAGATTTTTTTACGCTTCTCAATCAGGAATGTGATTGGCTTAGGCATTCCCCGATTCATGGTCATATAATGGGTACAACAAAATAAATTTGTTTGTATGTAGCCTAATGTTAAAGTTGTGAATGATGCCGCAGAAAGATTGGTAAAATTAAACACTGATTATGCTTCTACAGGGTTGGCCTTAAGCAATCGCCCGCTCGCCAAAGCGAGTGCAAATTGCTCCCGGCGAGTGCTGATTGACACCCACTCGCCCGAGTGGCTCCGGCGAGAAAGCCCTTGGAAAATTGAATCGACCCACTATACGGCGTCGTGCAGCACATAACCTCTGGTGCATGTTTTTCGAATGAATCGTTTAGTTGTAAATTTACAATTATTTTGACATTATTTGCTGTTAAACTGTAGTGCTAGGCGAAATGTGGCGTTAAACAACCTGCGCTAAATGCCTTCAAGCACAGAAAAAACAGAATACGAAAAAAAGAGAGCGCAAGGATTTTTAGAAAAATGGAAAACAGGCAGGCCGTGGCTACTAAATTGTCAGTGTTCGCTAAAAAACATTGTTTTAGGCGTCAACTGCTTTATGGGTCATTAATTTGTTCATCTGTGCATGGAAATAAACGACCAGACTTTTATAAAAACTAATGTTTATGTATAAAAAAACACAAGACAAAATAACAATAACCCAAGAAATGGCCGCGCTAGGACGGAAATTTGCAGACGGCGTGCCAACATATTTGGCGAGTGTTATTTCGTCCGGGCGAGTGGTGATGGATAGCCGCTCGCCCGACTGGCGAGTGTAAATTTTTGCTTAGAAACAACCCTGTTCTATATTAATGGCAATCCTCAGCAACAAGTGAGCTTGCTGCAGTCTGTTGAAGATCACAGGCGATCGTACCCAGATTGTCTAAAAAAAAACCTTGGCTAAAAAAATGAAGGAAGCTGTTTATTGATGTTTTCTTACAACATTTATTAAACTCTTACATTTTATTCAACTCTTACATCCTTCTTTGTCCAATGTTGATTAAAATACTTTGTTTTCATAATAAACAATTCATTAAATATATTTTATTGCATATATGTGATAAATTAAATGACAGCTCTAAAAATCGGGAGTAGGGGCTTTAAGAGTACATTTTAGATTACATAAAAACGGAAAATAGATTAGTGATGCTTTTTTGCCATTGTTTAACATAAAAAAATTTCTACAGAAAAACCTTTATGTGACACATAATGGGAAAATCAAGCAGGAAACGTTAAATCTGAACATCCCTAGCCCACAGTCATAGCAATAAATCGCAAAACAATTTGCTAACCTGTGTAAATTATAACAAAACAATAATTTCCTAAATGTTTAACATTCTTAACAACTGTCATTTGAAGCAGTTGTGTAACTGGTATTATATGTCCAAGTTGTTGCCAAAACCTAATATTTTGCCAATATAGTGAATACAATGCTACACTACAAAATAAACTCTTCAGCAATTCGGTCCTGTTTTTTGAAATATAGTTGTGTGTTAGTTTTACTTTTTTAACTAACAGAACCTGTTACGCAGTAAAATAATGTACTGCAAAGAATATAACATTACTATTGCCATAACCAATACTTGACAATTTACGCTGTGCACAACCTTGCTGAA
The DNA here is from genome assembly GCF_963924565.1 of Ascidiella aspersa. Taxonomy (NCBI): domain Eukaryota; kingdom Metazoa; phylum Chordata; class Ascidiacea; order Phlebobranchia; family Ascidiidae; genus Ascidiella; species Ascidiella aspersa. The sequence continues at coordinate 13,420,594 of NC_139454.1, read as the reverse complement.
TATTGGCCTAAAGTTGACCGTAAGTAAACCTGTAGCGCATTTTGTCCAAGGCAAGCAGTTTTACAGGAAACGTTACTTTTGCAACTTAACGCAGTTAAGAAAATTGCGAACTCCGCACCTGGCATTGCACGACTAAAACGTTAGTCATTCACCCAATAATGCTCAATTGACATTTAATTATCAGGCGAAGGTTATCAGGAGACGCAAAGTAATTGGTCGCCCGAAAAAACTCTGATACTGCACTACAAGGCCACATTTAAAGCAAGCTCCTTTAATGTGTCGCCGCAGCGACAGGCCTTTATGTAAACTTGCCACTCGCGTTTGTACAATTAGACGCACGAAACCGTCAGCAGTAAAACATTAAATTATATCGGTTTGTATTACCCGAAATAAACGGCAGTACGGCACAATTGGATTCGATGTTCTACTTTGAACATTCCTACCTACAAAGTAATCATACCCAGTCCAGTATCATAGTGAGGGGGGCGGGATTGGTGGTTTGGACTCCCCCTTGTTTTTTTGTTCGTTTTTGTCAGGGTTTAACTCAAAGTCCTAAGCGGCAATGTTTTTAATTTAATTGGGTCACGCATCTTAGGCTAATGCGGAACCAAAATCATATGCAAAACTCGTTTTTCGTCTCTTGTTTGGTCGTTTATATATTTTTTTCTCTTTCTTTCGTATTCGTTAAGGTTGGCTAATTAGCAATTTTTTTCTTGCGAAAACATTGAGTTAGGTGCAGATAAGTAATGTTTGTCGTTGTTTGCTGTCTGTGCTAATAGCCGATGTTGGTCTAACAACGGCCTTTTTAACTTAAGCAGATTCTCTTAAAAGATGGTCTAACTGTGACCAAAAGTTTTTATTTACTAAAATTTGACCTCCAGTCGTCTCCTGAAGCCCACATTATCACTATTTAGCAAATATTATTACATATAATACCTTAGTTACCCCATTTTTACTTCAAAAGTTTCCAAATTTCTTTTATTTAAGCTACGTACACTAAAAAAAGTGCCCAAATTAGTTTTATTCGCGCTATATACGAACAAAAAAGTGCCCAAATTAGTTTTGTTTTAGCTATGTTACGAGCAAAAAAGTGCCCAAATTTCTTTTATATGAGCTACGGGTGGGTATTATTAAATTTACTCTTCTTATCAAGATTTGTTAAGTCAAATTAGTGCATTATCCAAGACTTCAAAGTCGAAAAGTCAGAATTTTCCATCCTATGGATTATGGACCTTTTTGCTTGGAACTGCACTAACTTCTGGATTTACATCCAGTTTTTATTCAAATCTAAGGATCTAAATTGATACTGGTAATCTTATGTTATTCTCTTAAAGTGTTTTATGTTGCCAAAGCAATATTACATTAAATAAACTATTATAATCAAGTATCATTAATTCTATTGTTTTAGGCTTGCTAGTGTCAGACAAAATTCGTTATGGAGTTACTCAAGGTCAAATTTTCGCAAAAAAGGTGACACATCATTTTTCAACAAATAGAGTGCTAGCACTAACATTGCATTTTTTGCAATAAATTACTTGAATTTTAAATATATCACAATTTGAACCAAGTACAACTAAAACCCATTGGACAATATTTTGCTGCATTTTTATTTAAAAACATATATTAAGTTTCTGTTAAAACAAAGAGATTTGTTCATTTTTTTAACTTGAATAGGTAAATAAACTGAATGTAGTTTACATTTAATTAGGTGGTATTACTGTATTTCAGGTATTTAAAATCAGTCATTTTATCTATTTCAACATGTTTGACAGCAATCAAAATAATTTATAAATGCTGTTTTGGAAGTATCAATACCTGTATGTAGTGTATCACCATGTAAATACACTTTCTCAGACAGATCTTTAACATATAAAATATATTTTAACATTTTACTGCAGCTGTCTTATCAAAGTGTACTTTGACACAGCTTTTACCAAATGCATTACAGTACTTGAAGTAGATTCCAGTCAGTTTAAATGTTAGTTACTTGCTGTTGAAAGTAACCCTTGTACGAAGTCCACAGTTCAACAGTGCTGTTTACAACCACAGTAAATTGCCTGACTTAAATAGGTCAGACAAACAGAGGGGAACCCTAGTCTTATAACAGCTACAGTTGCGAGTAGTTTAGTGCTGTAGGTATAACTGAAATATTAAATTAGCTGTAAGGCATTAATTAAAATTTGAGATATTTATCTTTTTTTTCAGTAAATCAGGTGTATTGGTTGGAGCATGAAAATTGTCTTAAAGCATTTTTTTTATTTGCTTAGAATAAAATGGATTGGTATTCCAAATGGGTTCAGTTTAGAGGTAGACCAATTTTGCCATTAACACAAAACCAAATGGAATCAACGAATACTTTTTCTGATACTTTAAAGTGGATTCGAAATCCAAAATGTATGCCAAACAGAGAACTGGATATTGAGGATGAGTACATTATTAGTGATCGATCGTTGCCTGAAAGTGAAATAAGACATAGAAAAACTGGTGAAATAATGTCTGTTGCTTTCCCTTCATATTTAAATACTCACTCGTGTGTGGGAAGAATTGCTGTTCATAGGAGATCTTCTTTGCTCGACGGTGCAGAACAAACTATAGAACTGATAACAAATAGCAGTTCAACACCAAAGCTTACCTATCCCAAACATTCTATCAGAAGAACGAACAACTTCGAAGTATCCCATTTACCTGTGCCAATAATACCCATACAAGAACTTTATGGGTCTAATTTACAGAAAGCTACTACTGGATCTTTATCCAATAATAGCAGTAAGTAAAATGTATTTTCTACTACATATCCATTACATTTTCTATAGAATTTATCAGTTGTGGTTTGGCATCATCATTTTAAACAATTGCTTCTATTACCAATCTGAATATATTATATAGAACAGTGTTTTTCAACCTTTTTGAGCTACAGAACATTATACGCATTAAAGCAATCTTGCACAACACAAATAAAGTTTATATTAATGCATTGAAATGAGCAACATAACAATTTATTGACTTTCAGTTTTTCTTCTGTTGATATCTGGGCCTAAGATGATAATTAAATTTATTCATGCTGTATTGTATCTAAGCAGCAACAGGCACACCCAATTACAATCCTACATGTCAAGTATTATTATTACACAACAATAGATAACGCAAATTGAGATGGAAGCTTTAAAGTTTTAATAGTGGATAGGAATATTTCAATTAGAATATTGAATCCTTGGATTTGAATTAAAATTAAATTCATACTGAATTCTGATGTTTATTTTAGGTAATTGGAAGTGTGGAACCCATATAATAATGTTATTTTTCTATGGATTGTTGCACATAATTGTACATACCAGGGTTGTTCCTAAGCAAAAATTTGGCTATCAATCAGCACTCGCCAGGACGAAATAACACTCGCCAAATTGGTTGGCACGCCGTCTGCAAATTTCCGTCCTAGCGCGGTCATTTCTTGGGTTATCGTTAACCTGTCTTTTCTATACGTAAACAGGAAACTTTAGATTTTGCGCGGGAGAGACAATTTTGCAGCTTGGCTGTAATAAAGTTATCTGTAAAATTTGCTTAACTGAAAATGGAATACTATACTGAAAACCGTTAGCGCGATGAAAGTTTTGCGCGTTTGAGCGATTTTTCGCGACTGACCGCATTTTACGTTGATTTTACATAAAATCAGCGCGGCCGAGCGGGTACTTTCCAACCCGCATAAACATTAGTTTTTTATAAAAGTCTGGTCGTTTAGTTTTATGCATGTATGAACAAATGAATGACCCATAGAGCAGTTTACGCTTAAAACAATGATTTTTAGCCGAAATTTTTTTACAAACTTTAGTGAAAAAAATAACACTGAAAATTCCTCGCGCTCTATTTTTTTCGTATTCTGTTTTTATGTGCTTGCAGGATGTTTCATCGCAGGTTGCTTTGCACGACAAACAAAACGCCAAATTTCGCCTAACACTATAGTTACTGGTTCAAAAGCAAAAAATGACAAAATAATTTTCGCAAAGCTAACAACCACATGCACTAGAGCATGGGTGGGCAACCTATGGTCCGTGAATGTAATTTATCCGGCCTGCTGCCTCTTTGACAAATTAGACACAAGTCTATTTTAAATGCCTTTTGACTATTTTATGTTTTGCGCTTCGCGCGAATGTTCATTATACGTCCGGTTTGTTTATGTTTGATGCTGCCTTTTCAACTAGATCAGTGATTCTTTACCGTTGCGCCGTGGAAGGCTGACAAGTACGTCGCGCAAAATATTGGATATCTATTTTTTAACATTTTTCTTTTTTCGGCAATGTAATAAAAACTCACAAAAAATTTAAAAGAAATATCGGTACACCAAAAAAAATCGCGATCGCTTCGCTCGCCAGATGCGTCTTGACTTAAAACAGCAAACACTGAGCTAGATTAACTTTAAATGTTATCGCGTTCGCTCAAAGTAGTTTTATTACACTTTGCGCTATAACTTTAAGGCCTCTGTAAATGTAATTAAACACATTTTTAAGTGCCAAAAATATATGAGGCCTGCGTGATTCGCATTTCTCTAACATTTTAATAACACCATTCTTAGTTATCAATTTGTGGGGCCCGCAGAGAACTTTTTAAGTTTTGTTTTGGCCCGCGACTAGAAAAAGGTTGCCGACCCCTGCACTAGAGGTTCTGTGCGGCGCGACACCCTATAGTGGGTCGTTTCTATTTTCCAAGGGCGTCCGTAATGGTTTCGATTCGTATCTAAACTTAATTACGATATAAAATATTTAAAGACAGTTATTTTTTAAGCTTTGGCTTGACTGACCGCTATGAACTTTAAAAGATCGCAACAACATACTTATGTAGACTAATTACTAATTATCAGCTGTAGTTACACAATTAAAGGCGATATTTCAAATATCGTAGTGTTCAATGGTCCGTTTCAGTCCCACAAAACATTTTAAAAACAATGCTTACAAATATTATTATAAGACATTTGCTTCGAACTTATTGTCATCCAAAACTGCAGCAACTGCTTATAATTTTCTTCAATAAATACAGAAAAGTAAATTTTTTATCGCTGGGTACGTCCAATAAACTTTTCCAAAGGTGTCAATGACCGGGTTAAACCTTAACAACGTTCAAGTTAAGCAATAAACCTCATAACTGTTTACTACTGCAGCAATGACGTCTTTGGTTGTTTGCCGGTAAACAACTTTTTTAAACGGGACAAAGAGTCTTTATTACGAGCTTCGAATGTGACTTCGATCAACCTTATTATTTTTGTAATGTTGCATGTATTTGCACCTTAGTGTTAAGGAAATAACTGGCGCTAAGTAATATTTCGCTTAGTAGTGGTGCTTAACACAAGTTGTCCTACACCAACTTATTAAATTTCCCGCTGAAGCCACTCGCCAGTCGGCCGAGTGGGTGTCAATCAGCTCTCGCCAGGAGCGATTTGCACTCGCATTGGCGAGCGGGCGAGTGCTTAAGCCCAACCCTGCATACTAGTGGCATGTTTTGATAACGATCTGTCACCTAGGCTACACATTTATAGTGCTTGCTTTGAAGGTAGCCATGTAGTGTAACATCAACATTTTTTTGGAGACTGCTTACTTTGCGATGATGTTTGCCTTATCATTAAGAGTTAATCCAGTTTTATTGGGCGATCGTATAATGTGTAATGCAAGGTGCAGAGTTCACAATTTTCTTAAATGCATTAAGTTGTAATAGTATCAACAGTCCATCGTAAAACGTGCTGGTTAAACAAGATTTTCGCATTGTCCATTGTTGTTTTTCTTTTATTGTTTGTCTAGTATTTATATATCTTTTTTCGCCTATAGTTGCATATTGCCCTGAAGAAGATTGCGTAAATAGGTAATCGAAATGTTGGCAGTTTAATAAAATTTTGCTGAAGAGCAATTTTACAATTATTAACAGATCATGCTAGTCAAAAAATTAGAACTGACACACAATAACGTATTAAAAAACAGGACCGAAATAGTAGTTGTTCAGAATGTTAAACATTTGAGAGATCAAATTGTTTTGCGATGCTTGAATTAAATGTTCTGGATTCATTATTCTAGATTCTAAACCTAAAAGTCTAGAATCCGGAATTCTACTTTAAACATCCCTAGTCGTTTGCAATTACTCTTAAATTGACTTCTGGCAGTATGTTTACCCATTACCTTGTACTCCATTTGGTACAAAGATTATGTGTTTGCTTGAATATCCCACAAGGCAAACATATACTGCTACCACACACCATGGTTAGTGCAACAGGTTGAACATTAGTAACTAATTTTTATTTTTAAAGGGATTTGTCTTACATTTGATGCCATTCAACTTAAAGTTTTACATCAGCTACAACTTAAAGTTCTATTTAATCAAAAAACAGCAGTCTATGTCTAAAAGTGATCCCAATCAAAACATGTCACAGGTTTTTGTTACTTAAAAGATGTGTGACATGCTTAGCCAAGTGTTGAGAGCTATAGTCATACCATTTCCAAAACAACACAACATTCACTTAGGTTGCATGTTAAACTGTCACAATATTTTTAAACCATCGGCTGTAACATGCAGCTTCAGCGAACTTTTATACCACGCCAGTCGGTTAGATTTCGCTTAGTATACATAACTGGTACAACTACATTAGTCCGTTATCAGTTAGAATTAAACTGCCAAATACTCTATTCAACCTGGATATCGCCGGGTATTTCATCTAGTTTTTATAAAAAAAAAATTTTTGGAATTCATTGCTGTCAATATAGGATCGGCAACCTACGCCCCGCGGGCTGGTGTAGTTCTTCGTGCCTGCCACCTCTTGACAAACTATACACGAGTCCATTTAAAACACTTTTCGAGTATTTTAACTACGTAAATGCGAAAAATTTTCGCTTTTTGCGCGAATGATCTTTCTACCTACTTTTTTTTGCGTTTTGATGCTGTCTTTTGAACTAGATCAGTGCTTTTTTACCGTTGCTCGATGGAAGGCTCCCAAGTGCGCCGCGGCCAAACGGAAAACATATTCAAAAATATTGGACATAATTTTTTTAACTTTTTTTTTTTTTTGGCAATGTAATAAAAACTTGCAAAAAATTTGAAAGAAATACCGAAATATAAAAAAAAAACGCGCTCGCTTCGTTCGCCTGGTGTGTCCTCACTTTAAACAATTAACAAACACTGAACTAGATTAACTATCAAATTTATGGCGTTCCTTCAAAGTAGTTTTATTACACTTTTTATTAGTAGTATGGATGAGGACATGTGAACTTGTATTTTAAACCAAACAAACGCTTTTTTTCGCGCTTGCCGCCAACACTTTCCCGCCTCCTTTAATGTAATTAAACATATTTTAGATCCGAGGCCTGCCTGATTCACAGTTGTTTTAACATTTCAATAACACAATTCTTAGTTAACATTTTGTGCGGCCCGCAAATCCCTTTCTGAGTTTTTTTTTTTTGTGACTATAAAAAGGTTGCCGACCCCTGGTGTAAGACGTGCTTTGTATTTTAGCTGACTTGGTACACAGATGTAGCGCTTTGCGTCTAAAGGTTCGCTTTTGCTGGCGTTAATTGGCTGTTTCTGATGATTTTTTTAATTATTTATGACGTCATTGCAATCGCTATTTTATAAAGTCATATCCGTCACTATTTTATGACGTCATTAATGTCAGGCGGAAAAATGGGGAATTCCCTTAGTTGAAAATCCGGGAGCCCTTTTTGGATTTCTTGGACACACCCCTGATTATAGGGTATATTATGGATAATCACTGCTCCTCACAATCTTTAATTAATGTAGCCATTTTTATTTTGCCAGTGTTGCCGCTATTCTTTAGCCGATTTTAAACTTGGCAAATGCAAATATTCTCTATGATTTTATAGCATTTAATGACAAAAATCAGATGAGCACTTGTTTGAGATTCAACACTACATAATCCCTCCTTGATGCTTGCCTTATCTCTAAAATCTTCACAATAAGGATGGTAGTTCACTGCTTAGACTTTTACCGAGTACTCCTTAGGTTTGTGCCGTGACCAAATAAGTTTTATTCGAACTACGTACGAACAAACAAGTAAAGAAAAGCAATTTGTGTGCTGTGTCCTACATGGATCGACTAATTGACCAGGCTGAATTTATGTTATTATAAACAGGAAAGACACAAGGGCGAAATCTCATTTTTATCAAAGTTATCAACTAAAGAAAAATCCTTAACCCATCTAAAAGTAAAAATTGCTTAATGTTAAAACCGCTGCAATACAGCAATGATTGCCTTGACCATTGGGCATTTTCAGCAAAAGGGAACCTTTAGACGCAAAGCGAACACGTGAGAAATGTGATTGATTTAGGTAGATCCTTTATCGCATCATCTGCACTGCAGCTGTGTGCAAAGTAGCTGAACTCCAAGCTATGGTTGCTAGGGGAAAATAAATGTGTTGATTGCTCATAAATCATGCAGTATTAGAATATGATTATGGAGAAGACACAACAGTAAAAGTTAGACCACTTTGTTAGGGAATCTGCTTTAGCTGAAGAGGTAGCTATTACACCAACACCAGATATTACAGCAGTATAATGGCAAACAGCTTAAACTTACCTCAACTTGACCGCTTTGAAAAGAAAGAAGACTTGATTTAGTATTGTGGATTGTGTACTGTTTTTTTATTATTTTTACATGAACTCTTGTTTCATTCCCAAATTCTTCTGAAAACGGAATCAACTAATCGACTCACCCTTTACAGGGATTAAACTTTACAGGGATTAAATGTCCTGTGCCTTCTGTCAACCCAGGTGCAAACAAAAAACACAAGTTTTTGTTTTGCATTAGCTTAAAACGCTTAATCTAATTTCATACATTGACTGCTTAAAAAAAAACAATAAACGATATTGGCACATACAAAAAAGAGGGTAAGAACCCCACAACTCCCTTCCCCCGCCCCTGGATATTCCACTCAGAAGGGTAAATAGAAAAAGTCAGATGAACTATTTTGGAAGACACTGTAATTTAATATTTATAAAAAAAATCCCACCTTTTTGTTTTACAGATTCAGTCCAATCTACAAGCTTGTCAATTGTTGGAATTGTGTTTATATTTTTGTGTTCTCTACTTCTATTGATTGCTCTTTATCGCAATTTTCCTGAACTAAGTCTGTAAGTAAAAACAGTTGTATGTATATATCAGGGGCCAACACAACAATTACCACATTCCACCTGATCGATTGAGTCGAATAAGTGTTACATCATTACAGTATCTGTTGCATACAAGCGGAACATTAATATGACCAATTGTTTTCTGGACAAGCCTAATGAAGCAATATTTGACGTAACAAATTAACCTCCATCGCTGACTTGGAATGCATTAAAGCTAAAGCTGTCAAAATTTGTCAAAATTATTTCAAGTCAAAATCGATTAAAAATGCACATAAAAATCATTTACAAAATTTACAAAAAAAAACTATAGTCAGGTTTTTGAAGTGGTCGTTCAGTTAACGTTTTATCATAAAAGATTAGTTTAAGGATTATATTAGTATCGCATTAGGTTCAGACCAAACTTCGTTTTTGCTTTATTTAAATGTGTATCTCTGATTTGGACAAATGTATTGAACATTATTATGATTGTTTTACCTTTTATACCTTGTATTTTAACTGTTTACACAACATAATTCTAAAATAACCAGTGTCTTGTTTTTTTGGAAATGACAAAAATATCAACTATACATTCCCAAGAGTATTGCATAAACCCGAAAAAATTACCGAATTGTGTTTCACCGGTAGTCAGTAGTACATCAAAAACGAGTGTTTGGCGAGTTCAAGACACTAATGCAGTACTTCAAACAACAATATGTTGTTTAAATCAATTTATTTCTTATAGGTAAAAATTTATAATTTTTTAATCCAAAAAATAATCTCCCTAGTTATAACTATTAAATGAGCAATTTTATTTTTTTATTTTGTGTATTTAAAGTGTGGCAATAAGATTATAATAAAATGTAATTAAATTTGACAAAATCTAATTGGTATGGTGATTGCCCAATGCAGGATTATAAAGAATACCTAAAAGCCTCTAATACGCCCAGAATTATAAAATAACTGTGTTATTACCTTTTTCAGTGAGGAGAAGGAAAAAATCAAACTGCCAAAAGACATGGGCGATGCGAAAGAATTAGGTCGTGTCCTATCAAAATACAAGGACACATATTATTTGGAGGTCATGTCAACTTTCTTCATCACTTATATATTGTATCCTTGCTTACTCTATGTACATTATAGTTATATATATATTTAGAAATAAAATCTCTATACACAAACAGATATTTCCCATAGCCTTCTTTTTTTACATTACATAGCTTTCTGAATAATGAAAATACTTTAAACATAAAATACAATTATGTCAATTTATTATTTGGTATGTTAAGACCAATGAGTGAAGCAAGTTAGTGCCAATTTCATGATTTTATGTCATACTATCTAAGTTTTATTCAACGAGCAGACCTACCAACTAGACATTTAATACTTTATATATTAAATTAATCTATTTAAATCTTTTATTCATCTTTGTCAAAAAAAATTGTTTTGTAAGGTATTTTACTTAATGTATTTAATATATTAATGATCTAGACAGCTTTAATAAAACCAGTGACATTAATGTGGTCTGCTAAGCCTGTTTGTTTTTATAATATTGTTTTTTAAATATATGTTATCACATTTTCAATAAATAAAAGAAAAACTAGGTAGGTTTGCACAATGACTCGGGTAAAAAAGGCTTTACAAAAACTTTACTGAAAAAAAATTACTGAAATAAACTAGTGTGTGGTTGTGTATTACCATGAAAGAAACACAGAACTATGCACTAGGTAATTTATTAAGATGTAGTGTTTCGTTACAATAATATTATAATTTATTTTTTTTAACCATTTTTACATAGCTTACAGACATTTGCAATTCCTGGTTCTGTGTTTCTAAGCATTTTATCTGGGTTTCTTTATCCATTTTACATTGCACTGTTCCTTGTCTGTTTGGTAAGCTTTTCACAAATCAAGAATAGTTTTTAATTTAGATGATGTTTTACTGTGTACCATTACCCTTGTTAACATGTTGAAAAATATTATTTTGTTTAGTGTTCTGGTATTGGAGCCACTGGTTGTTACTTGATTTTTTACTTTGTTGGTAAACCTCTTGTTAACAAGTATCTTAGTGAACGAGTGGAAAACTGGAATGCTACAGTAAGTATATGTTATATCAGCCTTATTGTTCCATATTTTCATGTTTTATTCCTGTAGCAATTTCTAAGGCCTTGAATAGGATTTATCCCCCCCTGGACACTTTTTATTAAAAAATACACCAGTTTACATTATAAGAACCTCAACTTATGCCCCTCTTGGAATAATGTTTCGTAACCACAAAGCCCCCCCCCCCCCCCCTGGACACTTTTTATTAAAAAATACACCAGTTTACATTATAAGAACCTCAACTTATGCCCCTCTTGGAATAATGTTTCGTAACCACAAAGCCTGTATGCTTTCAATGTAGAATATATGCTCTATACAGGGAGTGTTCTTAGATTAATAGAAACATCACAGAGACAGTGCAGAGGTTCTTATAATGTAAATTGGTGTTCTAACAACATTTGTTAGGTATCTAAAGCTATCTTTATATAAATATTAAGCCCCTCTTACTAGTTCTGTACACCTTACAAGTTACAATATTAACACACAAAGAAGTAAAAAAGTAGCTCCATAGGACACAATTGGATTAGGGACTGTTTTTTTTTGTTTGGGGTAAAACATTTCTAAGAAATTATGTCACAAAGTTGCGGCATAACCTTAGGTGATTAAGCAATATTTAAATTAAATATTTTGGCTAAACTTTTAAGTTAAAAGAAACGTCAAGCAAAAAAGTAGTTTTAAAAACTATTCGTGTTGATAAAACTTAATAGTACATACATTGAAAAAAGTTGTTTTTTCTCACTAGTCCATCGCACCCCCTTTGCTCTTAAAAGTTCCAGCTAGTAATTAATACAAAAACAGCTGAAAGAAAGGCATCGTTTAATATCCTTTACTAGCTAATAAAGTTGGCAATATGTAAATGTTGTCAAAATTTTAAAAAAAGCTAACCCTCCATGCCCCCTCCCATTAAGGCTTAACAAAAACTGATTTAGCAGTATGTAACACTAAACTTAAATTTGGAGATGGTTTAGCAAAATTCAAATATTGCAGTTGTTTTATGTATTTTTTTAATGTTTAATTAGCAATGTTATATTTTAGGTTGATGGTCACCGCGAACATTTATTCAACTACTTATTGTTTTTAAGGATAACTCCTTTTTTACCCAATTGGTTTATTAATATTGTTTCACCTGTTATCAAAATACCTATTTCGACCTTCTTTGTTGCAACTTTTATTGGTGTTGCCCCATTGTCATTTATTGCGATACAGGTGAGCATATATTGTCTAATTATAAGTTGTTACTTTAAGTACCCATTTATGTGTGTTGGGCAGGACTGCGGAGTCGGTTAAAAATAAACAGAGTCCGACTTCGGCCCAGAAAAAACAATGAGTACAACTCTGGCCAAATGTTGGATTTCATAGAGTTCAGCTTCGACTCTACAGCCTATATCCCGCCAATTTACGTAACTAAATACGATGGATATTCAGCAATCCACTTATAGGGATGTCATATAATTCATTCACTCACAATAAATGGTTGGAAAATATCCACCCTATGCCATTCCGTGTTTTTTTATTTTAACCAATATCTCCTAATTAGGTATTATGTCTAGATATTGTGAAAAAAAATTTTTTTTCTTTTAAAAGTTTGCTTTTGTAGTTGTGAATGAAGTTCTTACATAGCAAAGTTTTTTTAAATCTAGTAGGATGAAGCCTCAGTTTTTCAGAGTTTACAAGTATTCTGCAAATGTATTCTGACCGTCTTTTGGAAAAATTTTTAGAACAAAAGCAAAAACATTTCTGTATCTGTTTTAATGTGTGAAGCATAAAAAGCATATTTATGCAGCTTGGAACAACATTGATGCTAAGTGTACAATGCTGTTACTTTAACTCCTAATTAAGGGATAATAAGTTAGTTTATGTTAATTTTCGTAAAAGTACTTATTAAAACAAACTGAAGAAATAACATCAATTTTATATGTTAGATTACACTATTTTGTATTAAACATGAATTTAAAAAAAAACTAGACAGGGTATGCGGTTTTTGTATATTTTGCTAGGGGGTTATAGCGCGGTTCTACTATATTATGCCAGGGGGGTATAGCGCAGTTCCACTATACTTTACCAGGGTGTTATTTCTTAGTTATTCTATATTCTTTCAACGGGTCTTATTTGTCAGTGTCCATATACTCCCAATGTTGTGCTTCCAGTTTCGGTGCTTTAGCAGGCAAAAGCGGATGTGGCCCGAAGTTGCGTGTTATAGGTTGGACATGGTGCAGTTTTGCAAGATTGATTGCCAGTGGTCTTAATATAAGTTTTGCTGCGAAGCAAACCTATAACTTGTCTTTATAATTAAAAAATATTTGACAAATTTTTCTTGCACCCCTATACGTCTCTGATTGGAAACAAAATTCAATATTGTGACGTAATCGATTTAGTTCTTTACAGCTATCTACTCCAATCTAGCGGCAGAAAACCTTCAATATAGAATTCGTTCATATCGCTTGCCTTATTCTGGCCGCGAAAAGGCTGGCTCCCTGCTGTGCTTTTTTGTCCAGCACATGCAACATTCATTGTGCAAAGTGTCTCGTCTTAGTAAAACTAAGCGCGTGCGACTTGCCTTTTAGAAAGAGGCTTCTCTTAGTAAATTAACTTGTTGCTCTTACAAACAACATATTTTACCGCCGCAAGTTTAAATAAAAAATCTGCCAGGCAGTGTACACCACTCTGTTAGCAATTTTTATTCCATAAGAAAATCACTTTAATTTTTATATTTTTGGTTAATTATTTTCCCCCATGGGTTAATTATTTTGAGTTGAAGGTCAAAATTTTGCTGTGAAGCAACCTATAATTTGTCTTTATAATTAATTTAACATTGTTTTCTTTAGTTTTTTAGACACCTTTAAACACAAAACTGACCGAATTTTAATTATTCCCCCTAAAATATTCCCCTTTTTTCAAGAGGTAAAATGTTTATTTTAACATCAGCTTTAAATTGTTCTCTAACATTTGTGAAATTTTCAGATTTTTATGTCATTTCCTTCTAGTGTAAATATATCATTGAAATTTCCTAAAGTGTTTTGCATTTTGACCCCCCGGATGAACAGTTCAGGTGTAAGGCTTAAAATTTTGTTACTTAGCATTGTATATGTCATGTATCCATCATCCATAAATATATCAGATTTTTTTTACATTTTTTTATCTCTGAAAAGTGCTTAAAACCAAAATTAACAAAAAATGGCAGTTTTTCCCCCCTAAAAACCACCCCTTAGAACCTGGGCAAATTTTTTTTATATTAGAAACAACTTTGGGAGGGTATTTAACAGTTGTGAAAATTTCATGTTCCAACTATGTTTTTTCCTTGTCAAAAATGTGTGCCACAAAAAAATTGACTGAAAAGAAAAAAAAAATTCAGACAAAAACAACGTGTCCAAAAAAAATTTTTTTTGTTTGGGCCACATAATAATTCGGACAAAAACAACATGTGTCCAAAAAAAAATTTGTTTTTTTCGGGCCACATAAATATGTTAAATTTTAAGAAACATGTTAAGGTTGGTTCGCGTTTTGTTTCTAGCGTTAGCGATGGCGCAAAACACTAGCGTCGTCCAGTTCACACATAACGCGTTGCCAGCGTTAGCGGCAAGTTTCCTTGCTTCTAACCGAAAGCGTCAAAGTTGAAATATTTCAACTTTCCGCAACCGAAAGTGTTTTTTGAAAAAACGTTTTACGTTAACGCTAGACATACATTTTTTTGGTTTTCGTAAGGCCTGGGACCACCTTAGTTAGAGTCCCGTAAAAACTAAGTAAAACCTTATAATTGTACTTGAAGCGACACTTAACATAAACAGGTTTTGTGTGTTGTATTATTTCATTGAAGGTTTCGTAATATTTTTGTGATTAGTCTGCAACTCAGTTTTGTGACGTCACGAAATAAATAACATTTCGATCAGAAACGTGGGTGGATCCAAGGGGCGCGAGGCCATTCCCACCAAGCTACATTTTTGTCTGTTTAACCAAGTGATAACAATGCTGTGCAGACTTTTTATAGGTTGGGATGTGTTGTGTCTGTGAGGTTAGATCTGTCGATAGTCTAGTTAGTAGTTACTAGTAACTCCACAAGAAAAACATTCTCTTAAAAGAGTAAAATATTTTTTTACCAATAACACAATCAGGTAAACATCAATGTGCGTCTAATATTTATCTTGAACACTATATTTTAAGGCTGGAACTACCCTCTATCAGTTGACAACGGCTGGCGATGCAATTTCTTGGACTGGAATTGGCGTAATGGCTATGCTAGCTATTATGTCACTGATACCTGTACTTTTAAAAAACAAGCTTAAGAACAAGTTTGAATGATCAATTTATTATTCCTGAGATATGTTTTTAAGAAAAAAGGCAAATAAATTTAAGTGCAATCAACTGATCTTATCGCAATTTGTTATAAAGTCACGTTTTTGGACTTTCGTTTTGTCTTCTTCGGGTTGTGTAATGCGTATGTTGATATCATTAAATTAAATGTTTTATATATGTTCGACTGTTTGTGCTTTTAAGTACTTTTTTAATTAAAGAAATATGTAGGCTATACACGTTGTTCTCATTCCAGCTTTTCAAGCCCTGTCTAATATAGTGGCACATCGTATTTGCCTTTCTGTAAGTTGTGTGCGATAACTTTTATTTTTTAAATACTTTCAAAATAACTCAACTATATGATTAATAGAGTATTTATTAACTTGGGGCGAATTTTATTATTCTTTGGGTAATTTCTTAACCATCGTCTTTCAAGCAAAACTACATACCCTATTTGTCTATGTAAGCCTGAATAGGGTTGCGGTAAAATATTTTTGATTTTGGTTGCGTAATTGTGCACTACATCGAACGATAGCATCCGGTTTTCTAAGGATATTTATCTCTGAAAAGAAAACAATTCTACTTGATGAAAAGCTAATCTAAGGGTGGTGGAAACATTTTTTAATTGGGAAGTAAATTCAACAGATGTTCATACGGATTGAATTGTTTTTAAATATCTTTATTCTCTTAGAAGTTCTAGCTAGTAATTAACACAAAAACAGCTGAAAGAAAGGCATCGTTTGTTATCCTTTACTAGCTAATAAAGTACGCAAAATGTAAATGTTGTCGAAATTAAAAAAAAGAAACTTTTTCTCAGCGTTCCCTATAGGGTGCACAATTGCGCAGCGTCAATGGCTCCCTGGCAAAATTATATATATTCTGTCCGGTAAAAATAGAAATTTTTTTAAAAGGAGAAAGCGAAGCTTGAAGCGGCAAGGAGTCGATTCTGTCAGCAACCCTTTTATGTGCACTTTGAAGCTGACAACTATAGCGTCTTGCTTAGTTTCTTGGCGCATCGCATAAAGCCAGCAGCCATCAATATGGTGCGCAATCTGTGCGGTGATGACGTAGCAATTAAGAAGTTAGATATAGTCCCGTTATCTTATGACACAGTTCGAAAGCGCATTGCTTCTATGTCAAAGAACAGTAGATTTCTTCTATAAAACGAGGTCGAGAGTTTGGCCTGCAAATTGACGAAAGTATAGACATAAGCGATGATGCTCAGCTACTTGCTTATGCCCGCGCTACCTTGGTGCAAACAATTTGGAAGAAGACTTTTTATGTTGCAAAGCTATGGGAACAATTAACCACCCGATGTGAGGATATTTTTGCTTTGGTAAACCCATTTATGAATAAAGAGGGCTTAGAGTGGATAAATTGCTCCAATATTTGCCCTGATGGAGCTCCATTCATGCCAGGATCCCGGAGAGGTTTTACGTCTAGTGTAAAATAAAGTACTCACAATTTATTAATCAATCTTTTATCCTAAGGTATCAAATCCAAGAAATTAATCCTAATGTAAAATCAATTCAGTGCTTCGTCCACCGAAAAAATTTAGCATCTCACAGACATTCAAACGAACAGGAAATGTCATTTTGGACGTAATCTACATCGTTAGCTTCGTGAAGGCAAAAAGTATGCCAAGATTTTATTGCTGAATTCCAACACGATATACTTTTCTGATGTAAGATGGCTACCTCGTGGCAAAGTATTGGAGAGATTTGTCACTCTGCACA
The DNA here is from genome assembly GCF_963924565.1 of Ascidiella aspersa. NCBI lineage: Eukaryota > Metazoa > Chordata > Ascidiacea > Phlebobranchia > Ascidiidae > Ascidiella > Ascidiella aspersa. The sequence continues at coordinate 13,403,377 of NC_139454.1, read as the reverse complement.
AGGAAATTTAAGATTTTTTTGATAAAGAAGAAGCATAATTTGGTAGAAAAGTTTGCTGATCAAGAGTGGCTTTTGTTTGTAGCATATCTTTCTGATATCTTTTCTCAGTTGAATGTGTTGAATCAATCTTAGCAAGGACCAAACATAATGTTGGTTGATGTATCTGAAAAACTGATTGCTTTTTGGGAAAAGCTGAAGTTGTGAAAGAGCAAGATGGAATCTCAAAAAAAGCATCAATGCATTTCCTGGTTTTAATCAGTTTCTGGAAGATTTGAAGGTATGCTTTGATGATGTCCAGCTTGTCATAATCAGACATTTAGCTTCATTGATACAAGAATTTCATTCGATTATCCCCAAAATGCAAAAGATTTGGAATGGGTCCGCAATCAATTTGTTATTAATGTCGATGCCTTGCCTAAAAGCTACCAAGGCATTACTGGATTTGAAGATGAATTCATTGATGTTTAGTGCGACAGATCTTTAATGAATAGATTCATAAAAGAAACTCTTAGTCAATTTTGGACAAAAATCAAAAACGAAAAAAGTATTGTTGGCACCACGCAGTACCGGTAGGTAGGCCTAAGCTCTTTTTCCATTTGTTACCACCTGTTTGTGTGAGAGCGGGTTTTCTACGCTTACTGACATTAAAACAAAGAATAAAAACTGTCTTCAGCCCGAAGATGAAATGAGATTGGCACTAAGCAATATTGCTCCAAATTTTTCCAAAGTTGTAGAAACAATACTAAATCAAGGCTCACAATAATTGAATTGAAACGTTGATGTTTTATATTAGATTCTCTTATTTGTGTGTAGTTTACCTGTGCTTACAAAAAGTTAGGTAAAAAAATTGGGCCGCCCCAGCTTCGCTATTAATTTACGTTTAATATTTGGGTCGCCGCAAAAAAAGGTTGAGAAGCACTCCCTTAGGGTCTCCTTTTTGCCCCGCCTTTCCCTAGTAGTAACCTTGCTAATTGTAGGCTATGTCCTTTCTTTCACTTTACTATCTGACAATAAGTTTTTAATAGCAACGTATACGACCTTTGAAAAAGGCATATATTGTCATGCTATTCACGTAAACCCTTGTGTGTTATGAATTATAACATAACTTATGATCACGTTTAAAACAAGTTAAGTGTTTAATTTTGGTTTCTATAGTGACCTGTTGTTATTTTACCTTATAGACCAAGGGCATATTGAGCAGACAATTTGGTACGTATAGGCCTACTGCTTATATTTATGCGATGAGCCCCAATTGCGTATTTCCATAGGGACAAAAATCCCACCATAAACACCTCGTAAACGACTTTCTTGAGCGGAATGTGTGTTTTGCTTTGAAACTTTTTTTGTGCTTATTTGTTGACCTAACTGAAAGGCCGTACCCAAATCGGCAGAAATCAGTCTGACGCTGCATATTTCCGAGTAGACACATGTGCGCAAAAATGTGCACGCGAAAATTTGCAAAATATGTGCGCACAATTTTAAATAAAAAGTTTATTGTAGCCCTTATGTGCCGAACTAATACGTTTGGCCGTGGGGACCGCCTATCGCATCGGTTACCAACCGACTCCGTTTCCCTGGGAGGAAAAATACTTGAAATTCGCAGACTCCGTTTTTTCAGCGTTGCGTGATTTTTTTGGGCTCGATTTTGTTTGTATGGCATTTGATTCGCCACTCGTCGGGTTGATACCGAGCGATTCGGACTCATTTTGAGCGCGGTTTGCAATCTCGTGGTTAGAGACAAGCTATAGCCTAATGCGAGCACCTGATGTGCTTGTATGTTTGCCTTATACTGATTGTCGTACTGTCCAATAAACGCCCAGCTCTAGAACGTTAAGTCGATTCTTATCCTTAGCAGCTACTATGGGGATCATGTCCCGAACTAGTTTCTGCAACAATTGGGGACCCGTTCGGGATTTTTCAAGGTTTTACTTAAAGACCTCTTCAAGACGCAGTAGAAATGGACAAGATAGTCGAGGCAGGGAAAGACATAGGACTCGCAGATGATGACCTCGTGAAGTTAGTGCAGCAGACCGCAGAACGCGAGGAACGAGCTAAAGAACGTCGGTATGCGAAGTAGCAAAAGCCGCCAAAGAAAGGCGGACCAAAGCAGAGGCAACCGCCGAAGGAAGGCGGGTGAGGAAGCTTGAGGAGAAAAGTAGTTTCACTTGGATAAATCGGTTGGAAGTCCAATTGGCTCAAATTCAACATCAGAGACCAATCATAACAAAGCTGATCGAATTAGGTGCAAAGAAAGAAGAATACTCCCGATGATAGTCAAGAGTTGACTACAAACAGAAGGTGGGGAGATCGAAGTGAAAGTGGACAAGCAAGTAGAAGTATTTCAAGAAGTGCCTTTAACGTGAAAATGTGTTACAAAGATGAAATACTGTGTCACAGGTGCTTTGCATCCGTTGCTAGTCGCGAAAAGTGTGACAAACAACTAAGAGTAAAGTGACCGAAAAGAGCTCGACTAAGGAAGGTCAGTTGTATGGCGAGGCTGTGTCAATGAAAAGTGTACCGGTACTGAAGAAGCTAAGTTGTACAGCGAGGCTTTGGAAGCGGCAAATGAACGGTGGGTTGAAGACGTTCAGTTGGGCCGCGAATCATTGCAAGCGGCCGACAATTCGAAGGTATTCAAGTGCGTGGAAGAAGATGATGTTCAAAAGGCAGGAAATGAGGTCACGCTTTGCACATCTTACTCTAAGGATGACGTGGAGGTGTTTTATATGAGCCAAGATTTTCCAATATTCCGGGCTAGATTTTGGGGCAGATGTTGGCCAGCCAGTTTATTGTTTGGTCGTCCAAAGTCTTTAGACCAATGTTTCTGAACCTTTTTAGCGCTCGTACCCAGCTTTCATGAACCACGTACATACCTATCTACGATGGTCGACGGAATTAAATAAAATTGTAATATTAGGAATTAAACTCAGTGTATTTATAAATCACGTGTTGAATGCATGCATTAAAAACAGTTTTGTAAGTTTAACAATATTTAGCCCACAACACACAAACAATCAGTCAATTTACTAATGGCTTTTTTGTTGCTGCTTTTCGTAAATTACGCATTCTTCACAAATATGCCCAAAGAGCGCATAATTTCACATTGTTTGTCGTACCCCCTGCCGTGGTGCTTCGTACCCCCAAGGGGTACACGTACCCCTGGTTAAGAACCTCTGCATGAAACCATTTACCCCATGCGGTGCTCTCAGTATTAGGCAATCCCCAATTACGTGATATACGGTTTGTTCTTCGGCACCGCTCTCATGGTCTGCTGACGGGGCAAGACCCCATTTGTACATTGATGGGCCGAAACTATACCCGTTCATAACCGGTTATACCTAACCATGAAGCTCTAGGTAGAGACATTCCAATGGGTAGGGAACCAGCATCAAAGCGGCTTGCAGGAATGGGCGTCGAGGCTTAAGGTGGCATGGGCGCCCCCACATGGGCAAGAATGTGTATATATTCATATTGCCCCCTCCTGCAAAATTTTCTACGGGCGTGTTTGTAAGGCGGGGTGCTCCCTTTGGCAACAGGGGTTGTGACTTTTTACTGACACCTTGTCAATGTCACCAAAATGCTGACACCTGTCACCAAATGCTGACACCTGTCATTCAGTGACACCCTGTCACTGATTCAGTGACACCCTGTCACTGATTAGTGACACCCTATAGAGAGAAAAGCACACTTTTAAAACCAAGCGACAAAACAAACAGACCTCTTTATTGGTTTAATATGTTGGTAACACACATTTTAAACAACAAAACAAATACAGGTAGGCCTATATTGCAGTTAGTGGAAGCATAGCATGGCAGAATTACTCAAAAAAGAAAATGATTTATTTGCCATTTTTTATGAATTTCATCAGTAACTTGCAATATTTAATAAACGACCATGACTATTTAAATCAGTGGTCGGCAAACTGTGGGCCGCGGCCCAAATGTAGGCCGCAGAGCTATTTTTGGTGGGCCGCGAGTCACTTTTGAACAGCTTAGTGTTATCATGTAGTTGTGTGCCGCGTGATAGCCGTACATTCATTACACTGGATTTAAAAGTTGGTGTGGATAAGTATTTTTACAATGTCTCAGGCAGTGTTTTCGGCATCAAGGAGTCGTATAATATTTCACATTTTCTTGGTGTCAACAGCACTGTATGAACTTAGTTAGACTCCCTGCAAAATGCAATTTCTACCAAAATAAATGTAGTTGAAAATAATTTTCTGTTCAACTTAATATGGCGCGTATCATGAGTAACATTTATCCAAATTTTAAAACAAGACTTACGTAATGGATTCCTTTTACGCGTTTCGTGGGAACGTTTTACGTGATTGCGGGTGCCGCCATTCAGCTTTGTAATTGATATAGTGTTAATATTTTATGCATTTAAGTACACGTCTATGGTAAGAGATTCGCCAACTAAAAACAAATATACGCAATTTTTAAGCGTTTTGCGAGATAAACTTGCTTTAGTTACATAATACCACACTGGTTGGTTCGAGAAAAACATACACGTTTCTTAAATTACTTGAACTACGGCGTTACTTGTGACGTCAAATGTAGGGATTTTTGTGTACTTAAGTTATATACTTTAATCTATTCAGCCCAAAAGAGCGTGATCTATAATTTCTTGCATCCTGTGACTCATAACTGGTACAGTCCAATTTCTGTTAAATGTTACAATAAATGCCGTTATATTGAACAATATTCGAATTCTTTTATGTGACTTATGCGTCACATATCCTTTTAATTGAAGGTTTGCCAATGTAAAACGAATCAACCTAAGTATGTTTTTTATATTTTATTTTTTTATACACTCAAATCAACTGGACTTTAGCTTCATATTTGCGCACGAGTGAGTTCGAGTAAAACAAGTATTTCTAACTTCGGGACGTCATTCTAATGCCCCCAACTTAAAACAAATATCCTGGCACTGTTTGCCTGGTGACGACGAAAAAAGTTTGCCGGCCAATGATTTAAATCATACTATTTGTGGTTACCTAGGGATTGCTAGGCTTTTATTAACAGCGTTTTAAGTAAACATAATCCGCAACACAACAAAGGCACAAATAAACATAGATTAAATAATAACATAAATAGCATAGAGTAGGGTACGTCGCACAAAGTTACAACACTATTCAAAGTATTCGTACTTCTTCATGCTAAATCAGTTGAAAAAACATTACTATAGGCTACTATTTGATATAACATTTTTTTAAATTATGTTTACAAAGTGTGCAACAACATGACTTTTTATTGAGCCTTCAATTGTTGCATTATATAAAATAGAGAAATCAGTGAAACTTAAATGCTTTAAGAAGACTTTCTCTCATAGAAAGAAACATTTATTTTCTGTCTGGGAGCACACGAGTTTCTTTCTATTTTACCCACTCGCCCGGCGTCTCGCTTAAGAGAGAGCATGCAGTATGAGCGACGCTGATCTGTCTGTATCCTTAAACATTGCCTGTCAGCGACCGAGCGGCAAACATGTGCGCAATGTGTGGTGGTCGACCGACCGGCCGACAAACTTTTAAATTTAGTTAGATAGATGTGCAAAAACAAGCACTGTCAACCGTGGTTTTATTTTTTACTTAGTTTACATCTTAGAACCTGTGCCTCAAAATTTATCTTTGATTGCTGTTTATCAACAGAATGTCCCAGTTAACATACAGCGTTTTTTCGACGTAAACGTTGTGGGAATGTGTTCAAACGAACGTTAAGAAAACGTGTCGTGGGTTGTTATCAAAAGCAATCCAAAACAATAACGTTTAATTTAACGTTAGAACAAACCGCAATGCGACAAAATTTCAATGTCATTTGTAACGTAAAAACGACGTTGATTCCAGACGTCGAACCTAACATGTGTTACATCATTACGGACGTCACTGAACGTATTATGAACGTTATTTTTAAACGTTGCGACGAACCACAATAAAACAAATTTACAACGTCATACGTGACATGCAAAGAACGTTTATTACTGACATCAATACTAACATTTTTAGACCAGTTTAGGCGTCGTTTACACGTTAAACTAACGCTGTATTTTAACGTTGCGTAAAACTATAATGCAACCAGTTTAGAACGTCATACGTGAAGTAGAAATAACGTTGATTTTTGACATTAAAATTAACTTGTTTTAGACAAATTGTAACGTAAATTTAAACGTTTTATTAACGTTCTTTCATAACGTTGAGACAAACCAAATGCAACTAATTTTAAAACGTCATAAATGACGTACAAAAAACGTTGGTTACTGACGTCAAAACTAACGTCTTTTCAGCCACTTTTGACGTCATTTCAAACGTTTTAAAATGGTATTTTTTAACGTTTTGGCGGACCACAAAGCAACCTGTAAAAACGCCAAGGTGACGTACGAACAAGGTTAATTACTGACTTCAAAGCTAACTTGTTTTATGCCATTTTGGACGCCAGACCGAACGTTTTGCATATACTGGTCTACTGAAAAGCCCACAATAATTAAGCTTAAGAACTTCGGGGTATAAATAAACGAGGTATAACTATAATATATATAATGTTATTCACAAAACACTTTAAAATTGTTTCCTACAGAATTACAGTCTAATAGGTATTAGTCTTGGAGACATTAGAGTCATCTTATAATCAAAAGGCTGCATGAGTGCATGTTGCATGGTTTCCTTAAATAATCTCAAGGTCGTGAGTTCGTTCCTCACTCGGGGCACCAATTTGAAGCAATGGTTTGAATTATGAGCCTCATTAATGTCTTGTTGCCTAGGTGAAATCAACCTCACTCCTTCAATCAGTATTGCTGTAGTCTGATTACAAGTCCACGCAGTTTGTTTGGCTGGTAGTCTGATTCAAATCCACACAGTTTTTATTGGCTGGTGTTTAGCAAGCCGGCCAGAAGCCGGCAAGCAACACAACCGTCCCGTGTATTAGCTAGACAAGACTGGTTATATTGATATAAGCTTTCGCATATATAAAGAGAAAAGGCGACACCATAAAGCGGAAATGATTTATAACCCGGAGCCTTTTTGGCAGCCGGGAACTGCAACAATAACGCGTTCACACAGGTGAAATACTTCTATCTATAACGGAAATATGTGTCACACAAAAACATTTATCATGTGTGAAAATGCCAAGCGTTGGTTCGCAAGCGACGGGATGTTTTGGTAAAGGGATGCACGATTTACAAAATCGTCAATTATTACATTGTGAAAAGAACACAACTCAAATAAACGTCTTAAATACTCAATAAAACATTTTAAATTACCCCAGTCGCTACAAATTTAAACAGCAGAATTTATCAGTTATGAAAATCCACAATTACAATTATGATAAAGTTTTTAACAAGCTCATGTTTTAAAAAGGTTTTGCCTAAATTATATCTATGTTTAATTGTGATGAATGTTATATTACACGTCTATAAGAGTAATAAACAATCAAGAAATCTAATTGGTTTGTAATTTTTTTTCCAATTTTGCGTTTTTCCTATTTGCTGTAAATCATTTATTGGCATAGAAAAGAAAACGCAGTAAGGATATTATTGGGTATTATACTTGGAGCGAACTACTTAAAATAAAGTGTCCGGATTCCCATAAAGATCATTTAACATTAGAACTCACGTTATTCTAAATAAAATCTTAATAACGTTAAAAGTAACAAAACAAAGATGTTATACATTGTGACTACCAATGTGTCTATTTCAGGATTAGTACTGAAATGTAGGCAAACGGGTTTGTAGGGTGTTAACAGTTGACATGTCAAATGAAACTGGACTTAGTTATGGGTAACAAATGAACTACTGCGGGACAAACTACTGCGTTTTAAACCACATAAAAGTGCGCTTTTGTCCACTGCAAACTTTTTCCAGATTTAAAAATAATGAGTGACAGGGTGTCAATGAATCGGTGACAGGGTGTCACTGAATCGTTGTCAGGGTTTCACGGAATCAGTGACAGGGTGTCACCAAATCGGTGACAGGGTGCCACCAAATCGGTGACAGGATGTCAACAAATACGTGACAGGATGTCAGCAAATCCGTGACAGGGTGTCACGGAATCGGTGACAGGGCGTCACCTAATCGGTGACAGGTGTCATCAGTTTGGTGACACTGACAAGGTGTCAATAAAAAGTCACGACCCCTCCTCCCCGGCGGGTAGGCCAACACGGAGTTAAGCAGGTGGTTTGGGTCAAGTGCTCGACTGGCCAGATATATTATGTCGCTTCTTTGCAGCTGTGGAATACCTGCAAGGATTGGTAGACAAGCCGTTGGTGTTGGCCTCAGTCGACCTGTGACAATACGCAAGGTTTCGTTAAGCGTTGTGTCGATGAGGCAAGTGTAAGCGCTGCGACACCAGGCAGGTGCACAGTAGGCTACTCAGCGGCTGAGTAAACCAGCGCCAGGGTTTCTGTTCGCAATGTTGAAGCGCACGCACCCCAGCCTGTTCCTGCCAGACGACAAAGATTTAATTGCGGGTAGGTTAAAAATAAACTTGCTTCAAAACCGTGCTCTCGTAAGAAAACATGGTAAATTCATCCGAGTCAACTGCATCGCATGTCATCGAAAATAACCTGTGACTAACTGAAGCCCCAGTTTTTTTTTGTTTTTTTTTAATTATTTTCTTTCTTCGTATAGCTTTTACTTTTTTTCTCTTCATGAAACATTGTCATATTAGTGAAAAATTAACTGCTCTCTTCTTGCTGTAACTTTCTCTGTCAAACGATATTCCTGTTGTATTATATTAATTGCCTTCTTCTCGTTTCTGCTTATATCCACTGTATCTATCTGGCCTACTGTCTTTGTTAGAGACCGCCTTAGTCTCTCGCCGTGCCAGAACAACCATCTCTGGTTTCCTTGCTTTACTTCTATTCTGCGACCTTCTGTGATGGAATAAACTAAACCAGCTAACAGTACAATCAGTAGTCGGCAATATTCTACAAGACGCCCTACATTTGTGAAATTTCGTTTGGCTAATAGTCATAGGTCAAGCGAAACGATATATGTATGAAAACGCAGAGGATAGCGCTTGTCTGGACCAACGACATATAAAGAGATGAAAGGAAAATTCGCCGTTACGGTTCAGTGATCCCTATATGTTTCCATTATAACCGCAAAAATTTACCTTGCTCCCCGTCACGGTCTGATTCACATACCTACTTTCCCGCATTATACAAATCTGTTGTAGTTGTGTACAGGAAAAACACAGAAAGGCAATTTGACGAGAATCCACTACCATGGGCCGTGGGGCGTTTTTTAACGTTATAAACAAGAAAAATATTTAAAACAGCACAGCACAGTAATATAAACTATAATTTACTGCTTATTGTAGGTTTGACGCTGGTCTAGAATCAACCACAACAAATATTAAATCAACGCACAGTATTTGGGTTAGGGTGAGAGTTAGCGTTTGTGTGGGTCAAGTAGTATTATATTTATTATTTAATAATAATACTTTGACCCATCTAACCCAAATAATGTCCGTTATGGTAGGATTCTAAACCAGCGCCGTCGATTTTAATGAATGGTTAAGTTTATTTAAATGTTTTATGAAAGAGAAAATCTGAAGGAATCCACTACAAATACCAGGTTGTGAAGAACCGTTTTAAAGTGAGTTGCTATATGTCTAAGTTTATTCTGATCTGCACACAACATGTTTAAAATTTGGGCGCTGGTCTAAAACCCTACCACAACGCACATTAATTGGGTTAGGGCGGGTCAAGCATTGTTATTGAATAATGAATACAATAATACTTGACCCACCCTCACCCAAAGACTAACCCGCACCCTAACCCAAATATTGTGCGTTCATTTAATAATTGTGGTAGGATTTTAGACCAGCGCCAAAAATATTTATCAAAACATTATAATTGTTGCATCAATTTTAAACTGTTTGCAAAGGCGTGCATTGCATAAGGGTAATTACAAATAAACACAATGGCGAACCCAGAACAAAAGTTTACCTCAACATTAAAGCCACACAGCCAGGGGCCTTGAAAAGTCATACTGATTATGAGAAAAACATTTCCACAAGCATATGTACAACTTACTAATTTAAAATGTTTTTTTATTTTTCAGAAATAATAAACACAAGCATTTGTCTGGAAACATCTGGCAGCTTTACAATAATTAAAAATCACATAAAAGCAGTTTTAAAGACGAAACTCTTTAGCAGAAGTAAATCGCACAGATAAAGAAGACTACATTACAGTTTTTAATAAGCTTTTAACAGTAACTTAATATGTACAGCAAACCATGAAATATATTATGTGTATGTGCGTTAAAATAAATAATGTGAAAAAATTAATAGTAATTTTTTAACTGAAAAAACAACAACAAATAAAATCTGGAAAAAAACATAAAAAATGGGACTTGAAAATAAATAATTATTTTTGCTTTTTTGGCTGTTCCTCTTTCATATCAATATTGCTTCCAATAACTGGAGTTATTCTTTTTTTAATGATATTAGATTTTGTAAACAAGAATATGTGTTGATGTCCGGGCATTCTCTACTTGCACCCATTTGGCGAACAGTCAAAGAAAGTGTTGATTTGATAATTTGCAGCACCATAGTTGCTCTGATTTGTGAAGGTTTGGGACTTCAAGAAAGGGATCCCACAGTATTTAATGGTCCCTGTATTTAAGCATTTTGGTACCAATTTGTCTACTGGATGAAATGTTATTTCTGGTTGTTTTTTAAAGATGGCGTGGGTCAGAAATAAGAAATACAGGGTAATCAGGATTACATATGCTTTACACCGAACAACACAGATTTTGTCCAATTCATAAAATTAATATCGAGTCTCCCAGAAGAATGGGATTCGGGTAGCGCAACAACGTTCCGATCGTATAGAACCCAAACATTAAAATTATTTATCCAGCAGTATAACTCCACCAAATCGGTTTACGAAAAAATACAAACAACAATTATCTTTCCTCCAAAAGCTCAATTAAAATGGCACTGGACCTTAAATTGCGGGGGCAACCTCTACAATTCAACAATCGAAAACAAACTAAGAAGCTTTCAGATAAAGCTTAACTTGGGCGCAATTGTTACAAATGACTCCCTTTATTCGTTTGGTAAAACCGAATCTAACCAATGTACTTTTTGCAAAAAGGCTACGGAAACCCTGTACCACTTGTTTTATTTGTATCCTGTTACGTGTCGATACTGGAAAACGTGAGTGCGTGGTTAAGTACTAAACTACGAATATCGTGTTGTTTTTCCCGCGAGCAATTACTTTTTGGAGTGCACAAAAACGAACCGTGCAAAACATTTGTGAATAGTGTCCTTTTATGCGCGCGATATGCTATTTATCAATGTAAATATGCCGACACTGTCCCGACTATGTTACGCTTTTTACTGTTGCTATCTTCTGTGCGAACTTCCGAGCGATATTCGGCATTAAAAAGAGGAAGTATGACAAAACACAAAAGTAAATGGTCGTTAGCTGCTTGAGAGCTTCACTATTTTGATTTGTTTTTCTTGTTCGTTTTTTTCGCTATCTATTTTATTAATAAAAAAAAAAAAAAAAAAGGGGATTACATATGTTGATGTACACAAACGGAATAGAAAGATTTCTGTTGTTTAAAAGAGAAAACAAATACGATTTATACTTATTCCATCTGCAATTATTGCAATTACAGTAAAAAATTTTTTTGAAGAGCACCTATTATAGCTTCTCAGCTGGTAAGCTTTCAATTGGCAAGCAGCGAAAAACATCAAAAGGAGAAGTTAAAAACAATAGAGTGCGCATAAAGTTGAAGAGCATGTGTTGCAGCAACTGGCTTAACACTTCTGTCTTCACCTAGGTCGACAAACCCCACCATTTTCTCTATGAAAGCCTTGTAAACAACTTTTGATTTAACTGAAATATACAAAAAGACTTACTTAAACAACTAAGAACATAAAATAATAACCTACATTTACCATTCTTGAAAACTACCTATACTTACTTTTCATCAAGAGTTAGTGTTTAACCTGTAATCATTCAATGTGCGGTAGCTTGGAAGATGAAGTATTTTGCTCTCATGCAATTCTTTATATGTTGCCATACTTTTACTGGCAAGACTAGGGTTGCAAAATTCCCGGGAATTTTCAGAGCGGAAACTTTCCATGGAAATTTTGGGAATTAACGGAAATTTTGGGAAATTTCCGAAAACTTTTAAAACAATCTTAGTTTGATATTGAAACAGGAAATAATGGCCTTATACTGTGAAAACAACACTGACCGGTCTGGGCCAAAATATCCCCAGCTTATACGGTAGCTAAATCTTTAACATTTGTTGTTTTGTGAGTTACAAAGTCGTTGTAGGCTACTAGTTCAGGGGTCGGCAACCTACGGCCCGTCAAAGTAATTCACCCGGCCCGCCCCCTATTTGACAAAATAGACACGAGTCCATTTCACATACTTTTTGACTATTTTAACTACGTAAGTTCGAAAAATTTTCTCGCTAAGCGCGAATGATCTTCATACATCCGGTTGGTTTACGTTTTGTAATGTCTTTTCAAAAGATTAGTGCTTTTTTACCGTTGCGGCGTGGAAAGCTGACAAGTGCGTCACGGACAAACGGAAAACGTAATCATTACACTTTTCATTAGCAGTATGGATGACGACGTGTGGACTATAATTTTAACCAAACAAACGCTTTTTTTAGCGCTTTGCGCGAACACTTTACTGCCTCCTTAAATGTAATTAAACACATCTTTAAGTGCAAACAAACGATACCCGCCTGATATACAGTTGTTCTAACATTTTAATAACACAATTCTTAGTTAACTTATTGTGCGGCCCGCAGAGACCTTTCTAGTTTGGTTTTGGCCCGCGACCACAAAAAGGTTGCCGACCCCTGTACTAGTTGCTGCCGGTTAGCATCTCCTCCTGCTCGTCTAAAAATGCTCAAGATAGGTTTTTAATTTTTTTTTCTGGTTAATAAAGTATTTAACAAATGTTTTAAACATAATAAATGCCAAATTTAAAAATTCCCAATATTCCCATTATTCCCGAGTCCTTCAAAATTCCCGGAAAGTTTCCAGGAAATTTTCCAATATTCCCGGAAACTTTCCACCCCTTTACAACCCTAGGCAAGATTTAAGCAAAACCTATCAATATAAATATGATTACTCCTAAACGTTCAAACTAATAACTATAGTTTACAATAAAAATGTAGGTGTATGAAAGAAAGAGAATTAAATATCTTGCAGGTCAATTTAGAGATGGGTGGGGAGTGATTCACAAGTAGGGAATGGGCATCGAGTATGAGGAGACATCACAGATTATGCCAGCTGGTTTTTTAAACAATAGACTACAGTAGGCTAAAAAATATTTTTTTCTTATTATAAACCAGTTATGACAAATGTTTTTATGCGGAATCAAACAATCTACATGGAAAGATTGTTAATACCAATTAAGTTTAACATGTCTTTGGCATCCAACAGTATAGTAAAAAAGCCTGTTGTTGCCATTAACAATATGCCAGTAATAATTAAGCAGTTGCTAGGTATGGCTCCGCCTGAACTCGAATCAGGGTCTGTCACAAAAAAGTGAATGTGAGTACCACTTCCCCAACAGAACCTCAACTGGTATTTGCAAACTGCCATCAAATTTACCAACATGTGTAATGTACTGCCTTACAGCAAGCAACGTGTATTATATAATACAAACAAAATGTCAAAATGCTACTCACCTGAAATAAATTATTTTTTTTACTAAATCAACCATGGACTCTAAGTGTTCAATTTATCGATTTAATTTGCTGTTTTGGGCTTGGAGAAAAATAAAATGTTGTGTTAAGCTGTGGTTTAATAAAAGACTTTTCAAAAAAAGTTAAATGTATATATATACTACACTAAAACAAAAACTAATATTCTTTACTGTAAATAACATTCATCATTTAGGTGTAATTGACTACCTGGCTATGCATATTACTGTTTAAATAGCACTGAGAGAGACTATGGTAAAAATAGAACATAATATAAAAAATCTGCTGGTTGAAAATATATATAATTTATACAAACTTTTGATAATATCCTCCTCTGTGAAGTGATTTTCGCAAATTTTGACTTTGTCTTTTTTGTAAACTACCTAGTTTGATATTTTTATCATCACAATGACTTAAAATATTTTTTCTAAATTTTCAGCCCATTCCAATTTCGTTCCGTGACAGAATTTTTTATTAGGTAAATCAAACAAGGTATCTGGTGGCCAATTCTGGCAAAAAGGAATGCAGCAAATACTTGGCATTGTTCTGCGCTAAAACATTAGGCTTAAATTTGTTGTAAGTAAACAAAAATAGCTGTACCTGTACCACTGAAAACACACACAAAAAACATTTAAATAGAATCTAAACTAATGTAATGTTTTTTAATAAACTTACTCGCAGTTGTCTTGTTGTTTTTTATTTTGTTTTCACTACCTTTACTGTTGTCACAACAATGAAATATATTTTTACAGCTGACACAAACGACTTTAAAACAAAGTTTAAAGGTTATAAACAATGTCCGATTGGGTAGTATTGGTCAACAGTAGGTGTCTGAATCAGACCGTGACGGAGCACACGTAAAACCGATCACGTGACTGGAGTTTCCATTCATTTGTTTCTATGTCGTTGTCTGGACCTAGTAAAAAGCATAACAAAAAATAAAAAAAACAGTATTTTCACAACTAACGGTACCAGTAATACAAACACTGACGATAAAAACACTAAACTATTAGTATTTAACATAAAATTAAATTGCGTTGACCCTTTCCTATTATGCTTTGATTTAGAACCTCACAATACAAGTATCTAATCTACCTTTTTGACGTTTGTCACTGGCCTTGTGATCCCACAAAAACTTGTTAATAATCGTATGCTGAGTCATGTTTATTGCAGGACGATAAATGCTGAATCACCTCTTTGAAAAATTGGTTGGAATTTTCGTTGGTTGGCAAGTCGAAATGACGTTCTTGCTAAGGTTACCTCGTGCTTACCTTCAAGCTTGTCGCGTTGCCCCGAAAAGCAAATTTTGCAAAACTTATGTTTTATCAAAAATTGTCTCAAGAAGGTAAATTTGCTGTTTTTTAATTATCTTACAATTTACTTGTTCATAACTTGTTTTTGCTTTGATAAGTTTTATATGCTGAACTAGGGTTCCTCTTTTTCCCGGATTTTTTCACTCCTTTAATTATTTTTTCGCTGGTAAGTGCAAATAAAGCAACTCCGTAAACGACTTTAATAGGTTCGACAATATTTTTGTGAGATTCGGGATCGTTATTTCGTGGGAAATCCCAGGAATTTCCTTTCAAAACATTGCCAGAGAGAAAGCTATGCTGAACCAAATGAATATATATTCTTATTAGTATGCCATGGTCTAGAAATTTAGTGTGAAATTTGGACAGTTTTTGGCCAACATTAATTAAAGGTAGTATAAAGTCACTCCATAATGACTTAACATACTGAAGTTAGGAAAGGAATTTTGTGCGAAGTTGAATTAGTGCAATTTTATTTGCATTAACAAGGGAAAGTCTAAACAACAATAACAAATGAAAGGTTACAACTTACAACAAACTTTTTTTTTGACTAAGAGTGCTGTGTTGTTGAGAGTGTAATATCTGAAAGTAGTTGACTGCTAAGCTAAAATGTTCACCCAATCCTTGATAAATCTATCCAGTGTACCCACATTTAAAAAAAATTAATTTATAAAATATTAATTCCATTTCTGCAAATATTAATAATAGTCAGCCATGAAATAATATATATAGTTCAACCATATTAACCTAAAAGTGTCTTTCTTTCTCGTCCACATTTTTTTATAATATAAACTGTGGGGCGCATTTTTATTGGTATAATAAATTTAATTAGTTTATTCGGTGGTAAGCGCAAATAAAGCAACTCAGGCAACGACTTTAATAGATTTGACAATATTTTTGTGAGATTCGGGATCGTTATTTCGCGGGAAATCACAGGAATTTTCTCTCAAAACATAGCCAGAGAGGAACCCTATGCTGAACCAAACGAATGTATATTCTTATTGATTTTAAAAAGCAATCACAATAGTCCCGAGTCTGCCTCGACTCTGCAGCCCTGCTTGAAACCAAGGTCAAGCTAAAAAAGTTTTAACATTTTCTGAGGTCTGATCACTTTGGTTAGGTAGTATAAAAATAAAGCAAATTCAACATGTCTTAAACTAAAAGTTTTGTTAGTTAGCTAATTTAGTAAGCTCAAGGTTCATAAAGCAGTCATTGGGGTGCCACTAACGTATGTTGTGTTAATTATTCTCCAGTTGAACTCATTTGTGGTTTTCACTATAACGTTATAAACCTGTTTTGTGGTATTTTATGGAGTATTTTTTTAAATGTGAGCACTGAGCTGTGTCAACAAAAACACAAAACTTTTTTAAAACCAAAAACATTAAAATTCGTTTTCTCAAAACCATAAATTTGACTTACGACAGTTTTTGTTATTACGGACAATGTAATGATTTTCAATTATAATAACTTGCGCCAGTATGATATCTCAAAGTGCAAACAATTTTTATTGCCCATTGATATAATTGGTTTTATATTTTCTATTGATATGGATCCATTTTCGTTTGCTACTGTCACTTATCTAGTGGGTGTTTCTCAGTTCCCAGTTGTGCATGTGATTATGGTTCAAGTTATCATTTAAAATTCCAAGTTTTTGGAAGGAAGTTTTAAAATATTTTATTGTTTTTTTTTCTGCCAACCTTTTACTGATAGGTCTTATGCCTAAATGTTTTTCAATATGAGGTAAAAAGTTGAACAAAGATTTTTCAACAAAATGTAATTTACTTCAAGTGTCTTTAACTTGAATTGCTTTGAGGGCCGAAACTATGTTGATTAATCCACTGGCTGCAATACGCTATATTAGGGTGGGCCAAGATTGTCAGTACCAGGAGAACCATATTATTGAAGTATTCTTGGTGGGCAAAACATAGTAGGTTAAAATATGTTTAATTTGTTGTGTCACAACATAGCATCCTAAAACAGGTAATCCTAAAAAAATGCTGTTGTCAAGCGAACTCATGTGATAACAAGCAACTGCAGTCAAGCCTATTTGCGCTGTGGGAAATTTTATGGTTTAAATTAAAGAAAAGCTTTTACTCTAGAAAACAATTAAATTAGAAAGCTTTTCACTTTTAAAAATTTTATCCATTGGGCACATAAAAAATCACATTGCTCAATACAATAATGTTTATTACAATAATTTTGAAAACGAATTATTATGGCCACTGACTTCACAGCTGTTAGACTGCATGGAAACCAAGTAACAAAGTGTAAAATTGCTTTATGGTAACTAAAGTTCTACTGGTATGTTTAGTATACAATGACCAAATTACAGAGACATATGTATATATTTATATTTATAAACTCACACAATTTACAAAAGTTGTATTACTTGACAAACCTTGTATAAATTGATTTTTGTTGCACACAGCACTATACAGAAAGGTGTAATAAAATATTTTTAGGAAAGAATAGCTTTTATGATTTATCCAGTTTAGGTAAGCAAAACGTCATGCCATGATGTGCACGTGCCTTTGAAAAAAATCATTTGCATAAAATTTAAAAATTTAAACAAAAAATAAACAATGTTGCTTGGGAAACAGATAATGATGTCACTGGCCACATGTGGCCTAGGGCCCTGGGTTTGGACCACCTTATGCAAAATGACTTGATTTGTTAAAAGATCAATAAGCAAAAGGCTTAAAACTGAAACACAAAAGTAACTGAATAAGATAATTAATTTTTTGAAAACCCCTGATTTAATTAGTATCAGCTGTTTCAATATGATTTCTATATACTATTACAGCCTTAAAAATTACTAATTTTATGTATATTATACAAAAAACTTTTTTTAACCACTAGTACATAATTTTTCCAGGGTTAAAACTCCTTTTTTTTCAGTGGTGGCAGTTACCGAGTTGGTTACCGGTGTACTCCTCCAAGTGACCCACTTGTTGAATTTGCACTTGATGCTACAATGACTGTGGTTTGGTTTTACATGTTTTGGATGTTCTATCATAATGGTGGTAGCTTGATTGTAAGTATTGTAGTATGTTGCTTAAATATTTTTTGTAAAGTTATTATTAAGAGTTTTCAAACATTATTATGGGATTTAATGCCTGAACATTTATAAACAGTAAAACTTTTCTGGGAATTTTAAGTAAGGTTGTATTTACCCAGTCATATGTGCATTTTTGCTCTACCTTATTGAGGTATGTCATTAAAAATTTAGTATGCCATGATCTAGAAATTTAGTATGAAATTTGGACAGTTTAGGGCCAATAATAATTAAAGCTAGTATAAGGTAACTCAATAAAGACTTAACATACTGAAATTAGAAAATTAATTTTGTGCGAAGTAGAATTAATGCAAATTTATTTGCATTTACAAGGGAAAGTCTAAACAACAATAACAAACGAAAGGTTGCAAGAAACATTGTGTTGTTGAGAGTGTAATATCTGAAGTAGTTGCTGCTAAGCTAAAATGTTCACCTGATCCTTGATAATCTATCCAGTGCACCCAATTTATTTTAAAATTAATTTATAAAATTTAATTCTATTTCTGCAAATATTATTAGTCAGCCATGAAAAAAATATAAGTGTCAAAATTTATTGTTCAACCATTTTAACCTAAAAGTGTCTTTCTTTCTCGTCCACATTTTCATAATATGAACTTTACAACACTATCTTCAAAATGGCCTATTACCCAAACAACAAACAATGTTTACTTCATAAAGCTGTGTTTTCACACAATTCTTGTATTTTCCTAATATGCTAGTAACAACCTTTTTTTACTAGTGCCTTATGGGCTTAAACAGATTTTTAACACCCCTACCCCACGTGTTAACAAAACACCAAGGGATGGATTTGGAATGCTTAATTTGTGATTACATAGTCACGTCAAAAACAATTCACTTAGACCGAGTTTAAATACATTGAGTGAGGGCCAGGGATGTTCATAGTAGAAATGTATTCAAAGTTAATTTTTGGGTAATTTGGAACTGCAAAAAGGTTTTGCCTAATTGTACATACGCGAGAGGCAGTTTAAAAAGACCAGACACGGTTGCGAAACATTGATTAATCGTTTCGTTAAATGTAGCAAATAAGTGAGGTGTCGACGTTTTTTCAGGCGACCAACTACTTGCCAGTAATCTTCGCCTAATCACATTGTTAAGTGTCAATTAAATGTTATGTGCGTACGGTTAACGGGTACTTTGTGCAAAGATCACGTAGCATGTCAGGAAATTTAGCGTTGAAATCTGGGTCAGGGAGAAGTGGCAAAATCTGCTTATATGTCCGGGATTTAGGCGTACTGTGTAAAATATATCGCCAATACATTTACAATATCGAAAACGATATTTGCTAATACCAAAATTTCTTCAAATCTTTGTACTGTTTAAAACAATATATCGTTTTGTTTTCGCTTTTGAAAAGAGTTTTTGCGTATTGCGTTCTATTTTAGCAAGCTCAGTTAGAAACTTTCACCCAGCATGTTTTTTCATTTTTGTACTGCAAGTTAAATGATTGCAAACCCCAAACCAGCAAGATTATATATATATATATATATTTTTTTTTTTAATATGGAGTTGCAGGTAAACATCATTTGCCTACCGCTAAGCCTACTGCGGAAACACACTTGTTGAGTTGTTTAAAGTCTAATTATTTGACTAAAATTTTTATCTTGTCAAGCTGCTGTTAGCCGAATTGCTATAATAAACATAATCTAACTTAGTAACAAATTTGTAAATGAAAAGCGCGAAATCTATATCTTGCCCGTTTTGTTGAAATCGGATCAGCCAGAATGCGCCGTACCTCTCATCGAACGATCGAAAATGAAAATTTAGGTATTTTTCATTCAGCACGCCATTGTTTTCCATTTTTTAATATAAAAATGCGTCACGTTTTAACGTCATTTCTGAGGGTTATTTCACTAAGAGTTTGGCCAATGCAACCGCGGTAAATTTGTCAGGGATTTCGCGTTGTAAAATATAGCAACCCTGCCTTGGACAGATCAACCGAACCTTTGCGTTTAACATATTTACGTTTGGTTGTTTTATTGAAACTATTGTGCCAATTCAATATGAGAAAAACACTTATATCTGTTTTATATTAATAAATTTTAATTATACCCGTTTTTCCTCCGGTTTAATATAGGATATAAAGCCGTGATTCTCGAACTGTTCTTCGGGGTACCCCAGTATGTCTAGAGACATCCTAAAGTGTGTTGTGGATCTTTTGCTAATTTTAGAAAATAACCTATTTTTATTATAAATTGGCATGCAGCCAAGCATCCGAGACTTAAATGTAGGCTTACATTTTCCATGATATAACTGATATCTTTATGGTACTTACGTACTATCTTTCCGTGTATTTAGAATTTTAGGTAATCATATAGTTATAGTTGTACCGTTGTAAAGTCCGGGTTTACAATTTATTGTCTGCGACAGACTGCGTTCTTAATACTTTTATAAGCTGACAACAAAATGTTTATTATTATAAAATTTCAAGTCGCCTTCTTCGGAGGGGTTCACCTTAACCCTTTTATTATTATTATGCCTGGTAGCAACAGTTTATATATTTATAGTAATATTTACGGCAATGTTTTTCGTGCAGCCGAGGCGGTTTATATTTGGTCAAATTATTTTCACTGCATTATTTTTTATTTTGCTATTTGGGTGCTATTAACTTAAATTATATTTTTAGAATAAAGGCGTGGTGTACACCGAATACGAACACCTTACTGATGATGAACTGGGAATAAAAATGGATTAGTTTTTTTATTGGTTACATTACGTTTGTTTGATAATGCGAAAAAAATACAGTCAATTAGAGTATAAAATAAACGTGTGCACTATTTTTGGAAATGTTGGTCTACTGTACAGCAATATTTGCCAATTTCTCATTATTGCGAATTGCAATACAAAACGGATAGGCCTATATCGCTAGACCAGCGCTTCTCAACCGGTGCGCCATGGAAGGCTGCCAGGTGCGCCGCGAGCAAAAGGAAAAAATAATTTAATATATAAAATATATATTTTTTAATTTCCTATTAAGCTTAGCTCAATGAATCCACAGTACTTTCAGGTAGAAAACACAATAAAATCTACAAGGAAACCATATCTAAATCAGATAATATATAATACAATAGTATTAAGACCAACGACAAAATAAGATCTAAAATAGTCTCAATAAGACCTAAACATGTCGCAATAAGTCCAAAATTAATCGGAATAAGACGTATCAACACAATAACGCCCAAATTGTTGGGAAATGATATGGGATGAATGGGAAATGTCCGGCATTGGCCATTTGCTGTCGACATTTGGACGCCGCTGTTTAGGCCCCGGATTTTTTGCTCTTGTTTGGGATTATGGGCGGGAAGTTTGTGGTGTTCACAATTGGGTTAGGGTTGAAAATATTAGGGGAGTTAGTGATAGGTATGGGTGCGGTTTGTGGTTAGATAAAGGTTTGTATAGGCCTTAATTTGGCCATTTAGGTCTGATTTCGATTTCGTCATTATTACCACTATTATAGGTATTAGTCCTATTTACGCCTTGTAGGCCTACCTAACTTTATTATTCCGAATTTGATGTTGTTCTAATTTTCGTCTCAAGGCTGGAGTCCCTTTAAAGATATGCACCTATAAAGCCTATATAAAAAATTGCAAGCAATTTAAGAGAAATACCGGTACACCTCAAAATCGCACTCGCTTTGCTCGCAAGGTGCGCGGCCACGTTTTTTATATGGTGCGCCCCAAAGTAAAAAAGGTTAAGTAACACTGCGCTAGACAGTGATATAGAACCGACAATCGTAATTTTACTAAATTACGTTCAAAACATAAACAAATGATATTACAAATATCAGGCTTTACACCGCTGTTTTTTTATGTTTCTTTAAAACGGCACCAAATTTGAACATGGTATAATTTGTCTCCTGATTGTATAAAGTGCGTCGTCATGCTTGAGTGAACCTCTGTTTGACAGGCCCCATCCGCCAAATTCCGCTTCGGATCCTCACAAGGGAACACACAATAATACCTAAAAAGCAACAATACCTAAATCAGAAAAATGTTTAACACCGTAGTATTAAGACCAACTACATAATGCAGCCAAATACGCAATAATAGTTAGTATAGAGTAAGATCGAAATCGTCTGAATAAGAAAAAAGTATTGCCCATGCTTCGCGTGATTAGACGTGATTTTATTTGCATTTGCGTACGAGTTCAAAGTGTTGTATTGACTTAACTTTATTATACTAGTAGCTAGGCTACACAAGATGCTTTCAGAAAGGCCTATTGAAATCAGGATTATAAGTGCAAGCAAGGCCAGGATAGAAAAACAACTTCCCTGCAGTAAGGTTTGAAGCAGCGTTTAATTGCAAGTCTCATTAAACTAATTTGCCTCGACCAATCAACCACACTATTACTTCAAGGTATTTGCTGTAGTCTGATTACAAATCCACACAGTTTTTGTTGGCTGGTGTTGAGCTGGCCAGCCAGAAGCCGGCAAGCAACACAACCGCTTACTGTATTAACTAGACAAGACTGGGTATATATTGATATAACGCGCTGCTTATAACAAGGTGAAAATTTGCATGAAAAATTGCGACATTTTACAGCAGCTTACTTCTCAAAAAGGTGCGGAAGTTTTTACCTGGCGATTACTCACTGTGAAACGTGCCGAGAGACATTTCACAGGCGGCGAAAAGCGGAAATAATAAGTCATAATATACATTAATCATATGTGAAAGAGCCTGACTCCCGGGCCTTAAGCCGCAGCAGAAACAGAGGATGCTTTTAGTAAAAGGCGAGCAAGAATGACAGAATCATAAATCATAACATAATCATAACATATTTGATAAATGCACAGATTCTATAAACGTTTAAAATATTCAATTAACCTCTAAGTTGACCCCTGTCGCTACAGATTACTCGGCCGCTAATTTTTTTGGCCAGGTTGAATATAAAAACCTGGCTGTTTGTTTGTTGTTTATGTTGTGGTATTGTTTTTTTTTTGTTGTGGAGTGCTCGTGGAGCGTTGGCCGCGAATTGTCCGATCATTGAACGCGTTTGCGCAATTGTTTCTTGTGCTTCAATTCATGCTTCTTCGACATTTGTTTCATTGTTTTGTGTGCCTGGTGGGACGTTTCTTTAGTGTTGCAACGATCTTGACGTCAGCATTCGCTGATTGTTTGAAGCATCGTTTGCTTGCTGTTCGAACCCAATGTTCGCCATGACAGAGCAGTGCTGTGTCGCCTTGTTGTCGGAATTTGTGAAGCAGCTGGGGGAAACCCCGTTCGGTGTTCTTTTGGAAAACCGTTCTGCGCCTTGCGTCTGATCTCTGTCGCGCCAACGCTTGTTTGTGTTTGTTTCTGAATATTAAAATAATTTTCGGCAGATATGTTGTCCACATATTTGGGAGAACTCTGCCGCAACTTTAGGCCATTCAAACACCTCCACTTTGATTGCGAACATATTCTTTACTTTTTTTTTTAATTTATATATATATCAATTTTTCTTTTTGGTTTTGCATTTTTTTTAATTTTTTTTTTATATAGGCGCTTTAGGTTATATTTAATTACGCACAAATTTGTTATTGTAATACATAATTACCCACATTACACATCTCTTGCGATTTAATGAAATGACACATATATTTTATAGCGATTACACATTTTCTCAATCTCGGTTGTATACGATAAATAGGCGATCCATGCAACGATTTAGGTTATAATAATTCACACAAGTGAAGCATTTGTAATTAGTGCTCGTGCAACGTGTATTTTCATTGAAATTGGCTTCATAATTTGATTTCTGCGCGGCAACTCTACGATTTGTTGGTTTCTGAAGAGGGAAAAGCGTTGGTGGAGGTAAGTCTCCAACCATTTTGTAATTGCGGTCGCATATAGGCCTAGTCGGATAAGAGTAATTTTCTTATCATGGAAATGGTAGAATTAACCACCCAATAGTAGTAATAGGTTATTAGGGTCAACGTAGCAAGAACATTACGCTAGCAATGGGGCCCGTGACCAGCAAGCAATTTGTAACGTGAAATACATTGGGCACTGGTGAAAGTTAGTTTACATCGTAGATGCTGTGCCATGCATTCTGTTGAAAGATAAGTAAAATTTATCCTGAAACGTAGAATTCTGCTTTACGTTTCGAGGAGTGGGATTTTAGTACTAGCGTCGAAAAACGCAGACTTACTAAAACGCCGCTAATGGAGTTGGTTGGATTCGCGATTTTCCTACCTATTCCAAAAGCGGTAGAGTGGCAACTAAGCATTGTAAGCCTGGCACGCCTTGGCGTAAGATTACAGATGAACAAGCTATTTTTTAGATAGGGTTCAGGAGTCCTTACGGTACTTTTGTATCCTTGTTAATTAGAAAGTTTCTGCACTTACTTGCGCAGATTGGTTCATGAAATAAAGTAATATAATGCAGACGTTGCAGTGTACACTCGAGATTAGTCAATTTGACTGGCTTGCATTTTAAAGTATTTGCGAATCCGTTTCTAGAAACGCTGTTTGTTTAAGTGAGGGAAATGCGGTTAGAACACAATCGTAGAGCGGCTTAAGGAAATCGCTTGATTTCCGCTTTTTTTTTAATTTTTAATTAGGGTTGCATTCGGGGAGCACTAAAGTAAGCAATGCATTGAAATTATTTACATGAAATATTTAAGACATTACAAACGTGAGTAGGGTTTATTCCTAAAGTCGCGTTTAAAGACTTACGCGAATTGAAACATATAGTTTGCGAGTGAATGAATTACTATGCTTTTAAGTACTTCCGACTCGCGTGCAGCGTAGCCTATATAATTTAGACTTTCCTGAACTGAAACTCAAACGCGTGAATTATTTAAAACAATTTGGACATTACACCAAAATTGTTTCACGCACAACAAATTAAATCTTTTTGATATATGCATGATTTGCAAAATTAGACACATTCAAATGGTTTAAGAAAAAGTCGCATAAAAACAATTTATAGACCTTTCAGTCGATATTTTTACTTATT
The DNA here is from genome assembly GCF_963924565.1 of Ascidiella aspersa. Classification (NCBI taxonomy): domain Eukaryota; kingdom Metazoa; phylum Chordata; class Ascidiacea; order Phlebobranchia; family Ascidiidae; genus Ascidiella; species Ascidiella aspersa. Next base: position 13,378,376 of record NC_139454.1, on the reverse strand, counting down.
ATATATATTACTTTATTTTTATTTTAAAAATATAATAGATTTTTCACCTGATAAACTAGGCAGAATCAGTTATTGTGAAATCCATGATTCCAAACGGTGGTGATGTCTTTATCGGCAACGCTTGTTTATATTTTGTGTTCCGTATTCCAAGCAAATGCTTTACTGACGAGATGGAGCGTCTTTCGACGTATCTTTCGACGTATATTTCGACGAAATCAATTCTTCCAACAGCTAGCTTCTTGCAGGTTTCAAGCATAATAGTTTTTAGGCGGTCGTTTGTAGGTGGTCCGTACAGATTAAGGCACATCTTTTCTTTGAGCTTCGTTCGACGACTTTTCTTGGCCATAAAAAATAGAGTTCTATAGCAGCCACTTCGTCATATTGTTGTTTACACAGAGAATTTTTGTTTTATCGCTGTATCACCGTTTTAATATTTCGTCATGGAAAGTTTTCTGTAAAAAAACATCAAATGCCGATCTAGCAAGATTTTGCAAAGACATCATTTTTCACTGAGTCAGGCCTCGCCGGCTCATACAAACATCCGTTTAAAGTTAACGCATGTTTTGAAATTCGCCTTATTGTCAACAATCCGGTATTTTTTAGAATCGAACGCCAGTTACGTCGCAATGTAGATCGAAGCGCTATTGTTCAAGCCATATTGGGACAAAAATATTATTTCCGTCTATAAGAGTCGAGAGAAAAAGGTTTAGACCACGCCCTTTTTGTCACGTGGTATTTTGTTAAGTATTATAAGAATTAATGACGTAAATCTTTCTTTGTTCGCAGAAATTTTCTTAACTGATTCTCGTCTATAAATAGCGTGTTCAATCAATATAAAATGAAGGCTTTTACAGCTTTTACTCAGACAGCAAACTCGAGTGCTTTTGTGACTGAAGACAGCAAAAATGGACTGTTCATGTATCTGAACTAAAGGAAAGAATTGGACCTATCTGGCCTCACGAAGACAGGCCATCTCAAATCTTGAAGGAGTGTGGTCGATTCATCTTGGCAATTATATAAATGAAGACTCATTAATCTGACCCACCCCCTCAGTTCTTTCTTCCTCACTCGATGGCAACAATTTGAAGCAGCGTTTAATTGCAAGTCTCATTAAACTAATTTGCCTCGACCAATCAACCACACTATTACTTCAAGGTATTTGCTGTAGTCTGATTACAAATCCACACAGTTTTTGTTGGCTGGTGTTGAGCTGGCCAGCCAGAAGCTGGCAAGCAACACAACCGCTTACTGTATTAACTAGACAAGACTGGGTATATATTGATATAACGCGCTGCTTATAACAAGGTGAAAATTTGCATGAAAAACTGCGACATTTTACAGCAGCTTATTCTCAAAAAGGTGCGGAAGTTTTTACCTGGCGATTACTGTGAAACGTGCCGAGAGACATTTCACAGGCGGCGAAAAGCGGAAATAATAAGTCATAATATACATTAATCATATGTGAAAGAGCCTGACTCCCGGGTCTCAAGCGGCAGCAGAAACGGAGGATGCTTTTAGTAAAAGGCGAGCAAGAATGACAGAATCATAAATCATAACATAATCATAACATATTTGATAAATGCACAGATTCTATAAACGTTAAAAATATTCAATTAACCTCTAAATTGACCCCTGTCGCTACAGGTTCAAACTCACGACCTCTGGCTATACCGGGAGCGTCGCCCTACTAACTGAACAGCGCGGGCTCAGAAGGGTACGAGTTCAGAAACAACCATAGCACCATTGCCTGCTATACATCCTATTCGTAGGCTACATAAGCCTACAACTCGATTAACTACCCGTATTTTTGAAACGGAAGGCTTATTCTGTGACCAAGCCCTTCTGGGTCCTAGCCTTGGTCGATATCGGCACCCATTATATAGTTCTCAAGATTTCTTCGAAGAGGCTAACTAAAATCACTCAGCAAGTTTAGGTTACCAAACAATTGCACAATATAAACGACCTTCAAGTTTCAGCAGTAAAAAAACAGAAAATACGATGTTACGAATGTTTATTAAATTATAAAACCGTTCGATGTCCAATCTATGCATGGTCGTTACCAGGGCTGCGGAGTCGGACTCGGGACTCGAGGAGTCGATTTGTTTTTGCTGGAGTCGGACTCGGAACTCGGGTAGTTTTACAAGGTCTAACGTCCGACATGCGCATGCGCAGTACCAAATTTTAAAACTGATATGGCCGCCAAATGGAAATTGTAAAGGTGGAATAATATATGGTGGAATATTTTCCAACAATGTATTGTGAGTGAATGAATTATTTGACAACCATATAAGTGGATTGCTGAAGATCCACGTTTAGTTACGTAATTTGATGAAATACAGGCTGTAGAGTCCGGTCCGGGCCGGACTCGGGAGTCGGACTCGGGTTATTTTTAACCGACTCTGCAGCCCTGGTCGTAACTATTACCGGTTCAGCCGGTAGAGTGCATCGGGGCCCCGGAACAAGGAGAGCCCCCGCGTCGTTGTAATTACTGTAAAATTTGTGTCATGGAGTGTTCACATGGTTCTCCTGCGAGAGGTTGCCCGCGGCTCTTGAGCCGCGTGCTCTAGTCACGTGTTTGTAATCATTAAGCCCGTTTATATGCACGTTTAAGCCGGATTCAAATCCATTTCGTTAATCTATTCTCTCTCGTTTTGGCGCTGGAATGGATTAGGTTCTCTCGTTTCTCAATCCGTCAAAAGAAGTGGTTTTCAATCCGTTCGCCGCTTAATCTGTTTGTTTCGCTGACGGCCGAAATTGAGCGTTGAAGCTTAACTATATTTTTAACAGTTACGACAGCAAAGTGTGAAGTAGAGTATTTCCGAAATGAAATGTAGTTGCTAGTTTTTGACAGGGGAGAACAGCAAATGCACTAGTTAGGCTGCTAAAGTATATCTAGTGTGGTTGTTAGTCTTATTTTTATCATAAGGACATTTAAGGCACTGGTCTAGAATTCTACCCCAGCGAACATTATTGGGTTAGGATGCGCGTTTGGGTAGGTTAAGCAATGTTATTAAATAGCAATACTTGACCCACTTTCACCCAAATCTTGTGCATTGATTTATTAATTATCTCAACGCTGGGTAGGTTTCTAGGCCAGCATTTTTTTATTTACGGCAATGTAATAAAACTTGCATGAAATTTAAAAGAAATGCCGGTATACCAAAAAAAATCGCGCTCGCTTCGCTCGCCAGGTCTGCCTTGAATAAAAAGGGTTAACAAACCCTGACCTAGCAACTTTAAATGTTATCGCGTTCCCTCAAAGTAATTTATTACACTTTTCATTAGTAGTATTACACACGTTTTCAAGTGCAAAAACAATCCGAGGCGCGGCTGATTCACAGTTATTCTAACATGAAAATAACACGATTCTTAGTTATCATTTTGTGCGGGCCGCAGAGATCTTTCTGATTTGGTTTTGGCCCGCGACTAGAAAAAGGTTGCCGACCCCTGCTTTATAGCGTTGACCAGCACACATTAGCTCAACTTTCCTGTACTTACATTCTGTGTGCCAGGCAAACTGAAGCACTATACAGTCAACAGCGTACTTAATCAAAAAACCTATAGCAAGTAATTCTTTTTTTTGCCGAAAAAGCGGTTGTGCTTCATAAGTTTACTGGAATGTTACGTAATATATATCAGTGCATTTTGTACACTTAAGCTGGCTTGAATTTCGCGTCATGTAATTACGACGCTGGAACGGATTACTTTTCCATCCGGATTGAACCTTAATCTAATCTGCCCGCGAAAGGTGCATATAAACGGGCTTTTTGATTGTGTTGTACGTTAATTGTATCGCAATGTAAATTACTCGACTACTCGCCTATAAATGCTCGTGTCCTTCCCTGTATTATTCCTTGTCGAATTAAACCATTGGCTTACTTGGACTCTGTTACTATACTTCCGAGGCAAACAGAGGTTAGAAACACAACAGAGTTTGGGCGACGAGGATATAGGATTCAAGGTCTTCTGAACGTGGTATCTACGCAGTTGACTATTATGACTACTTTTGTTTTGACCAATGGAAGAAATATTGAAGCTCATGCAAGCACAACTACAACAGCAAGCAGAACGCCAGGATGAACAATCCAAACGTCACGAAAAACAGTCCAGACGCTACGAAGAACAAATGCATGTAATGATGGCTCTGGTTGAAAAGGCTGGGCTACCCCAAGCAGCTACGTCATCCGAAGCAGTACCAAGTTTCAATCCATTTGATTCTACGTCTGAGTTATGGAATGATTATTGGTCGAGGTTCAGCACGTTTATCAAAGCACATGCGGTCCCGGACGAACGAAAGGCTCCGGTTTTCTTAACAAACCAAACTCTTACAACTTACAAGCTGTTATCTAACTAGGCACTTCAGGGCAGCCCGTCCAAAATTGTTAATGATCTATCTATTGACGAAATTGAGGGTTTTATGAAGAACCAGTTTGACCCAAAGCGATTCGTCATTCGGGAAAGGTTCAAATTTTGGAGCAATAGGCAACGAAAGCCTGGTGAGACTGTTCAAGAATTGACTGCACGCATTCGTCTTGAGGCAATCAGTTGCGACTTTTCGGCAATCAGAGACCCGTCGCATGCGTTTGATTTGCTCGATCGGCAACGAGTCTGTTCTAAAGAGGGACAGCAAAGCCACGACAAACATATGTTGCTATCGCTGTGGCAAGTCTGGACATTTTGCTTCTACATGTCGTCACCGAAGTTCTATTTGCAAATTTTGCAGACGTATCGGTCATTTGGAAGTGGCTTGTCGATTGAAACTGGCGTCAACAAAACCATCTAGCGTGGTTCATACGGTGAAGCCCATTTCAAGCATTGGGGGCAACTCCGAAGCTGGACGTCAATATTTACGTTTCAGACAAGATGTGTTGCTTGGAGCTTGATACTGCAACTACCGGCAACTTCTTATCTGTTGATACATGGAAGCGAATTGGCAGTCCAACGCTGGAGACGCCTACTTATCGTTTTAATTCGTCGACAGAGCATTCAGTGCGCCTAATCGGTATTTTTCAAGCACAAGCAGCATATGACGAAACCAAGTGTATACGCTAGAGCAGTGGTTCTTAACCTTTGGTAACCTGTCGAACACCTATGTTATTCTGCAAGCGTTCGTCGAACCCCAAATGTTCGTTTAGTATCGTTTCTTTCTCCTAGCAGCTGAAACTGGGCATATTCAAATCATAAACTTGCATTTATGTAGGTTAAATTGGTCAAACTTTCAATTTATATCGTTACATGACACTTTGGCACATAAAAAAGATTCGAATTTAGCTTGAAATAACAGCATATGTTTCAGAGGACGTAATAGCCGACGGGTGGGCAACTATTTTTAACAGCGGGCCGCATGAGAAAGATTAAAATGTTGTGGCGGCCGGAAAAAAAATGCGACTATATTTGTTCTAAAATGCAAAATTAATTTAGATTTAGAGGGGGACGTGATTGAGCACAAATTAAAAATGTACATTGCTTGATATTAAAGTTTATCCATCGGGAGAAACACACAACATCATATTCACTAAATTAGGTTGACAAAATGTGAAACGGTATATTTTAGAGTTCAGAAAACCGTCGGTATCTAGTTTATATTTTATAGGCGTAATACTTTCGACATAAGCGCCAAAGTATATAAATATTAAGCTAAGTTATTTAACTGCCACAGTGCAGAAGACGCTTTTTGTCTGCAAAGATGCGCGTTGAACATACGAGAAAGACAGAAGAGATTCGCGCGAAGCGCGAAAATAATTTACGTTTCAGTATTTAAAAGAGGCTAAAAATTACATTTGCCGGACTAAATCCGGCCCTGAAAAGAGTGTTTACGATACAACAAAATATGTCGAACTCTCACTTGTTTTTACTTAGCTTATATATGTTAAGGAAAATAAGCCGCGGGCCGGATTAAACTGCTTGGCGAGCCCGATGCGGCCCGCGGGCCGCATGTTTCCCAGGTCTGTTCTAGCCGAACCCTTGAAACAGCTGCGTCGAACCCCAAGGGTTCGATCGAACCCTGGTTAAGAACCACTGCGCTAGAGTTCCACGTATCTAAGATACCGAACCTTAATTTACTTCGAAGAAATGCTATTCAGTCGCTAAAAATATCAGCGGACAAATTGATATTTATCGATGTTGTTCCACTATACGTGCTTTATCTGTCGATACTCAACCGGATATTCATTTACAAAGGGATTGCCGGAAACTTTGCAGTCAATTTCCGGACCGATTTAAAGAAGAGTTAGGTTGTCTAAACTCTAAAGGACTTTGAATTAAAGGTACAGTTCAAATCCGCAGCGAAGCCTGTGTTTTGTGAAGCTCGCTCAGTTCCGTTTGCTCTTCAACAAGATGTGTCAAGCATATGATGTTGGCATCGCTAAAGGAATCTAGACTCCAGCGAAGTTCAACGACTGGGGTACGCCTGTAGTCCCCATACGGAAAACTCCGCTTCCAGGGAAATCCAACGGTCGATTGCGAGTGTGTGGTGACTATTCGGTGACGGTAAACCCGCAACATGCCACGCACCGCCACCCTTTGCCGCTTCCAGAAGATTTGTTACGCAAGCTACAAGGTGGATATGCATTCACGAAAAACGACTTTGCTGATGCGTACAATCAGATACGCCTCGGACCAGAAAGCCGGAAGAGGTTTGCTCTTAGCACACATCGTGGAGTTATTATGCAAAATGTTTTACCTTTCGGTATACACTACGCTCCAGGATATTTAAGGAAAAAATTAATGAACTTACAAAAGATATTCCAGGAGTTGCTGACTACTTGGATGATCTTTTAGTCATTGGTTCGTGTGCAGAGGAACATCTTCGAAATCTTCGTCAAGTTTTCCACCGGTTGCATGACAAAGGGCTTTGCTGCCGATTGGAGAAATGTGTGTTTGCGCAACCCAAAGTGAAATACTTGGGGCATACATTGTTTAAAAGTGGAATTGCAAAAGGTTTCAAGCTTGATGCTGTATTGAATATGTCACCTCCGAAGGAGTCAACAACTCTACGTTCATTCTTATGGTCAGTTCAATTTTATGGAAAGTTTCTTCCGACCAACTTTGCCGATGTGGCACAACCTTTATATCAACTTACCCGGTCGAACATTTCTTGGAAATGGGGAGCGGTTCAACAAAAATCTTCCGATCAGTTAAAAGCTTGGCTTTCGGAAGATAATGTTTTAACTCACTTCAATTCGTCGCTTTGGATCGGAATTGAATGCGATGCATTTAATGTGGGAATTGGCGCCGTTTTATTTTAACGTCATCCTGACGGTACTGAAAGGCCTATTTCTAATGCTTCAAAGACGCTTTCAACCACTCAGCGCAATTACAGTCAAATTCAAAAGGAAGCACTTTCTATAATTTTTGAACTGGTTTTACCAGTACTTGTTCGGGAGGAAATTTATTCTTGTCACCGACCACAAACCGTTACTGGCACTATTCGGGCCCAGCAAGCCTACTCCGGTACTTGCGGCAAATCGACACGCAAGATGGGCACCTTTTCTCGGTCAATTTAACTATGACATTGTGTATAGAAAGATGTCAGAACACGGCAATGCTGCCGCACTCAGTCGTTTAACTGTGGGTAAAGATAAAGAGTTCGACGGAGAGAAGAGTGTAGATGACGTCCGGACACAGTTTGCTCCATCACTACATTGAGCTTACAAGTTAAGCCCGCCGATAGCGCCACCCTCCAGAAGGAAACCAAAATGGATTCTGTCTTATCGCGTGTTGTGCCATTTACAATGGAAGGCTGGCCACCTAAATGCAATCGAAGTGCTGAGGATGAAGCGGAAAAGTTTCGGAAAATATCCTATTCGGTAAGTACTTGCCATGGATGTTTGCTCTATGGATCGCGAATAGTAATTCCGCTCAGCCTTTCGACTCCAAGACTTTGGTGTTCAGCGCATGAAGCAATTGGCACGAACTGCCGTATACTGGCCAAATATTAATGCAGACATACTGTCATTGTGCCAGCGATGTACTACTTGTACACAGCACCAGAACACACCAACCAAATCAGTCATTCATCCGTGGATGATGCCAGAGAAGCCGTGGAGCAGAATTCACATTGATAATGCAGTAAATTTTATGGGCTACAATTGGCTGGTGGTAATCGATGCATACTCGAAGTATCCGTGCATTCACCGAACGCAGTCCATGTCATCCAAACCTACTATGGAATTGCTAGAAAAGGATTTCGCACATTTCGGGTACCTTTACCCTGCTGTTGTCGCAGCATAAGTTTCTTTGACTTTGTGTCCTCGCAACGGAGGTAAAGCGCTGATGCTGCATCTAATGTGCACCTTACGTGAATTTGATGTGCTCTTAATGTGCCTGTGCGCCAAAAGTGGCTAAAAAGGTTCACACTTTGTGTTCACTGATTACTTTTTCCACCGCTTGTGATGGTAAGGCGGTATTTGTCCGGCAGCCGATTATAATCGAACTTAAAATCAGACAGACAGGCAGATGTAGGATTTGTGGCTAGAGATATACAGATAAAAGAAAAACGATCTCCGTGGAGAAGAACCGCGCAGTTCTCGCCAGATTTTTCGTTACTTAAAATTGTATGAGCAATTCTGCAATATATATTTACAAACACGAAAAGCGATATTTTAATGTAAAACAATGCTATGGCATGCCACGTCGTCGTCAGATAATGTCACTTACAGGGCTATTAAACAAGTATTGATTGCTCGAAGTGTTTGACGAAAAGGAAAATGAATACATTCAGGTGCAGGGCTAAAAACTTAAGTGTGCACTTTTGCAGTAAAAGTTTTTATGTTAACGTGGCTAAGAAATATAGGTTTGCAATGTGCAATTAATTAACGTGGAAAAAAATTGCAAAATAAAGCTAGGGGAACGTTGTTCAGTTTGTGTTTGATTCTTTATATTTTTGGATGATGCATAAATGTATGCCTTTACTTGTTATTCTCAGTAATTTTATTTCTCTGTAATCTAACATTATATATTTTTTTATGTTTCTGTAGCATTTTTCTACGTTCGTCTTCAATTTCCCTTCAGTGTAATTGATTTTTAATTTTTTTAATTTCGATAGCCTTTTATTTTTTGTTCATTTTTCTTTTATTTTTACTATAATTCCATTTTCCTTTATCGTTTGAGGTTATATTTAATTTTTTTCTGTTGCATTTTTATATTACCTATCTATCGATAGTATTTCGTTTATAATCTTGTTTAAAGTAGGTTATTTCGCAAATATTGCTGCTGCAGTTTAGGTTGCGCTTTTTGTTTAAAAATTTTGTATTCAACCATTTCCATTTTTTATGTTACGATTGGTTTATGCCCTGTAGTGAGTATTTTTTGTTCCCTTAATTGTTTTTGTGCTATATGCGTGCCGTGACGCCTTCAATTTTCTGGTTTTGTAAAATAAACTTTTGTGTTAAAGTTTTTTTTTAATTTACGGAACTATGGCCTGACTTAACGTTGTACAATCACTCATTTTAAATGTATTTCATAATAAAAATGCTTGAATTTTTTTTAAATGCAGTGAATCAGAGTCGATAGAGCCACTAATTACGAAAGTTATTTTTAGAAGTCATTGATCATTTAAAGAACAAACAATCTAAGCTGACGTATCGCTATTCAATGTTCAACTAATTCTAACATTTTTTGTTCTAAGTTAAAAAAATTAAAAAGCAATATTGAAGTCGAATTAGATTAAAAATGGTCAAACATAGATCTTTAAATACAAGAAGTGTTGCCTTACGTTTAAAAGGTTCTATCAACATGCAATTGGGTTGGGGTTCCCAAAACTTGACATTTTATTCCGATAACCAATATCGTGGACAAAAGGCTTTACAATCCGATACCCAATGACGTCATAACCATGCCCACATAAGCAGAGTAGATAAAAATTATGAACGTTTAATTTTTTTTTACAAGTTTCAAGGCTAAATTTGCAGGTTTAGTTATCTCCAGTTGTTAAATTATTTTTTTAGTAAATTTACCCCATATAATCAAAAATCCATACAAATGGGACTCAATTAAAAAAATATAATATAATTATAAAAAAGAATCGATAGAAAAATAACATGCATAATAAATCCACTCCATATAATCGGAAATCCATAGAATTGGGACACAATTAAAAAATATATAATAATAAAAAGAATTACACGAAAGATAACATGCGTTACTTGATCTTCTCAATACAAAAACATCATCGAAAAAATCGTTTCATATGAAGTTATTTATTTTACTGTATAACGTGCACTGGTACATGTAAGTTGCACATTGAGCGATAGTGCACAATGTGCACTTAATCGCCACATATCGTAAGTGCACCTTGTGCGCACAATGTGCACGTTTTGGTTCGCGTTCATATGGCAAGTGCACAATGTGTGCACAAACTGCACCTTCGAATGTGCACCGAACCGTGCACATATCACAAGTCACGTTTTGGTTTTGAGTCCTGTTGCTTGGGGTCCGTGAAGTATTTTTTATCGGTCCATGAAGGCCTAGTTGAAATATTAGCGTATATTTAAGAAGTAATCAATTAATCAAAGAAAACAATTTAATTAAAAATAAACAGGTTTTGCACTGAATGTATTTAGACTCCACTTCACTTCAACATTTTTGGACCAAAATCAGCAAATTTATGAAGTCTATTTGTACTGTGACGCCAATTTCTGACGTCATTTTTGAATCTTTTTTTGCCTACAGTGGTCCACGCGAGGTAAAAGAAAATTTTAGGGGTCCGCGATAAAAAAGTTTAAGAACCCTTGACCTACCGTATGCATTCCAGTTCAGATAGCGCCCCCACTAGGCGAACTATGTAAACACATCAAAATAGAAAATAAAGCTTAAACCAGTGGTGTATAATATTTCGGTAGGAAAGAATTTAGCAGAGCAGGCAGATGGTATTGTAACATCTTTAGCATGTGTAATTTCATCCAGGCGAGTGTCCATGTGCTGAGTGCAAGTTTCAATTTATTGTTTACCCGATACGTGTCTTTATTAAATGTCTATTTCTGCGTTTTATATAAATACTTTGTTTTATTTCGTACGGTTTAGTTATACCTCAAATTCAAATTTGGCAATCCTATTTTAAGGCTGCTGTGTGATGAATGTTTTTATAAGTGCTTCCGTTTTATGCTGTGTAATACTGAGTGTGGTAGGTGTTACAACATATAATCCAACATGGGACTCACTGGACACCAGACCTTTACCATCATGGTAAGATATTACACTTGCATAGAAACGACGCATGTCTGTTTTGTGCTTGTAAAATTGAGTGTTCGTCTGGTAAAGTGTTAAATATTTCACCTTGATACCGTTTTCCTTTGCTGACCGTTCTGGCAAGCCGGCATTTCCACTTAGCCAATCCCCAACGCAGTCGCTCTTGTGCTATATAGTGTCAAGTGGCTGCTGGATTTAAAAACTACAGTCACAAACAAATGCATGCCTTACTTGCAAGACGCGCTTTTACTGCGCTGTAAGCTATTTTATTGAAAGCGAGCTATGCTGACTTTGAATGTACAATAAATCTATAAGCGATCTGGCAGTATGCACTTTGAAATGCAATGACAGTTTGTTTAGTTTCGATATAGTGGAGTTCAGATAGTACGGTGGTTAATAAGTGGTTATGTCTCACCTGTTGAAATATACACACTTAAGACCTTTACACCAAAAGCTTCCCAGCACACAAAATTTCAGAAAAAATTTTAACTGAAAAATAAACTTATTGTCTTAAATTTTTTGGGAAAAAAATTGACCACAGTAATTTTAATGGTCTATATCAGTGGTTCTCAACTGCCGGTCCGCGTCAACTTCTCTGCCGATCAGCCAAATATATTAGAATTTTATATCTCAATTGCAAAATGCAAGATGTTGAAGGCTTATCAATCAAATTTAGAACTTTGCCAGCTCCGTAATTTGCAGCATTGTCACTTAACATAGAGTCAACGGTCTACTTTGGACTTCATTGTACGTCACAATGCTGCAAGTGTTTCGGACAACTGTTTAAAAGTAGGCTACAACTCGTTTAAGTCTTAAACTTTAAGACCAGTTGTATGTGAAAGCTAAGAAGTGTTTTAGTTGCATTACTGTTGCGTTATTAAATTTTGGGATTGATTTTTGAAGGTCCACCTGTCCGCAAAACTTGTTTTAAAATTTAACGGTCCGTAAGCTAAAAAGGTTGAGAACCACTGGTCTATATCATGTTCAAATGTTCAAATGGGTGTTCAAATGATTTCTGCCATGATCCACCACAGCCAAACCTGACAACACGGTGATCCACTAAATATGAATAGTAAACATATTTGACATGCTTTAATTTTTATGGTGCTTTATTTATATGAATGTACCCTACAAGTTAAAAGTAATGTGCTACAGCTGCAAGATTGTTTCAGTAAGGAAAATGATAAGTTTGGTGGATGATGTGGATGCAGTGGATGTTGATAATAGCTCTAATGATGTGAGAAAGGGAACAGAATAGCAGCCTCAAAAATTTTATTCTGTTTAGCATTTATTTATACTAAAACTATAAGAATGGCTACATATGTTTTTATGCCAAATACAAATTGGTATCCACATGAAAATACAGTACTGTAAAAATTTTTTTTTTGGTCTATATTTTCCCAATTAAAAAAAATATTAATATTCAATACTGAGTCAAACCATGTCAAATCAACACAAAAAAGTTACTTTTTTGACATGACCTTCTCAGATTCTAACAAAAATTAAAATATTGAAAAAAAAAAAAAAAAAAAAAAAAAAAAAAAAAAAATAATTGAAGATGTGTGCCAAATTTTATTCTAGTCTGTTGTGTATTTGCAAAGTTATTTAGGTTTTAAAAATATGCATATTTTCCACTTGAGGGCGCTGTTTCTGCATAAAAACAGCCATATCTTTGGATATACAAAAGCTAGATTAACATGTAATGTATCCTTTGAAAGGTAATTTTGTGCCTTAAAGGCCTAAAAAGGATCTTTTGAACATAAGTATCTGACATAACCCCTACATGGTAAACATTTAAAAAAATGTAACCGTTAAAACGGGCACTTCTGATACTTTTATTTTACGATTTTTTTTCTTTAGGGTAAAGAGTTATATTTGTTTGGTAACTAGCAGGAAAATGGGTATGGTGTTCTTTGCTTTTATTCAATTATGGAAATTTATCTATAACATACATTGCCACTTTCTGAGCCATTTCTTCATTGGACCTAACTAAATTGCAAGTACAAAACAAAATTCCACTCCACATTTCTGTAGTCAAATTTTGTTTTTTGCTTTACATATTTAAGACATGTTATGCATTTTGTTGTTCTTTGCTGGTCAATTAAAAAAATCTTTCTGTGGCCGCTGATGGATAAACTTGTAGAAAAGTAACCATCACTTCATCTGATTTCTTTAATAGGTCTAAAATACAGGAAAGCCACCATTGGCTGTTGTATTTGCAAGTAACAAACCCCCTTTGCTCATCCCAGTGTAATAGTTGTTTTAAGGAATGTCACAAATCCAGACCTTTTAATAATCTAAACATGCAAAAAATTCAGACACCTTGATGTAAGTCTGGCAAAATTCCTCTGGAATAAAGCAGTGGTACTTTTGGGTTCCACAAATTGTAATTTAGCCAATTTAAATCTCTTCTTAACCATCTACATTCTTTTTCTACTTTCTTTTTCAATACAAATGAAAAATTAATATTGCAGATAATGTGGCCCAATCAGGCATCTCTCTTTTGGGGTTTGTATACAATGTTTTCCAATTTTCTGCAGACTTGCCCGAGCAGCCAATCTTTTTACAGTTCCACCTAACCCGTCACATGGTCCTTTGCCATGTGAAATTGCAAAAAATGCCATTTAACATATAAATTAAAGTCTTGATGAAACATTAGATTTAGGAGATTTTTTCTGATTTTATATTGTCCAGCAGCACCATTTGTAAACACACTACTTTTTTTTTTTACTGATAACGATGGCAGAATTTTTTTTCTGGCACCAGATTAAAATATGGATGTTCCAAACAGAAACTGAAGATACATTTTTCTAACATTTTTCATTATTTTGGTGCCTGCTGAATAGGTCACAGCAAGCTTTGTTATGATATGCATAATGTTGTAAATACTTTGTTGTATGACAACACACAGGGTTGTAAGATTGTCTGTAAGTCTACACCTTCTTCTTATAATTTTAAGCTTCTCAGCTGTTAACTCAGAAATTGTCTCTTTACTAGAAGTTGCTATCTTCATTTAACACTGATCCAATGTCACAGTTCATTTTAAAGATTACCAAAAAAATATATATATGTACAATATGTTATTGTTTAGGCCTTACAAGTCTGCAAGCCATTATAAGTTTTTATTGTCACTAGTTTTCTGTTCAATTGCCTGCCAGCACAGCTTAAAAATGATACCTTCTTTATTCATTACTTAATAACAAAGAGTCTAATGTAATTTTTTTTCCTTTTAACCTTTTTTCCTTAATCTTTATAACTGTTTTTTCTTTGCAAATGCAACTTTCAGATTTTTATTACTACAGATACATAACATATTTTTTATAAATATATTGGACAAAACCCCACTAAAATGTTAATGTTTTATGAAAAAGAAGTAATTAAACAATTTTTCTGAAAAAAAAAAATTATATTATTTTTATGTCAGGAGTCATCCAATTACCCCCTGAAACTTCAGTACAAAATCACCTATAATATTTTTTCTGGTCTAAAGCAAATTTATAACCCAATAAGTAGCATGCTATACATTCTCACCTTTCTTTTGATATATTACAAAAGCTTTTGTCATTTTCCAGTCAAAAGTTATCAACAAAACAATGCTAAAAGTACGCCCTCGTGTGGAATTTATGCAAAAACTTTCCTCTATCATTACTCCTACATTTCTCGACCGATCAGGCTGAAATTTGGTAAATCCCACTTTAATGACAACTACTTTATTCATGTTAAATTTGAATAAAATTAAAGGAGGTCATGTCATATGGGTGTGTTGATTTGATATGGTTTGACTCTACTAATATTCGCCATCATTTCAAAGAAAAAAATCATGTATGCTCCAAGAGACTAACAAATTTGTGTAGCACTTGAACAAACCTTTCCAAAGATGCCACCCATGACGCGGTGAATATTGAGGCCATGTGTTTTTATCATCGATATTCATAACCAATAGCAGTAATTTTTACAGATGTGACTTGCCCAATTCAAATTGTAATTTTACCTATACACTTTTACAAACCTTATAATGCCATTAAAAGAAAAATTATTTAAAAATATGAATGTTGACAATATTTCATATATATATTCAACATTTTATCTGTGTAATATCGCGAACTTTCATCCTAGCAACATCTGACCAAAATTGGCAGAAATATTCATTTATGCACCAAAAGACGATAAAATTTGTGTAGCGCTTAATCGAACTTTTCTGACGGTGCCACACATGACATGGGAAATATTGATTGTTAATAACCGATACTAATATTCATATAACCGATTGCTGTAATTTTTAAACGCCTGTGAATTGCCAAATTAAATTTGGAATTGAACAGAATTTTAACAAGACACTTTTACAAGCCTTTTAATGCCATAGAAAAATAAAAAAATGGAAAAATATTTATGTTGAAAGTATTCCATTTACAGTTATCAGGCCTTTGCTAAAATGTTTGATTACCCCTTACCTAGACAAGGCTCTGTTTTGAATAACTTTTAGTAATCTCTAAATATATTTGGCTTCGTTTGTTTGACAAGCAACTGAATGTTTGATGCAGTTCATTCTGGAAACACACCAAATAATTGAATTGCAGTTTCATATTTACTTTGACTCTTTTTTCGTATGTGATTTTAATTAAAAAATATAGCTATATTTAGCAGTGATAGCCACATTGTATTTACAGACCAGAAAGATCTTGCACACCAATTTTGCCCGATTTAATTATTAATACCAAAATCAATACCGGAAACAATGTTAAGCTTTCATATATTGGGATTCTTATTGTTGCGCAAAAAATTTATCTTTAAATTGGGATTATGTATATATATATTATACATGGGATTGTCAAACCGCAGCCCCTAAGATGGATGTGGCTTATTATGTATATTGTACACCAAAATACAACTAGCTCTTCTTGGCTATTCTGATGCACAAATTTGATCAGTACATTTTGTAACTATATTTGTTGCTATTGTATTGTAAACATTATATTTGTAATTTAGCTTATATCGCATTTTACATAATTAGATTCAGATTTAATTTATTTTTGTGGATCTTTGCAAACATTGAAAAAAACCCACAAGGAATGACACAATGACAGCGAAAGGACCTTTCGGCCATTGAGTCGGGCTGCCCATCAAAAAAAAAATAGATTGAGTGTCAATGTTAAAAGTAACACTAATTGGAAATTAACAGTTTGTAGATAAACAATATATCATCGCTAAAAACAAATACTGTTGTAAGTCCAAAAATGGCGTAAATCCAGAAAATTTTTTTTAGTAGATTTTATTATCTTATCCCTTATTCAAATAGAATAGTAAGCACGTCAAATTCTGAGTGACATCTTAATTAAAATGAATTAAATTTAAATTCTGAAATGATGAATATTTGTACGTGCCTTAGACATCACCAAAATAAAAAACTTTCTAAAAAAAACTGTAGGATCACTCTTGTAAATGCCCCTGTCCGGAAACCCTGGAGTTTAGTTTTAAAATTAAAAAAAAACATGATTATGCCATTTCAGACAAATCATTACCACTTTAGTGTTGCTCAACATGAATTTATGAATTTAATGTGTTTAAGGTATGATGAATCAAAGGTTGGAATATTTATTCATTGGGGTGTTTTCTCAGTTCCTAGTTTCGGACAGGGTTTCGCTTCTGAATGGTTTTGGTGGAACTGGAAAGGAGTTGCCAGTCCTGCGGCATTATATTTTATGGAACAGAATTATAAGCCATCCTTTCAATATGCAGATTTTGCACCAGAATTTAAGGCTTCGTTTTATGATCCAGCAAAATGGGCACAAACTTTTCAAGTAGGTACTCTTGTCTTGCTATGTTCTGTATGCTTGAATTATAGTTTTATGGTTAATTAGTGTAAGGCTTGAAACTATTGAATATATTTAAAATATAAAATACAAATGTCATACTTTGAGGTAATTATGTAGCCAGAAAAACGAACCTGGATGATATTCCTTCATAAATTTACAAGACAAGCTAGTAGTAATTGATCCAAAGATAAGGGTACAGCAAAGAATTTTAGTGTCATTTGTTTTTCAAATTTTAACAAACTTTTTGCTTGCAGTGCAACAAATATGTAAATATATCATAATTTTTACACCCTATTAATAAATGTTATAATTTTTTCAAGAAATTTTGCACTTTAACTGGTATGATAAAACCTTTTAATACAAGCTGGTAGTCTTTGGATTAACAGCCCCTATTAAACTACTTGTGCTGCTTGATTTTATCCAAGTTTATGGACTGTTTTAGTTATATTCACATAAGTATTGCTTGAAGAACACTCTTTTTAAAAATCCGACACATGATTGATGCGATTGACCAGCTTAGATGTGGCGATCAATCAGTTGATTGCTTTCAACGTGTTGGCCACCCCTGCTTTATGTGAACCAAACATTATCAGGGGACAAACTAAGCTCAATGATTAAAAAGACTATATCTGATTTTAAAAAACAAACGGACCCAAAATAACTATATTTTGCATCTGGAATTTTTTTGCCAGTTGGGTGAATTCTTATAATTTTCCAGTTGGGTGAATTCCCATAATTCTCTTAAAGAAGGGTGGATATTGATTTAAAATTTGCACTCCTCTAGATGAAATAACACTTGCCCAAATGCCCAAACCCTGTCTAATTAATTTTCACCAATAATTTAACCTGCCTATTTGTTCAGAGCATTAATACAGTTGTCTCTGTTGTTTTGAATAAATAGTCAAATTTGATTAATTTAAATCAAGTAGGAAAAAAATCGCCCATATTATTTCTATTCAACCTACCGGTGAATAAAAACTGCCCAAATTAGTTTTATTGAAACCACCTTTGACAAAAAAGCACCTAAATTAGTTTTATTTAAACTATGTCTAATAAAAGTTAACTCGTTTGCAATTACTAAATCTAATTATACAAACGTACTGCACATGTTAAAAAAGTTTTACGTATTTAATAGTACTGTGAAAATTGAGGCCAACAATAAGAGAAGTATGTCACCACACATATAAAAGGCAGGTAAAATCATTTGTGAAAAACAATTAGGCAGGACAAAGACTAGCGAACGGCATGCTAACATTTTGGCGCCAATCTTGTTGTGAAAAAATAAATCTCCTTGCCCTTGCAGGTAAATAGCGACAAAGAGTACATGTTTAAGCGAATATTCTTTAGGCCTTCCTGTCGTAATCAAATTCAGTCATTTATAAGTTCAAAGTAAAGCATCACAAGTCTCTAGAAATAAACAAAACATTAAAACATATAAACTGGTCTATAGCAATTAAAAGTAAAAACTATATATGTTTGTTACTATTGTACAGTAGAACAAAAAGCAACATTAGTAGCATGGATAAATATAGGATAAAATATTGGTTAAAGTTATATCTATATAAAACCATCTAATTTTTTCTGCCTGGGAGAAAATTACTTTCATTCTACCTGAAAAGCATTGTGACGCCGGTTGCTTAAGTTACGGGCTCTGTCATGCACATTGTTTTATCTTTTTTTGCTACAGCATTGCGCTGTCCCAGCGACTGGCAGACCAAGAAAAATTTATTTGTACATTTTATTATATTTGGGAGTTTTTAAGACAGAGATATTAAAACTAATTACATATTTATGTTCAACAACTTTTATAAAATTTACCAGTTAGTTGAGTTTCCACATTTCTCATGATGTCAAAGGAAAGACAAATGGTATGTCTACAGGATTATTTGAACAACAAATGAATTGCTAGAAGGCAATGGCACTGCTTGATAATTAAGTTAGCAGACTGAATGCAAGTGAAGAGCAAAACTTGCCTTCCATGGACACTGATTTCTCCTAATAGTCAAAATTTTGAGCATTTGCTTCTGCAGTAAAAAATTTCATGGAACACTGGAGCAGGGCATTTCAGATAGTTTGTCACAGATCAAAAATAAGTCTAGTACTCTAACATGTCTGATAACAACAACTTATTTTTGCTAGTGGCACTGAGCAGTTGGGTTGGTCGAGTTGGCTGACATGCACTCGCTCAACCCAAATTAAATTGTACTTGCTTAGGCTAGCATGCAAGTGCAAAATCCCAACCTGTTATTGTTTGAATCATTGTTATTACATATGATATGTTACATTATATGTATAAGTTAATAAGTATTTTTTTACTGGTTCAGAAAAACACCAACAAAAACTAGATTTGCATTTTCAGGATTCTGGTGCAAAGTATGTTGTTTTAACCAGCAAACATCATGAAGGTTTTACTAATTGGCCATCAAAGAACTCGTGGAACTGGAATTCAATGGATGTTGGCCCTAAACGTGATCTAGTTGGGGAATTAGCAGAGGCCATTAGAGCAAAAACTGATTTGCATTTTGGTCTTTATCATTCTCTGTTTGAATGGTTTCATCCATTGTATTTGGAAGATAAAAAAAATGGTTTTAAGACAAGTAATTTTGTCAAGTAAGTGAATTGCATTTTGAATTTCTGGTTATCGTTTCTTGAATATTGCATCAAACTGATCCGTTATTATTTGCTTTAAAACATTTTTGTTTTGCATAATTATACATACACCAGGTTTTACAATCTGTGTTTATCGTAAACTAGACAAATACCCGGCATTGCCTGGGTTAAAAAGAGTGTTTACTAGTCCAATTCTAACTGCTAAAGGACTAATGTAGTTCTACCGACTATGCAAATTAATTACACCTGCAATAGGCACGATAATTTATAAAACCAACTTAAATTTTTTGTGATTATTCAAAATAAAACAATCCATGCTGGGTGTTCATCGCTGTTGCATATTATGTTACTTTTGGGTTCAATAATGAGGCGGTAAGCACACCATCAGCAACGTATATTGCCATTACAGTAACATAATACCAAAGTAAGTTTGCTAAAGTCGTGTATTACCGTTTTTTATATGTGACAAAAATATAAATTTTACTTGAAAAGCCACCACTAACAAACTAATTCGCAAAGTTACTGATTACACTTTGTAATTTCACAGTGTTT
Source organism: Ascidiella aspersa (assembly GCF_963924565.1). NCBI lineage: Eukaryota > Metazoa > Chordata > Ascidiacea > Phlebobranchia > Ascidiidae > Ascidiella > Ascidiella aspersa. The sequence continues at coordinate 13,358,214 of NC_139454.1, read as the reverse complement.
TGACGATGACTTTGATTTGATTTTTAGGGTCACACAAAAGGTGATTCCAAAGTCAGATAAACCTGTAACCCGTTTAAAATAAAATTGCTTACTGTTTAAAACTGTTTACTGCTGCAATAAACATATCCAAAGAGTAATGTTATGGGTTCGTCAGAGTGCTAAATGCAAAAATACGTTGCACTATGTGGCGCTACACATGTGGTAAATAGAATTATTTTGCATGTCGAGGCGATCAAAGATAGGGATGTTCAAAGAAGTTTATTGAATCCTTGGTTACGAATCTAACTCCAATTTTGTCATTTATTGCGGGTACCGTGATTGGAACCCATATAATTTTTTCGTTTTACAGCGGATGGTTGCGGCGAGTGGCAAAGTTTAAGTAAAGGCCTTGCTTACTTTAAATGTTGCTAGGTAGTGCGGTGTGTTTTTGACGATCAATTACTTCGCATCTCGCGATAAGTGTCAATCAAGCGTTATTGGGCAAGCAAAATCTAATACCAGGTGCAGATTTCACAATTTCCTTAAATGTAACAGATGCAAAAGTTCATTCTCAAACGTGCTGTCTTTGGACAAAGTGCACTATGGGGTTACTTCAGGTCAACTTTAGGCCAATATTCAGCGAGGTTATGCACAGTGTAATTGTAAAGTATTGGTTACTCATTACTGGCAATAGTAACTTTGTATTCTTTGCAACACATTATTTGACTGTATAGCAGATTACGTTTGTAGTTAAGTGAGAACTGACACACAACAATGCTGTAAAAAACAGGATTAAATTGCTGAAGAGTTTATTGTGTTGCATTGTACTCACTATATGGACAAGCTAAATATTCGGTTTTGGCAACAATCTGGTTTGTATCCTGTTTTTTATATTGTTATGCATTACAGTTTACACAACTGCTTCAAATGGCAGACTTTGTTTAGAATGGTAAACATGTGGAAAATTATTTTTTAAACATATGTTAGCAACGTTTTTTGCGTTTTTTTGCTGTCACTGTACGCCCTCTGAATATTATGATCAATCCTCTCCTAAAACAAAATAGAAGTTAAATGATTAATAAATAAATGCTAGGATTCAATATTCTGGATTCGTTATCCTAGATTTGAAACCTAATATTCTAAGACCCCTGGGATTCTACTTCGAACATCCCTATACGGAGAACACAGCCTAAATTGTAAAACAAAAAAAGGCAATGGAAATTGATTTGGCCATTTTCAAGAGTATTGCGATGACCCTCACTCGTTGCTTCGCCTTTCTCTCATACTAATTTTGTGATCTCTGGAAGCAAATGATTTATTTCTTTTTCATTTTAGCCGATTTGCCTCCCCTAAGGCGAAGCAATGTGCGTGACTTTTCTATGTCTCTCTCTTGCTATATAAACATATGTTGGCGACTTCAAGAGCACAATAAAAAATTTCTTTGAAAACCTATTTTGTCTAAAAGTCGTTTAAATATTTTGAATGTATATCAATGTCTGGTAAAATTAAGATTGTTTTGTTGTGGGTCAAAATGGAAAATAAATATAATAAGATAATTTTGCATAATTTGCATCATATGAATTGTTTTGAAATAACTTACTTTGTAAACTACCTTGGATTTGTCTGTCTGTTAAGCTGTAGGTTTATCTTTCATTTTGTGATATTGTTTTGAACTAGCTAGCACATTGATGCCCTTGATAAACACTAACCCTAAGGGTGTGCCCAGGCTGGAAGAATCTTACCTAAATTCTTAGGTTTTTTGGTCGCACACAACATTGCCATGTATGGGCGATGAACAAGGCTATTAACAAGTAAATTAGTTAACAAAAAGCTTTGCCGAAGAGGCAAAATTTGTTGTGACATTAACAAATACATAAGGGGCATGCTAAAGTACAACCTGAGGCCCGGGGGTGCACATGTCTGCGTTTCTCACTCAAATACTGTAACATAGATAAGCTGTTTTTGGGCATACTTGAGTACAAATATGCGTACCTCAAAACCAGATTAAAAAGCACACAAAAAATCAGGGTTAAATTGGGAGAAATTTTCAATGAATTTGCTCAAAACAACAATATTTATAATCAAATTTAATATAAATTGTTTGCCAAGCTTATGAGTCACACAGTGCCCCATTGCATTCAAGATCTTCTGCATGGAATGCTTGTTAAAAAGTATGCCAGTGATGTCATTTTACATGAAATATCCCCGATCTAGTAAATTTACTTGATAAACAAGGCATATATAGCAAAATTTGTTAGCACCAATTTCTGTTTTTCGGCTGATCCTTTGGCCGACATAGTCGCCAAGTCACCAGCATTCTGCCATACTGGGTATGCTCAACTCTGTTATAACCAACCTACTTTTTGCGATTTCCAACATTGGTATTGACCGCTGTTAATTCTGCTTCCATGGTATAACTGGTTTTCATTAAATTGTTTTATCACAGTAACACATAGTACTCCACTAACCCCCTGACAAGTGCTAAGCTAAACTCCATGTAAGTTGAATTGCATCTACTCTAATTTGCAAACACATTCAAAAGTAGCCTCTTTGACCGATTTACAGGTGCAGTTAATGTGAAATTTCACTTCTGAAACATTTTTGATGGACCCACCTTTGACAAGAGTGTAAAAAAACGTTGCCGAACCCTGATGTAGGATTAATCCTTAAACGCTGATAAGAATTCTGTGTTTAAGGTTTAACCTCATCTGGTAAAATCTCAACCCATTAACTGAGCTTGTTATTTTTTTAATTTTGATACGCCGTATAGCACACTTCTTGGTGTGACGTAACAATTCTTCTATTTTAAAACAGGAGTCACACTAGGCCGCTAAGTACGATAAAAACGGTAATCCAAAGCGAAAAAAATACAACATAAAACAAATTTGGTGTGCAGCACTAACACAACGATAAGGCCTACATAATAAAAATTTTCAAGCAATTCAAGAAAATTCCAAATATGCCACAAAAAATTTTGCGCTCGCTTTGCTCCCCAGATCTCCAGATATGCTACGACTTGTCAGCAACTACAACAAAAAAATAATAAATAACTGTGTATTTGCGAAGTATTATGTCGTTCACTGACAGACCACTTTTTTGCTGCAAGCAGAATATAGATGAACTACATTGTCTTTCAGCATTTAGCGCGCATTTGCAATTTGGTATGACGAAATTACGAGAGACATACCGCGTTGTTTCAATAATAACTTATGGAATAAGCACTAAATCTGCTCCCAAGTTTTGTTATGTGTTGGTAATTACTGATAAACAAAGCATTTTGGACTGATTTAAACAAAACGCCCTGGAATTTAGAAAGTTCGGCGCCTATGCTAACACAGGACTATCCTGTAGCCCGTTAGTGTTAGCCAACTAGACTGTCTTTATACCCCTGTCCTGTATTATTACATTTACGATTTACTTTTTCAATAGAGAAAAAACAATGCCAGAATTGTACGACATAGTCAACCACTATAAGCCTGATGTTATTTGGTCAGATGGGCAGTGGGAAGCAACTTCAAAATACTGGAATAGCACAGAATTCATTGCTTGGCTTTACAATAAAAGTCCTGTCAAGGTATACATAATAGACTATTTGTTTAAATTAGAATAAAAAAGCTAAGATTTTGAAAAAACAGTAAAAAAAAAATATATATATACTAGTTTTGCCATTTCAAAAGCTTGTCTAGTTAACTTAAACCTCTAAACCAGGTATTTTCAAACTGAGCGTTGCAAAACACTGGTGCATCAGTATAAGTTTGTAGAACAAACATAATTATAAGGATTTCATTTTGTGTCTAAACTCAAGTTAAACCCTGCAGCAATTAATTATTTGGTTATACAAATCAATCAGTAAAAGTGATTAGTAAAATAACTATCGCTGTGTGCATCACGATGCCAGCAAAACTTTGCCAAAGGCTTGCAACACCAAAAGTGTAACAGCCACTTATCTATACCAACAGTTGACTTCTGCCGACTTGTTGTGAAGTAAAATCACAGCCTCGCCAATCGCCATGATGGATTTGTGTAAATATAGTCCAGGGTTGCAACAAAGTCTTTAAAACTCTATATGTTTTTGACTAGTTATTGAATTATTTAGTATATTGAAAAGTTTTTTTGAAAACATTTTGATTTTTTTTAAGTGCATGGTATGTTTATGAGTAACCCAAAAATATATTTAAAAAACCTTCAATGTATTTCAATTTATTGTATAAAATCGTATGGAAACCCTGTACACAGAGAAACACGCCACTACTTTTTACCAGTAAAGTAGTTCATCTAATGGTATAGCAATTCAGTGTAAGTCAGGAAATTTGGGAAAAGTGTTAAGTGCCAAAAAATTTGCACTGCAGAATCTAAATATTTTTTGCACTTTAAAATATCTACAAAAACGTATCTAACCTTCCTATTTTGGTCGCACAATTATTGTGGAATAGACAGCCAATCCTCAATTGCATCCTGATGAATGGGTATCCTTTTTAAGGCAGAATAGCTTGTTGACATTTTTTAAACTTTGCTAACAGCCTATCAAGCATGTTTTATTTTTGTTTTATAGGATACAGTGGTTACAAATGATAGATGGGGTTCTGATACACTTTGCAAACATGGAGGATTTTTAACATGTTCTGACCATTTTAATCCTGGAACTCTGCAACCTCGCAAATGGGAAAATTGCATGACAATTGACAAGGGTTCATGGGGGTTTAGAAGAAATGCACAGCTGTCAAACTATATTTCCATTAAAGAATTGTTACAGGTATCAATCTTTTCGAAAATGGTGTAAAATTGACATATATTTTATTTACTAATCCACAATATTGTATGAGAATTTTTTACTACATTTGTTAACAGCACAGATTATTTGTTAAAAACAAGTGTCCATCTCTTGTGTATTTTTGATCAGAATTGTAACTCGTTAAAGAAAAAGATATATTATTAATAAGTTGCACAAAATAAATTGATCAATTACATTGTTTGTTCACTTTAGGAGCTTGTTACTACTGTTAGTTGCAATGGCAACCTTTTGATCAATGTGGGTCCTACTAAGGACGGAATTATCGACCCAATATTTGAAGAACGTCTCAAGGAAATGGGTGAATGGCTTGGAGTTAATGGTGCTGGAATTTATTACAGCAAACCATGGAAACATCAGAATGATTCAATTACACCTGGTGTATGGTAAATGAACCACCATTTTTTTTCTATTTTTAAAGAACTAAAAAAATAATGGTTAGTTTTTGTCTTACTTACTTCATCTTTTTTGTATTGTTCAGGTACACGAAAAACACAGACACAGTTTATGCTTTTGTATTTGAATGGCCAGCCTCTGGTATACTGACTCTTGGCTCCCCCATTTCAACTGGGACAAAAGCTTCAATTAACCTTCTTGGTGCTGCTTTGGATCTCTCATGGGAAGAGTTAAAACCCACAGGGGTTTCTATAGTTCTTCCTGTTGTTGACCCTGACACTATTCAAGCAAAGTGGGTATATGTATTCCGCATGACTGGCTTTATGTAAAATTACTAGCCATTATATTTCTTATCATTCCATTGTGATTTTTGTGAAAAAAATTTCGTGAATCAACATTTAAATACTATAATTGTTTTATTCGTTTTGATTTATACTTCTCAGCCTCTTTATTGTTTTTGTATAAATTTTATGCAGTATCTATATTGTTTATTTTTTGTATAATGGAGTATCTTACTAAATAAATTAGCCAAAAGTTTTTGTTAGGAGACGACACTCGAGGTTAAATTATATTTCTGGTAGTCTTCTTGGTGTATCGTGATCAATCGATATCACAATGACATATACATTATTGATTATAGCCATAACTTTTAATTGCAAACAACGATTACTCAAATAATCTTTTAAGAAAACAGTAAATTAACGAACGAAGATGAAGCTTTCCCTGATTTTTATTTTTTTAATACTGCGTTTTTGGATCGGACGAACGTAATTTTGCCTGAAATATTGAATTATTAAGGCGTAAAACATCAAGAATGGTCATTTATTTAGTTCAATATGCATGTCTGTTGCCTTATACCCTTTTAACACATTGTATTTAACTAAATATGTAAACTCGGTATTTGCGACAATGTTACAAGTTCCTGTCATTTTCATCCACAATAAATTAAATGACTTATCTTGCCTGTAATTTATACATGCAGTGGTATTTAGTCGCGTTTAGGGTGATATCCACTGAAATATGTTTTTTGTTGTGGTTGGTTAAATTCACCTGTTTGACTTAATATTTACCTTTTACCTGAAGGGTTTTTCTGAGAAAAAATGTATCTTTAGTGATTTCAGTAGGTGGTAGCACGATAGTTGACTTGCTATTACGACGACTTGAACCGTGACCGTAACCTCGTCAACTGCACCTGGTTCACTTTTTGCTTCAACGAATTGGATTGGATAATCGTCGAAGCAAAAATGACTGGACTTAACTGAATTGGCTATTAATTTAAAATGACATTACATGGACGTGAGTTAGTATTAAAGAAAATATACAGAGTTATTGAAAGTTGCAAAATTTGAGCCCCTGCCAGGTCTAAACATGTTTAACGCTAGGTGAAGAGGAAAACGCCAATTTCAAGGCGAGGTGGCAAGACTGCTGCCGAAAAGTACCTACGACCCACCACTTGGCAGTTCAACACAGAGGGACTTACTGGTAGCAAGATAGCTTCTTTTATCATCTGCCCTAGTCCTTGTCATTCTTCAGAAAACGCACTACAACAAAGAAGAAAGGCTAGCTATTCCCAACTTTAAACTAACTCTGAAAAATACGGGTGTCATAGTCACATTTGTCCACAAAACTCTTAGTTGTCCTCTTGATGGCCCATCAACACTCGAATCACAGATTGAGAGGCTGTGTGTAAATCTTAGATACCATGCAAATACAATAAACGTATACAAACTTCCTTTTCACCGGGCCTATACAATACATAGGCGTAGCCAGGGGGAGCCACAGGGGCCATAGCCCATATTTTGCAAATCAAATTTTGTGTGGGTAAACAGAAGTAAATCAGCTTTCAACCCGTGAACTCGCACCAAAGTGTTACATGCTAATTAGCTATTGATTATACTGCGGCCAGTCCGTTATCCGCTTGAAAACTAACATTCTTAGTTTTTGACTTGTACTGTTAACAGCGTTGATATATTTACAAGTGGCATCTGCTATATCAGGTGTGGCCAACGAATCAGATACCAAGAACCGCATTTGGTATTTGGTTAACCGCAAAGAGCCACACCTTATACACATGCAACGAAAAGAATAGCCTATCACTCCATTTCTTACTCACTCCCACAAAGCGATCGCACGAAGCGCAAAAAAGTTTCTTTATTTCGTTAAATAGACAAACAAATTAATTTTAAAGAATACGCCACACACTGAATGAAAAAATACAAATTTCTCGATATAATGTCATTTATCAATGTTATTTGGGCATATTGAGTTTATCTTGTTTCAAAAGTTTTAAATACTTCAAATAAACAGTCTAAGCCGGAACCGGCAATATTCCGTAACTTAACCAAACGAAATCGAAACATTTTAACCAATCATAAACGCAGCATGAACATAAGAGCCGCATTTATCTGGGTGAAGATAGCCGCGTGTTGGCCACCCCTGTGCTCATGGGCGCCCGCACGGAGGGGCAAGGGGGGGGGGGCACTTGCCAATGCGATTCAAAATGCGATAATTAGTATTATTTGTAAGTGTAATATATATCACTTCCCAGCAAGGTCTATTTAAACTCCCAATAACGTTTTCTCGGACCGTTTTTTTGTCGTGAAGTGTAGAACTCCCAGCATTGTTTTTAAAACGACATAACTTACATCAATTCTGACTTTCCTATAACGTTGTACGGAAATGTTGTATGAAAGTAATTGTGTAGACTCTAACTACCGTTTGTAAAACGATAAATATTACAAACGTAAAACGCAAACAATAAATATAAATCGCTCTTCTGGTGTAAACGAAGTATAAACCGACGTTTCGGCAGCAGATACCAGCTGACCTCATCAGGGTTAATAATTAAAACGAGAGTGCGTTAGCCATCTTATATACTGGGAAGTAAAAAATGTAGATTAAAATTAATAATTCTAGACATCGCTGAAGTATGCGATAAGCTGTGACGCGCCGGAGTCATCCGGTGCAAAATTGCGCCGTCGGACAACGGGCGTTTATCAGCTATTGCGTATAGCTACAACGACGAGTAGATTGCCGGATACCATGAATCCTTTTTATTCATGGTGTTAGGAGATTTGTCAATCCGGAATGATTCAATGAACCGTCTTTTGTAATAGTGCGGTTCCCAGTCTAGAATTTTACAATTATCCCAATCAATTCCGTGTCGGAGTTCAACCGCATGCTCTGCCAGAGCTGACCGGGATGCCTTTTCGTGGCGGACATCACGCATGTGTTCGAGTTTCCTGGTATGAAAGGAACGTTTAGTTTCCCCTATGTATGTTGCTGAACAACCTCCACAGGGAATCTCATAAACAGCCCCTTGAGGTTTTTTCTGGTTTGACTGGATCTTTAGTTGAAGGTAAAATGTTTCCAATTTTTCTGGCTGGTTTAAAAGCTGTAGAGATGTCGTGGCTCTTCAAAATGCGTTTTAATTTTTCTCCCAGACCTGGAATGTAGGGAATAATGGCCAGACCTTTAGATTCTGGTTTAGGTGTTAAATGGTTGGTTTTGTTACGAGGTTTGGACAACCAGTCGGGGTATCCGTTTAATCTCATGGCCTTCTTAACATGTTTAATTTCGTTGCCTTCGTCCTGATAGTTACTGCAAAGTTTTGAAGCTCGGTGTAGCAGGGAACTCACAACCGAGAGTTTGTGTTGTAAAGGGTGGTCCGATCTGAAATTCAAGTAGCGATCTGAATGTGTTAGTTAAACGCAAACGTTTATTACTGACTTTCCTATAACGTTGTACAAAAATGTTATATGGACTTAAATGTGTAGACTACCAGAAACGTACTCACAACGTTGTGCTTGCTTTAAAATTTTATTAAAAATTAAAGTTGAGAAAAGAAACGAAACAGTAGAACCCGTGGTATTATTCGTGTTTGTATGGCATATTAGGTGACATCCGACGTAAACTAAACAAATATTAGTCTCGCCCAACGAATCAATGGCACATTTAATCGGATTGATCCAACGTAGGGGGTACTGCTGTGCAGCATGAGGACATGTCGCTGCTGGATACTGGCAATTCGATGTTCCTAAAAATAACTTTGTGTTATAATGGAAATAAAATAACGAAATTCAGAAATATATACCTGTTAGATATACATTTCTATATGATTGCGATTTATTTGCTTAAGTCAGGGGTGCATAACCTTTTAGCTGTAACGGCCCTATTGATAGTCTATATTTTTCTCACGGCCGCCAGTGGAATATTTTTGACGTCATAACGTGGCGTCATAAACCAATTAATTCTAAAAATACATGAAGTTCTCTAACGAACTCGTGCGAAACCATACAACTGAAAACCGGTCTAATCGCGTAAAGCGCAAAAAAATTCGTTTATTGGGTTTAAATTGTCAAAACTTTCAATTCAAATGAAATGGACTTAGGCACATAAAAAGAATCCCATATTGTTGAAAAATACCAGCATTTATGTCTTAATTTAACAGAAAATAGATTTATATTATTTTAGTAACAGGGCGCACAATATTACAATTTCATGCTGTAACAAATAGTGCAAATGGACTGTAAAACAGAATAAAGACAGACGGAAATAAAAAAAAAAATAAAAAAAGTTATACCACTTTTAAAATTCCTATTTTGGCATTAAGTAAACACGAGTTGGTATCAACGTACGGCCGCCAACACTTTTATTTTCCTAAACATGTAATAGTCAACGGCCGCAGGTTGTGCACCCCTGGCGTGAGTAATAAATTGTTTAAATAATAAACGCAATAATAAAAGCTTGCAAATATTTGATTCCATTGGAATTGCATACAGCATTTCGCACAAAAACATTGACAACTGTGCATAGTTCAACTTAAGGAATATATTTGGGTTGAATGTTCTATTTTTCAATCGCAAATAGTTGTTTTTGCTGGTTTCGCAGAAAGATAGTTTTAAAGCCATTTCATGTGATAAATACCCACAAAATCACCAGGTGTTGTCGAACGAATATATTTTGTCCTATGAAGAAAGTGCCACACAACACAATTAAAAATTTTTTTCATGTTTAAGCCTTTTAAGTTGCTTGATAAGAAACGTAATCTGTGATGTAGCCTACTTGGTTACAAACGTAATCTGTTAGGCAGTCCTGTAAATCTGCCTTAAATTTTAGTTAAAATCTATAAGTGCAATACAAAATTGCTTTTGATGTGTATTTTTCAATATTTAAACTGCATGTAAATATAATATTCAAAAATCCTAATGTTTACTTATGGATAAAAGTTAAACAAATGTGGCATCCTCCACGCTTACATTAAAAAATATTTTAAAAGAAGTAATTTGTCGTAGTCTGTGAAAGCATCCCATGATTTCTACCATGGTGACTGTTACTAAAAATGGAAGCTTGGATCCACCAAATAAAGAAAAGTAAATGCAGTAGGGATACTGTGTGGGTAAAAAGTTTGGACGTGCAAAATTCTGAAAGGGGCAATGAACATGTAATAATAGCGGTTTGGGCACAACTCAAATATAAGAATAAAGTCTTAAAAGTGTTAAAAAAACTCTGTTGCCCATATAAAATGAACAAAAATCATACAGGTTATGTAATAAATTTATTAAGTATGCTATTAAGTAAATTAAAATTAAAAAAATTACAACGTTACCTTGATCAGCAGCCGACTTAATTAGGAACATGTAACTGGTCTTCAAATTCCACAGAATAGTCTCTATTTAATGACACTTTATGCCGATATATCCATTGTCAATATCCCAGATATGCAAACTTTCCAAAGATATAATAAAGCTTGTTTCAAAAGTTAGATATAGTTGCAATATTTTCATAAACATCACAAAATTCATCATATTTAATAAACACTGCACCATTTTACCTATAGAAACCTGTAAAGAAAGCTACGGAAGTACAACTTAGCCTATTAACCTAAACACATATTTGATAATAAAGTTTAAGTTTAAGGCGAATAAGATAAACTGCTGACAGCAAACTCCAGCTCGCACTTTCTCAAAGTTTAAATGTTCGCGCAAAACGCATTTAAACTCGATTGTGATGATGTCATCCGCATATCGGCCAATCGGACGTCGTATGGAGTAAAATTATATGCGCGGTAGCGAAGCGGGACGGGGTGGGAGGTCGTTGCGAGCCAGCAGGAGGCCATAGATGACAATAGCGCTGTTTCCCGCGGGGCACAAAAAATTACATGCGATTTGTTTGATGTCAAGGCAAGGTTACTTAAGAATATAATATCTTTAAATAGAGCAACCTATATCTATTGTCAGAATATTTAAATCTCTTTGTTGAAACGCTTTAAATAACGCATTTTTTTCAAAACCTAGACGTTTAATCATATACGTTAAATAGGATCTCAAGCAAAACGTAGAGTTTTATCATACGTTAAAACGTTTAATCATATTCGTAAAATAAGTTAAGGAAAACGTTGTATAAGAGTGACTTTATTTTATACATTGATAAACCACATGTAAACGTTTAGCGAACGGTAGTTTATTCACAACTTAAACGTTTAAATAACTCCGTTGAAAGAGTACAGATTTTAAACGTTATTTATGATTAAAATATTACTACATTTTAAAACATTTTAAAACATTACTGAGCAAGGTTTACATAACGTACGTTTTTTTCAAAACTTTAACGTTTAACGATATACGGAAAATAAGTTTATAAGTAAAACGTTATATAAACGTGACTTTATTTTCTAAATTTATAAGTTACATATAAACGTTTAAGTAACGGTATTTTATTTACAACTTACTCAAACGTTTAAATAACTTTGTTAAAAGGGTACGGATTTTAAACGTCATTTACGATTAAAACAAAGCTATATTCATTTAAAGTTGCTTATTAAGGTTTACATAACGTTTTTTATAGCATTAACGTCTAATCACATACGTTAAATGGGGTCTTTAGTAAAACCTATAGTGTGTTACGTTTTTTTAACGTTATATAAAATAAAAACTTCAGTTTATATGTTGCTTTATAGTGTTGACATAGTGTAATTAAATTCTTATCGTTAGCGTATGATTAAATACCTTTAAAATGTACGACTTTTAAACGTTATGGAAAAAATGTTAAAAAAAATGCATTTAAATGTTGCCTATTAAAGTAACACTAACGTCATAAAAAACGCAACGTTAACGTCCTAATAAATGTTCAGGACTTACGATTTTTAAACGCTTGTTCTAACGTTACATAAAAGTTTGCAGTTTTCGGTTATTTGAAAACTTCATGTTTACGTTATAATAACGTTTGAACATTAGCTTTAGCTTGATAAACAGATCAACGTTCGGGAAAAACCAAGATATAACATTTACTCTGTTGTGTTTCGACGTATTACCACTTTACAACCAATTGGTAACGTTGTAAAATGGTTGTATAACGTTTTGTGTTTGCTGGGTTATGAAGGTTAAAAATATTATACATTATTATACATCGCCTCTAGTGGCGTATCCAGGGGGGCGGGAGTTATTACCCCCTCTTTTTGTAAGTGATATTATCGTTTTTTGCTCGTTTTTGTCATGGTTTAACAAACTGCTAGAAGCGGCGTGTTTTATAAGTAATTGGGTCACGCATCTTAATCTAATGCGAAACCAAAATCGAGCGCAAAACGCCGTTTTTTGTCTTTTGTTTGGTCGACCGTAAACCCTGGATAATTTTTCTCTTTCGTTATTTGTTTAGGTTGACTAATTAGCAAGGGTGTATTCGACAACTGACAATGCTAAGTCAAACATTCTTTCTTTTTTTCTCGCTAAAAACGTCGAGTTAGGCGCAGTATGTTCCTCGCACATTTGTTTAACTAAAGCAGATTCTTAAAAGGAGGTATAATGGTGACTGTCGTGCGCGTTTCAAAGTCTCCACTTTTATGTAATGATGGTTAACGCAAAATTATGCTTTTTAGGTATATTTTGAGACCACGTGATAAGTGTGCAATGGACACAACTTATTTCCCCTTAACCGCAGCTTGTAATTTAGCGGACTTGGCACACAGCTCGGCGCAATTGTTGCGCTAAACGTGGTATGATAACACCCGGGAAAACCGATCTTCGTTTAGTATTGCAGGTGGTGAAAGGCGTGCTTGTAATTTAGCACGTCATTATTCATTAACGTCAGACGAAAAATAGGGGAATTCCCTAAGTTGAAAATTCATTACCCTACTTTTTGCTTTTCTGGTTACGCCCCTAATTGCCCCCCCCCTGGAAAATTTTCTGCGGGCGCCCCTGCCTGTGCTATATGCGCTAACTTGCTTCGCCGATTCATAGTTTAAAACTGGTTGTTCGTTCAATCGACTAATACAATTCTAATCACCAGAAGTCTTGTGGCTTGCTCATGAGTGACATACGCAACTTGAAGTCTAAACGAAAGCGTTAATTAGAACACCCTTCTGTTGAATAAACTATTATAAGTTTTCAACCAAACTTATTCGAGCCCCACACTAGCCTCCTGCAAATTGTAGAAGAACACCTTCGATTGTTTCCATACCTAATCAACGCTAGCATAAAACATTTTTTTGCTAATTTGGGCGGTTTCTTTGTGGTGTATATGCGTATTCGTTGTTAATATATTACAAACTAGACGAAATACCCGGCGTTGTTGAGGTTAAATAGAATATTTACCATCATAATGTACGAAGTCTACCTGAATTTTATCTGGTTAAGCAAAATGAAACAATCCATCATACTGTGGCTCTTTATTACTATTGCACATTACGTTGTAACAAATTAATAGCCTCATGTTATAGCCCATAATTATGGAAGCGAAGTTAGGTAATCAGCATACAACCCGAAAGTAATGTTACGGATAGCGTAAGAGTAATGTTACGGATAGCGTACGCTGTGACCATTTAATTACTAATTTACGTGCTACCAGCATTGTATAAGCTTGCTGAAGCCGCATGATATAGCTGATGATTTTAAAAAACATGGGGTATTTAACATCAAACCAAATTGCAACGTGTGCTTTTTAAAATGGAGCTACTAAACACACAAACTTGGCTAAAGACGTCTCGCATAATTTACGTAACGAAAACCCGTGACATATGTCGATAAAAAATTACTAACAAACGTAAAAAAATCGTAGCAGCAATTGTTCAAATTCCGCGAAATTCAAGCAAATAAGTCATCACGGTAAATACCATTCTGCATCCAACGAAAAAAAATCCCGTTTGAAAAGTAAATTTGCTTAGTGTTTAAACCGCTGCAACAAACGCGATATTTTGCTAACTCAGTCCAAATGTTGCGTAGTTTAAACTCGGTTAGGATTGTTGTAAGTTTTCTGTGTAAGTGTCTTAATGCCTCATAAAAGAATGTTAAGGAAAACGCTGCAATTAACGCAATATTTTGCGAACTTATACTATCTTTTACGTGGTTAAACAAACTGCAAAAAGCTATCTAACATAAAAGTATAAACTTTGCCACATGAAACTTTATTTTTACCAAGGCAATGCACTTTACGCAGGTTATTGCCTTATAAATGTGTGTTACCCTTTTCGTCAAGAGGTTTTGCGAGAAGTCGCCCGCCCGCCCGCCCGCCAAATACCCCTAACCTACGTATTTCAGCATATTATAGAGAAAGCACACATTTAAAACCAAGCGACAAAACAGACCTCTTTATTGGTTTAATTATATGTTGGTAATACACATTTTAAACAACAACAAAATTCAGGTAGGCCTATATTGCAGTTAGTGAAAGCATAGCATGGCAGAATTACTCAAAAAAGGAAATGCTTTATTTTCCATTTTTTTATGAATTTGATCAGTAACTTGCAATATAAAATAAACGATAATGACTATTTAAATCAGTGGTCGGCAAACTGTGGGCCACGGCCCAAATATAGGCCGCAGAGCTGTTTTTGGTGGGCCGCGAGTTACTTTTGGATAGCTTAGTGTTATCATGTAGTTGTGTGCCGCGTGATAGCCGTACATTCATTACACTGTATTTAAAAATTGGTGTGGCTAAGTTTTTTACATTGTCTCAGGCAGTGTTTTCGGCATTAAGGAGCCGTGTAATATTTTACCTTTTGGTGTCAACTGCCTAAACTGTGCGAATTTAGTTAGACTCCCTGCAAAATGCAATTTCTAACAATCTAAATGAAGATGAAAATAATTTTCTATTCAACTTAATATGACGCGTATCATGAGTAACATTTTTCCAAATTTTTAAACAAGACTAACGTAATAGATTTCATAACGTAATAGATTTCATATAGATTTGCCAACTATAAACACAAATAGACGCAATTTTTTTGCGTTTTGCGAGATAAACTTGCTTTAGTTACATAATACCATACTGGTTGGTTCGAAAACAACATGCACGCTTGAAATCCAAATCCGGGACGCATATTGAAAACTGCAAATAAACCTAATTTAGTCCAAAGAATTTAATGCAACTAATTAACTCGACGGGGTTGCGATTGTTCTATATTTTGTCAGTGGGCATTTTTCAGTGCCTTATTTTAAGGGTGGTTTGTCTAAGTAATTGCATCATCATAAATAAAGTAATTTATCAGGTTAATTTTTGTAATATTATATATTAAACTTTGCTTTGTTAGTTTTAGGGCATATATTAAGTTTTACCTTGCTTTGACTTGTTTCTGCTAGCAAAAACAGATATGGCCGAAAACTTCCAGCCTTTTTACCATGACTTTACTAATGCGAAGGGAGCAGTTTGCTAACGGACACAATTTAGTTACGGTAACGGTCTTAAGATAAAAAACTAAGCATAATTAAGACTAACAATATAAATACGTAACAAAATAATATTATTTTAAGCGCTTGAGTACAAACTCACAACACTACTACGAAATTGATAAACAATGCCTGTTTACGAATTGCTACCACTCGATAAAAGTAGGCTAATAGAGCTGACAGCGCTTGTACGATGACACCACACTTATTTAATGATTATGTTCCCTAATTTATGGCTCCTAAGGGGAACGCCTATAAATATCTCCCAACATCTAACTTAAAAATAATCCGTCTTAACAAAATAATTTTTGACCCCTCTAAAAAAATTTGACCTCCAATAAAAAGATATCTCCCAGCACCCGCCGGATAATATCCATTTAATTTTTTTACCCACCACACATAAAAAAAATTGACAAAAATTCACACCCAAAAGCATCTCTTAACACCCACTGGAAAAATCATCTATGTTAAAAAAATTTCTAGACAGCCCTTCCAACAAAAAATGAAAAGTAAAAATTATAAGTATTACTTAGTTTTGAGAAAGAATTTCTAAAATGGATAACTCAATAGTTTTCATTGATTCGTAAATCTCAAATTGAAAATTCCGGGACCGGGCGGGACACCGGGACAAGGCCTTAAAGCCGGGACTGCCCCGGCTAAACCGGGACGTATGGCGAGCCTACTTATGCGCCACATATCGTTTTAATTGAAGCTTTGCCAATGTAAAACGAATCAACCTAAGTAGGTTTTTAGTTTTTATACAATCAATTAAACTGGACTTTAAGCTTCATATTTGCGCACGAGTTTGTTCTAGAAAAACAAGTGTTTTTTAACTTTGTAACGTCATTCGAATGTCCCCAAGTTAAAACAAATATCCAGACACTGTTTACGTGGTGGTTTAACGTAGTGGGCCTTAAAGAGCGCCGAAAAGAGTGCATTGGGCCGCGACGAAAAAAGTTTGCCGACCACTGGTTTAAATCATACTGTTTGTGGTTACCTAGGGATTGCTAGGCTTTTATTAACAGTGTTTTAAGTAAATATAACCCGCAACACAATAAAGGCCCAAATAAACATAAAGTAAAGAATAAGATAAATAGCATAGGGTAGGGTACGTCGCACAAGCAACACTATTCAAAGTATTCATACGGTACTCCCATATGCTAAATCAGTTGAAGAAACATTACTATGACTAGTATTTGATATAACACTTTTTTAAATTATGTTAACAAAGTGTGCAACAACATGACTTTTTGTTGAGCCTCAAATTGTTGCAATATGTAAAATGGAGAAATCAGCAAAACTTAAAGGTCATGAGAAGGCTTTCTCTCATAGAAAGAAACATTTATTTTCTGTCTGGGAGCACATAACTTTCTTTCTATTCTACCCACTCGGCCGGCGTCTCGCTTAAGAGAGAGCAGTATGAGCGACGTTGCTGTCTGTCTCCTTAAAGATTGCCTGTCAGCGACCGAGCGGCGAACATGTGTGCAATGGTCGACAAACTTTTAAATTTAGTTAGATAGATATGCAAAAACAAGCGCTGTCAACCGTGGTTTTATTTTTTGCTTAGTGTACATTTTAGAACCTGTGCCTCAAAATTTATCTTTGATTGCTGTTTATCAACAGAATGTCCCAGCTAACATACAACGTTTTTTTCGAGGTAAACGTTGTGGGAATGTGATCAAACGAAGAAAACATGTCGTGGCGTTGTTATCAAAAGCAATCCAAAACGTGGCAATAACGTTTAATTTAACGTTAGAACAAACCGCAATGCGACCAAATTTCAACGTCATTTGTAACCTAAAAACGACGTTGATTCCAGACGTCGAACCTAATATATGCTACATCATTAGGAACGTCAACGTTTTGGCGGACCACAAAGCAACCTGATTAAAACGTCAAGGTGACGTACGAACAAGAAGGTTAATTATTGACTTCGAAGCTAACTTGTTTTATGCCATTTCATACTGGTCTGCTGAGAAGCCCTCACTCATTAAGCTTAAGAACTTCGGGGTATAAATAAACGAGGTATAAATATAATGTAATATTATTCACAAAACACTTTGAAATTGTTTTCTACAGAATTACAGTCTAATAGGTGTTAGTCTTGTAGACATTAGAGTCATCTTATGATCATAAGGCTGCATCAGTGCATGTTGCATGGTCTTCCTTAAATATGCCATGTGTTGATGGACTGTCCACACAGCCAGCAAGATAAAATTACTCATTTTATTGTTTCACTACTTGACTTCTTTAACAATTTCTGGTTCAACAAAGGATCTCCAGTTCACTTATTTAAAACTTTCAATGTATAGTGTTGTATAAAATTGGTAAGTTATGTTGTTAACTTGCCAGCCGCTGGTTTAAAAGAGCTGTCTAGTATCAGGCTGAAAATGTTGTACCATCAAAAAGCATTAAATTAAACAGGAAAATTTATCAGTTGTGAAAATCCACCATTAAAAATTATGACGAAGTTTTTAACAAGCACATTTTTTAAAACGGTCTTGCCTAAACTATATCTGTGTTTAATTGTGACGACTGTTATATTACACGTCTATAATTCAAGTAATAAACAATAAAACAAGTCTATTTGGTTTGTAATTTTTTTTGCATTTTGTGTTTTCTCTATTTGCTGTAAATAATTTATTGGCAAAGAAAATAAAACGCAGTAAGTGTATTATTGGTATTCTGTGGGGCACGCATATAGAACAAATAATAAGACGATCCCTACAATTCTACTTGGAGCCAACTACTTAAAATAAAGCGTCCGGATTCTCATAAAGATCATTTATTATATTAGAACTCACGTTATTCTAAATGAAATCTTAATAATGTTAAAAGTAACAAAACAAAGACGTTATACACAATGTGTCTATTGCAGGATTAGTACTGAAATGTTGGCAAACTGGTTTGTACTGCATTTTTAACCAATTAAAAGTGCGCTTTTGTTCACTGCAAACTTTTTTCAGATTTAAAAAACATGAGTGACAGTGTGTCAACGAATCGGTGACAGGGTGTCACCAAATCGGTGATAGGGTGTCACCAAATCGGTTACAGGGTGTCATGGAATCTGTGACAGGGTGTCAACAAATCGGTGACAGGGTGTCAACAAATCTGTGACAGGGTGTCACCAAATCAGTGACAGGGTGTCACGGAATCGGTAACAGGGTGTCACCTAACCGGTGACAGGTGTCATCAATACGACCCCTCCTCCTACATTAACTGCACTTCAACAAATGCGTTCAGAAAAGCAATCGGCGCTGGTCTAGAATCCTACCACAATGATTAAATCAACGCACAATATTTGGGTTAGGGTGCGAGTTAGCGTTTGGGTGTGGGTGGGTCAAGTATTATTATATTTGTTATTTAATAATAATACTTGACCCACCCTAACCCACAACATGACTCAAAACCACATTGTGCACTTGCGATATGTAGGCGAGCCAAAACGTGCACAATGTGCGCACAATGTGCACTATCGCTCAATGTGCAACTTACAACGTAACATTGCACGTTATACAGTAAAATAATTAACTTCATATTAAACGGTTTTTCCGATGATGTTTATTGTATTGAGAAGATCAAGTAATTCATGTTATCTTTCGTGCAATTCTTTTTATTATTATATATTTTTTAATTGAGTCCCAATTCTATAGATTTCCGATTATATAGGATAAATTTACTAAAAAAATAAGTTAACAACTGGAGGTAACTAAACCTGCAAATGCAGCCGTAAAACCTGTAAAAATATTTTTAAACGTTCATAATTTTTATCTACTCTCATTATGTGGTCATGGTTATGACATCATTGGTTATCGGATTGTGATACTTTTGTCCACGATATTGGTTATCGGAATAAAATGTCGAGTTTTGTGCACCCCTACCCAATTGCATGTTCATAGGACCTTTTAAACGTAAGGCAACACTTCTTGTATGTAAAGATTTATGTTTAACCATTTTTAATCTATTTCAAGTGCAATATTGCATTTTAATTTTGTTGACTAAGAAAAAAATTTTGTCAGAATTAGTTGAACATTGAATAGCGATACGTCAGCCTAGATTGTTTGTTTTTTAAATGACCAATGACTCCTAAAAACAACTTTCGTAATTAGTGGCTCGATTGACCTCTCTGATTCACTGCATTTAAAAAAAATACGAGCATTTTTCTTTATTATGAAATACATTCAAAATGAGTGATTTTACAACGTTAAGTCAGGCCATAATCCCGTAAATTTTAAAAAACTTGAACACAAAAGTTTATAAACCAGAAAATTGGCCCCACGGCACGCATATAGCACAAAAACAATCAAGGGAACAAATAATACTCACTACAGGGCGAAAACCATCGCAAGATAAAAAGTTAGAAATCGAATTGAAATTTTTTAAACGGAAAGCGCAACCTAAACTGCCTCAGCAATATTTGCGAAATACTTTTGATTAAAGAAAAAAAAATAATTAGCCTACTGAGAATAAATGGAAAGGCATACATTTATGCATCATCCAAAAATATAAAGAATCAAACACACACTAGACAACGTTTCGAGCTTTCGTTTGCAATTTTTTCCACATTAATTAATTGCAAATTGCAAACCTATTTTTTGGCACGTTAAGCATTAAAACTTTACTGCAAAACTGCACACTTAATTTTTTAGCTCTGCACCTGCGTGTATAGTAGCACTTCGTCATATTGCTGTTTACACAGAGAATTTTTGTTTTAATCGCTGTGTCGTAACGGAAAATTTTCAGTAAAAATCTATGGCCTAAATTCTTTGCAATCCCTTTCAATGTTTGCGTTATTTTTGCAGCCAATGTGCAAACGATAAACGGAAAGTTTTCGGTAAAATTCCGTTACCTAGATTTTTTGCAACCACATTCTCAATGTTTGCGATATCCTTGCAGCAAATTTGCAAAAATTCAATTTTTTACACCAATTTTTTATGCGTCAAGGCATTTACATCCGTTTTAGCATATGTTTTCAAAACGCCGCGGTCTGAACATAAATCAGTTTCCCCGGTCGTGTGATTTCAAACTGTTGTCATTTAACTGAAGTCAGAAGCTGTTTCGCAATCGCGTTTTGGCGTAAAAATTGTATGTTTCGCGTCAGAAATAAGTGTGAAGAAGGCTTGAGTTACGCCCTTTTTGTCACGTGATATTTTGTTAAGTATTATAAGAATTAATGACGTAAATCCTTCTTTATTCGCATAAATTTTGTTAACTGATTTTCGTCTATAAATAGCGTGTTCAATCAATACGCCTTTTACGGCTTTTACTCAGACAGCAAACTCGAGTGCTTTTGTGACTGAACCAGTATCAACCAGTATCAACCAGTATCACCCAGTACTGCCTAGTGCAGAGAGAAAATACTGAGACAGCAAAATTGACTGAACATGTATCTGAACTAAAGGAATGAATAGGACCTGTCTGGCCTCACGAAGACAGGCCATCTCAAATCTTGAAGGAGTGTGGTCGATTCATCTTGGCAATTATATAAATGATGACTGATTAATCTGACCCACTCCCTCACGTGCATTCATTTTCCTTTTCGCCAAAGACTTCGAGCAAACAATGCTCGTTTAACAACCCTGCAGGTGACATTATCTGACGTGGCATGCCATAGCATTGCGATTTTACATTCAAATATTGCCGTTCGTGTTTGCAAATAAATTTTGCAGAATTTCTCATACAATTTTAAATTTTTAAGTAACAAAAAATCTGGCGAGAATTGCGCGGTCCTTTATCCAAGGAGACCGTTTTTCTTTCAATTGTATATCTTCTGGTAAGAACTTAGCAAGTACAAATCCTACATCTGCATGTCTGTCTGTTTTTAAGTTCGATAATAATCGGCTAATATGAAGTTAAAAATAATCAAATAGCGCCTCACCATCACATGCGGTGGAAAAAGTGATCACGGAAAATAAAGTGTGCACCTTTTTAGCCACTTTCGGCGCACATGCACATTAAGAGCACATCAAATTCACGTGAGGTGCACATTAGATGCAGATTTAGTGCACATTTGGTGCAAATATCGCAAGTGCACAATGTGCACCTTCAAATGTGCATTCAACCGTGCACGTATGGCAAGTGCACATTGTGCCCACAATGTACAAGTTTTGTTTGGTGCACATATGACAAGTGCACAACGCACAATGTGCACCTTCGAATGCGGTGCACATATGCACATTTTGGTTTTGAGCCCGTCTCCTAACCCAAAACGCTAACCCGCACCCTAACCTAAATATTGTGCACTGGGTGCTGGTCTAGAATCCTACCACAACGAAACATTATTTGGGTTAGGGTGCGGGTTTGGGTTAGGGTGGGTCAAGTATTATTTTTAAACAAAGAATATAATAAAACTTGACTCACCCTCACCCAAACACTAACCGACACCCTAGCTCAAATTTTGTGCGTTGATTTTATAACTGTGGTAGGATTCTAGACCAGCGCCGTGCACTGTGGTAGGCATGGTGGGCGCCGAACGTGGGTGCAGAGAGTTTTTAAACGCCCTGGACTTCTCGTAGGGCGTCAAATCGCCCTGGAATTCGGCCAAGTTATAAATAAATGTGCAAAGTAATTTCTGTAGCACAGTCTAAGTTAACCAAAAGTGTTTAAAACTTTCCTGAATTACCACATAGAGAGAGGCCATACAATCGCCAAACTATGTTTTTTTTTTATGTTTATGCAATTTTTTCAAACAATTGTCACGATTTGCCTATTTCAATAGAAACTTTTTTAGCCCAAAGGGGCGCTGGTCTAGAATCCTACCACAACACACATTATTATTTGAGTTAGGGTGCTGGTTAGCGTTTGGGTTTGGGTGGGTGAAGTGTTATTATTAAACATCAATAATAACACTTCACCCACCCACACCCAAACGCTAACCCACACCCTAACCCAAATATTGTGCGTTGGTTTAATAATTGTTTTAACGCTGTGGTAGGATTCTAGACCAGCGCCCCCAAAGGTACAAAAATATTTTTTTAAAGGAAAAATGGTTGGCTCTGTGATAACAGGCAACAGCTTATCTAAGAGCTCACATTTTTTTTATTTAATTAATAAGCAATTTTTCACTGTCTACAAAATAACGCCCTGGAATTTTGAAAGTTTTGCGCCTATGGTGGTAGGATTTTAGACCAGCGCCAAGCAGACAACTAAAGCAATCCTTTAATGGAAATTAAGAGCTTGCAGACTAAAAATTCTGAAAACCCTGATTAAACCACGCTGAAAAGCTTTCTGCTGAACTCCTGTAATCCAATAAAAAATGCTGCAGCATTTGTTAACTATTTAGGTTCTTACTATTCGTGGAATCCAAATTTTGAAATTGTTCAAAAACCTTAAATTATCAATCCAGACAATAACACTTAAAACGGCAAAGTTAGCATTTAATTAAATGTATAACCCACTTGTGCTTTTTGGAAGGATTAAGGTTGTGTTTGTGACCTGCGCGATTAAAAGGTTTGTCATCCCTGTCATAAAACTATCACATAGTTTCACACATGCTAAATTCCCACACAACCTTAAACAAATATTTGACTACTATTTTTGGCGTAAGTACCAGATGTCTACTGACATAATGTACCGTTTATAACATTTGGTTTAATAATTCAGTTCAGTTTCCGTGCATAGCTGATAGCACATCTAAAGTGTTAATCTCATTAATTTGCTTTTTTTTATCTAAGGAATTGATAACAAAGAATTAATTTACCCATTTCTAGGTAATTTGAACATTTTAACAATTATGAACTGGATCCTGACAGTGATTTTTGCTGTTTTTGCCTTTGGACATGCTGTCGCAACTCCACTTCCTCTGGTAATATGGCATGGAATGGGTATGTTTTTCTCATTTACTAATTTTTCAATAGAAAGAAGACAGTTTTGTATCCAGATATATATATATATATATATATATATATCTTAGATATCTCTACATTGTTGAAAAATGGTTGACACTTACCTTTAGTTTTCTCAGCAAAGGATTGGGAATTAAATGTGGGTCAATGTGACAATTTTTTGTTATCAAACCAACTAAATTACCAGTATGGCAGAATGCTGGTGACTATATCGGCCTAAGAATCAGCCAGAAAAACGAAGAAATTAGTGCAAAAAAATTATTTAAAATTTTTTTTTATCTTTTTTTCACTTTCATTAGAAAAAAAAAAAAAACTTGTAGTTGTTTCTACACGTATTTATTCATAAATATTTTTGAAATGGAGAATATGTAGGATCATTACGCACTTAAATTGGCAGGAATGAAAAAAAGTTACGGAAAGTGCAGTTGCCATATTGTTTAATGATTCTTGCAAAGCGATGTTAGCCATATAGATTGTTTATTATTTTAAAAGTACTTAATTATGATCATAGAATTAATGTGTGTTTGCAGTTTTTTGCTTTGAAGTACTCCTACATTCCTACATTAAGTTAAAAAAGCAACCACGATAGTCAGCGTTCATATTAAATAGACAGGTATGACATTCGCATTCATGGGCATATCTAGTAGGGTTCCTCTTTTTCATGGATTTTTCACTCCTGGGAAACGGGAATGAAAAATGAAAATTCCCGGGAATCCCTGGAATCTTGACGAAAAAATTATATATACAGGGTTGCGCTTAAGCACTCACCCGCTCGCCCATGCGAGTACAAATTGCTCCTGGCGAGTGCCGATTGACGCCCACTCGCTCGACTTGCTAGTGCCTTCGGCGAGAAATTTAATTAGTTGGGTGTAGGACAACTTGTGTTAAGCACCACTACTAAGCGAAATATAACTTAGCGCTTTCCCTAAACACTAAGACGCAAATACATTCAACACTACACAAATAACTTGTAATAAAGACCCTTTGTCCCGCTGTATGATCGTAATAAAGACTCTTTGTCCCGTTTTTAAAAAAAAAAAGTTTAACTGCAAACAATCAAAGACGTCATTGCGGCAGTGGCAAATAGTTGTTAATTTTTAAATGTTTAACCTAGTTGTTGACGCCTTTGGGAAAGTTTATTGGACTTGCGATGTACCCAGGATAATAGTTCTACTTTTTTGTATTTATTTAATTGTTTGTATTAGAAAATTAAGAGCAATTGCTGCAGTTTTTTGTAACAATAACTTTAAATGCAAATATATTACAAAGTGTTGTTCATCCAGCAGTATAATAAAATTGATTGACGTTTGCACGTGCTATACACAACGTCTTCATCAGGATACTGACATATCATGTAAAGATATACTAACGTTTACGTATCGAAACTACAAGACAGGTAAACGATAACCCACAAAATGACCGCGCTGGACGTAAAACCTACCACATTTCAAACTAGGAAAAAGAGACAAAATTTATAAGCAATCAAAACATTTATTGTCTCATCTCAAAGTCAAAAGGTTACCATTTGATCTAATTTTGTTTTAAAGATTTCATTCTTTAGATGGCACCCTCGAGTCACAGAATGCAAGGTGTTCGCCAGTCGAGGCCATTTTACATACAGCTACGAAATTTTAAAAAATTGCACAAAATATCATTTACTTATAAAAACTGAAACCTAAAACACAAATCGTAGGTCCTCTGCTACAAGTTTCAATTTAACACGTTCGCTGCGATACAACCCATCGGTGGGTCATGCGTAAAATTTAGCTTCTGCGATGCGATCCACCGGTGGGTCATACGAAAAAAATTAAAAAAATTGTGCCTCAAATAGTTTTGAGGGTTTGTAATCTGGTACTCATAAAGTTAAACTTTAAACTTAACACATTCGGCCTTTTTCTTTAAAATTTATGTTTATTATGTTAATTGGGTTTATTGCTTCAAAATTATGAGCGGGTCCTATTTTTTTGCTATAAAATAGTGTGCCGTTAGGTTATTTGAAGCTCTCTACACCTACCTAGCGACAGTAATATCTAGCAATATATCTCTCTTTTGTAATGTTCGTCAATATGCTATTGATGTAAACCAAATCACTCAACCAGAAAAATAATATTACGAATCCCTTGTTTATTTTTTAGGGGTGAACAACCCAAAAATCAGGTGGTTTTATGGCGAATTAATACAAAAAGTTAATTTATTATAAAACTGTTGGTTGTACTTATTAGAATTTAGATAAAAAATGATCAAGAAGGTTGTATATTTTTGTGGTTTGGGCCCAAGTGTTGGGGGTGCATTTTTTTGGTGGGGGTTTGAAAAAAATAAATTTTAAAAATGTTGGAAACCCGAAAGCAAATAAACCAAAGTGGAATATATAATGTTAAAAAAATTAACCTGTTAAATAACCCTCTATATAATAACCCAATTATTGAACCACCCATGAAAATAAGACCCTGAAAAATACCCCCTGTAAAAATATACGACAACCGCAACCTTAAAATTATGCGACCCACCGGTGGGTCAAATCACACTGGCTACAATATAGTTTGTGTTTAATCCGATTTGACCCACGGTGCCCAAACGATTAAACTGTCTGAAAGAACTCCTTAAAGCGAAGAAAAAATGTCGACGAAATTTGGCGTCAAACCTACGGCGGCAGTTAGCGGTACAGAAAGTTAAAGGTAATCGCAACACAAGAAAACAACGAAAATTTGGAATCGCAGCGAATGTGTTAACCTTCTCTCAGATTACTACAGCTTTGGTACAGTAACAATTTGAAATGTGGTAGTTTTTTCTGGTACACCCTGTACAAGGCCATGCTTCTCCACCTAAGGCTTAAACTATATTTTTGGGCTTGTTTAATTACATAAACGCCAAAAAATGTCGTAAAAGCCCCAAAAAATTTGCTATGATTGTGTCTCAATTTCAAGGAAATCGATTCATCCATACTATGGGATGTTGCAGTGTGTCCTGACTGTATTTTGTAATTTGTGGCCACCAAAGATTTGCACCAATAATTTGTTTTGCCAAAAGTTTGCCAAATAAACACTAGGAATACCTTATTTTTCATCATAAATTCACTAGACAAATGGTATTTTACACCAGGCTGGCAGAATCTTGCTAGCCTTCTGGTGACAAGCATTTTTGGCGAAAATTCTTCGGTTTTTGGTCACGCCCCTAAATTTAAATGATGTGTTCGCCTAAGGAATGTATGAACCTTGCCATTTTGGCGATAAACAAGGCTACTAATAAGTAAATTAGACAACAAAACGTAGGGCCGAAGGCGCAAAATTTATTTGCGACATTAGGTCATTAACAAATACATAAGGGACATGTGAAGGTACAACCT
This sequence comes from Ascidiella aspersa, assembly GCF_963924565.1. Classification (NCBI taxonomy): domain Eukaryota; kingdom Metazoa; phylum Chordata; class Ascidiacea; order Phlebobranchia; family Ascidiidae; genus Ascidiella; species Ascidiella aspersa. The sequence goes on along the minus strand of NC_139454.1, from coordinate 13,331,205 downwards.
GGGGCCTGGGGGTGTACGTACATGTTTGCTTTTCTGTCGCCAAGTCGCCAGCATTCTGCCATACTGTTTTACACCAAATGATGTCACTGGCATATTTTTGGACGAGCATTTCACACCAAAGATGTTTGGTGGGAAGGTACTGCAATGCAATCAAGCACTATGTGAACCTTGGCAAACAATTTTGCTTCAAAATATGCTTCAAAATTTTATGTTTCAATATTGTGCTGTATTATTAATATGCGAGAGCAACCATGATCTGATTTGCTATATTTGTGGAAACAAAGACAAGCAAAGAGGTATGACATCAGATATCAATCAGTTAGGCAATCATACTTTAGCTGTCCATTAAGAAACTAAGACATAACATGTACACTATGTACCTTGTTCAACTGGTTTACACAATTGGCTAAACAAATGATCACTATCCTTGCATCTTGCTGTTGCCCATGTTGTAATAAGAATGATTGCTATGCTTGCTTTGTCAATGTAAAAGGCTTTTCTTAAAACCGTAAAAGTGAATTTGTTTTCCCAAATTGGATTTAGCAAGGAGGCCTGTACCATATACTGCCCAAATTTCTGGTTGGTCTAAAATAAATAATTACATTCTTGTTTTAAAAAAAGTAAAATATTGTTGACCAGTGTTACTTTGTATGCCTTGTAAGATTTTTCTTTTCTGTAGTTCCGAGACCAATTTCTTTTACTTTATTTAATTGGTTTATCTGTTGTTATCAAGTGTCAAGTGTTACTGGTCACGGCTGTGGAGTCGGTTACAAAAAACCTGAGTCGGTCTCCGGTCAAATGTAAGATTTCGCAAAGTCCCGTTTCCGGACCCGATTCTACAGCCTGTATTTAACCCATTTTCTTAACTATATTAAGGTGGATATTATGTAATTCACTCATAGGGTGTCATATAACTCACCAACACACAACACATGGTTGGAAAATATTCAACCATATATGCTATTTCACCTGTACAATTTTAAGTTTGCAGTCTTCAGTTTCTAAATTTTGTACTACGCATGCGCATGTCAGACTTTGGTCTCTGGTAGTTTTATGCAGTCTAACTCAAGTCCTGAGTCCGACTCACGCAAAACAAACCGAATCCAAAGAGTCTTGAGTTTGACCCAGCTCTGCAGCCATGTTACTGGTAGGACGGCTCCATGTACTATGTTATGTAAGCATTTAGTCCAACAAAGCGGTCATAGAGAAATTTCTTCCGAAGTCGTCACAGCTTGTCTTATGTAATTTCTTGCCAAAGCCCTGCAATTGGCATGTCACACATCTTTAGTTTAATATGAATGTTTCTAGAATATATATTACTATAGTATCCCGGATTGTATTCCAACCACTAAAAATCTTTGCTATGGAATGCTGCCCAAAGCAATGTGAGTGATGTCATTTGGTATAAAATAATGCTGTGAAACAATGTAAAAAAGCCTTTCTGGCATATATAGTGTTTTTAGTATGGGATTTCTGCGAAATTTGTGGGAATCTTTGGCGACCACAAATTATGGATTGCATTCAGGTGTAGTATTTTTACAACTTTAACATATTTGGATTTCCAACAACATTTTAACTGGTATACACTATAGCAGTGGTTCTCAAACTGGGGTCCGCGGTCCTTTTGGGATCCGCGAGACAGTTTTATGGGACCGCGAAGCACCTAACAAAAAATCAACACACTTCTAAATAAGTCATTTTTTTGTGCAATAAAATTTTCAGACAACTTACCTTTCCAAACAAAGCTTAAGAAACATAATATTAATTATAACTATGTAGTACATAGGCCCCATTGTGGGACAAAAGAAGGAAAGCCAAACTCAGGCTCGTCAAATACTTGCAAATTTACAGTACGGCATACGCCAACGTAATTCCAACGTGTACATGCATTGAGTTGAATTGTGCATTGTGATGTCATAGTGTTGCGTTGTGCTAACGAGAAAAAACTGTTTGTCATTACTGCACTCAAATAAAGTGATCTGGTTAGCGTTACAATACTAACTACGATATCAACAACCTATTGCTTAGGCCTACCATATGTCCTCTTTTAGGAAGATTTGTCCTCTTTTCTCAAGAAAAGTGAATGGTCCTCCAAGGACGCTCAAAAATGCCCCAATGTCCTCTTTTTTTGCATTTCGAGTTAGTTGATTAATGATTATAGTTTCAACGAGACTTTTCTAGGCGAGACGTTATATTTATTTCCAACAAATTACTGTAGCCATGAAACATTCTGAATTGCTGGTTTAAAAAAGGTTATCTAACAAATTGCCCTACTAGCCCCCAGATTGAAAACTTTAGATTTTGCAGCTTGAAATTGCGCGGCTGTAATAACGTTATTTGTAAAATTTGGGTGTGGTGTTTTTACAACTTTAACATATTTGGATTTCCAACATAGCAGTGGTTCTCAAACTGGGGTCCGCGAGACAGTTTTCTGGGACCGCGAAGCACCTAACAAAAAATCAACACGACGCTTCTAAATAATTCATTTTTTCGTGCAATAAAATTTTCAGACAACTTACCTTTCCAAACAAAGCTCAAGAAACATAATATTAATTATAACTATGTAGTACATAGGCCCCATTGTGGGACAAAAGAAGGAAAGTCAAACTCAGGCTCGTCAAATACTCGCAAATTTACAGTACGGCATACGCCAACGTAATTCCAACGTGTACATGCATTGAGTTGAATTCTGCATTGTGACTTCATAGTGTTGCGTTGTGCTAATGAGAAAAAACTGTTTGTGATTACTGCACTCAAATAAAGTGATCTGGTAAGCGTTACAATACTAACTACGGTATCAATAAGCCTATTGATTAGGCCTACCATATGTCCTCTTTTAGGAAGATTTGTTTCTAACCCTACCGGCCCCCAGATTGAAAACTTTGGATTTTGCAGCTTGAAATTGCGCGGCTGTAATAACGTATTGTGTAAAATTTGCATGGCTGAAAGCTATGTTATTATATCTCACAGAAGCTTGTCTAGTTAATCTATAGCAGGGGTCGGCAACCTACGGCCCGCCGCCCATTTGACAAACTAGACACGAGTCTATTTCACACACTTTTTGGCTATTTTTTAATTAAGCGTGAAAAATTTAATGATCGTTGTACATCCAGTTAGTTTACGTTCGTGGAAGGCTGACAAGTGCGTCACGGACAAACGGAATACTTGTTCAAAATTTTTTGACGTTTTATTATTTTCGGCAGTGTGATAAAAACTTGCAAGAAATTTTGAAAGAACTAACGGTATAGCAAAAAAAAATCGCGCTTGCCAGGTTCGCCCAGAAGTTTGAAAATACTGATGTGGATTAACCAACAAAGTTATTGCGTTTCTTAAAAGTAGATTTGTTACACTTTCCATTAGTTAGCATGGATGACGACGTGTGGACTCGAATTTTATATCTAACAAACGCTTTTTTTCGCGCCAACACTTCACTGTCTCATTAATTGTAATTAAGCACGTTTAAGTGCAAAAAAATCCGAGACCCGCCTGATTGACACAGTTGTTTTACCATTTTAATAACACAATTCTTAGTTAACATTTTTTGCGGCCCGCAGAGACCTTTCTGAGTTTGGTTTTGGCCCGCGACTAAAAAAATGTTGCCGACCCCTGGTCTATATAGCATAAAGGTAATTTCAATGATATTTTGTGTAAACAATTTCATGATCTCGTTGAAAATGATCATTTCTTATTGCAAAAGTTAAGGGAACCGCAAAGTATTCATGGGCTGGATCTGAAAAATAAGTTTGATTTGTTGTTTTTGTAACTGTTGTCTGCAGCAACCAAGTAAATGTAAAGCATCATCAAAGTTAAACATAACAATTAGGGATGTTCAAAGTAGAATATCGAATCCTTGGATTCGAATCCAGATGGGCAATTCTGCCGTTTATTTCAGGTAATTGGAACCAATATAATTTAATGTTTTACCGCCGATTGTCGCGCCTTATTGAAACGCGTGTGGTAAGTTGGCCTGTCGCTGCATGGCGACACATAATGTAAGCTTGTAGTGCAGTGTCAGCGTTTTTTCGGGCGACCAATTACTTCGCGTCTCGCGATAACGTCCGTCTAATAATTAAGTGTCAATCAAGCGTTATTGGGCGAGCGACTAACGTGTAATGCCAGGTGCGGAGTTCGCAATTTTCCTAAATGCGTCAAGTTGCAAAAGTAACATTACATTGTAAAACGTACTGGCCGTCCACAAAATGTGGTATAGGGTTACTTAAGGTCAACTTTAGGCCAATATTCAGCGAGGTTATGCAGTTATGCACAGCGCAATTGTCAGGAATTCGTTATGTCAATAGTAACTGTGTATCCTTTGCAGTACATTATTTGACTGCATAACAGATTATGTTAGTCAAAATAAAAGCACTAAGAACTAAGACCCAACAATGCTTTAAAAAACAGGACCGAATTGCTAAAGGGTTCTGTGTGCAGTATTGCATTGTACTTACTATAGACAAAAATATAAGTTTTACAACAACCTGGACAGTGGACACATTACTGTTTACACAACTGCTTCAAATGACAGTTGTTAAGAATGTTAAACATATGGGAGATTTTTTTATTATAATGTACACAATACACATGTTAGCAAATTGTTTGGGCGATTTATTGCTGTGATTGTGGGCCCTGTAGGGTAGATTAGGATTAATCCCTTTCCCAAACAAAATCGAGGCTAAATAATTTAATAAAAATATACTAGGATTCGCTATTCTGGATTCATTATTCTAGATTCGAAAACTATTATTCTAGAATACCTTGGGATTCTACTTTGAACATCCCTAATAACAATTCTACTTTCGTTTTATTTGCCAGCAAAAAATGTCCTCTTTGGGTGCTGAAAATATGGTAGCCCTACTATTGATACCATTAATAACAATGTGCTATTTTGCGTTTATTTGTGTATATTTTTAGGGGGACCGTGAGTAATTTAACAAAAATGCTAGGGGACCGTTGCACAAGTTTTTTAAAAAGTTTGAGAACCACTGCACTTTAGGAACAACAAAATTTTCAAAAATTGCTAATTCTTCATAATATGCCTCAATTGCCTATGAATTTTCAGCAAACAATATTTGGATAGTTATCAATGTCAGTTTATATTCTGCCGGTCAGACGTATTACTGTGCCTCATTAAGGAATGTGTCCCCTAAACTAAAAGACACAACATATTGTAGCAATCTTTTTAAGGATACTTTGACCTGATGAAGCACGGTTGTGCGAAAGCTTGTCAATAACTCAATATAATTTGTCTCTTGTACAGTGCCACCTGATTCCACAACATATTGTGTGACCAAAAGACAAAAAAAAAACAATTTATGATTTGTTTATCAGAGAGAAAAAACAGCTTCTGAAGCACTAGGGTCATCACCTTTACTTAAAAAAATGTTTCTTTTTGTATTCTTAGTGTAATATTCAAGAGAACTGCAAAATGCCCTGTTGTTTGGTTGACTTAAATAATTTTAGTTTGGATTTTATTTGTCTTCTGTAGACAACTGGGGGAATTCGGTAATAAACCAGACTTAGAATTAATGTGACGACACAAAAAATAGTTAAATGTTTTACTTTAATATAATTTTATTCCAAATTTTAAGTTTCATAAATATTGTACAGGTGACAGTTGCTGTAACCCATTTAGCATGGGTTCAATCATGCGTCTTGTTGAAAATAATGTTCCTGGAATTTACATCCATTCTTTAAAAATTGGAGAATCTACAACAGAAGATATTTTAAATGGATTTTTTAAACCAATATCTGAGCAGGTTTGAGTCTAACTCATAACAATATGTATGAAACAATATGGTGTTTTTGAGTTAGCTAAATATTTAAACTGTCTTACTGCAGATTACAATGGCCTGTGACATGATCAAAGCTGATGACAATCTAGTAAATGGCTTCAATGCAATGGGATTTTCCCAAGGAGGACAGTTTCTGTAGGTTATACCAACACATTTGGACCTTTGCACATGTATTTGTGTGAGAATGATATATATATTTCAAATATATGTTTTTCAGCAGTTTTGCGTGGTTTATTGTTTTTTGTTACGCCTCCTTGTTGCCAGACTGATTAGTATAAATGGAAAACTTCAATATATATATATATATATATATATATATATAATACCTTTTTATTTCCTACCTTGCAGGAGAGCACTGGCTCAACAATGTGATGGAATTCAAATGAACAACCTTATCTCAATAGGCGGCCAGCACCAGGGTGTATATGGCTTTCCCAAGTGCCCCGGAGAAGAGGTTGAGTTTTGTGATAATCTTCGTGAACTACTTAACACTGCTGCATATCGGCCCCTTGTCCAGGATCAGTAAGTATAGTCATTTAGTTGTTATGTAGATTAAGGAGATCTCAAGGAATTATTGGTGAAATCTACATCAAGGAGAAATGCTAAAACATGCTAAATTTTTCAGATTTAAAATATATTGGCAATAATTTTACCAAAACCATTACCAATATTTGCAATTTCGGAATTTAGTTAAAAATTGTACACCAGTGGCAGGAAACCTTTCCCTAGTCGCAGACCAAACCAAACACAGCAATTCTCATCGGTAGGAATAAATTTCTCAAGCAACCTTGTTATTACTTGGGCTGCTGAGTTCAAGTAACAAATTTTTTTTGTTTAAGTAAGTATCCAAGTAAAGTAAATCTTGCTTAAAAACATCAAAATTCTTGAATCACACATATTCAGTCATAAGGAAAGGCCAAAATGTTGTTTATTTTCTAAATGAAGAAGTTTAAAACATTATTTACAGCATTTGAAATGTTATATTGCTCAGCTTCGCATCTTCTGGAAACTGCAAAATCTCATGCTGAGTTTTGTCTATCTAAAATGCCCTGTTTCGGTGCACAACATTACTGTGCTCACAATTCTAACATCAATAACACAAGTCACACTTTCAGCTAGAGACACTTTGTGAGGGTAGTATAAACAATAAAAAGAGCGGTATTGTGGAGGATGTGGGTCCGATTAATGAGTCTTCATTTATATAATTGCCAAGATGAATCAACCACACTCCTACAAGATTTGAGATGGCCTGTCTTCGTGAGGCCATTCAGGTCCAATTCTTTCCTTTAGTTCAGATACATGAACAGTCAATTTTGCTGTCTTCAGTCAAAGCTGTAAAAGCCTCTCTTTGGTTCAGTCACAAAAGCACTCAAGTTTGCTGTCTGAGTAGAAGCTATAAAAGCCTCTATCTCTCTCTCTCTCCGGTTTATATTGATTGAACACGCTATTTATAGACGAGAATCAGTTAAGAAAATTTCTGCGATAAAGAAAGATTTACGTCATTAATTCTTATAATACTTAACAAAATATCACGTGATAACAAGGCGTGGTTTAAACCTTTTTCACACTTATTTCTGACGCGAAACATACAAATTTTACGTCAAAATGCGATTGCGAAACAGCCTCTGTCTGCAGTTAAAATGTCAACAGTTTAAAAATCACACAACCGGGGAAACCGACTAATGTTCAGACCGCGGTGTTTTGAAACATATACAAAAAAAAACGGATGTAAATAACTTGACGCATAAAAATTGGTGTCAACAATTTGAATTTTGCAAATTCGCTGCAAATATTATGTGGTTGCAAGAAATCTACGTAACGGAATTTTACCGAAAACTTTCCGCTTATCGTTTGCACATTGGCTGCAAGGAGTGACGTAAACATTACATATGGTTACAAAGAATTTAGGCCATAGATTTTTACTGAAAATTTTCCGTTACGACACATCGATTAAAAAACAAAAATTCTCTGTGTAAACACAATATGACAAAATGGCTTCTACAAATATTCCCACGCTAGATTTTGGAACAGCTTGCATATTAAAAGCTGGTTATTTGTTTGTGAAATGTGTGTGGACACGTGGACGCGAAAATTGTTCGATCACATAACGCATTTGCGCAATTGTTTTAGTCAGATTCCTGATTCCTCGAGAAAGTTTTCTCTTTGGTGCCTGAATTAGCAACCGAGGACTTTGATGTCAGCGTTCGCTGAGTTGCTCGAAATTGTTGTGTGCTTGACACACCATTGCATTGCTGTGGATTGAGCTTTTCAGGCGATCTGTGCGGCAGCAGGGGAAACTCCCTGTTTGGTGCGTTGTAATTTTGACGTCACCGGAAAGCCATTCATTGTGCGCTGCGCTGTGCTGTGACCTTTCGCTGTCCAACGTGCTTTTGTATTCTGAGAAATGCGAAATATTTTTCGGCAGATGTGTGTTCGTATGTCTTGAACATTTTGATTGCAACACTTCAAACTTAGGTTATTAACATTTTGGTTATAGACACACATATTTTTTATACTTATATATATATATAGGCGCGACAGGTTACACTTAAAGTTTGAGACAATTAATTACTGGAATATGTATTTACTCACGTTACACATCTCTTGCGATTCAATACAAAATTAAATTCTATTGATTTTTTACATTGAGCAACATTTCCTTAAAAATTTGCATTTTTTTTTAGTTTGCACAATTGGTTCAATGTAAGTTTTAAAATAACGACGCATCACAAGAAAATACGCTTTGAAGTTGCTGCTTATTCACTATTGCTTTCAACAAAAGGCAGGAAATGGGGTGTTCCTAAAGTTGTGATTTGAAAGCTAATGTTTCGCGTGTGGATAAATCATTATGCTTGATACGAGATGTTTAAACTCGTGTGTAAACGCGGCTGCGTGATGAGAGAAAAACAGACAAAAACCCAAAACGTACCAAATGTTTAAAAGAATTCGGAAATTTAACACGAAATTATTTCGTGCACAACAAAATTAAGTCGTGATTCACAAGTTTAACGCGTTGATTTCAACTGTTGAGCTCCAAGCACAAAAATTAAGCTCTTTTAACATTTATCAAAAGATCGTGCGATCGATGTTTAAGCTTAGACTTCATAGATATAGACTATACATAATTTGCGAAATGCGATACATAATGGTTTAATAAAAAGTCGCACTAAAACAATTTACAGACCTTTCGGTCGGTATTTTAATAATTATACATATATATATTAAAAGTATAAGATTTTCACCTGATAAACTAGGCAGAATCAGTTATTGTGAAATCCATAATTCCGTTTCGTTTTCCATGATTCCAAACGGTGGTGATGTCTTTATCGACAACGCTTGTTTGTATTTCGTGTTTCGAATTCCAAGCAAATGCTTTGCTGACGCTATGGAGCGTCTCTTCACGTATCTTTCGATGAGATTATTTTCTTCTAAAGCTGGCTTCTTGCAAGTTCCAAACATGACAGTTTTTAGGCGGCCGTTTGTAGGTGGTCCATACAGATTAAGGCACATATTTTTTTTTTTTTGAGCTTCGTTTCTTCAGTCTTCTTGGGAAAGTAGTTTGCAGGTGGTTCGTTCCTCACACGTGGGCATCAATTTAAGGGGGGTGGGATGCGTCCGATTAATGAGTTTGCAGGTGGTTCGTTCCTCACTCGGGTCGCGCCAATTTGTGGAGGATGTGGGTCCGATTAATGAGTCTTCATTTATATAATTGCCAAGATGAATCAACCACACTCCTACAAGATTTGAGATGGCCTGTCTTCGTGAGGCCATTCAGGTCCAATTCTTTCCTTTAGTTCAGATACATGAACAGTCAATTTTGCTGTCTTCAGTCAAAGCTGTAAAAGCCTCTCTTTGGTTCAGTCACAAAAGCACTCAAGTTTGCTGTCTGAGTAGAAGCTATAAAAGCCTCTATCTCTCTCTCTCTCCGGTTTATATTGATTGAACACGCTATTTATAGACGAGAATCAGTTAAGAAAATTTCTGCGATAAAGAAAGATTTACGTCATTAATTCTTATAATACTTAACAAAATATCACGTGATAACAAGGCGTGGTTTAAACCTTTTTCACACTTATTTCTGACGCGAAACATACAAATTTTACGTCAAAATGCGATTGCGAAACAGCCTCTGTCTGCAGTTAAAATGTCAACAGTTTAAAAATCACACAACCGGGGAAACCGACTAATGTTCAGACCGCGGTGTTTTGAAACATATACAAAAAAAAACGGATGTAAATAACTTGACGCATAAAAATTGGTGTCAACAATTTGAATTTTGCAAATTCGCTGCAAATATTATGTGGTTGCAAGAAATCTACGTAACGGAATTTTACCGAAAACTTTCCGCTTATCGTTTGCACATTGGCTGCAAGGAGTGACGTAAACATTACATATGGTTACAAAGAATTTAGGCCATAGATTTTTACTGAAAATTTTCCGTTACGACACATCGATTAAAAAACAAAAATTCTCTGTGTAAACACAATATGACAAAATGGCTTCTACAGTATCAGTGCTGCTGCAATTCTAAATTGGTTCAAGCTTTTGGGCCAATTTTTACTATTCCAAACACGTTTTTACCTTTAAACATAAAAAGTAAAGTCAGTGCAAAACAACAACATGATGTGTTATGTTTAATACTGGAAAACAAAATGTAATTTTTATCTAAAGTACTCCCTTTTTAAAATCAAAATTACTTTAAAAAATCAATTAATGAGAAAATTACTTTACTTGTGCCTACCCCTAATTATAACAATGTATAGCTTTAAAGATTTTATTGTAATAGCTACGGCGATTATTTTTTGACGGTCGTTCAGTCTTTTTAAAATTTATGGTTCAATTTTATCAAAAATATTTAGTTAGGATTTATATTCAAAGTCATTTTAACCGTATTATATCTTCATTAGATCAATATAAGGTATAAAAAACATGTGAATAACGACGCCTAGGTTATTTAAATCAATGTATTTCTAAAATTTTGTCAAAATAAATTATTTTTAGGTCAAAATTTGTATCGGTATTAAACTATGCAAGGTTGAGATTTTTATAAACAATTAAACGGTATCGTGAAATACGAAATAGTTATTTTTCCTGAGCATCTTGTTTGTTTAATAATATTTCTTAGCAAATTTTGCACTGTCGAAATGACATAACAAAAACTCGTGTGTCAGCGTGGCGCAGGTGTTGCGCTAATCACGGCATAATACCACACGGGAAAAACGATCTCCGTATAGTATTGCAGGTGGCAGAAGGCTTTGTAATTTAGCATAGTATAGTCATGTACATGGAACTTAGGAAATAGCGCTGCTGCTAGTCCAAAAAGCTATTCTAACAAAATCAATCACACAAATTTCACCGGATTGGTTTAGTTTTTCGAATAGCATGTATTTACAATAAGCCCGTTTATATGCACGTTTAAGCCGGATTCGATTCTGATTCGTTAATTCATTCTCTCTCGTTTTGGCGCTGGAATGAATTAAGTTCTCTCGTTTCCTAATCTGACAAAAGGAGTGGTTTTCAATCCGTTCTCCGCTTAATCTGTTCGTTTCGCTGACGGCCGGAATTGTTTGATGTTGAATGACCTGCTTTAACGCAGTAAACATCACGCCACTTTTGGGGCATTATGACGTAACACGAACGGCTAGTCGTAAACAAAATAAGTTTAGCGCATAAGGAAAGAACATTACATACACTCGTTAGAATCAGATACTAATTTGTGACATAGGCGCTGGTCTAGAATCCACAACATATAACATTATTTGTGTTAGGATGCGGGTTTGGGTAGGTTGAAATAGTAATAGTTGGCCCACCCTCACCCAAATATTGTACTTTGCTTTAATAATTGTCTCAACGCTGTGGTAGGATTCTAGGCCAGCGCCAAATACAGTTTTATTAATGTTTGGCTTATCACCTTCTTTTGTCCGCTGTGCCATGTATATAGCGTTGGCCAGCACAAACAAGCTTAACTTTCCTGCACTTACATTCTGTGTGCCAGGTAAACTGAAGCACTATACAGACAGTCAAAAACGTACTTAATCGGCAAACCTAACTCAAGTAATTCTTATGTTTTTTTTAATTTTAGGTTAATAAAAACGAACAAGCAGCAATAAATTGCTACCGCAAGGAGTAGCCTAAGCCGAAAAATTGGTTGTGCATTAGAGGTTTACTGGAATATTACGTAATAATGCATATCAGTGCAGTTTGTACACTCAAGCTGGCTTGAATTTCGCGCTATGTAATTACGATGCTGGAACGGATTACTTTTCAAGCCGGCTTGAACCTTAATCTAATCTGCCTGAGAAAGGTTCATATAAACAGGCTTAATGACAAATGGAAAATGGAAAATCACAATCGAAAAAATGACCCAGCAAATACGTTTTGATAAATTTCACTAAATCGAAGCTTCACAATTATCTGAAGCAAAAACAAAGTTCTAGCTGAACGTAATGCAATAAACTAGGGCTGTGTGGTTAATTCTACCGACTCACAGCCATATATATTATATGGGCCGAAAATTTATTTTCGGGACATATCTTGTTTTTGCTCTTATTATATGGGCCGAAAATTTATTTTTGGGACATATCTTGTTTTTGCCCGAAAATGTTTCAGACCGATTTTTGTTCGAAGCATTATAGAAAAAGTATACATCGTAGAACTTTCAATTTTTCAGACATGGCGCCCACCGTGCAACTAACGCAGGGATTGCGAGTAGGGATATTCAAAGCAGCTTTCTTTAAATGCGGAGTCAGCGTTTTTTCGGCCGACCAATTACTTCGCGATAAGCTTCGCCTAATAATCAAGTGTCAATAGGATGTATTTACCGCCGCAAATTTAAATGCGAAATCTTTGAGTCTGCTAGCACCTGTTGTGGATGTTGCTCCAACCAACATACCAACATCAGGCTTAAACAACTGTTACGTAAAATATTCAGGACTCTCTACTTGACGGCCTGTCGTATGCCTGAGCACCACACGAGACGTCTACAATTATTGTATTAAATGCAGTCAGCGTAAATAAGAAATATTAAAGGCGAAAACAGTATGCGGCCAGCGACACAAAGAGAGCTCTGACGTGGAAATAACGAAAGGTTCTCCCAGCCTGCCCAAACCTGACTGTCATCATCTACCCAATCTTCACTAAACGTCTAAGCAATAAGAAAAAGGTGTTAGTGCAAAAGGTGGCAAACGATAAGGTATCAAGTGTGGAAAGATAAGAAATAAACAGATGAAATGCAAGGTGCCACAAGAGTGAAGATAAGAAAGAAAGCAAGTGAAAATGCAATGGCGCAAACACACATACGAAGGAATAAAATATTCCGTGTAACATCCCCCCATCACAATTTCGTTGCCCACCTGGGCAACATTGTTAACGTAGGGAATCCACACCGGGATACAGACGTGCCCTCAGTCCTATACGCTTCGGTCAGGCGGTATGGCTGGGTGTCCGAGTAGGGATATCTTCAATCGGGTGCTAGTTCCGTTCGTTCGGCTGCGTAACCTTCTTCTAGCGTTTGCGTGACTGCAGTCCCTCGTCGGTTGTTTATCAGGCTCCTGTTGACCGCTGCTCGGACTTGAACGATGTAGTTTGGGTTGCCAGGATTGAAGGACGCCTTGTTTGCCTTTCCGTCGCACCCTTCACCGCCTCACCCTTCACCGCCTCGGCATTTCTTGGTAAGGGCTGTCCTCGGCATTCCCTCGGCTGGAACCGGCCGATCATTCCGTTAAAGGCTCAAGGTGGTTACTGGAGACACTGTTGATCGTATCCCGAAATCATCAACTGGCAAACGAAGTTGTCGACCATAATAGGGTCCCGGACCAGAATTCTTTCGTCTAGAGAAGGAACGTCTCGACTTCTGATTTGGACCAGTCGTCGGTCGAGCATATGGTTCGTGCCGTTGTCGATCACCACAAACTTGATGCGATAGAAAAGGCCGTTTCGCTGTGTGTTTGCGATTGTGACGGTTGTTTCTCTCCTTTTCTGCAATCCAGAGTTGTGTGGAATGAAAATCAGCCGTTTCTTCTCGTAAATCCACTTCTCGTAAATCATTGAGTGTTACCAACAATTCCACCATCTGAAGGTGGCTTCCTCGAGAAACGTTGCACGACCAGGGTTAACCACGATAGGATCAGGTATAGCATTATTGCTAACGTTACCTACTTTCTGTAGAGGCTGACACGCAACGTTGGCGTGTACAGCTATCTTTGCAGCTTTGATAAAGTCGCGTTTTACATCAACGTCTTTATCAATCGTGGCAGCGAGCGTCCTGTCGCTTAAGCCGCGCAACAAAACCATATAAAGGATTTCGTTCTTTGTTGGCTGATCATTGTCGGCTGGGTAGGCTATATTTCCGAGGTTTTGTAAACTATAAACAAATTCACTCGTACTTTCGTTTTTCATTTGGCCCCTTTCTAACAATGCGTCACGTTTGTCGAAACAACTGTTTACTTCGTTGGCTGCTAAAGCACGTTCGATTATTATAGTAGACGATAACTGATAATAGGAAATCTTTGTCAAGGCAAGTTAATAACAAATGTTTTTTTAACATGCTCGTTCGCTGTGATGCATTTGCAATAAGACTCAAAAACGGTTTAAAACGATTTAAAATCAGCCCGCCCTCCGATAAAAAGGTGGTGGCAACGTAAACGACATCATGCCTGCGTGTAGCGCTCCTCCCCTCGACTGTAGGGTCCTGGCGTGCTCGCCAATTTGTTACGTAAAATATTCAGGACTCTCTACTTGACGGCCTGTCGTATGCCTGAGCACTACACGAGACGTCTACAATTATTGTATTAAATGCAGTCAGCGTAAATAAGAAATATTAAAGGCGAAAACAGTATGCGGCCAGCGACACAAAGAGAGCTCTGACGTGGAAATAACGAAAGGTTCTCCCAGCCTGCCCAAACCTGACTGTCATCATCCACCCAATCTTCACTAAACGTCTAAGCAATAAGAAAAAGGTGTTAGTGCAAAAGGTGGCAAACGATAAGGTATAAAACGTGGAAAGATAAGAAATAAACAGGTGAAATGCAAGGTGCACAAGAATGAAGATAAGAAAGAAAGCAAGTGAAAATGCAATGGCGCAAACACACATACGAAGGAATAATATAATATAAAATATTCAGGACTCTCTACTTGACGGCCTGTCGTATGCCTGAGCACTACACGAGACGTCTACAATTATTGTATTAAATGCAGTCAGCGTAAATAAGAAATATTAAAGGCGAAAACAGTATGCGGCCAGCGACACAAAGAGAGCTTTGACGTGGAAATAACGAAAGGTTCTCCCAGCCTGCCCAAACCTGACTGTCATCATCCACCCAATCTTCACTAAACGTCTAAGCAATAAGAAAAAGGTGTTAGTGCAAAAGGTGGCAAACGATAAGGTATAAAACGTGGAAAGATAAGAAATAAACAGGTGAAATGCAAGGTGCACAAGAATGAAGATAAGAAAGAAAGCAAGTGAAAATGCAATGGCGCAAACACACATACGAAGGAATAATATATTTCGTGTAACACAACTAGCAAAACTTTCGATTTAATAATTTGCGTATTAGGCACATAATAGTGTTTTTCATATTGTTTGAAACTAAAAGCCTGTTTTAATAGTGATTGCTCGGACCTAGCCATGGCAAAAATTTACCGAGTAAAAGTTTGCAAAAGTATAGCAAACCATAGTGCTTTTCAAACACGTAAGCTGGTCAAAATGTAATAAAATGGCCATACGCATTATCTACGTAAATTCTATTTATCAAATATATGTTTCGATTATTCCCCAAAATCCACGCCATATTTGAACCCCTTTTGCATCAAAAGCTTAAGTTAAGTGGGAAAATTTTCGGCCCATATCTGTTTTTGCTTGCAGAAACAAGTTAAGGAACATAAAAACAAAATATATAATATAAAATACACAATACAAAATACAAAATATTAAAAAATGAAAAGACTAAAATAAAAAATAAATCAATAAAATAAAAAAATAAATAAAAAAAAAAAAAAAAAATTAAAAATGAATATTAACAAATAAAAATTGAAAACTAAAAATAAAAAAATAAAAATCAATTAAAATAAAATAAAAATTGAAAATAAACACTAAGCCCTGAAAATATACAACAACCGCACCCCCGTCTAGTCTTTTTTGTTTTTTTTGGTTTGCTTGGTATGTTTCAGACCGATTTTTGTCCGAAGCATTATAGAAAAAGTATACATCGTAGAACTTTCAAATTTTCAGACATGGCGTAGAGTGGTATGAAGGTGCGATGTCGAGGTTTATAAGGCTGCACCCCTAGATGCCTTTGATTGGGGGACAAAAAAACAATAATGTGACGTCATCGCTTTAGTTTATAACAGCTATCTACTCCTATCTAGCGGCAGAGAAACTGCAATACAGAATGCTTTCATATCACTTGCTTTATTCAGCTCGCGTCGCGACGAGGCGGCTGCTGGTATCATGCTGCGCTTTATTGTCCAGCGCCGTGCAACGTTCATACAGTGAAGTGGTTTGTCGTAAACTAGGCGCATGCGACTTGCCTTTTAGAAAGAAGCTTCTCTTAGTAAAAAAAAATTATTGCTCTTACAACACAACATATTTTACCACCACAAATTAAAATGCAAATCCTGGAAGCAGTGTACACCTCTGTTAGCGCCTGTTGTAATTGTTGCTCCATCCAAACATATCAACACCAGGCGTGAGACTTATTGTGCGAAGTGGCTTGTCTAGTAAAAGTGGACGCATGCGAATAGTCTTTTGAAAAGAGGCTTCGCTTAGCAAAAAATAACTTATCGCTCCTACGAAACAACATATTTAGCGTCGCAAATATAAATGCGAAATCTGGTGGCAGTGTACGCCTCTATATTTGCACCTGTTGCACATGTTACTCCAATCAAACATATCAACACCAGGCCTAAACAAATTAAAATTGTAGAAGGGCGCAGCAAGCCAAACATAAAGCTGAATGCATTATTAGGGAGGACGTTACAAAGCTACGTTATAACATGGTGTCATACTAAAATAAATATTAAGAACTGCGTTTTATTGGATTTTAATTGGCAAAACTTTAAATTTAAAAGGTGGTTTGTTAGGCACATAAACTTGTTTTGCATATTGCTCGAAACTACAGATTTAAAGCCTGTTATACCAAAGCCATGGTAAAAATTTACCCAGTAAAAGTTGGCAAAAGTATAGCAAACCATGGACGTTAAACCATTTTAAGAGAATGATAATATTTGCATTTTAAACATGTTAGCTGACCAAAGTGTGATAACATGCTTGTACGCGCATTATCTACGTTAATTCTATTTATCAAATATATGTTTCGATCATTTCCCAAATACTACGACGCCATATTTGAACCCCTTTCGCATCAAAGCCGGAAGTTAAGTGGGGAAGTTTTCGGCCCATATCTGTTTTTGCTTGCAGAAACAAGTTTGGGAAAAAAATCAAATATATAATATAAAATATCCCCCCCAAAAAAATAATTTAAATTTAAAATAAAAAAAAAACACCAAGCCCTGAAAATATACCCCCTGACAAAATATACAACAACCGCACCCCCGTCTAGTGTTTTTTTGGTTTCCTATCCCATGTTTAAGACCGTTTTTTGTCCGGAGATTTCTAGAAAAAGTATACATCGTAGAATTTTCAAATTTTCAGACATGGCGTAGAGTGGTATGAAGGTGCGATGAAAAGGTTTATAAGGCTGCACCCCTAGGCGCCTCTAATTGGGGGGCAAAAAACCTAAAATATTGAGACGTCATCAATTTAGCTCTTTGTAGCTATCTACTCCTACCTAGCGGCAGAAAAACTCGATACAGAATTTGTTTATATCGCTTCCTTGGTTCAACTCGCGAAGGGACTAAGTGTTTGCTGACATAGGCGTTAAATAATTTTTTAGAGAATTGTTATATTTTCGTTTTAAACAAGTTAACTCGTCAAAATTCAATAACATGGCCGCACGCATTATCTACGTAAATTCTATTTATCAAATATATTTCTCGATCATTTCCCAAATACCTTGCCGTATTTCAATTTATTATCGCGATATTACATGAAAAAGAGGCAAGGCCAGTATAAAATAAATTTTCACCCATCGTAAAGCAGGGAGGCATTGCTAGAAACTTCATTTATATGACGTTCGTGAACTATGTCGCCAGATTGAATCATAAGTTAAAAAAACCTGAAAATTTTCTTGAAGGTAAAACTTTCAGGCGTCAAATGCCAGTTTGGCACTGTCTCTGGAAATAGAATTTTTGTTTTGAAGCGACAAAAATAAAAAAAAAATAAATGAATGAAATATTTTGATTGCAGACGATTATAAAATTAATTTTGCATAGTCTTCACCAAACTAACGTATAAGAAAAATAAACCCTGGCAACTACCCCTTTCGTATCTAAGACATAAGTTAAGGTGGGTGATTTTCGGCCCATATCTGTTTTTGCTTGCAGAAACAAGTTAAGTTTTTGCTTGCAGAAACAAGTCCCCCCCCCCCCCCCCCCTGAAAAAAAAATTAAATTAAATTTATAAATATACACTAAACCGTTTTTTACAACAACCGCACCCATTTTGTATTTGTGCATTTAGTTTTGACAAATTTCGACTTTTCTTTTTTAACAAGTAAAAAAATAATCACCCTATTAATAACTCATAATAAATCATCACGAATTAAAGATATGTTTTTGCCAATTTAGACTAAATCTGCATAAACTTTCACTTTTTGATAATCTTGTTTTGCTTTAAGGTAGGAAATATTTTGATTAAATTTAATTTTTAAATGTGCTTCATAGTGTTATGCTTCAAAGTTATAATGTTTGGCTATTCAAATAGCTTTTATTTTCTTTCTACAAGAGAAACTTGTCAAGCCCTTGACATGGATTTGCTGAATTTATTTAAAGTTGATTTAAGTTACTTGTTTTATGACATGATTTTCAATGTTATATTTTTTGCTTTTGTGCTATGTCAACTCCCAATTAAGCATCTTAAATCCACCGCGGTTTTGTTGTAATTTTGAGGACGTTTAAAATATCTGTAGAAAAAGGTTGGGAAATACTGGCCTAAATGTTGATATACATTTAGTTTATCTAGTTTGTTTGATGCTTTTCAACTTCCGACAAAACAGCTTTGGCTACAATCAAAGGTTATCTTATCATAAATGCCAAAATATTTAGCAATGTTCATACCTTGGAATATTTTCCTTCTTTTAAATATGAATATACGAAAAATAACATATAATTTTACTCCAAGAAATACTTTTTTTTATTTTATCTTTTCTGTTTGATCACAGTCTAGCACCCAGTAGATTCATTCACCCTTCTGCTAAATTGATTTAGTTTATTCATTGTGGGGCACTTATTTATGTAAGCGAAATTTATGTAATGTTTTTTTCAGCCTGTTTGTTTTTTGGGCAGTTTGCATTAACTTTTTACGTCATGGAGTAATGGTCATTGGTCTTCACAACTTGTTTGCTAAAATCATCTTGATAGAAGCCATCGGTGTTCCCACTAAGCGCATAATTTTGGGCACTTACGCACTTTTTTTCACGGTAGTGCGGAAGCAAAAAAAAATTAAAACCAATTTTTTTTACTAAAATTCGACTTTCAGTCGTCTTCTTTAGCCAACATTATCACTATCTTGCAAAGATTATTACATCTAATACCTTAGTTACGTCATTTTTACTTCACGAAAGTTTCGAAAAAGTGCCCAAATTAGTTTTATCCCAGCTACGTACGGATGAAAAAGTGCCCAAATTAGTTTTATCCCAGCTACGTACGGAACAAAAGGTGCCAAATTTCTTTTATCTGAGCTACGTACGATCAAAAAAGTGCCCAAATTAGTTTTATTCAAGCAACGTACGGACAAAAAGTGCCCAAATTTTTTTTGTTTGAGCTGCGTACGGACAAAAAAGTGCCCAAATTAGTTTTATCCCAGCTACGTACGGAACAAAAAGTGCCAAATTTCTTTTATGTGACCTACGTACGACCAAAAAAGTGCCCAAATTAGTTTTATTCAAGCTACGTACGACCGAAAAAGTGCCCAAATTAGTTTTAGCTGGGCTGCATACGACCGAAAAAGTGTCCAAATTAGTTTTATTTTAGCTACGTACGGACAAAAAGGTGTCCAAATTAGTTTTTTTCAAGCTACGTACGACCGAAAAAGTGCCCAAATTAGTTTATTTTAGCTACGTACGGACAAAAAGGTGTCCAAGTTAGTTTTATTTGAGCTATGTACGATCAAAAAAGTGCCCAAATAAGTTTTATTCGAGCAACGTACGGACAAAAAGTGCCCAAATTTCTTTTGTTTGAGCTGCGTGCGGACAAAAAAGTGCCCAAATTAGTTTTATCCCAGCTACGTTCGACCAAAAAAGTGTCCAAATTAGTTTTATCCGAGCTACGTTCGACCAAAAAAGTGTCCAAATTAGTTTTTTCCCAGCTACGTACGGAACAAAAAGTGCCAAATTTTTTTATGTGAGCTACGTACGACCAAAAAAGTGCCCAAATTAGTTTTATTTTAGCTACGTACGGACAAAAAAGTACCAAATTTCTTTTATTTGAGCTTTGTACGATCAAAAAAGTGCCCAAATGTTTTTTTATGTGAGCTACGTACGACCGAAAAAGTGCCCAAATTAGTTTTATTCAAGCAACGTACGACCGAAAGAGTGCCCAAATTAGTTTTAGCTGGGCTGCGTACGACCAAAAAAGTGTCCAAATTAGTTTTATTTTAGCTACGTACGGACAAAAAGGTGTCCAAATTAGTTTTATCCGAGCTACGTACGACCAAAAAAGTGTCCAAATTAGTTTTATCCGAGCTACGTTCGACCAAAAAAGTGTCCAAATTAGTTTTATCCGAGCTACGTTCGACCAAAAAAGTGTCCAAATTAGTTTTATTTTAGCTACGTACGGACAAAAAAGTGTCCAAATTAGTTTTATTTTAGCTACGTACGGACAAAAAAGTGTCCAAATTAGTTTTATTTTAGCTACGTACGGACAAAAAGGTGCAAAAGGTGCCCAAATTAGTTTTATTCAAGCAACGTACGACCGAAAGAGTGCCCAAATTAGTTTTAGCTGGGCTGCGTACGACCAAAAAAGTGTCCAAATTAGTTTTATTTTAGCTACGTACGACCAAAAAAGTGTCCAAATTAGTGTCCTAATTGTCGTAGACCTTTTTGCTTCGAACTGCACTAGTTTCTGACGGATCGGGTGGTAGTTTAGTAACTGCGAAATTTGGTTCGTGATTTTGTGATTGGCAAGTTTTTGAGCTACTAGTTTTGATTAGTTTACGGTGCCTATAGGCTCATTTAACTCATGTTTCACGACGAATTTTGGCTTAGTTTGTCTGAACAAGGTACTACAGTTGACAGGGATCTAAGTTGTGCATACAGGTTAGACACCAGGCCATGGTTCTCAGTAACTGGATTTTTTGCGATACGAGCAAATCTTTCGTTTTACAACTTTCTTTTGTCCTAATTTGGAGATTAATTTTAGCTCAAGTTGTCTGTGTTTAGAACTGTATGTTTTGTGGTATAGGAAAGTACATGCTTTATATAAAAAACCTCGCGTAATAGCTTTAAATTTTTTCAAACCAAATGATTGCAATTATCTGCGATATGCTTTTATTTGCAAAAAGAACTTTTCATGCTGTTTTTTAACGCTTAAAAGGTTGGGACTTTTCGAAGATAAAACTTTTAGGCACATTGTTTTGGTAAAACAGTGTACTATGCAAAATTATAATATACCCATAAAAGCAAAGTTGCGTGTTGTGTCAACTAACGGAGTAGCTTGAATTTATGTAAATAAAATCCTATTTTAATTAGAGTTATCAACTGAAGAAAAATGCGTAACCGGTTTAAAAGTCAAAAATGCTTACAAATGCTGCACTACGCGCGATATTTGCTTTGACCATTGGGCGGTTACACCACCGCGCTACGCTTGACCAAGTTCGCCACACAAACTACAATGTGAAAGCGCGTCTTTAACGAGCGCAATACTGCAAATAAAGAGACTAATTTTTATGTCTGGGAGAAATTAATTAAGATTATTGCGACGCCCCGTCTCTCCATAGGACTCTCAATATAGAAAAGCGGATATTAGCAGACTAAAAAAAGTTATAACCAAAAAAAGGTCTACTGCCTATCCAATTTAGCACTTTTTTGTTGGAAATGTTGGGCATCTTGCGCACTTATTTTCGGCTTGTGCGCAAAATTTTGGGCGCCTGCGCACATGGTAAAAAATTAGAGGGAACACTGGAAGCCATTATATAGAGCAGTGATTTACAAATTTGTGTAAGCCGACACAAAATTTAGGAAAATGTCAGACTAGTAAAATCTTGCGACCAAGCCTTTTCTGGTAAGGAGTGGGTCTAGGATTTTTGTTTCGGGGCTTACAAATTTTAAAAAGGGTGTCACAAATTTCTGTCATCAAACAAGTAACCTTAATAAATTTGATGTTCTCATTCATACTCGTGTGTAAATGTGACAATGTTAAGTTTAATACCTTCAAGAAGGCTCGTGCAACCTACAATTTTTTTGTGTTTATTATAGGTCAAATTTCCAAACTTTTTATTTGAAGGAAACCTAACACATTAATCATAAATCAAGATGATTTTGGTAAACGAATTGTGAGACATTTATCTCAAGAGCCGTATGGCAGCACAAAAACATTGTATAAGTTTGCGCATAGCAGAAAAAAACATATAACCCGATTATTTATGTTTAAATTTTTTCACTAAGGCGTCCTTGGTTTCCACCCCTGCTAATGGTATAGTACTAAGCCTAAGGTATCATAGACAGTTAATATTAAGCATCATAGCGGTATACACCTGTAAAACATTTTTTTTTATAGAAAGTGTATCCTCAATTTTATTGTGGTGTTTGTCCCAAAAAACTAAAATATGGTAACAATATTTATAGCCTGTGGTCTGCCAAGTAAACTCAAACTTTTTTTTTAGTTTAGTCCAAGCACAGTATTGGCATGATCCACTTGATGTTGAGGGATACATATCTAAGAACATTTTTCTACCTGATTTAAACAATGAAAAAGAAGTCAACCCGATTTACAAGGAAAGACTACAGAAACTTAACAAATTTGTTATGGTAAAATTTCTGAATGATACCATGGTAGAACCGACGGAATCAGAGGTGAGATATAAAGCATTTATAGCTGTTACCTTTTTATTTACAAACTAGAACAAATACCCGGCGTTGCCAAGGTTAAATACGGCATTTACTTGTAACAATAGTATGTAGCCTTTTGCAATAAGCGTCATATATTACGTGCATTCGTGTAATGCTCCGATTTTTCGTGGTTAAAAATGTATGAAGCCATCAAGCTGTTGATTGGTATTCACCATTGCATAATATGGTGTACCATTTCCATGTAAGTGTAAAGAAATGTGCAATTTAACATGTAACCGAAAGTAACATTCTGTGTTGTGCATACAATGAGTCCAGTAATAAATTCTCACAATTAAAGTAGGATGCGGCCCTTGTGAAAGCAGCAACAATATTGTGACCATTTAATCACTAATTCGCGTGTTACCAGCCTTTTTTAAACTTTCTGAAGCCGCATGTTATAGCCGTTGCATTAAAAAAATATTGGGGTATTTAACATCGAAAATCACTAACAAAGTAAAACCTAAGTCTTTGCAGCAATTGTTCGAATTGCGCAAAATTCCAGCAAATACGTATGTCCAACGAAAGAAAATCCTGTTTGCAAAGTAAATTTGCTTAGTGTTCAAACCGCTGCAATAAACGCAATATTTTGCAAACTCAAAAAGTATTGCATTGCTGTATCGTTGTCTGTGTAAAATTGTTGATGCCTAATGAAAGAATTTTAAGCAAAACGCTGCAATGAACGCAATATTTGTGAACTTAGAGTTTCTTTTACGTGATTAAACAAATTACAAGAAGCCATTAAACATAAAATTCTAAACTTTGCCACATTAAATGCTTAGTTTTACCAAGGCAATGTACTTAACGTGATTTTTACGGCCACGCAGGTTATTGCCCTATTTGCCCAAAATCGTATTGTGTTTAAATATGAAAACTAAACCTCTGCACTAAACGCCATATTAAGCTGCGTCTAACGTCAGACAAACCCTTAACCCGTTTGAAATAAAAATTGCTTACTGTTTAAACTGTGACAACCAACGCGATATTTTGCTAACTCTGCCTAAATTTTGCGAGGTTAAATTTTACTGCAAGTTTTCAACTTAAGTCTTTACTTGGGAACGTTGCACACGTTTGGTAATAATAAATTTCATAACGTGTGAAGTGATGTGTTTTTTGCGTTTACGTGTAGCCTATTGTAAAACAACAAAGGTGCTGGTCTTCCTTGACTGCTTTTCGCTGATTGTGTCTGAAATGGGGTAACAATGCTTTCCCACAATAAGACTATCACCTTATAAGGTTACGGCCTGTGTGAAAGCGGTATCTAATCGACTGACGTGGTATAAAGGTTGGCTAAAGCCGCATGTTACTGTCGATGGTTCAAACAAATTGTGACAATTTACCATGCAAGCGAAGTGCAATGTTAACAAACGTAAAACTTTAAGTTGTAACAGCAATTGTTTAGACTTGCGTGATATTCAAGCAAATAATCTCGGCACCAAACTGATTTCTTTCTATTTTACCCTCTCGCCCGCCCTCTCGATTAATAGGAGCAGTATGAGCGACCTTGCTCTCTCTGTTTCCTTGAGATCGCATGTCAGCGACCGAGCGGTAAACATGTGTGGCCGACCGACTGGCCAACAAACTTTTCAATTTATTATTATAAGAGATTAGTTTTTTTAATTTATTTTTTAAGTTTCTTATAAGTGTATATTTTAAAGTGTTTGTTCTTCAATCTGTTTGCAGGTGCTTTTTATATAACCGGATTGCTTAAAACAGGGGACACCAACGTTTTTTTCATAAAGGACCAACAATTTTAAGGACTAGCGATCGCAAATTACCCTAATGAATTTGGTTTAAAATTTTATCAAAATTTAGCATTTAATGAAGTAGTAATAATAAGAGTATTTTGGAATCATTAGGGAAATATGTCACACTGGGAAAAAATTGAAGCGTTGGTGTGATCTGGCCCAACAGCCCAAGTTTGTTGTTCCTGGCCTAAATGAACCAAAAAATAACTGTAATGTTTAATTTGTAAATGTTATATTATGTTCTGTAACAATCGGGTTATAAAACCAAAAGAACGGTAAATACCTTACACTTACAGCAAAAACGCTAGCTGACTTCCAAATATTATCATGCCAATGTTTATGCCGGGTTTATTTGTTAAACTTTTAAATATCCTTTTTAATCTGGTAAAATCCACAGGTATTTTGTCTAGTCAATGTTATTGCAAAACTCATCCTACTGGCTAGGTAGTAGGTACCAAACATTCAAACAACATAACTAAATTTAATTTGGTTAGAGTAAGATATTTCGTGTCACCCATTCAAAGTGAAGAAAATATATGTATAGAAATTGTTTTATTTTTAGTGGTTTGGATTTTATTCTCCCGGTCAAAGCGATACGATTGAAAGCTTGCAGCAATCTGCACTGTATACAAATGTAAGTATCTTGCCTGATTATGTTTTTTTCATTTTTAAAACACGAAAAAGCACAAAGCCATCATAGCCTTATTTGAAACTGTGTAAGTCCACTCCAAGTAATCAGTAGCAGAATTCAACTCTCAGTCAAGTCATTGTGAAAGCAAGTAAACTTTAATAAAACGTTAAACTATTAAACACAATTAGTGAAGTCCTGGTTACCACAATCACTAAAGTCCAAGTTAAGTCATTTTGGTCAAACGATTCAAGTCGAATCAAGTTAAAAACAGTGACTTAGTTCACTTAAGTCAAGTCATTAACCCAGCGTTTCTTAACCAGTGCACCACAAGGAAGGTAGCCAGGTGCGCTGCGAGGAAATGAAAAAAAAATGTTCCAAAAATTCTGCATTATTTTTAGAATTAGCGACTGAAAATGGATTCCAGAAATAAGACCAAAGTTTAGAATAACATCGACGTTGGAATAAAACACAGTTAGGAAAAAGATCAATATATTACGCCACTTAGATGTTGTACCGAAAATGAATTGGATTTGATTATGGCGTTGATTTAACCTTAGCAACTTTTTAAATCTGGAACTCAAAATTGAAAATATTTAAGTGACATATTCCAACACTTGAATAGTTTAAAATTGTCAATTCAGAATAAAAATGAAAACATCCTTTCATCCAGCGATAAAATTAAAGCTTTTCTTAAAAAAATTGGAATTTGGAAAAGGAAAGTTGAATTGGCCGGTTTGGGATAATTCTACATTGAAAAATTACCACACAGATTTATACGTTTTAATAAATGGTTACTACTGCGCATTTGGCTTCATTATGTCGTTGCGCATTTGGCTTTCATCTTAATGCTACTGAAATATAGATTATTCTAATTTAGATGTGGTTGCTTTGTGGGTCTTATTGTGTTTTTCCACCCAAACTCATAATTTGCAATATGTTAAGGACTAGTTTGGGACACGACCCCCAAAGTAGCTGCTAAGGAAACGATTGACTTTACTTTCTCGAGTAAGACGTTTATTCAACAGTACGACAATCAGTATGAGGAAAATACACATGCACACCAAGTGGTGTCGCATTAGGCTACAGCTTGTCTCTAATCACGAGATTACAAACTGCCCTTAAAATGCACCCGATTCTCTCGGTATCCACCCGACGAATGCTGACGCAATACAACGCAGTACAAAACAAAATTGCTCACAAAGAGATGACGCAGCGCTGAGAAAGCGGAGGCTGCAAAATTCACACAAAGTTTTATCCCGCCAGGAAGCCAAGTCGGCGGTAGCCGACTCGAACGGCAGTTTCCCGCGACCAAACGCATTAGTTCGACACAAAAGGGCTACAATAATTTAATTTGTGACATTTACCCCTTCTTAAAGACACTCCTTGCGATTGACTCATTTTAACAAAACACCAATTTAAAGCAAAAAACAAATCGAACTTCATTTCACACTTTACCCCAACTTAAAACAACTTTGCGATGGCACACAATAAATTAACAACACAAATACAACAGGAATTCAATACGTTATTAAACCGATTATAGCATTTTTGATGTTATGGCCCAGAAAATTGACGCTAGACGTACCAATGGCACATTTCGAGGGTTTGATTGTTACACTTGCGTCGCGCAGACGGGTAAACAGCTTCTCTGAAGCATCCAGGCGATCGCTCAACGAATCAGTGTGGATCAATATGTCACATACATGTTCAAGTCCTTTGAGAAGCGTTCGCATGGCGCGTATGAATGTAGCCCTGGAGTTTAACATGTCAAAGGGCAATATGAGAAACCCGCAAGTCCCCCCGTTGGTGACAAAAGCGATTTGTGGACGCTACTTCGGCGACAGGTATTTGCCAGTACCCCTTTGTAAGATCAACCTTCGTAAAATAGCTGCTCTTCGATAACTTCTGGAAAACCTTATCGCCTGTAGGCATCGGTTCAGGTTCGAAAATTGAAACATTGTTCAGCTTGCGATAATTGATGCAAATCATCTTTAAGTCATCTTTTTTTTAATATTACTATCGGAGAAGCGGGGTTCGTTGTCCGTCAGCTCAATGCGGTATTTGATAAAATCGATATCTCCCGGCGCCTTTCTTTGGGCAGGATAGTACGAATTGTTCTTTCAGTGTGAGCTCATGCAACACGTTTTCGCAGTCCTATCTCTTCTGTCAACTTGTACCCTTTAAATCAGTGGTTCTCAACCTTTTTGTACCCGTGGCCCCTTTTTGATGCTTTCAAATAGTCGCGGACCCCTTACATTTTCTGGTGTTATATGTGCGTTAGTTCTTTTTAATAAATCAGTATATCTGCCTAGTGCACCTTATGTTGGGTAAAGTAACAGACAGCACCAAATTACTTTATGACACGTTTATTTTAATGTATGTTCTGCTGCTACATCTCCGAAGTAAGTCTTTAAATGCGTGTTTGTGTTTTTGACTATAACGCATGTCATCTTTGCGAACCTTATCATAAACTAAAATCAAGTACAAGTGAGCTGTAATAATGATGCCTTCCGTTTCACAATCTATTAGTGTTATATCACAATGGAAGTGTTACGTCACACTCAATGCGATTTACAACATGTAACAATGTGATTTTATCACTTACCAAAATTGTGATATATTTCCCATCGCTAATTAAATAAATGTATATTAAGAAGTTTTTGCGGACCCCCCTGAAAACGTTTTGCGGACCCCCAGGGGTCCGTGGACCCCCGGTTGAGAACCACTGCTTTAAATAGTGCAAGCTTTAACTGCTCATAATCTACGGCGCCTTTGTTCGAGAGTGCAGAATAAACGTCATTTTCTTACCAGTGACAAAGGTACTAAACGACATCGCCCACACTGATTGATCCCACGTTTCGTTTGTGGCGATCCTCTCGAAACGCAAAAGGTTCGGCGGGGCTGCCGACTCGAACGGCAGTTCCCGTGGCCAAACGGATTAGTTCGGCACAAAAAGTCTGCCATAATTAAATTTGTAACACAATATTAAATGCCTTTTTTATTTTTGTATTTCTCTTTCGGCTTATCTCATAGAGCTCTGACCGTACTTTATATATAATAAATTTAGGAGGCCTATGCAATGACTTGCTAGTAATGTGTATGTCTGCAAAATTTCTGTTTGGACGAAGCATTGACTTCAAAATGGAAAATAATCGCTCCATAAATGCTCACATAGGCTAGCATTTTAGCCATTTTACATACAATCATGAAGGAGAATAAAAAAAATATTTTAATCTCTTTACTCCAAATGTACCCTTTGCCCTTAGGATCTCATCACTGGCTGACAGAAAGTATAACTTTGATCTGACTGGCTGTATGGGCCGCCCTACTAAAATAGTTATAATATTCATAAACTTGATTGTGTGTTGCAAATAACATGTCCAGATGTTGTCGCAAGCTCTCTTAGGCTACAGAACACAAAGACTTGTTGGTAAAATTGAGCATAAGATGTCTTACTAGCACACTTATTCACAAATTGTCAAATTTATCTATAGACTTACTATAAGGATTCAAAATTCGATTTTTAAGTAAAAACAAATAGTAATATTTTATGATCTAAGACAGAAAATATGACTTTATGACTTTAAAACTTTCTATATAGAGCTTATTACAACGCAGCTTTTTTTTAGTAATAACAATGTACTGCTATTTTTAGTTTCTTGTTATAATATTCTAGTGGTTATAAAAACACATGTTATCGTAATGTTATTTGTTGGTTTTACCACCTTTTTATTGATTACTTAGGATCAACTTGGGCTTCAGGCAATGGACAAGAATGGACAGCTGGTTTTTCTTGCTACAGTTGGAGACCATCTTCAATTTAGTGACAACTGGTTTGAGGCAAATATCGTTCCATACCTTAATGGCCAAGAATAAATATACATATATATTTTTTGCACGTATGGCGGGTGGGTGTTGTTGCGGGTAAAACTTCGAACCTTTTAGTATTGCTTACATGTATCCATATGCAGTTATTTGTAAACGAAAAACAAAATGCGACATTACAATAGTAAAATCTGTTTTACTTTCGATTAAAAAGTGATTTTGTTGTTGTCCATGATTTTAAAGTCGTTCAATGGTTAATTTTTTCTTCGTGTTTATTAAATCCCTTTGTTCGTAATAACATTAATCTAGGTGGACGTTAAAAATGTCGCCTTTGTTTTACTATGATTTATCTTATGAGTAGAACTGTAAGCTTGTTTTTAAAATCGTTAATGTCTCATGGTAAATCGACGAGGTTTTTATGTCAATTTTGTCTTTTAATTTTTTGTAATTATGGAAAGTGGTCACTGTGAAATCAAATATATGGCTTGTCCAATTATGTGTTTCCTTGTTGTCCAGTTGTGTGAACTTTTTGTATTTTAAAGGCATTAAAGTAGACACAACGCGAGGTATAAGTTTGCCATTTAGGTACTGCCGCCCCATTTTGTTAATAGGATTTCTATATTGTTAACCATAAAAAAGTAAGCAAAAGCTGGTAACCTCATGAGCTTAGCTGGCGAAAGAGCTTGCTAATTTTGTGAAAGAACAGCAAGCGATTCACTGCGATGAAGGGAAAGAGAAATTTGACTTTGTAGCAGATGCTAATCGAAATGAAGCGCATACGCCAACCGGCTCGAAGAATTTAAAATTGTAAAAGCCAATAAATTTGAAGAAAACAAAATAGTCGGCGCACATGAGAAGAGTGAATTTTAAGCGGAAATGAAAGGATTGCAGCTTACCAATAGCCGAGGCGAAAAACGCTAAGTACGACTAAGGCTTCAAAGTTGTCACCACATGTCGATGGAAAAACTTAGATCGGACTAGCTATAATACAAACTTATGTTATCACAATGTTTTTTCCCCAAACAGCCGTAAAGAATGGAATTTTTGGTTACAAATTCTCATAGTATAACCCCAAAATTCTATTTTATCTACTAATGCCGATGCGAAATGCTTCAGCATTATGACACGGGCGATTATTTTTTAACTTGGCAAAAAAGTCAATTTTCTTTCGCGTTTGCTTCAGCTGGTTGTGTGAATCTCTTTGACAAATGTATCCAACAGTATTTGCTGTTTTTTTTTTTCGATGGTGATTTACAATTATCCCATTTACTATTTCGCTAATGCTAGGTCTTTAATTGTTTGCAATTCTTTTTACCTTCTATTTCAAAGTGGCGGCTATTAAGTAGGCTCATGTTTACTCTACAATTTTCTAAAACAACCAGCGACTTGTTTTTTTCTCAGGCATTTTTGTAGTTATTTGTTTTACTGGTACCGCCAAAAATATCAACTATAAGCATTTTCAAGTGTTTTGCATAAACCCGAAAACGACCGGTTGTCATTTAAATATCACAAAAAACAAGTGACTTCATGGAACAGTGTGTTATTTAATTTAAATCATTGTAGTTCATTTTATCAATGCCGGAAGTCTACCTAAAGATCCAGTTAGTACAAATTGCCTTTTTTTATCCTTTGGTGCCTTATTGTTGTTGACCGTTTTGCTTAAAACTGCTCTAATTTCTGACGAATGATTTATATAAATCACACGGATCTATCAAAAAAGACAATTACAAAATACAAGCTATGACGGTTGCCAGTAAACGTACACCGTTATCAGAGGCGGATCCAGGGGGGGGGGGGGCGATATGGCCATGCCCCCCCCAAACTAAAAAATATGTACATTTTTTTACTTAATAGGCAGCTTATTTTCGCGGTTCCCTAGGCCTATTTTCGCCAAAATAAGATATATTTTTAAGTTTTGTAGTGGTGTACGAGCTTATGGCGCCATATAATGAATATTTCAAAAAAATTGTAAAATTCGTTTCGCGCACTCGCGCAAAACGGCGTTTTTCAGATTTGCAGCAACGGCTTAAGTGACCGTACGCTGACCAGTCCATTTTAAATACTTTTTGACTATTTTAAGTGTGTAAATGCGAAAAATTTTCGCGCTTCGCGCTAATGATCTTTATACATCCAGTGTGTTTACGTTTTGATGCTCTTTTTGAATAGATCAGCGCTTCTTTACTGTTACGCTGTGGAAAGCTGCCAAGTGCGTCGCGGACAAACGGAAAACGTATTCAAACATGATCGACAAATATTTTTTAACCACTTTTTTTAAATGTAACAAAAACAAGAAATTTGAAAGAAATACCGGTATACCAACAAAAATCGCGCTCGCTTCGCTCGCCAGGTTTGCCACAAATGTTAACAAACACTGAAATAGATTAACTATAAAATTTATCGCGTTTTCTCAAAGTAGTTTTATTACACTTTTTAATAGTAGTAGGGGGATGACGACGTGTGGACTCGAATTTTAAACCAAGTATACGCTTTTTTAGTGAATTTGCGCCAAGACTTTACTGCCTCCTTAAAAGTAATTATAAACACGTTTTTAAAGTGCAAAAAAATCCGAGGCCCACCTGATTCACAATTGTTATAAAGTTGCAATAACACAAAATCTCATTTAACATATGTTGTGCGGCCCGCAGAGACCTTTCTGAGTTTGGTTTTGGCCCGCGACTACTACACAAAGGTTGCCGACCCTTGTGTAAGGATTTGAATATAGAGTTTTGCTCATTTCAGCAACCTTATTTGGCAAAAACCAACTACAGTAACTTAAAAATTGAGAGAAGTGTCATGAAAGAACCACAGCTGACCGCAGCAGACAACGCTATGGTGTTATTGCGACGTGGCCTCGGCGCTTTTTCGGTGGCATGTGCGGTTGCTCTCGTCTTTTCGGGAAAAAGCAAGATGTGTAGACAATAGACATGGTAGCGTCTTTCAGCGATATTCTTCATACCGGGTCAAACTAGGAAACCGGCCCACTGTAGAGGCTAACCTTATTACTTTTTCGTGCTTTCAAAAGTTCTGTTTTTCGCGTTATTTTGCCGGAGTTAGTTTATTCGGCCATCCGATGTTATTTTTACCCGAATTATGACGTCACGCAATGGTATACTTTTGTGAGGTCATATCTCAAAAAAATTGTGACGTCATATCTGAAAAAAATGCATGGCCCTCCCCAAACTGAAATCCTAGATCCGCGCCTGACCGTTATTGTAACACTCAATTATAGCCGATTAATAAAAACACATAACTATGCTGTTTACAGACAGGAAGTCAAACCGTTGGGCGTTGACCTTTCAGGTCACGGCTTTTTCAAAATCCGGTTAAGTACCGGTTTGGAGTAACTGGTGTTAGGTTTAGCTCCGAATCGACCATTGTTATTTCAAAACCGGTTCATAAAGTTCCGGTTCGGGTTCAATTAAATTTGCGTTAAACTTAAAACTGTGAGCCAATAAATTCACAGAATATATATTGAAATGTAACTCGTATTTGAAAATCTGAATTTCATGATGGTTACAAAACAAGCAACTCATTTTTAAAATCTCTTAATAGTAAAATAACAACGTTTGAATATATAAATATGCTTTTGTTTACTTTTTTGCGCTGTTAGAGCGTACTAGCCTATATCATTTTATTGTCCATTACCGGAGATATAGCCTAAGCCTACGGTTTAGGCTACTTCCTAACTACCCACTTTCAGAGACGAGGATGCGAACATTTTTTGTACAATGTGAACGCGAAAATGTGCAAAAAGTTTGCGCACATTTCAAAATTTCTTTATAAATAGGCGCACATTTTGAAGTAGGTATAATGCTGGCAAAATTTTATCCCTCTTTTTCTAACTGTTTTCCTCTTTCCCTTTATCCTTTAACTCTTGTTTTCTAACTCTTCTTCTCTACCCTTATTTTCCTTTAACTTCTTCTTTTCAATCTAAACTCTTCTTTTACCTCTTCTTCCAACTCTTTCAGAAAATGTTTCCCGACTCTCCCTCCGAATCTTCTTCCGGATTTTCCTCCGAGTCTTTCCCAAACTCTTTTTTTCGACTCTCGGAAATATTTTGCAACCAGCGCCATATACGAACATGGTTTAAATTGACATCTTAAAATACAAGTTTTGACGCCTTATAAAAGTGAACCTTTTTGGAACATGTTCGGGATCGGTAAAGCGTCAGATTACTTTCAGTTTAGTTCGGCTCATCGAAATTTCGCAAAAAAGGTTCAGGTTCGGTTACGGTCCAGAAAAAAAATTCTAAAACCGGTTTATAAAGTTCTGTTCGGATTCGGTTTGAATTCCTGTATACAGATCACCTATCTGTATTTACTGCCACTTACGTGAACAGCGTTTCTGAATTCAGTTAGTTGATATAATTCTACGACAAAAATATAACAATTTTAGGATTCTAAGAAAACCTGGCCAATACAGAGTCCCTGTTCTCATAAAAGTTTTTAAATTAAAAGACAAAAAAAGTTTCACAGTTTTTCAAATTAAAAAGTAGTTTTCAAATTAAAAAAAACAATTACTGGTATTCTTTAGGATGACCTTGGTACGCGTCAAAATGCTTTTGATAAATAAATATTATAGCCGAACTACGTATGACGACAACAGTTACGTATGACGACAACAGTGCGCAGATGAATTAAATTTTTATTAATAAATTGACCACTACTGACTTAATTCACTCACCTTTTAACTTAATAAGTTAATTAAAAGCTGCTAGGCTATATACTGATATGCAGCAAGTAACAAACAAAAGTGTCTTTAGTTTTACAGTGCTTATAACCAAACATTAACAGTGATCAGCAGCCTTAATTTGGAACTTAATAAACTAAAAAAAAAGCTTATCTCTGTTAAAACCAAGCACGATTAACTAACCTTTGCAGATTTATAAGTACCACACAATGAGCTTAATATTAAAAGCAGAGAGTCGAACCGGAACCGAACCGGAACTTTATGAACCGGTTTTGGTCCAAATTTTCCCGAACCGTAACCGAACCTGAAACGTTTTTTCTAAGATTTTAAGGAGCCGAACCGGAACTGAACCGAATATTTTGAAAGAACCAGAACCTTAACCGAACCCGAACCTGTCATAAAAAGCGGTTCACTCCAGCATGACGTAACAACTCCTGTTTCACACAGCCAATTAGTTATGCCATGTTAGAAATTTTATAAAATAAAATGAGTAATTGCTACTGATTAAATAAAACGTTGCTTTTTATTTTTCAGATATTTTCAATAATGAGCTGCTTTGTTTTTATATCAATAATGAGTTGCTTGTCACGTAACTCTACATTTATTGACACACATTTTCATCTCAAATTGCATCTGAACCGGAACTATATAAACCGGTTTTGAAAATAAATTTAGTCGAACCGGAGCTGAATCGGAACTTTTAAATTGCTCTAAACCGAAACCGGAACTGAACCGGATTCCTAAAAAATCCTTGAACCCAACCGAACCTGAATCGGAAAGTCAAACGGTTCGACTCCCTGATTAAAAGTTTTGCAGCTTTGGCATACCCATTGAACACGTCTTGGCTAGAAAACGTTTTATTTTGGTGTACATCTGGAAAACTCGTCTTCGACTTAAATTTGACGTCTTAGAAACGTCTTGAGACGGTTTTTGAAATACAAGAAAATTATAAATATTGTGTGGTCTTAAGAAGACCTCTACAAGTTGTATAATAAACCGTTTGTAAATAAACGTTTTTTTAAAAACCGTTAACAAACGGTCATGCTAAACCTAAACAAATATGTTTTTATAATTCGTCAAAAAAAGGTTTAATAATCGTTAAAAATCGACCTTTTTAAAACCTTTTGTTAAAAACCATTCCAAAACGTATTTTATTAGCGGAAATTAAAGGTTTTTACTTACTGTTTGAAAGGCGTTAATTAAACGTTGCGAACACAAATCTTTAAAACGTTTTACTTAAAACAACTTAAAAACGTTGCTGCAAAAATTATAGAAAAACGTTTTTAATTTTTGTATAAAAAGCGTTTATTGAACGTTCCACGCCATAATTCCTAAAACGTTTATTCTTAAACTAATAGTAAACGTATATTTTCAAACCAGTTAAAAAGGTTTTCATATTGAAATAAAAACGGTTTAATAGTTGCTGAAAAACGACCTCTATAAAACGCTTTTATTAAAACATTTATTAAACATGTTTTCGATAATAAATAGGTTTTCACCTTTGCGTTGAAAAAGCGTTGTTTAAACGTTCCGAACACAAACATTTTAAAACGTTTTACGTACAACGACAACAACACGTTATTTTAAAAATTACAGGAAGAGAGCATTTTGTGCGGTCCGTGATACTTTTTAACATTTTCGGCAAGATATTATATTGTCTTCCACATTCTGTGCAAATAAAACCGTCTCAGTTCAAGGTTTGTAGGAGACAGCGGCAAGCCCGTGAAATATTATCAACACACCAAAAATCGCAGTGGTGTTTTTTCAACTATTTGTCCTGTATATGTACTACAACTTACTGCTAAAACTTTTTTGTTTTTCTCGTGGCATTTTCGGCAAACGAAAGCGTAAATTTTTATGCGGGCGCCCATGCAATTTTATTACTTTAAAACGTATTTCGATGACAGGAAATGAATAGGATTTCACTATAAACTTTTTACGTTTATGTCGTTCTAATCAAAGAATAGTAATTCTTGTGCGTCAACATTAGTGCAATTATATATTTAACAATGGTTTATTTCGTAACCAACCCGACTAAAAAAATTCTTAAATGTTGCTCCTTAAAGATCGTAAAAATATTAAGATTTGTCACGCAACATGTCATTTGCTATGACGTAATTTCGAATTTCTAGAACGTTGAAAAAGTGAGTGGCGGGAAAAGGATAAGCTTTGTTTAAAACAAGACTTTTAACGACAACAAATTTAAGGTATAAGTCCATTAATATCGTCTTAGTTTTAACTATTTATTTTTAATCTGATGGAATACGCTTTGCTGATGTTGATGTCATCTTTGATTTAGCAATCATGTAGATGCTGCCTGAGAAACAATTTTTGGTAAGTTACAAGAGTTTTTCATTGGCCGTTGCATTTTTTGTTTTTAATTTTAGTCCTAACCACACGCTTTGAATTTGGGTGGTACTGGGTTAGGTTAGTTTTGGACAAACTCTTATGTAGTAAAGTAGGTTTCATGAGAATTTTTTTGAGGGGAAAATAAATAAAATAGAGCAGAGAGTCGAACTGTTTGACTTTTCGGGTTCGAAATCTGGTTCGGTTTTGATTAATTTAAAAGTTCCGTTTTGACCATTGTTATTTCAAAACCGGTCCATAGAGTTCCGGTTCGGATAAGTTCCGTTAAATCTTAAAATGTTGGTTAATATTGTAGAGAATAATCTTTGAATTGTAAGTCATTTTTATTAAAACAAAATCTCATTACTGAAATATAAAAAAAATAAAAAATTATCGTTTTATTTAATCAATTATTTATATATTTTTTCATACAACTTCGAACATGACATAACTTAACCCGATAAAATACACGTTTGTGACGTCATGCTGGAGTGAACCGATTTTTTGACAGGTTCGGATTTGGTTAAGGTTCAGGTACGTGTCCTTATAATCTTACAAAAAACGGTTCAGGTTCTGTTACGGTTCGGAAAAAATTGACCCAAAACCAGTTCATAGAGTGACAGTTCAGTTTCGGTTCGACTCCCTGTTACAAAAAACATCCAAATTCCCTTTTAAAATCAAAACAGGTAAATCTTCAACTCTAAAGAGGTCTTTTGAATTTAAAGCTTGGAAGTTGGAACCTTCGAGTATTGCGTAGGAGAAATTGTTAGGTAGCTTAAACTTGGCTACAGGGCTGTAATCAAGGCAATGCAAAAATTAGCATGAATGGTATTCATTTTATGCACAAATTTGTGAGGCTTTAATATTTAAAGTGATTTCTTAAAGTTGTACAGTGGTATAAGGACTATAACGAAAACTGCGGCACCACGAAAGATTGTGTGTTCAGTGACTTTTTTATTATGGCTTAGTTAAGAGTACACAACCCACCTAAAACTACTTGCATTCCACATCCAAAATTGCTGAGCTAAAGAATGAAACTAGATTTTAACTTTGTATAGTATGACACTGTATCGAGCATTGCTTAAATGTAAGTAAATTGACTTTTCTGGCATAACCAAAACCAGTCATTTAAAATAACAAAATGACTGAATTTTATTAACGCAGAAAAGTGTAAAGAATATTTGACCTAGGGTTGGCAAGCCTGTCAATTGACCGGTCAAATATGGTCAATTGACAGCACTTTTTCTGACCAGTCAAATATTCTTATTGGGAGAAAATGTTGTAAATTTTATCAGGCTTGTTTGGTGATTTGAGTTTTTAACAATCTTGATTGTAACCTTTTTAAAGAATTCAAATATAAAATGGTAGGGTTTACCTGATGCAAACACATGTTATGTGGTAATAACTAAGTGTTTGTAATAGCAAAGTGGATTTATTTTGTTTAGTTTCCCAGTCTGTTTTTTTATTTGTATGAGTTGCACCACACTGTATCTCATTGGCTTTTTTTTACTGTGACATCACAATGGTATATGATGAATTGTGTTTGCCATAAAAGGAAACACTAGTTGCTGTATACCCTGATTGTACTCCACTGCCTTCACGACAGAGATATTTGGTGTGAAATGCTTGCCCAAAATCACGTCAGTGTCATTTGGTGTTATATATCGACGGAATTGTCGTTTTTAGCATGTATCGTCTTACTTTGGCGTAAGATTTCAACTAGGAATAGACCGATATATCGGTTTACCGATAATATCAGCCGATATTTGGCTTCTACCAATATATCGGTATCGGTAAATGTAAAAAATCGAGTATCGGTATCGGTCCAAAAAATTGATATCAGTCGATCTCTAATACATACATTAACAATTTTTTACTTAAGTAGCCCAGCAGAACCAGAAAGACAATATCGTTAGCTTGATGCCATTGATGCAAACTATTTTTGTGAAAATGTAGTCATTTTTTTGCATCCTCACTAATAAAGGCAATTTGAAGCTTAAAATACTACTCAGCTGTAAAAAATTCCAATTTCCAAAAATGCAGTTCTTAGGCAGGCCTGCGTAACCTTTTAACCACTGCGGACCAATTTACAAGTGTTTTCGCAGGCCACAATTGCTGTAAAGATAAATAAAAGCGTTTTAATAGTCATTGTTACCTTCTAATTATAAGACATTTAACTTTTGTTAATAAATGAACACTGATAGCACCAAATTGGCGTTCTGGTAACCCTTTTTTTAATTAAAAAAGTAACATTTCAGAACTAAATTGTCAGTGAGCAGATTACCATTGTTTACCATACTGCTTGTGAGGGCATGTACTCCTGCTAAAAATCAATTAGTGGCATTTTGCTGAATATGCTTTTAATAAACTTGTTGCACTGTAAATTAATCAATTCCAATTGAAACTCGGTCGGGGCATGTGTAGCTCCAACAGAAAAAATGTTTGGGTTAAAATGTAATCTTATACTCTGGTGATCGAATTTTTTTGAAGCATTTATTAAGTTCTTTTTGCAGTTGTACAATGCAATCCACAAAATTGGGCGCGTAATGTGCAATGTTGTTGCTTTATCACAAGAATGTGTGTGAAAGGTTTTTTGGGCTGTGTTGCTTTTTAACTTTTAATTTTTATTCAAATGATTTTAAAGGTAAAAAAGGGTGGGGGGGGGGGACTCTGATGAACTAAAATAAAAAACTCATATATACTGGAACAAAAAAAAGGCCATGCTAACCACCATCCTAGCAAATTAAAATATTTTTTTGATTGTATTATAATCCAAACCTGCGCCTTTGAACTTATCGTTTAATGA
Source organism: Ascidiella aspersa (assembly GCF_963924565.1). NCBI lineage: Eukaryota > Metazoa > Chordata > Ascidiacea > Phlebobranchia > Ascidiidae > Ascidiella > Ascidiella aspersa. The sequence continues at coordinate 13,292,209 of NC_139454.1, read as the reverse complement.
AATTAAATTGACACGATTATTATTTTGCACTTGCCCACTCCCCAATACAAGTGCAATTCGCTCAAGCAAAAAAAAAGCCGGTTGTAACTGACATCCATAAACTTACTATTTCAAGTGATGTAGGATCAAACGGTTAGTTGCAGCAGCAGAAGCAAGAACAAAAAATATTAAAATGTCATCAACCCTTAAAAAACTAAATTTGTAAAGAGTTGATAGGTCTGCCACTGAACTCACTATATTGACCGTGTGTTTTATGATTAATCCACCCCAACAGTGGAAGATACATAATTAAAAACCTACTAGGAATTGATATTTTTTAAATCTAGAAAACCTTATGATTCTACTTTGAACGTTCCTAGTAATTTAATATTTACCCATTAGCAGCATGACTACACATATCACCAAATATTCAATGGTTCTTAAAACTTTTTTGTTTATGCTAAGAAAAATTCGAACTGCAACCACCTGTAGGAGTTTCTATTATTTTTACAAAAATTCTTAAACGTAAGTTAATATATCTGAAAGCATTTTTTTTTTCACAAACAAGTTTGAATACAAAATGTTATTGTGTAAAACCCGGAAAAAAAAATTCTGTACCAAGGCACTGCAACGCACAGTAAGGAACATTTGGAATTGTTGTAGTATGGCTAAATATGCATTTTAAAGCCTTTTTAGTTAATGCACCAAAAAGCAAGTAAAGAACAGTCAAGCAGATTGTGTTTATATTTAAAAAGACTAAAAATAAAAAATAAAATACATCTATATCTATAGGTCCAAAATTGGTCTTTTGTAGTATGCAAGACTTTTGGCTAAAACATCTTTTGAACTGGGTTTAGTTTCATATAACTATGACTATACTTTATGATAGTAATTTTGATTTCTAATGATTTTTCACAATGTTCTCAGTGTGAAAATAAAAAAATATTTTTAAGTAATACTGAAGAATATCAGTGTAGTTTTTAGAATAGTTTTAATTTGTTTGATAATGTGGGTGTTAAATCTTAACAGAGCCAAAAATTGAACTTGTATTAATTCAATTTTGTTGTATTCTCTTTTTGTAACTCTTAAATGACATCTTTCTTTTTTCAGAGGTATACACATCAGATGTTTGTTGTTGTAAAGTTCTCACAATTAATGCGCTGTGATATCTTTATATCTAAAATCACTTCTTAGGTTATCCTTAAACTTACTCTATGTAGCATTACAATAAATAAATCAGTGTTAATTGTATTTATTTATTTAATGACTTTAACATTCTTCACATGAAATCCATAGGCAACAAAATTTATTAAAAATATCTAAAATCACTTCAGGTAGTAAAAAGGATAAAGTAAATTAGTGGAATCTGAGTTTTTTTATTTTAGTTTTCAATATTCTTCATTGGTAATGCCAAGATTATTATCCTAATAATTACTTCAGTAGCATTAGGATAACTTGAATTAGTTTAATTTGTTGTTGATTTTTTCGTTGTTTCGTTTTTCTCCACTTCATAATTTCTCTTAAATTTACATTTCTTTTTTTATAGTACACATCAGATGTTTGTTGTAAGTATCAAAAATGACTTAAGATAGTAAAAAGGTTACGTAAATTAATGGATTTAATTTTCATTTTATGTTTTCAATCAAACAAATTACTTAAGTCGCACTAGGATAATTAAATCAGTTTGAATTTGTTTTCATTTAATTACTTTACCCTTTTCCATGAATTCCATGAGCAACCAAATATTAGACCGGTAGTACTAGGTTAAATAATTTGTTGTTGATTTTGTCATTGTTTCTTTTTTCTCTTCTTCATAATTTCTCTTAAATTTTCATTTATTTTTTTGTAGTACACATTAGATGTTTGTTGCAAGTATCAAAAATGACTTTAGATAGTAAAACGGTTACGTAAATTAATGGATTTAATTTTCATTTTATGTTTTGAATCAAACAAATTGCTAAAGTTGCACTAGGTTAATTATTGGGATTTCTTTATATTTAAGATTACACAAAAGCAGTGGAATTATGTTTTTATTTTAAGCTTTCCGGTAGTCTCCAGTGTGACAAATTAGATTATTTAAATCAACATGAATTTGATTACTTGAATATTCTACTTTGAGTTTCTGCAACCCAAAGTTAGACAGGTAGTACTAGGCTAAATAATTTGTTGATTTGGCTGTTGTTTCTATTTTGGTGATATTTTCTTAGTTTACTTCACATATCAGGTCTTGTTTCTATAGCTATTTATAAAATTAATTATTTTGTTAGTTAACTTAAACTTCAGTTGAGGTTTCCTCTCTTTTGACATTACTTTTGAAACATTCACATGGGGGCCAAAATTTGTTGAGAGTCCATGGAAGGGGTTACAGCTCATTGAAAGGTTAAAACATTCAGTGATTTAATAATTAATAGTGCAAGGTTAGGGCGCCACATCTTTATAATTTTGCCTGAAAAGTAGAATTTTTTAAAGATTGTGTTTTAATTTGAGCGTAGTGGAAATGTTTTCATGCTGACCTTGATAGGTTTTCTAAAATTTCTGTTATGTAGTATAAAGTCAAACCATGCAAAAAAATGTTACTACTTATCAAAGTCAATATTTCTCAATTCCATTGATAAATAAAGGGCCAGATAACACTCTAAATATGGGGTTTAAACATTGGTATAGGACCCCCGAAATTCCTGTTTAGATAAGGGGATGTTGTTCTATATTCAGATAACATCAAGGGAAGTATTAGAAACATGTAATTGACTTTTATAAAAGCAGCCTTTTTTAATACTAGTTGTTTTATGACTTCACATTGTGCCTAGGGATGTTCAAAGTAGAATATCTGATGGAAATATCTGAAAGTAGAATATCTGAAGACTCTTATGCAAATTGGATTCCAATCAAATTCCATAGTTTATATTGGGTAATTGAAAAAAATTGTTGTTATTTTGTTTGACCATGGCTGGTTGAACCTAATTGTACATCAAGGGTGAAAAGTTAGACAAAGGCCTTAGGCGTATGTAAAACATTTACTGCGTTTGCTTTAAATATAGCCATGAAGTGTGTATTGTTTTTTTGGTGGGTCGTCTAATTAATTTCTGATATCAAAGTGTTATGGGACAACTAACTCATGAAAAGTGCCAGGATTAGAGTTCTGGCAGAGTTGCAGAAAAGGCTTTATTTTAAAAGGACTATTATCAGAGTTATCTATCTCAGTTAATCGTATTATTAGACTTAACAATGAAACCGTGATACAGCAATGAGCCAAAATCAATTTGTTAAGCTAGTCATTATTATTTTTCTTATATGAATATTTGTAATATACTAATGAAATTATTATTCAATAAGTCAATTTGTATACCTAATGCCACAATTTTAAATCAATTTTTTTACCCTGTTTAATCCTGAACATCCGTTTTTAAGTAAGAAAAATTGTGTTACGTAAAATTTAATAATGTGTAAATGTTATTCAGACGTTTTTCCTGCTGCCATTAATTGAAGACAAACACAATGGTAATGCCACAAAGACTATTGATTCATTGAAGCATCTGCAATAAACCCAATTGTTAATGGGTGGTTTGCTATTTCTGTTTCTAAACTTAATTCTATATTGTTCGCTTCATTATTTTAAATATTTAATTTACAAATAATACAACAACATGCCTTTAGCCCAAGGTTGGGAACCACTGATGTAAAGTTGCCCAAAGCAGTCAAGATGAAAAATGGAAAAAGACAATAAAAGGTTTAAACAACAGACAGGAGAACAAAATACAGATCTTATGATACAGAGTCTCTGCAGGATGGCCATCGTTTTGTAGGAATACATCTTCAACTCAATGTAACATGGTAAGTGCATTTGAAATTTTTTTTTGTGCTTTAAGCCTACTTTTTCAGTTTTCTGTGTAAACAAGGACAGAGCAACTAGGCAATGTCCCTTCCAAGTATATTTTTTCTAACTAGAATAGCATGTCTTACATGTATATGGAAGGTTACATGTATATTAAAGCTTCCATATTTGACAAACCATAATTCCATCTACGAATAAAACTGAACCTCGTCAAAAGAAGCCATTTACAGCTTTCTAAAAGTATGTCACAATTAATGTCCCGTGCAGGTGATCATTCTTTACAATTATTCACTTATTAACCGCCAGTCTTTAGACTAGAGCAGTGATGGCAAACCACTGACCCGCGAGTCACAAAGTGACCCACCACAGATTTCAATGACCCACTTGTTTCTCTAGAAATTCAGAAATTTTCAGGGAAGGTTGAATGTAAAAATCAATTCTTTACTAGATAGCACTATTATACTGTTTAAATCGGGGCTGCCCACCTGTGGGGTGTGCAAAGGTGTTTTAGGGCTGTTGAGCAGGTCTACGTTAACTGCTTTTCATCAACTAAAAGCATTTTGTTTATTGCTGTAAAATGTAAAAGGGTGGCGATCCTTTGAGGGAAATTAAAAGTTTGCACACTAAAAAATTCTAAAAATCCTGGTTAAACCATGCTGAAAAGCTTTCTGTTGAATTCTTGCAATCGCATAAAAATGATGCAGCATTTGTTAACTATATAGGTTTTAAAAATATTTTTAAGAATCCGAATTTGGAAATCGTACAAAAACCTGGATTAAGAACCCAGACGATAACACGTAAAGCGAAGAAGCAGCAAAGTTTTGAAACTAAATTAGCATATAATTAAGTATATGACCCACCGAAAAGCCATCGCAGACTCGCCGAATCTGTCGATCTATGATGCAAGCAGAGCAAGCCAGAAAAACAGCTGGCCTGCAGTGAGGTTCGAACTCACGACCTCCGGTCAAGCCGGGACCGTCGCTCTACCAACTGAGCTATGCAGGCTCAGAGAGGAGCGAGTCGAGAAACAACCATGCGCCAATACTATTGATACGGAAGCCGTAATCGTTGGTCATAAAGCAACTTCCGAGGGGCTAGATCACAGATGTTACTAAACACATATGTTTGTGTGTGTCTTTCGTATATGAGCCACTTGTGCATTTTGTAAGGACTGAGGTAGTGTTGTGACTTGCGCGATGAAAAGGTTTGCCATCCCTGGACTAGAGTTATGTGATGCTTTGTAAAGTAAGTTTGGTGACACCTTTTATAATAAAAGACAAGAAAGCGCTTTTAATTCAACATTTTATAAACATTGGGTGGATACAGGCATGTCAACACAGCTACATATTTTACCTCTTTTAATTAACGTGTATGTTTAACGTGAATGTGTGATTTTTTTTAATAAAAAGCACTGTAAATCTTGTCCTTTTGAAAATTTTTTTTTTTTGTTTGTTTGCTTGCATGCTTGTGTTTGTCTTTAATTCTAAATAAAACTTTGGCTTTCTAAATCACATAACTGTAAATGTTTTCGCTCAAATGCATTGAAACCTTCTGGCCTATTTCAGTGATTTTTTTTAACCTTTTTGTTGTGGCCTGGAATTATTTGATATCTACCTGTGTTTACGTGGTAAATTGTCAAGATTTTTTTTCTAATAAGGTTAAGAGCATTTATTTCATTTTATATGTTCTCGTTTTTTTTAAATTGCTATATGGCATGGCAACTCCAATGAATGCAAAAAAAAACAATGCCTCTCAAACTATTTTTTTGTGAACTTTTAATGCAAATAATATACATAGGGCGATTATTTTTTGACGCAAAAAATGAGAAATTTTGAACAAAAGAATTAAAATTTTGACCTAAAAAAATACTTTTTTGACAAAATTTTGACCTATTAGACATACATTGATTTAAACAACATACTGTTGTACAAGCGAAAAAATATAGCAACTATTTTTCAATGCATTGCTCAAAATCAGAGACACACAACTGTATAAAGCAAAAACGAAGTTTGAGCTGAACTTGATGCGATAAACCAGGCCTGCGTAGTTAATTCTGCTGGCTCGCGTATATCGTATATTACTTTAGTGAAGATTCAATACACTTAAAATGTCATTGAATTTAATTCAAAACTATTTTTTTCTTCTGATAGACAATTTTCAAAAAATCTTATACTCTTGTGATCGAATTGTTTATAAGCGCTTATCAAGTTCTTCTTGGAGTAGTACAACGCAGTCCACAAAACTGGGCGCGTAATGTGCAATGTTGTTGCTTTATCACAAGAATGTGTGTGAAGGGTTTTTTGGGCTGTGTTGCTTTTTAACTTTTAATTTTTCTTCAAATGATTTCAAATGACTCAAAAGAATGTGAATTAGTCTTTATTGGATTTTATTGTTTACAGTGATTAAATGACTAGAAATGTCAGTAAGAAATGCAAAATGTGCAATGAATTTAGGGTGGTTAAATTCATGAACTGTTGTTTTGGAGATCATGAACTTTAAAATAGCGTCCTTGATTTTGGTGCTTAATCCCTCCCCCAAACAAAATCAAGGTTAAATAATTTAATAAAAATATATTAGGATTCCTATTCTGGATTCGTTATTATAGATTTGAAACCTAAAGTTCAAGAATTGCCTTTGATTCTACTTCAAACATCCTTAGGGGGCACATGTATTGCAGTCAGTCAAGAAAAATGGACACAATTAACATTTTTTAGCCAAACATAGGTTGGTAAGCCTAAATTTATTTTAGGATTTTTTGCATAAACAGCAAAAAAACAATTGTGCATTGATATATAAAGCTTGTCCACATTTTTTTCTCACAGTTTAGCAATATTTTTATGCAACTATCTGCAAGCTTAAATTGCATTTTGTCACGCTCATAATCAAAGTGCCTAAGTCATTTTTTCCAGATTTTTAGATTATTTACTTAAGTCACTTCGTGCCGCCATCCCCATCATTAGAAACAGTGCCTAGGTAATTTTTTTGTCATTTCGCATGTGCAAAAATGACTTGGGCACTTTGGTTATGAGCGTGACGATTTTGAATATTAACTTTATAAGCAGTTATCATAACATTATAATAACTTATATTTTGAAAAGTTAAACAGTGATTAATAGTAAATATTTAAAAAAAAAGTCGTTTGGTTTATGCAGAATATTTCTTCTTTAAAAGGCCTCATGGAAAGAGAAAAAACAAAGCATGGAAAAACCAAAGCTAAGTACAAATACGATTTTGTAGTGTAAAGGTAAAAAAGGGTGGGTGGGGACTCTGGTGAACTAAAATAAAAAACTCATATATACTGGAACAGAAAAAAGGCCATGCTAACCACCATCCTAGCAAATTAAAATATTTTTTTGATAACTTATCTTGTAATGAAATTGAATTGACACGATTATTATTTTGCACTTGCCCACTCCCCAATACAAGTGCAATTCGCCCAAGCAAAAAAAAAAGCAGGTTGTAACTGACATCCATAAACTTACTATTTCAGTGATGTAGGATCAAACGGTTAGTTGCAGCAGCAGAAGCATGATACAAAAAATATTAAAATGTCAACAACCCTTAAAAAAATGAATTCGTGAAAAGTTGATAGGTGTGCCATTGAACTCACTATATTGGCAAAACCATGTATTTGTTTTGTTTTTTGTGTGTTATGATTAAACCACCCCAACAGTAGGAAGATACATAATTAAAAACCTACTAGGAATCAATATTCTTTAAATCTAGAAAACCTTGGGATTCTACTTTGAACATTCCTAGTAATTTAATATTTACCCATTAGCAGCATGACTATTGACTACACATATGACCAAATATTCAATGGTTCTTAAAACTTTTATTTGTTATCCTAGGAAAAAAAAAATTGAACTGAAACCACCTGTAGGAGTTTCTATTATTTTTACTAAAATTTTTAAACCGAAGTTAATCAATTTGTTTTAAAAAATATCAGTTGCTTCAATTTTTTAGTAAATAATGTTTTTGATTGACATGTCAGGGTAAGATAATATCTGAAAGCATTTTTGTTACCACAAACAACTTGAATACAAAATGTTATTGTGTAAAACCCCGGAAAAATTCAATTCTTTACCAAGGCACTGCAACGCACAAGGAACATTTGAAATTGTTGTAGAATGGCTAAATATGCATTTTAAAGACTTTTTAGTTAATGCACCAAAAAGCAGTTAAAGAACAGTCAAGCAGATTATGTTTATATTTAAAAAGACTTAAAATAAAAAATAAAACATATCTATATAGCTCCAAAATTGGTCTTTTGTGGTATGTCAGACTTTTGGCTAAAACATCTTTTGAACTGGGTTTAATACATTACAAAGTGAAGTAACTTTTGGTTAGGAATTTAAACAAGCCATAACCCAATTCCTGATCAAGTCATCTACCAAATAACCTAAAACAAGACTAAGTCTACAGACGAATAGGTTATCGTCCAAATTTCATATTACTATGACTATACTTTATCGTAGTAATTTTGATTTCTAATAATTTTTCACAATGTTCTCAGTGTGAAAATAAAAAAATTCTTTTTAAGTAATACTGAATAATATCAGTGTAGTTTTTAGAATAGTTTTGATTTGTTTGATAATGTGGGTGTTAAATCTTAACGGAGCCCAAAATTAAACTGGTATTAATTAAATTTTGCTGATTTTCTATTTTGTTGTATTCTCTTTTTGTAAGTTCTCTTAAATGACATTTCTTTCTTTTTTAGAGGTATACACATCAGATGTTTGTTGTTGTAAAGTCCTCACAATTAATGCGCTGCGATATCTTTATATCTAAAATTTTTTCTTAGGTTATCCTTAAACTTATTCTATGTAGTATTACAATCAATAAATCAGTGTTAATTGTATTTTATTTAATGACTTTAACATTCTTCACATGAAATCTATTGGCAACAAAATTTTTTGAAAATATCTAAAATCACTTTAGGTAGCGAAAAGGTTAAAGTAAATTAGCGGAATCTGAGTTTTTTTATTTTAGTTTTCAATATTCTTCATTGGTAATGCCCAGATTATTATCCTAATAATTACTTCAGTAGCATTAGGATAACTTAGTTTAATTTGTTGTTTGAATTAGTTTAAATTTGTTGTTTCTTTTTTCGTTGTTTCGTTTTTCTCAACTTCATAATTTCTCTTAAATTTACATTTCTTTTTTTAGAGTGCACATCAGATGTTTGTTGCAAGTATCAAAAATGACGTTAGATATTAAAAAGGTTATGTAAATTAATGGATTGAATTTTTGATTTTATGTCTTCAATCAAACAAATTACTTATGTAGCACTAGGATAATTAAATCAGTTTAAATTTGTTTTCATTTATTACTTCACCATTCTCCATGAATTCTATGAGCAACCAAATATTAGACAGGTAGTACCAGGCTAAATAATTTGTTGTTGATTTTGTCATTGTTTCTATTTTCTTCTGTTCATAATTTCTCTTAAATTTACATTTCTTTTTTTATAGTACACATCAGATGTTTGTTGTAAGTATCAAAAATGACTTTAGATAGTAAAAAGGTTACATAAATTAATGGATTTAATTTTCATTTTATGTTTTCAATCAAACAAATTACTTAAGTAGCACTAGGATAATTAAATCAGTTTGAATTTGTTTTCATTTAATTACTTTTCCCTTTTCCACGAATTCCATGAGCAACTAAATATTAGACCGGTAGTACTAGGTTAAATAATTTGTTGATGATTTTGTCGTTGTTTATTTTTTCTCTTCTTCATAATTTCTCTTAAATTTTCATTTCTTTTTTTAGAGTGCACATCAGATGTTTGTTGCAAGTATCAAAAATGACGTTAGATAGTAAAAAGGTTATGTAAATTAATGGATTTTATTTTGATTTTATGTCTTGAATCAAACAAATTACTTAAGTAGCACTAGGATAATTAAATCAGTTTGAATTTGTTTTCATTTAATTACTTTAACATTCTCCATTAATTCTATGAGCAACCAAACATTAGACAGGTAGTACTAGGCTAAATAATTTGTTGTTGATTTTGTCGTTGTTTCTATTTTCTTCTGTTCATAATTTCTCTTAAATTTACATTTATTTTTTTGTAGTACACATTAGATGTTTGTTGCAAGTATCAAAAATGGCTTTAGATAGTAAAACGATTACGTAAATTAATGGATTAATTTTCATTTTATGTTTTCAATCAAACAAATTGCTAAAGTAGCACTAGGATAATTATTGGGATTTCTTTAGATTTAAAGTTACACAAAAGCAGTGGAATTATGTTTTTATTTTAAGCCTTCCGGTAGTCTCCAGTGTGACAAATTAGATTATTTAAATCAACATGAATTTGATGACTTGAATATTCTACTTTGAGTTTCTGCAACCCAAAGTTTGACAGGTAGTACTAGGCTAAATAATTTGTTGATTTGGCCATTGTTTCTATTTTGTTATATTTTCTTAGTTTACTTCACATATCAGGTCTTCTTTCTATAGTTATTCATAAAATTAATTATTTTGTTATTTAACTTAAACTTCAGTTGAGGTTTCCTCTCTTTTGACATTACTTTTGAAACATTCACATGGGGGCCAAAATTTGTTGAGAGTCCATGGAAGGGGTTACAGCTCATTGAAAGGTTAAAACATTCAGTGATTTAATAATTAATAGTGCAAGGTTAGGGCGCCACATCTTTATAATTTTGCCTGAAAAGTAGAATTTTTTTAAAGATTGTGTTTTAATTTGAGCGTAGTGGAAATGTTTTCATGTTGACCTTGATAAGTTCTCTAAAATTTCTGTTATGTAGTATAAAGCCAAACCTTCCAAAAAATTGTGAAATTCCTGTTTAGATAAGGGGATGTTGTTCTATATTCACATAACGTCAAGGGAAATATTAGAAACATGTAACTGACTTTTATAAAAGCAGCCTTTTTCAATACTAGTTGTTTTATGACTTCACATTGTGCCTAGGGATGTTCAAAGTAGAATATCTGATAGAAATATCTGAAAGTAGAATAAGACTCTTATGCAAATTGGATTCCAATCAAATTCCATAGTTTATATTGGGTAATTGAAAAAGCTTGTTATTTTGTTTGACCATGGCTGGTTGAACCTAATTGTACATCAAGGGTGAAAAGTTGGACGAAGGCCTTAGGCGTATGTAAAACATTTACTGCGTTTGCTTTAAATATAGCCATGAAGTGTGTATTGTTTTTTTGGTGGGGCGTCCAATTAATTTCTGATATCAAAGTGTTATGGGACAACTAACTTATGAAAAGTGCCAGGATTAGAGTTCTGGCAGAGTTGCAGAAAAGGCTTTATTTTGAAAGGACTATTATTAGACTTATCTATCTCAGTTAATAATATTATTAGACTTAACAATGAAACCGTGATACAGCAATGAGCCAAAATCAATTTGTTAAGCTAGTCATTATTATTTTTCTTATATGAATATTTGTAATATGCTATTGAAATTATTATTCAATAAGTCAATTTGTATACCTAATGCCACAATTTTAAATCAATTTTTTTACCCTGTTTAATCCTGAACATCCGTTTTTAAGTAAGAAAAATTGTGTTACGTAAAATTTAATAATGTGTAAATGTTATTACAGACGTTTTTCCTGCTGCTATTAATTGAAGACAAACACAATGGTAATGCCACAAAGACTATTGATTCATTGAAGCATCTGCAATAAACCCAATTGTTAATGGGTGGTTTTTCTATTTCTGTTTCTAAACTTAATTCTATATTGTTCGCTTCATTATTTTAAATATTTCATTTACAAATAATACAACGACATGCCTTTAGCCCAAGGTTGGGAACCACTGATGTAAAGTTGCCCAAAGCAGTCAAGATGAAAAATGGAAAAAGACAATAAAAGGTTTAAACAACAGACAGGAGAACAAAATACAGATCTTATGATACAGAGTCTCTGCAGGATGGCCATCGTTTTGTAGGAATACATCTTCAACTCAATGTAACATGGTAAGTGCATTTAAAATTTTTTTTTGTGCTTTAAGCCTACTTTTTCAGTTTTCTGTGTAAACAAGGACAGAGCAACTAGGCAATGTCCCTTCCAAGTATATTTTTTCTAACTAGAATAGCATGTCTTACATGTATATGGAAGGTTACATGTATATCAAAGCTTCCATATTTGACAAACCATAATTCCATCTACGAATAAAACTGAACCTCGTCAAAAGAAGCCATTTACAGCTTTCTAAAAGTATGTCACAATTAATGTCCCGTGCAGGTAATCAATCTTTACAATTATTCACTTATTAACTGCCAGTCTTTAGACTAGAGCAGTGATGGCAAACCACTGACCCGCGAGTCACAAAGTGACCCACCACAGATTTCAATGACCCACTTGTTTCTCTAGAAATTCAGAAATTTTCAGGGAAGGATGAATGTAAAAATCAATTCTTTACTAGATAGCACTATTATACTGTTTAAATCGGGGCCACCCACCTGTGGGGTGTGCAAAGGTGTTTTAGGGCTGTTGAGCAGGTCTACGTTAACTGCTTTTCAACAACTAAAAGTATTTTGTTTATTGCTGTAAAATGTAAAAGGTTGGCGATCCTTTGAGGGAAATTAAAAGTTCGCACACTAAAAAATTCTAAAAATCCTGGTTAAACCATGCTGAAAAGCTTTCTGTTGAATTCCTGCAATCGCATAAAAATGATGCAGCATTTGTTAACTATATAGGTTTTAAAAATATTTTTAAGAATCCGAATTTGGAAATCGTACAAAAACCTTGATTAAGAACCCAGACGATAACACGTAAAACGAAGAAGCAGCAAAGTTTTGAAAATAAAATTAGCATATAATTAAGTATATGACCCACTTGTGCATTTTGTAAGGACTGAGGTAGTGTTGTGACTTGCGCGATGAAAAGGTTTGCCATCCCTGGACTAGAGTTATGTGATGCTTTGTAAAGTAAGTTTGGTGACACCTTTTATAATAAAAGACAAGAAAGCGCTGTTAATTCAACATTTTATAAACATTGGGTGGATACAGGCATGTCAACACAGCTATATATTTTACCTCTTTTAATTAACGTGAATGTGTGATTTTTTTTAATAAAAAGCACTGTAAATCTTGTCCTTTTGAAAATTGTTTTTTTTTTTGTTTGTTTGCTTGCATGCTTGTGTTTGTCTTTAATTCTAAATAAAACTTTGGCTTTCTAAATCACATAACTGTGAATGTTTTCGCTCAAATGCATTGAAACCTTCTGGCCTATTTCAGTGATTTTTTTTAATTTAATTTTATTTCGTTTCATATGTTCTCGTTTTTTTCAAATTGCTATATGGCATGGCAACTCCCATGAATGCAAAAAAGCAATGCCTCTCAAACTATTTTTTTGTCAACTTTTAATGCAAACAATATACATAGTGCGATTATTTTTTGACGCAAAAAATGAGAAATTTTGAACAAAAGAATTAAAATTTTGAGCTAAAAAATACTTTTTTGACAAAATTTTGACCTATTAGATATACATTGATTTAAACAACATATTGTTGTATCTTGTTTAAATTGCTGCATTAGTGTCTTGCCGTCGTCAACCACACGTTTTTGATGCTTTACTGACTACCAGTCACACACAAATCAGTTTTCGGATTTATGCAAAACTCATGAAAATGCTTAGTTGATATTTTTGATTTCAAAACGATAAACCACTACAAAGTAAAACAAAATGCCAATTATAAAAAATGCTGTGTATATACAATGTAAAAATAATTAATAACAAAAACCTAGTATATTATTGGAAAATGAAAATGGGATAAATTATTTCATGACAAGCGAATAAATACAGCAATTATTTTTCAATGCATTGCTCAAAATCAGAGACACACAACTGTATAAAGCAAAAACGAAGTTTGATCTGAACTTGATGCGATAAACCAGGCCTGCGTAGTTAATTCTGCTGGCTCGCGTATATCGTATATTACTTTAGTGAAGATTCAATACACTTAAAATGTCATTGAATTTAATTCAAGACTATTTTTTTCTTCTGATAGACAATTTTCAAAAAATCTTATACTCTTGTGATCGAATTGTTTTGAAGCACTTATCAAGTTCTTCTTGCAGTTGTGCAACGCAGTCCACAAAACTGGGCGCGTAATGTGCAATGTTGTTGCTTTATCACAAGAATGTGTGTGAAGGGTTTTTTGGGCTGTGTTGCTTTTTAACTTTTAATTTTTCTTTAAATGGTTTCAAATGACTAAAAAGAATGTGAATTAGTCTTTATTGGATTTTATTGTTTACAGTGATTAAATGACTAGAAACGTCAGTAAGAAATGCAAAATGTGCAATGAATTTAGGGTGGTTAAATTCATGAACTGTTGTTTTGGAGATCATGAACTTTAAAATAGCGTCCTTGATTTTGGCGCTTAATCTCTCCCCCAAACAAAATCAAGGTTAAATAATATAATAAAAATATATTAGGATTCCTATTCTGGATTCGTTATTATAGATTTGAAACCTAAAGTTCAAGAATTGCTTGTGATGATTCTACTTCAAACATCCTTAGGGGGCACATGTATTGCAGTCAGTCAAGAAAAATGGACACAATTAACATTTTTTAGCCAAACATAAGTTGGTAAGCCTAAATTTATTTTAGGATTTTTTGCCTAAACAGCAAAACACAATTGTGCATTGATATACAGAGCTTGTCCACATTTTTTTCTCACAGTTTAGCAATATTTTTATGCAATTATCTGCAAGCTTAAATTGCATTTTGTCACGCTCATAATCAAAGTGCCTAAGCCATTTTTTCCAGATTTTTAGATAATTTGCTTAAGTCACTTCTTGTCGCCATCCCCATCATTAGAAACAGTGCCTAGGTCATTTTTTTATCATTTCGCCTGTGCAAAAATGACTTAGGCACTTTGGTTATGAGCGTGACGATTTTGAATATTAACTTGATAAGCGGTTATCATAACATTATAATAACTTATATTTTGAAAAGTTAAACAGTGATTAATAGTAAATATTTAAAAAAAAAGTCGTTTGGTTTATGCAGAATATTTCTTCTTTAAAAGGCCTCATGGAAAGAGAAAAAACAAAGCATGGAAAAACCAAAGCTAAGTACAAATACGATTTTGTAGTGTAAAGGTAAAAAAGGGTGGGCGGGGGGTTACTCTGGTGAACTAAAATAAAAAAACTCATATATACTGGAACAGAGAAAAGGCCATGCTAACCACCATCCTAGCAAATTAAAATATTTTTTTGATAACTTATCTTTTAATGAAATTGAATTGACATGATTATTATTTTGCACTTGCCCACTCCCCAATACAAGTGCAATTCGCCCAAGCTAAAAAAAAAGCCGGTTGTAACTGACATCCATAAACTTACTATTTCAAGTGATGTAGGATCAAACGGTTAATTTCAGCAGCAGAAGCAAGATACAAAAAATATTAAAATGTCAACAACCCTTAAAAAACTGAATTTTTGAAAAGTTGATAGGTGTGCCATTAAACTCACTATATTGGCTAAACCATGTATTTGTTTTTGTGTGTTATGATTAAACCACCCCAACAGTAGGAAGATACATAATTGAAAACCTACTAGGACTCAATATTCTTCAAATCTAGAAAACCTTGGGATTCTACTTTGAACATTCCTAGTAATTTAATATTTACCCATTAGCAGCATGACTATTGACTACACATATGACCAATTATTCAATGGTTCTTAAAACTTTTTTTTGTTATCCTAGGAAAAAAAAAATTTGAACTGCAACCACCTGTAGGAGTTTCTATTATTTTTACTAAAATTTTTAAACCGAAGTTAATCAATTTGTTTTAGAAAATATCAATTGCTTCAATTTTTTAGTAAATAATGTTTTTGATTGACATGTCAGGGTAAGATAATATCTGAAAGCATTTTTTTACCACAAACAAGTTTGAATACAAAATGTTATTGTAAAACCCCGGAAAAATTCAATTCTTTACCAAGGCACTGCAACGCACAAGGAACATTTGGAATTGTTGTAGAATGGCAAAATATGCATTTTAAAGACTTTTAAGTTAAGGCACCAAAAAGCAGTTAAAGAACCGTCAAGCAGATTATGTTTATATTTGGAAAGACTGAAAATAAAAAATAAAATACATCTATATAGGTCCAAAATTGGTCTTTTGTTGTATGTAAGACTTTTGGCTATAACCTCTGATTGCAAAATCCCATCGTCCACTATAATACTATTTATCTTTTTACAGACGAATAGGTTATCGTCCAAATTTCATATTACTATGAATATACTTTATCGTAGTAATTTTGATTTCTAATAATTTTTCACAACGTTCTCAGTGTGAAAATAAAAAAATTATTTTTAAGTACCGGTAATACTGAAGAATATCAGTGTAGTTTTTAGAATAGTTTTAATTTGTTTGTTAATGTGGGTGTTAAATCTTAACGGAGCCAAAAAATAAACTGGTGTTAATTAAATTTTGCTGATTTTCTATTTTGTTGTATTCTCTTTTTGTAAGTTCTCTTAAATGACATTTCTTTCTTTTTTCAGAGGTATACACATCAGATGTTTGTTGTTGTAAAGTTCTCACAATTAATGCGCTGTGATATCTTTATATCTAAAATCACTTCTTAAGTTATCCTAAAACTTACTCTACGTAGCATTACAATCAATAAATCAGTGTTAATAGTATTTATTTATTTAATTACTTTAACATTCTCCGCAGGAAATCTATAGGCAACAACTTTTTTTTTAAATATCTAAAATCAATTTAGGTAGTGAAAAGGCAAATTAGTGGAATCTGATTTTTTTTATTTTAGTTTTCAATATTCTTCATTGGTAATGCCCAGATTATTATCCTAATAATTACTTCGGTAGCATTAGGATATCTTGAATTAGTTTAAATTTGTTTTCACTTCCACCATGGCAATCAAATATTAGACAGGTAGTACTAGGTTAAATAATTTGTTGTTGATTTTGTCGTTGTTTCTTTTTTCTCCTCTTCGTAATTTCTCTTAAATTTTCATTTCTTTTTTTAGAGTACACATCAGATGTTTGTTGCAAGTATCAAAAATGACTTTAGGTAGTAAAAAGGTTACGTAAATTAATGGATTTAATTTTCACTTTATGTCTTCAATCAAACAAATTACTTAAGTAGCACTAGGATAATTAAATCAGCTTGAATTTATTTTCATTTAATTACTTTAACATTCTCCATGAATTCTATGAGCACCCAAATATTAGATAGGAAGTGCAAAGCTGCACATCCTATGAATGAAATCACTATCATTGAATATAGTAGGATTTCTTTAGATAAAGGGTACACACAAAAGCAGTGGAATTATGTTTTTATTTTAAGCCTTCCGGCAGGGGCGTATCCAGAAATCCAAAAAGGGGGGGTCCCTCATTTTCAACTTTGGGAATTCCACGATTTTCCCTCTGACGTTAGTGACGTCATAAAATAGTTATGGATATGATGTCATAAAATAGCGATTGTAATGACGTCATAAGTAATAAAAGAATCATCAGAAACATAGAATTAACATCCACCACAAGCGAAACTTTATACGCAAAGCGAACACGTGCGTCGTGCAAACTCGTGCCAGGCGCCAGCTGTGAAACCGCTTGGTGTGCAACCGTTAACTTCAGGAGTAAAACGTAAACAAGACCGTGAAATATATGTTATTGATTTTGGTAGAACCATGTACGGGACTACGCTAAATTACAAGCACGTCTTACGCCACCTGCAATACTAATCGAAGATCGTTTTTCCCGGGTGTTATTCCATTAGTGCGACATCTGCGCCGAGCAGTGTGCCAAGCAGTGCTGGGGAGCCACCGTAAAATAGCATTTGCTCCGGCTCCAGCTCCGGAGCCATCCAGAAATTATTAAATGGCTCCGGCTCCAGCTCCGGAGTCGTAAAACTCAATCCTTTGGCTCCGGCTCCAGCTCCGGAGTAGTAAAACTCATATCCTTTGGCTCCGGCTCCGGTGCCACCAGTCACTTATTCAATGGCAAGTTTTAAAAATTGCTTTTGGCTAACTAACGTTGGAGATGGAACGAAATATAATTTCTTAGCTTTAGCACCACAAATTATAAAATGGCCCCAGCTCCACAAAAATAATAAAAAGGGCTCCGGCTCCAGCTCCACAAAAATAATAAAAATGGCTCCGGCTCCAGCTCCACAAAAATAATAAAAATTGCTCCGGCTCCGGCTCCAGCTCCACAAAAATAATAACAATGGCTCCAGAGAAAATGCTTAGCTCCAGCTCCGGCTCCCCAGCCCTGGTGTCAAGTCAGCTAACATACAAGCACGTCTTACACCAAGGGTCGGCAACCTTTTTCTAGTCGAGGACCAAAACCAAACGCGATTTTTTTTTGGTATAACAGCATTTCGTTTAAATTTCTTGCAAGTTTTTATTACATTGCAGAAAATAAAAATAAAAAAAATGTTAAACAATATATGTCTAATATTTTTGAATACATTTTCTGTTTGTCCGTGACGCACTTGGCAGCCTTCCACGGCTCAGCGGTAAAGAAGCGCTGATCTAGTTCAAAAGACAGCATGAAAACGTAAACAAACCGGAAGTAGAAAGATTATTCTTTTTTCGTACTTGCGTAGTTAAATGGCCAAAAAGTATTTGATATGTACTCGTGTATAGTTTGTCAAAGAGGCGGCGGGCCGATCCGGCGCTGACGACCCATGTCTTACACCGACATCTGATAATAACGTAGACAGCAAACAGCGAGAAATATCATAACCGCCTTACTCGACGTTTTCAGCGAGAAAAAGACGGAGACCGCTTGATTTATTGTTTTGACATGCTGATCAGGCAACCCGAACGAATAACGAAATGCGAAATAGAAAAAAAACATCCTGCGTTCACGGTCGGTCCGAATCAATGCCTCTCGAACTATTTTTTTTGTCAACTTTTAATGCAAATATTATAACTAGGGCGACGGGCGATTATTTTTTGACGCAAAAAGTGAGAAATTTTGACCTAAAAACATTTTTTTTGACAAAATTCTGACCTATTAGATATACATTGATTTAAACAACATATTGTTGTATGTTGTTTAAATTACTACATTAGTGTCTTGCCGTCGTCAACCACACGTTTTTGATGTTTTACTGACTACCAGTCACACGCAAATCAGTTTTCGGATTTATGCAAAACTCATGCAAATGCTTAGTTGATATTTTTGATTTCAACGATAAACCACTACAAATTTTTTGATTTCAACGATAAACCACTACAAAGTAAAACAAGATGCCAGGTATAATTAATAACAAAAACCTATTATATTATTGGAAAAGGAAAATGGGATAAATTATTGCATGACAAGCGAAAAAATACAGCAACTATTTTTCAATACATTGCTCAAAATCAGAGACACACAACTGTATAAAGCAAAAACGAAGTTTGAGCTGAACTTGATGCGATAAACCAGGCCTGCGTGGTTAATTCTGCTGGCTCGCGTATATCGTATATTACTAATAGTGAAGATTTAACACACTTAAAATGTCATTGAATTTAATTCAAAACTATTTTTTTCTGATAGACAATTTCAAAAAGTTGAATATAGTTTTTTTTTTAATTTTATAAGCAATTTATATGTATTTGTAATCGATTTTCATCTGAAATAATTTTGAGTTTTTGACAAGTCAAAAAATAATCGCCCTAATTATAACGCTTTAGAGAACTATCATGTTTTAGTGTTTTTTGCATGTTTTGGGTAAATCGTTTTAGCCCAAAGAGCCATACACTATGGAAGTTTTGCTGTGTGCCGTAATCTATGGCAGGCTGTGTTGTGTAAAATAATATACTCTAGAACAGTGGTTCTTGACCTTACTGCCTCACACCCTTCGGTAATTGTCCTATGCCTTCCGTGAAACAGCATGAAATTATTAAAGTTGACTCTAATCGGGCCAATATTTGGTTTGAATTTGGTAAACTTCAATTTACGAAAACGTTCGCATTTGGCAAACAAAAAAATGCTCATGCCCGTTACTGGTTTTCATTAAACTGATTTTGACAGACATGTTATGACATTGACTCCACATTTTTTTTTTATAAATAAAATAAACAGCGAAAAAACGAAAAAAAAAGAAAAAGAAATCAAAATAGTAAAGCTCTCAAGCAGCTAACGACCATTTACTTTTGTGTCTCGTCATACTTCCTCTTTTTTAAGCCGAATATCGCTTGGAAGTTCGCACATAAGATAACATCATGAAAAAGCGTAACATTGTCGGGACAGTTTCGGCATATTTACATTGATAAATAACATGTTGCGCCCATAAAATTCACAAATGTTTTGCACGGTTCGTTTTTGTGCACTCCAAATAGTAATTGCTCGCGGGAAAAAAATGCATGATATTCGTAGTTTCGTATTCACCACGCACTCACGTTTTCCAAGTATAGACACGTCACAGGACACAAATAAAACAAGTGGTAGGCTACAGGGTTTCCGTGGCCTTTTTGCAAGTACCTTGGTTATATTCGGTATTACCAAACGAATAAAGGGAGTCATTTGTAACAATTGCGCCCAAGTTAAACTTTATCTGAAAGCTTCTCAGTTTGTTTTCGATTGTTCAATTATAGAGGTTGCGGTAATTTTTTTCCCATGGCAGACGTGCACTCCCGCAACTTAAGATCCGGTGCCATTCTAATTGAGCTTTTGGAGGAAAGAGGATTGTTGTTTGAATTTTTTCGTAAACCGATTTTGTTGAGTTATACTGCTGGATAAATACTTTTAATTTTTGGGTTTTATACGGTCGGAACGTTGTTGCGCTACCCGAATCCCATTCTTCTGGGAGACTCGATATTAATTTTATGGACAAAATCTGTGTATTTATTTACCAATGCGTCATATTGTAGATACTCGCCGTTTATATTCAATAAATCCTGGTGAAAAATTATATTGGAATCTAAGTGTTGGCATAAAAAAAACATTGAGTGGTATTTTACTTTATTGTTTGGCCAAAGCGGACGGCTGTTTGACTTTGGATCTATAATTTCCAAAAGTTGTTTGCACCCCGTTATTGCGCAACGTAACGTTCGCATGGGGAGTATACGCCTTGTAATTGCACTGTTTGTTCCTATGTTCCGATTAAGAAGCGCTTCTAATCTGTTAACTTGTATAAAGGGGCCTTCGATTCGTTTCCAATCAGCTTCCGCGTTTTCGTCGAGTAGTTTAGAGATCCATTTCGTATGTAAGTCTACCAAGTAATTATCTATATTGATCATGCCTGCTTTTCATAGCAATGTTCAAACCTGGAACATTGTGTGAAACAATATTTAAAGACATAAAAATAGTATTTAAACGCGTTCGACACCAATATCAATGTCCCACTCGTACTCCATGCCACATTCACATCTAAACGCTTTATTGGGACCCATAAGACAGAAATGCTTTTTCCCGCAACTAAAGTTGACTATCTTATACTTGCAATGGGTATGACTACACGCTTTACACATCCAGGGTTGTTCCTAAGCAAAAATTTACAATCAGCACTCGCCAAATTTGTTGGCACGCCGTCTGCAAATTTCCGTCCTAGCGTGGTCATTTCTTGGATTATCGTTAATCTGTCTTTTTCTATACGTAAACACCAGATTGAAAACTTAAGATTTTGCGCGGGAGAGACAATTTTGCAGCTTGAAATTGCGCGGCTGTAATAAAGTTATCTGTAAAAGTTGCTCGGCTGAAAATTGAGTACTATATTAAAAACCGTTAGCGCGACGAAAGTTTGGCGCGTTTGAGCGATTTTTTTTTGCGGCTGAACGCATTTAACGTTGAGTTTACATAAAATGCGCGGCTATGACCGCGGCCGAGCGGGTACTTTCCAACCTAGCTTAAACATTAGTTTTTATAAATGTCTGGTCGTTTAGTTTTATGCATGGATGAACAAATGAATGACCCATAAAGCAGTTTACGCTTAAAACAATGTTTTTTAGTCGAATATATTTTCTTCGCGCCACAAACAAAACGCCACATTTCGCCTAACACTATAGTTTCGCACAGTTGACAACCATATGCACCAGAGGTTCTGCGCGACGCCCTATAGTGAGTCGTTTCGATTTTCCAAGGGCGTCCGCACGGGTTTCGAATTGTATCTAAACTTAATTAAGATATAAAATATTTACAGACAGTTATTTTTTAAACTTTTGCGCTATGAACTTTAAAAGATCGCAACAACATACTTTACTTACGTAGACTAATTACTAATGCTCAGCTGAAGTTACAGAAGTAGGCGATATTTTAAATATCGTAGTGTTCAGTGGTCCGACATTTAAAAAAACAGTGCTTACAAATATTATTATAAGACATTTGCTTATAATTTTCCTCAATAAATACAGAAAAGTAGTTTTTTATCGCTTGGTACGCCCAATAAACTTTTCCAAAGGCGTCAATGACCGGATTTAACCTTTAAAAATTAACAACGTTTAAGTTAAACAATAAACCTCATAACTGTTTACGACTGCAGCAATGATGTCTTTGATTGTTTGCTGGTAAACGATTTTTTTAACGGGACAAAGAGTCTTTATTACGAGCTTCGAAAGTGACTTCGATTAACCTTATTATTTGTGTAGTGTTGAATGTATTTGCGCCTTACTTTTTAAGGAAATAACTGTTGCTAAGAAATATTTCGCTTAGTAGTGGGTGCTTAACACAAGTCGTCCTACACCAACTAGTTAAATTCCCTCCGGAGCCACTCGCCAGTTGGGCGAGTGGGTTTCAATCAGCACTCGCCAGGAGCAATTTGCACTCGAATTGGCGAGCGGGCGAGTGCTTATACCCAACCCTGACATAGTTACCTTAGGTAGCGGGTTAACAGTAGAACAATTACAGACAACAGAGTACCTCTCGCACTGTATGCACTCAAGCACATCTTCCTTCGTCTTTACCCTCTTCAACCAGAAATAACTCGTCTGTGCATCACTTCATTGCTACGGAATACTTGGAACAACTCCAACAAATGAAAGTTTTCGATTGAGCCGAAACCAATGCTTCAGCTTGGTAGCCAGGGCATGTCAGCGAGATTCTGGTCGCACATAGGCTAATAGATTTACTGTTAGGAAGCTCGTCCAGGATTCGTTGCAGCCTTTTCCTTGACCAGTTGTTGGTAAACTTCGGTGTGTTTGACTTGTTAGGGTGGGATTTAGAGTTAAAATCCGGCGAGCTCTTCTCAAGTATCGTTTAGAATGTTGCTTACGGCGGTTGTAGAGTGAGGAGACGCCAGCGCTAGACTGGGGTGCAACTACGTTATCATTTGTCTGTCGGTGTGCGTCTTGCTTGGGTTATTCTTGTCGTTTCACTAGCCGAGGAAAATATTTTTGGCGTTTGGGGCAGTTCTCTGGTTTGTGACCTTTTTTGTCGCAATACTTGCAAGTGAACACTTGACCGTGGTAAGTCACGTAAAATTCGCAGTCCGCCATCCTTATATAACTTGGTAAAGGGTTTTATTCGACGTCCGTTGAATTCATTGTTAAAGATTCTCATTCCGGTTAGCAGCCCAACCTTGTCCTTCCTGTGTGTCACCTTTTCGACCTTTCCGTATTTTGCGGATATTTCCTCTGCTGTATAAGTTCACTGGGGAAAGGAATTGACACCCAGCCAACTGCGATGTTGATCTTGTCATTTTCGTATAGTTTAACAAATTTCACTGATTCAGCTGCGCAGAGCTTCGTGTAAAGTTCCAAAACATTTTGCCAATTGGTGCAAGTTATTTTTGGCCTCGCATTTCTGCAAACCTTACTAATTTCTTCAGCGGATAATTAATCGATACTTTTAAAAAGATTCAGTATTTCGTCTCTCTTCATTTGGTTCACTGTCCTCATACTTGGGTAATTCGTCCTCTTAAAGCTGGTCGCATTCTTATTCACTGCCTGAGCGTAACTTGCTTTGCTTGCCATTTTTTGCTCCGCACTCCACAAGCGCCATACTGGGAATGGACTCCTCATTTAATGTTGCATTGAAGCCACATAAAAATGTCGCCCCAAGCGGAAAAAGTAAACATGCGTTAATCTTGTTATTAAATCCTAATTAATTTCTTCCAGGCCTAAAAATTAGTCTCTTTATTTGCAGTGTTGAGCTCGCTTGAGACGCGATTTCGCTTGGTAGTTTGTGTGTAATTCACGCTACTACTTCAGTTGACACAACACGCAACATTGCTTTTTTGGGGTATAGTAAAATTTTTTCATTGTACACTGTTTTACCAAAACAAGAAGCCTAAAAGTTTTATCTTCGGAAAGTCCTAACCTTTTAAGCGTTAAAAAACAACATAAAAAGTTATTTTTTGACAAACAAAAGCATATCGCAGAAAATTGCAATAATTTTGTTTGAAAAAGTTAGCTATTACGACGCGAGGTTTTTAATATAAAGCAAGTACTTCCATATAACACAAAACATACAGTGCTAAACACAGATACCTTGAGTTAAACTATATCTCCAAATTGGGACAAAAGAAAGTTGTAAAACGAAAGATTCGTGCGTATCGCAATCGCAAAACAATTCCAGTTAGTTAGAACCATGGCCTGGTGTCTAATCTCTATGCACAACATAGATCCCTGTCAACTGTACTTTTGTTCAGACAAACTAAGCCCAAATCCGTCATAAAAGATGCAAAAATGAGCCTATAGACACGGAGAACTAATCAAAATTAGTAGCTTAAAAACTTGCCAATCACAAAATCACGAACCAAATTTCGCAGTTACTAACTAAATTAGTGCAATTCTAAAAGCAAAAAGGTCTACGACAATTAGGGCATCCAAAGGATGGAAAAGTCTGACTTTTAGACATTATAGTCTTGGACAATGCACTAATTTGCTTAAGACGGTTAAATTTAATAATTCTTGCCAACCCCAACGCTAACCGCAGCAGCCTAATCCAAATAATGTGCGTTGATTTAATATAATTATAGAAAAGCTTTCGGTCCTAATAGATCAATGTGTGACGTAACAATCCTGTATAACCTGGACGAGAAATTATCTTATGCCCACCCGAGTTTGGACTTTTTCCCAGCGTTTAAATAATTATTAAATTAACACACATTATTTGGATTAGGGTGCTGATTAGCGTTTGGGTTCGGGAGGGTCAAGTATTATTAATTCTATTTCACATTTTTTTTATCTTTTGTGAATTTTCAGCGAATATTCTAAATTTATCTATGCCGGGAGTTAACCAATAGGTCCAATTTTGGGCATTGCCACGACCTCAAGGTCTAAAATTCAGACTCTCCTGCCCTAGGATGTCCTAATTGTCGTAGACCGTTTTGCTTAGAACTGCACTAATTTCTAACGGATTGGGTGAAACTAAACATGTAATATCAAAGTAAAACATAAGACACCGAATATAGGCAGAAATCACACCACGCGTGACATGAAACCATGCACAAAATATAAAATATTTATAGCAGTACTTACGACGCCCTGAGAATTTGCCGGCGTTCTATTTAGGGGGAGCGCCTCCCCTAGTTAAGAACCACTTTTTTCGGACGTATATCTCAAATAAAACTAATTTTGGCGTTTTTTGTCCGTACGTAACTAAGATAAACTAATTTGGACACCTTTTTGTCAGTACGTAGCTCGAATAAAACTAGTTTGGGCACTTTTTGATCGGATACGTAGCTCAAATAAAATAACTTTTGGCACTTTTTGTTTCGTAAGTACCTTGGATAAACTAATTTGGGCACTTTTTTGTCCATACGTAGCTCGGATAAAACTAATTTGGGTACCTTTTTGTTCCTACCTGGCTCAGATAAAACTAATTTGGGCACTTTGTGTCCGTACGGAGCTCGGATAAAATTAGTTTGGGCACTTTTTGTCCGTATGTAGCTCGGATAAAACTAATTTTGACACTTAATTGTTCCGTTCGGAGTTCGGATAAAACTAGTTTGGGTACCTTTTTGTTCCTACCTGGCTCGGATAAAACTAATTTGGGCACTTTTTGTCCGTATAGCTCAAATAAAACTAATTTTTTGTCCGTACGTAGCTCGGATAAAACTAGTTTGGTCATTTTTTCGAAACTTTCGTAAAAAAAAGTAAATATGGGGTACCTGAGGTATTATATGTAATATTCTTTGCAAAAAAGTGATAATGTGGGCTTCAGGAGTTGACTGGAGGTCGAATTTTAGTAAAAAATAACTTTTAATTTTTTTTTGGCTTGCGCAAAGCCGAAAATTTTTCGCAAATGCGCAAAAAAATGTGCTTGTGTGGTCAAAAAAATGTGCGCAGTGGTCGGTAAACTGTAGGCCGCGAGTTACTTTTGAATAAATTAGTGTTATGTAGGTGTGAGCCGCGCCGTACATTTATTGCACTATATATTTTAAAAGTTGGTGTGGCTAAGATTTTTTATGTTGTCTCAGCGTGGTTCATGGTATATTTTATGCCAGGGGTCGGCAGCCTTTCGTATGCAGTGTGCCAGTTTATGAATAATGTCAAAATATCAACAACTCGCGTGCCAAACATTTTTCTATGACTTGTTTTGCTGGCTACGCCACTGCATCTGATATCTAAGTTACGTATCTGGGGAGACGCCAATAAACCTAATTTCACTAGGTAAATTCTGTGAATATACCCTAACCCTGCTGAAAAAAAACGCGCCGCCATTCAGCTTTGGAGATGATATAGTGTTTCAAGCAGTTTTTTCAGATAAAAAGTAATAGGATTTTAAAAAGGATTTAGGTAACGTCGGCATCTATAGCACTCCACATTATAAACAATTTTTTTCAGGACGTTTTGTTTTATGACCGGAGACCCGGCAACCGATCACCACATCAGTACATATATTGTGTAATTTATATTTGCTTTGTTTCGCTGTGGTTTCTTTGTGTTCGTTTTTCATGCTTGCACATAGTGAATATTTGGTTGAGTTTAGTAAGATAGCTTTCAGTCGTATTTAGGGTGAGTTCCCGTAAATCTTTTATTCCTCTAACGGCAACCCGTATCGTCATAATGACATTGCAAGCAAATCCGTTTAGGTTAGGAGATATAATTGTCATAAAAAAATCGGTTACCTTTATGAGTTTCGGTTCGACTTAGTAAGTGCGGCACCACAACCGGTATGTGGCTTTGTCTTTTAGGTGATTTTTACAACTTGAATCCATTAATTCTGATTTATTGAAAATTTGGTTTTGAAAAATTAGGTAATTTTAAACTAGTTTGAAAAACAAAAAATGGTCAAATGCTAGTCTAGTCTTGAAAAAACGGAAATGCTCTAATTTTAAAAAGCCAATCCAGTTGTCCCAAGTCTGTGTAACACACAAGACCTAAAGCAGAAAAATCGGCCTTGGCCTAGAACAGTGCTCCGCAACCGGTGAGTGTGCCGCCACGTTCCCGGAGGTGTTACTTGCGTTTATTCATTTTATTTATTCGTACTTTTGCAGTAGAATTGAATGTAAATGGTATATCAAGGCAGGCATTTTCACCTTATGTAAATAAACAAGGTGTTCTTTATAAATTTTCCATAATATTTAAAACTAAAATCTACGTTACGTCAATCGCCGGAAGTCGGATTTCAAAACAGTTGTTTAACTAACTCAATAACACCGGTATAAATATGTAGCAATTGTTTTCTAACCACAATAGAATAAGATCTAAAATCGCCTAAGTACCTAAACCTGTCCGAATAAGTTCATGAGAATTAGGCCTATTAATGGACAAAAAATGTTGTGAGTGGCTATGGAATGATCGGGGGTCATCAATCTGGCTTCTTTTGTTGTCGACGTTTGGGTGCCGTTGGAAAGCCGCAGTTTTCGCATTGTGTTGTTTTCCCCTTTTGGGGGGTGGTTAGTTTTGGGCAGTCTAATGGGTGGGGTTGGAAATTAAGTTAGGGTTTGAATTATTAGAAGAGTTAGTGATGAATTAAGGGTTTTGGGTTTAAGCTTTGGTAAAATGTTGTGTATGCCTATAGGACTTATATCGATTTAAACGTTAATACAATTATTAGGTAGTATAGTCCTATTTTGGTCTTATTCCGAACTGTGTTTTATACCGACGTTAATGTTGTTCTAATTTCGGTCTTATGGCTGAAGTCCCTGTGGACGTCTTAAGATGTTTTAGGAAGGCCGTAAAAACACCAGATAAAAACGTCAAATATTCGGAAAAAAACAACCCTGGGCAATCTGGAATATTGCTTTTGTTGTCTATTGTCGATCTTCATATATTTCGTAGGTGTGCCGCCGAATATTTTAGCTCTGTTAGTGTGCCGCAAGTGAAAAAAGGTTGTGAAGCACTGGTCTAGAATCCACTTTCTTGAAAAGTAACGGAATGAGTCGCAAAAATAAAATGGCGAAGAACAACTAAATACGAGGTAAAAACTATACCTAATACTACGTAACTAACCCAAATAATCTTCGCAATATATAACTACCCCGATAAAAATGTGCTAGCTTATGCGCAATAATAAATTCCCACAAAAGCATAGACCTAATTCTCCCCAAAATAACTCCTGAAGCTGTATGCGTAGGTACGGGACAATCGCCCGGTTAGGGGTCTACTTTTTTAATTCCCCAAGTTGCAACGGCGCCGCTGTCAGATTTTAAATAATTTTCAAATCCAAAACTATTCGGTATTACACGATTACATAACTGTAAGCCCCTTTATATTTACGTGCAAGCCGGATTCGAGTCCACTTCGTTAATCTATTCTCACGTTTTGACGCTGGAATATATTAAGTTCTGTTGTTTCTTAATCCGTCAAAAGTAGTGGTTTTTAATTCGTTCGTTGCTGATAGCGTGATTCTTTGTCTAACGACAAAAGTCCAGCGTTGAAGTTACCTCCCACCGTTACGATAGCAAGGTGTAAAGTCGAGTATTTCCAAAATAAAATTCAGTTGTTTTTGACCAGGGTAAACGCAAATCTTTCACTGGTTAGGCTGCTGTAATATATCTACTATATTATCTAATTATATTGGCCGAAAATTTATTTTCGGGATATGTCTTGTTTTTCCTCGTATTATATGGGCCGAAAATTTAGTTCGATGTAGCTATTCTATCTATAGCGGCAGAAAAAAATTTCCATACATAATGCGTGTATATCGCTTGGTTTATTCAGCTCGCAAAGCGACTGAGCGGTTGTCCCGCGCGTGCAACGTTCATTGTGCGAGGTGGCTCGTCTTCGAAAAACTGGTCGCGTGCAACTTGCCATTTTAAAAAGGGCTTCTTTGCTCTTACAACACAACATATTTCACTAACGCAAATTAAAATGAGAAATCTTGAGCCAGTGTACATCACCTCCCTGTTGTGCATATTATTCGAATCGAACATATCAACACCAGGCGCATAGGCTACATCTTAAAATTGTACAAGGGCGCAGCAAGCATAACATCAAGTTGAATGCATTCTTAGGGATGACGTTATACAAAATAAATCTTGAAGAAAACTGCGTTTATTTGGTTAATATTCGTAAAACTTTCGATTTAATATAGGTGGCGTATTAGGCACATAAAAGAGTTTTGCACATTGGTCGAAACAACAGATTCAAAGTATGTTTTAACTGTGGTTACACAAACCAAGACATGGTAAAAATTTACCGAATAAAATTGGCAAATCCATAGACACTTATCGTCAGATTATATCTGTTTTTGCTTGTAGAAACAAGTTAAGGAAACTATATAACATGCAACATTTATACTAGGCCACAAATCAAATTCATAATATTTAAAAGTACCGCTATTTATAAAGGCCCACTACCCCTTCCCCACAAAAAAGTAAAATAAACACTAAACCTTGAAAATGTACCCCCGATAAAATATACAACAACCGCATCCCCGTCTAGTTCTTTTATGGTTTATTTCAGACCGTTTTTTGTTAAGAGTTTTACAGTTAGTCAGGTCAATATATGGTTTGAAAAATTAAGGAGGATCAGAGCACCGGAAAGTTGTCATTTTCAAGATGGCTGCCGGAACAGTATAATGACAATAATTCACTTAATATTTATGCTAGAGCTCTAATTCTGGCGTCTATCCCTAGATTTTAGATGGAAAGGAGTTCATTAAAACAATTCAAACAATTCAAATAAAATTAACTCTTCAGTTAACGCAGGGGTTTCCAACCTGTGTGGATGAGAATTTAGATTGGAAAAATCTTGCTGGCTGCTGTACTGATGGTGCGCCAGCGATGTTGGGGTGCCATTCGGGCTTTCAAGCTTCTGTGAAGAACCGAGCTCCAAGAAGCAAAAGTTGTCACTGCATGTTGCAAAGGCAAGCCCTAGCTTCCAAAACATTACCTGAATCACTTTATAAGGTTCTACATCAGATGATTCAAATAGTTAATTTCATTAAAGCAGGAGCTTTGACTTCCCGGCTTTTTAAGACATTCTGTGAAGATATGGATTCAGACCACCAGGTGCTTCTGTATCACACTCAAACTTGATGGCTATCCAAAGGAAACGTTACGCGAACAGTCTTTTGAACTTAACAGAATTAAAGGAATTTTGTAAACTTAAGAACAAGATGGAGTATTACTCTTGGCTAGATGATGAACAATGGATACTCTCTCTTTCTTATTTGTGTGATATATTTGAACAACTGAACAAACTCAACCTACAGATGCAGGGTAGAAATACCAATATTATTAAGTTTGTTGATGCACTGAAGGCTTTCAAATCTAAATTGACTAATTGGAAAAGAAAAATCGAAATACAAAATTGTGCAATGTTTGAAAAACTGGATATGCTTGTGGATGGCAGAGGGGATCAAATACCAGAGCTAATTAAAAAAGGAATTTTAAAGCATTTGTCAACCCTTGAGAAGGAATTCGAAAGATACTTTCCAGAGACATCTGATGGAGACTTGGATTTTGCAAGAAATCCTTTTACATTTCCAGTCGAAAAGCTTTCAGATGAAAGCCAGGACGAATTTTTAGAGCTAAAGAATGACTCTTCGGCAAGGCAAGTGTATCAAGAAAAACTTCTTCAACAGTTCTGGATTGGAATGAAAGATTCTTACCCCAAAACAACGGAAACAGCTTTTCGCATTCTCATTCCTTTCGTGTCGACTTACCTATGTGAGTCAGGATTTTCTGCTCTGTTGCAAATTAAGAGCAAACCAAGAAACAAACTTGATGTTAAGGATGACTTGCGTTGTGAAAATGGGCAAAGGGAGGAATGTAACAAAAAAGGTTGGGAACCACTGGTTTAATGGAAAGACTTATTTATGAAACAAAAGTAATAGGAAAACACTGGTAATATAACAATCACACACCACTTGTTATTTACATTCAGTGCATTTACATTCAGTTGCTTAATAAGTACTGGTCATCATCTTTATCGATTAATGACTGATTGTACGTATTGTAACAGGCATCAAGTTGGCACTGTATACATGCCGAGGTACACAGGGTAGATTATTCTGCCTACAGCTACACCTGGGGTGCTGCAGGCAGTTGTGCAGTTGCAGTGGATAATCTTCAAGATGGAATCTGGGGCCGCATTCATGTCCGACTCTGTTGGCACAAACTGACTGCCTTCCAGTTTCCAACCCCACCCGATTGTTTCCATATCACTTTCCTGTCCTAGCCAGAGCATGATTTGGCAGTAAACCCTTAGACAGTGAAATTTTGTTGATGACTCAGTAGGTGGTAGGCGTTCTGGTGTCACAAATGATTTGGAAGAGACTGCGTTATTTCTTAGTACTCTTTAGCGCAATGACGAGAGGGAATACGTTCGCGTGTCCCTCAAAATCACAGCCATCGCTTGACAATCTTTGTTCACAATGGATGCTGCTGTCTGCTTTGGAAGAAGGAAGTAATTGGTACAGTCTTTCAGAGTAGCATCACCCTTCACCAGCTTGTGAAAGACAGATTTTTAATTCACGCCAAAGATTCTTGATGTTGTGTCACATCCACTGCAGGCATGTAGAAAAAATAACTGGGAACGTAATTCTTTGCCCATCACCATTTTCAGTTCGTTTATATAATACACTTTGTCAGCATTTGCATTGTCGGAACGGAAATATAGATCATTGTTTGCTTGTTGCGCATAATGAAGAAGCAGGACCAACAGATCTGTGTCTTCTCCAATCCACGTTTTCGCGTTTGACACTGCACTAAGAACAGCAGCCTTCACACTTGGAACATCAGCATCCCCTGGGGAATTGATCACTTCGAAGCCTTTACCACGAAGTGTTTCACTGATCAGGTCGATCATTTTTTGTTTGTTGTCGTTGCTTCGTGTGAGCCAAGATTTTCCAGTATTCCGGGCTAGATTTTGGGGCAGATGTTGGACAGCCAGAATATTGTTTGGTAGTCCAAAGTCTTCAGACCATGCACTCCATGCGGTGCTCTTAGTATTGGGCAATCCTTAATGACGTGGTCTACGGTTTGTTCTTCGGCACCGCACTCACAGTCTCCAGCCGGGGCCAGACCCCATTTGTACATTGTTGAGCTAAAACGCCCTACACCTGTTCTCAACCGGTTGAGCCTAACCCATGAACCTCTTGATAGTGACATTCCCATGGGTAGGGATCATGCATCAGGGATGAAGTTTCAAAGTCGGTTGTTGGCCGAATGCCACTCAATTTTCCAAATGTGGTTCGTCCAATGGGCCGCGTTGGTACCAAGCTCGTCAAGGGTCTTCTTTGCTTCAAAGCGGCTTGCACAAATAGGTGTCGAGACTCGTTGTAATGACTTAAGTCAATGACTTGACTTAAGTGCACTTAAGTCACTGTTTTTAAATGACTTGACTTGACTTAAGGCATTTGGGCAAAATGACTTGACTTGACTTAAGTCTTTGCTTGACTTAAGTCTTTTGAACAAATGACTTGGGTTGAAATATAGCATTTCTTTAGGTATTTTTCAAAAAAATAGAGTTTTTTGTCCAAGTTTTTGCACAAAAACAAATTGCTTGCTATATGTTCCGTTTTCCTTATTTTTTAGTTCAGTTATTGTTCATAATCATACGAGTTTAAAAATTCTAATAGTTTAATGTTTAATTTTTATGACAAGGCCATGACTTGAAATTGACTTGCTCTAATAATGACTTGACTGGGACTTGACTTGCGCAACTGATGACTTGGACTGGGACTTGACTTGTTATTTATTCGAAAAGACTTGACTTGGAGTTAAGTTATTTTACAAATAACTTGACTGGGACTTAAGTCATTTCAAAATGACTTGTTTACAACACTGTGACGAGACTGGAGGCCAACACGGAGTGAAGCAGATGGTGAGGATAAAGTGATCGACGGGCCAGATTTAAAGTTGCTCCTTTGCGGCAAAGATTAGCCGGTGGAATGCCGGATTGGTAGACAGGCCGTTGGCGTTGGCCTCAGACAACCTGTGACAATACGCAAGGCTTCGTTAAGCGTTCTGCCGATGAGGTGAGTGTGAGCACTGCGACACCAGGCAGGTGCACAGTACTCAGCGGTTGAGTAAACCAGGGCAGGGTTGATGTTCGCAATGTTGAAGCGCATGCACCTCAACCTGTTCCCGCCAGACGACGAAGCTGTGAGGTCAATAAATACAGCTCGGCCTTCTTTTTAGCTGCAAAACTGTCCTCGATGTCCTGGATGATTAACGTGACCTGATCCGCCGTTGATCTCCCGCGCCTAAAACCCGCTTGCTCCCGTGGAAGAAGTGGGTCAATAGTTGGTTCAATACGCGCGTAGATAAGCCTTTCAAGCATCTTAAAGGGGATACAGAGCAAGGAAATGGGACGATAGCTTTTGGGATCTTCTGGTGGTTTGTTCGGTTTAGGAACCTTCTCCTGATTTTTGGTGTTCTGAGGCGGTGCAGACACGATGACAGAAAATCACGCAGCCATGTTTTCATAGCAGTTCCGGCATGATGTACCATCTCTGCAAAAGTTTAATCAGGGCCAGGCGCCTTTCCGGATTTTAAACGCCCGAGAGCGGTATCAAACTCGTCCATTGTAAATGGGCCAGACGTGCCTCCGAAGTCTACCCATTCAACTTCCAGAGGTCGGACAATTCTTTAGCGACAAGTCGGACAGAATTGCGGTCGCCATTGGACATTCCATTCCTGACAAGTTGTGATGCGATGGAGTTGGATGATATTGGACACTGGTGTGGAGGTTTTCTAGCTCTGCCCGTTAGATTGTTGAAAGTGCTCCATGCTTTTCGACTTGAGTGAGAGAAGTCGATGGTTTGGACGACCTCTTCCCAGCGCTCTTGCCTTTGGTGATCGTGATATATCATTAGATCCGATTCGGCACTGTCGGTAGCAGGACCATTCGATGCTTCTAAGAAGGAGGTGTATAGGCGTTGGCACTTATCATCCCAGCAGGGTACGTAACCATTTCGTCGGCCACGAGGGGTGGTTTGTTTAGCTGAGGATATTACGGCATTACAGAAAACTTGGGAGGCCATGTCAACGTTGGGGCTGGCGGGAGGCAGTAGTTCTTTGGTGACTTCATTTGTAAGGGCGCTGTAGCGATTCCAGTTCGTTTTACGGAAGTTCCAGCGTTTCACCGGCCCGGAGGGCACATTTATATATAGCTTGAATGCGGTGATCAACGTTGGACGATGTTGTGATCTTCGAAATTTCTCAAGCTAGCATCTGTCCGAAATCGGGTTGTTAAGTTCAGCACCGACAAAAGCCAGATCAGGGTTTGTCCCCGTACCTTATCGACCAGAGATAAAACTTAAAGCATCTTTGGGATTGTAGAGCATGACTAGGTCGTTGCTAGATGCCCATGCAGGTAGGTGCTCGCCGGATTTACTAGTGGCACCATAGCCCCAGTCAGTGTGCTGGCAGTTAAAGTCGCCAGCGTACAAGCTAGGACGTGTGAACACTGGGATGAAGGTTAGTGTTAATTGTGTGGGAGGAGGTTTTGTATATATTGTATCCACGCACAGCCACTCAATATCAGATTCGAGCGTTGATTGCCCGAGAAGAGACCAACTAAGAGTTTCGTGAACAAACGTGGCTATGCCGTGCGTCTTGCTCAGGGTTGACCCAGCTAGTTTAAAGTCGGAAATAGCTAACTTTTCTTCTTTGTCGCAGTGCGTTTCCTGAAGAAGGATGACCAGGACTTTATGTTTATAGACTAGTTGTAAAACAAACGCTTTTAATTGTTTGTTCATGTCCCTTGAGAGAAACTCATCTTTCTTTCCATCAAACACTGTCTCTTCCGTAAAGCTGATGACTGCATGCACATTCTTCCAACGCCTCTGGAGTGTGTTGTCCTTGAATGTCGGTCCTCCTAGCTACCCGTCTAAAACATTCGATGTCGTTTGATAACGCCGAGTCGTGAATTCAGCATATGATTGTGCAATGGCCCATAGGTTTCTTTCCTCTTCCATGGTAGCCGCTGAAGTAGTAAACCTCCATCTATGACGTCGTGTTGAGTTTTTAGTGGAGTGTCTCCTATGGATTCACGAATTTCACGAACTGCCTTGGTTGCATAGTCTGTGAGCATGTGCAAGTTGAGGCTTATCAGGCTTCCGGAGAACTTTCCTTGCTTCAAAAAGTTCTGGACGGAACGGGTCAGTTCATACTTCAAGATATCTTCAAAAGATAAGAACCTTAATTGTAAAACAACTGGGAAACCTTGAAAAGGCAAACCTGGGCCAATCGTTCTTTCAGGTGTCACCTTCACTGATGAGATGTTTCCAAATGTCTTGGCTTTATTTTTCTGCAACAAAGATATTGAGAAAACAGACTGTCCGATCATTTTTTCCATAATGTTCCTTCCGACTGATTCGAATTCATGTACATTAACGTCATCCTCGGCCCCAACACCATTTACAATATTCCCCAGGGTTTGATCCTGAGAAAAAGGTACATAACCAGTCAGTGATGTCTTCAGCTTTTCAAGATCAGAAGTGTCTCTCTGAACCCTAACCTGTGTTGCTTCCTTCTGTTGTTCGCTTGTTGTGTAGGAGACTGTATTGAATCCTGTATGGCATAGTTGTAGGAGTCGACATTGTCCACAAGGACCGTTCTTCTGTCATGCCGGTTCCACGCGTTAAACCTCCCGACGTCTTCAGCAATCTCATCAGGCTTTGTTCAATAACTAGGTCTGAGCTGAGACCTGCCCAAAACTGGTTCGAACAACTGATAACATGGTGGATACCCTTGTTGAAACCTTTGAGATAACTCTGGGTGTCGGTTCTGGAGTTGGTTCATTTATTGGATGTAATAGTGTGCAGTTTTCAGGTAATTGAAGTGCCCTGCAGCCGCGAACATTGCTAGACAGTCAGAAAGTGTACGAAGGTGCATCTGTCAATTCCCTGTCCTGTCCGCTTGGATCAGTGCTCGCGCTACCCGAATCATAGACCGATAGCACAACCACAGTTGACTGCATGGTCTTAGATCCTCCACGCAACTTAGTTTTCTTGTTGTCCAACGCCTTCCTCAAACTGACAAGAGCATCAGATGCTACAGCACTATCCAAATTTGACTCGCCATTTACTAACGTTTCATAGATGTATTCAGCCTTATCTACAAGTCACTCCAACAGAAAATGCGAAAACTTGCTAAAGTAGATTATTAAACTAGATTTTTAATATGTTATTGATGATGATAAATACTACAAGAAACCGTTGTAAAACCTTTTGTAGGAGCTCTGAACTCTTATTTAGCGGTAGCAATATTTTCTTTTAAGTATATGGTAAAACGATAGGGGAAGTGCGGGACCTATGGAACGGATTGTTTTTTTAGGTGATATCTTTCAAATTACAATTCACAAACACTTGCGTTTATTTTCTGTGGAACGCTTACAGCTATGGGTACCGGTACCTACAGTAAAAATAATTGAAATCTGACATATCCTTCTAAGTTTTTTTTAAATATGAAAAACATCGCTTTTTGTTCCATCGGTCCTTTCTTGCTGAATTAGCAACCCAGGTTTATTATATCAATGTTTTTGTTCTTCAGGATAACACATCTTTAAAAATAATAATTGTCAAATGTGCGTCCATAAGCGATTTCGTCGAGTCCCGACTCTACAGCCTGTATTCCGCCAATTTACGTAACTAAATACGATGGATATTCAGCAATCCACTCATAGGGATGTCATATAATTCATCCACTCACAATACATGGTTGGAAAATATGCTCCATATATACTATTCCGCCTTTTAATTTTCAGTTGGCGGGCATATCAGTTTCAAAATTTGGTACTGTGCACGTCGGAACTCTGGTAGTTTTACGTGGTCTAATTTGAGTCCCGAATCAGACTCCAGCAAAACAAAACGACTTCGTCGAGTCCGACTTCGCAGCCCTGGTCGTCAGTAAACAATCCCTTATTAGATACTCTGTTCTTGAAAGTTGACATGCTAGTATCCTTACAATCTCAGATATGATCACAAAATTATCGAGGGACCATTGAAACAGACTGTCCAAAGGTCCTTTAATCACCATATCTAAGAAAATCATTCGTGGCTTGTCAGTACACTAAACCAAATGAATCAAACTAACTTTTAACATGTATCTAGTTTTCTCCTCTTTCCACAAAAATAAATTCACCGCTTTACAATTACCTAAAAATTATCAAAACACCTTTACGAAGTTGCTTGTCCGGACCCCCCCCCCCCCTTTTCGTTAGTGATATTATCGTTTTTTGTTTCCGTTTTTTTTCGTTTTTTTTCATGGTTTTACTCACCGTCCTAAGCTGCAATGTTTTTAATGTAATTAGGTCACGCGTCTTAAGCTAATGCGAAACCAAAATCGCAAAACGCCGGGGAAACGATCTTAGTTTAGTATTGCAGGTGGCGAGAGACGTGCTTGCAATTTAGCGTACTCCCGTACATGGATCTACCAAAATCAATCACACATATTTCACGGTCTTGGCTTAATTTCTCGTCTAAAGTTAACGATTGCATACGAATAAGCGGTTTTGCAGCTATCGCCTGACAGGATTTTCGACGACCACCTGTTCGCTTTGCGTTTAAAGCTTCGCTTTTGCTGGACGTTAATGACGGTTTTTAATTAGTTTTTTAATTGTTTATGACGCCATTACAATCACTATTTTATTACGTCATACCCGTCACTATTTTATGACGTCATTAACGTTCGACGGAAAACGGGGAATTCCCTAAGTTGGAAATCATAACCCCCCCTTTTGGGATTTCTGGATACGCCTCTGCTAGAACTAACATTGTATAACCTTGTAGCCCTAGTATTATTTAGCTCGTTTTAAGGGAATCGGTGCGCAATTGTATAAGATTTACAAAATCTGACATCTCATGCGGCCCTTTGTAACAAACTTGCCCATTCTGATGGTTTAAATGTTTAATTAAGGCAACAAGGGGAAAAGGATTTTAAAATGTTAAATCATTTTTTCAAATGTAATGTGAGCATTAATATGTCAATTGCAGTCTTGGGGTTTCAAGAAAATCAATTTTAAAATAAAAATACAATTTATCAGTGTCGTTCATCCATTATGTCATAGTTGGGCGCACAAACGTTTGATATTTATCTCGCAGTTGCAGTCTGGGGGAGTTAATAAAAAGATCTTTGGTTGGCTGCATTATTTTGAAATTGATGCCTGGCCGCCCTAAACAGACACCGAGAACGCAATCTGATTTCTGTTTATTGTCGCGTACAAATTGCAGTGATGTGGTTCTATAGTAACCTCCAATGTAGACAGGGGAATGAAAATGCGTAATGAATAGTGAAACATACAAAATGAAACGAATTAGGCTACACTTAACCGAAACCTTTTACGCGCTTGCAAACACACAACAACGTTTATTTATTGCTACGCTACCATGAAAACATAATTATTCGCAAGGATTATTAAGAATTAAAATTTTGAATTTTAACTGAAAAAATTAATTACACAAAAACTGCAAAACTTTTCGCTTGCAATGGCAGATTATAAGGGGAGATTATAAACAAATTCAGTCTTTGAATATGCCACAAATTTTTTGTTGTCTTGAAAATTTCGTTAAGCACCAACAGGTTTAACGACGAAACCTCGTGGATATCTACCCCTGTAATAAACAAGTCTCAATGAAACAGAACCTGTCAAACGGGTTAAGCCTATTTTCTTGTTGTAAAAGAACTAAACGAGTTTGTCGCAATCTTACAAGTGTAACATGCACTAAATGTTGTTCAGAGCAAAATATTTTTACTTTTAGCCAAAACACACACTTCAAAAAAACATTACAATCTCCATTACCAGGATTAGCATTTAAAACGCAAAGGCATCAGTTATGCCAAATGTCGAATATTGGACAAGATCAATTAAGTGTGTAGTACAACTTTAACATTGTGTACAGCTTTTTTGACTATAATTTTGATAGCCATAATAAGTTGAAAGGAAAGGGTTGTGAAGGCTGTCTCGCGCTAATACGAAACAGATTACGTCAAAGGGGTTGTATTTTGCTTTAAAACGCCAGAAGTCAGTATGCCAAACAAATGCAAACAAAACCTAAACGTTTCCCTGGCCATCGGATGTTATATGCAATTGTGAAAACTATTTACTATGTTTCCATAAGCCTTTAGATTTCGCAGTATAACCAGTTCATCGGAATGTATAACGTCACCTTGAAATTGTGTGTGCAATCTAAATTTTTATTTGAATAAATAAATAAATAAATACGGAATACGGTAAGAAACAGTCTAAAGAATTATAGACTAAAATCTTGCAGTTTTAGGAAGAAAATGTAATTATCGAAACTCGACAAAATATTTTGACTATAATTGTAAAAGCAATCATCTATTTATACAATGAAGATGATAAAATGATTCTATATTCACAAGTAAACAAAACAAAATCTGTCGTAGAATACAATTTACTAGGGTTGCCATATTTTTTACATAATTCTGACAAACAATATGACGGTTTATGGGGCATAAAAAGGCCGGAAACGTCATAACTAGGGCGATTATTTTTTGACCTAAAAATTAAGAAATTTTGAACTGAAAAATTAAAATTTTGACCTAAAAATAATTTATTTTGACAAAATTTTGACCTGTTAGAAATAAATTTATTTAAATAACCTAGGCGTCGTTAATCACGCGTTTTTTATACCGTATGTTGCTCTAATAAAGATATAATACGGTTAAAATCACTTTAAACATAAATCAAAACTAAATTTTTTTGATAAAATTGAACGATAAATTTCAGGACAACTGATCGACCAATTTCAAAAAGCTGACTATAGTTATTTTTTACACGATTTATGTGCATTTTTATACGATTTTGACTAATTTTTGACCTAACGTGTAAATTTTGACAAAATTTTGACTCTTTTTGACAAGTCAAAAAATAATCGCCCTAGTCATAACGTTTTTAAATTTTTAAGGAAGTTGCTGTTGTCACGCGAAACAGTGCGCAAACAAGCAGGTTAAGATAAGAGTTTTTGCGCAAAGCCGGAGGTTGTGGTTGTAAAACAAACTGCCATTGCGTTTCCGCAGTAAATATTGTCAGGTCGCTTATAGATAGATTCGAAAAATGCAGCATAGCTCCG
The DNA here is from genome assembly GCF_963924565.1 of Ascidiella aspersa. NCBI lineage: Eukaryota > Metazoa > Chordata > Ascidiacea > Phlebobranchia > Ascidiidae > Ascidiella > Ascidiella aspersa. The sequence continues at coordinate 13,252,071 of NC_139454.1, read as the reverse complement.
TTTTCAATAAAACAACTTATAGTGTAGTAAAACACGTCACACAAGTATGGCGTTTATTTTCTTGTGTCTAGATGCAGTAGAATTCGTAAAAGCTAACATCGCAGGAAAAGCGAATGCAGTTTCGACCACGGTAGGCAGGATGCATAGGGGAAAAGAAAATATGCCAAAAAACGTTTTTAAACAGTAAGATTATTAAAACCATTATATAATATGAAATCGACATTTCGCTGTTAAAGACGTTTCGGCAATACCTCATGCCATCATCAGTGTAAAATTACAATTGAAAATAAAAATGATGTAAATAAATTGCAGAATTCATCCAAAAATATTGGGAATTCCCCTGGTGTGATGTTCGCCATTTTTGCTGTAATAAAAGTGCATATGCATAGGCAGCAATGAGGAAGAGACTATTTGCCCGGCTCGTCCGTCTTCCGAACTTCGAAATTCGTACTACTGTAACCGGATCTGCAAAATTACAATACATTTTATGCTAAAGTCGTTTACAGTAACACAAATTTAAAGTTCGGGCCGCTGGTGCATATTTCAACAGGTGAGACATGAAACACATGACCACCGTACTATCTGAACTCCACTATATCGAAACTAAAACAAACGTCGTTGTATTTCAAAGTGCATATTGTCAGGTCGCTTATAGATTTATTGTACATTCAAATAATAATTCAACATAGCTCGCTTTTAATAAAATAGCTTACACGGCAGTAAATCGCGTTTCGCAAGTAAGGCATGCATTTGTTGACTGGTTGGCGCTGGTCTAAAATCCTACCACAATTAATAAATCAACGCACATTATTTGGGTTAGGGTGCAAGTTTGGGTGTGGGTGCATCAAGTACTATTATATTCATTATTTACTATAATACTTGACTCACCCTAACCCAATACGCTAAGCCGCACCCTAACCCAAATATTGTGCGTTGTGGTAGGATTCTAGGCCAGTGGCCATTCGTTTTTCCTGGACGTTAGTTGTATCCGAATTGTACTGCAAACCAGTCGGCACTGGTCTAGAATCCTACCACAGTTCTAAAATCAACGCACAAAATTTGAGTTAGGGTGCGGGTTAGCGTTCGGGTGTGGGTGGGTCAAGTATTATTATATTCTTTGTTTAATAATAATACTTGACCCACCTTAACCCAAACGCTAACCCGCACCCTAACCCAAATGGTGTTTCGTTGTGGTAGGATTCTAGACCAGGGCCAAAAACTGTTGAGTGGAGTCCCTCAAGGCTCTGTTTTAGGCCCAATTCTATTCACTATCTTTATAAATGATTTGGATACTAAAGTCACGAAGAACATTCTCAAATTTGCGGATGATACAAAGGTGTTTGGTGTAGCTGATTGTGTAAATGATCATAATTTAATGCAGAGTGATCTTAACATACTCTGTGAATGGGCTACCAAATGGAAAATGAAGTTTAACGAAAATAAATGCAAGGTGATTCACTTTGGCCATAAACCCTTTGTCCAACCATATTTCATGAATGGTATACAACTGAAAACTGTTACTTCTGAGAGAGATCTTGGTGTTGATGTCTCTCATGACTTAAATTTTTCAGCACACATCTCAAAAACGGTTGGAAAAGCTAATAAGTTGTTAGGTTTAATTAGGAGAACATTTGGATATAAAACTAAATTCAACATTCTACCGTTATACAAGACCTTAGTCTGGCAATACTTGAATATGCTACTCAAGCATGGAGACCGTACAAGCAATATTAAATTAATTCAATAGAAAAAGTCCAACGTAGTGCAACACGCATGATAACGGAAATAAAAAATAAACCTTACAACACTAGATTGGATAAAACTCGACTGTTAAGCTTGGAAATGAGAAGGTTACGGGCAGACCTTATAGAAGTTTGGAAAATTATGCATGGAAAAGAAGGTTTAAATAAAGAAGATTTTTTTATACAAGGTCACTTTTAAAATCTTTAAGCCTTCGAATTGTAGAAAGTTTTGCTTTACCCAGAGAGTTATTTCTGAGAATGGTCTAGATCAGGGGTGGGCAATTATTTTTAACCGCGGGCCACATGACAAACTTAAAATGTTGTGGCGGGCCAGGTCAAAACAGAGGATCTCAAATGCACGTAATATGACGTCATGCTACGACGCTAAAAATTAAATAAGCTAACGAACTTGTTATTACGTTAGGAGTTGTGCGGAAACGTGCAATTTACGTCGAATTTAACAGAAAGGAAAAAATGTGAGTATAGGCTATTTGTTTTAAAACAAAACTTTTAATTTAGACATAAAGGGAACGTTAAGCATTGAGCACAGATAAAAAAAGTACATTGCTTGATATGTTGGCGTTTATCAAGTTCTGGGCGTGTTGACTAAAAAAGTAAGGTTAAATATGTAAAAAAATGTTTTTTGGCTTTTGAGGCTTTAAGTTACCGGTACAATGGCCATATTGCAAAGAAAGTATAAATCGGGAGAACATGGCATCAACTAAATTAGGCTGACTAACGTGAATTTGTATGTTTCAGAGTTTAGAAAACGGCATGTATTTCGCTCATATTTTAAAGTCGGAATACATTCAAAAGCAGCGCAATATATATATCTATATATATATATATATATTAGGACTAAGTTTGTTAAACTTTTGTTGGAGAAGGTGCCACAGTGCAGAGGACGCTTTTGATCTGTAAAGATGCCCAAATAATTCGTGGAAGATACCAAAAAAACAGAAAGAAAAAAAATTTCATTTTAGTCTTTAAAACAGGCTTAAAATAGAGTTTGGATACGTCCCTAGAAATAGTGTGAACGATGCAACCAAACATGTAGAAATTTCCCCTTGTTTTTGCTTGGCTTATGTAGTTTAAGAAAACTAAGCCGCGGGCTGGATTAAATTGCGGGCCGTATGATGCCCAGGTCTGGTCTAGATAAAGAAACTGCAGAAGCAGATAATCTGTATGGTTTTAAAACATCACTAGAAAAAAAACTGGTGCACAATCGGGGGTTTTACACGAGCACAAAGTTGCTCCCTACTTCGTCGGTGCTGCTGTCCTAATAACAGCAGCATCAATACAAAACCCAAACGCTAACTCGCTACCAGTAGGGTTTCCCATTAATTTTGGATCAGAGGCAATACCAGATGTCAAGTTATTTTTGTCTGATACTAGGGCAGTATCAGCTCTGATCCGATACCAAATTGATAAAGTAGTTTTAGACATGATTAGCGTTCCTATACAGTGAATATACATTTCTACCTTGAAAGGGACAAGTTTAGTCAACTAAACGCAATTTTTGCCTAATTACCTAAAAAAATAACCTTGTAGCTAGGGATGTTCAAAGTAGAATACCAAGGTATTCTAGAATAATAGGTTTCGAATCTAGAATAAGGAATCTAGAATATTGAATCCTAGTATAATTTTATTAAATTATTTAACCATGATTTTGTTTGGGGAAGGGATTTTTTGCTAACATGTGTACATTATAATAAAAAAAAATCTTCCATATGGTTAACATTCTTAACAACTGTCATTTGAAGCAGTTGTGTAAACTGTAATATGTCCACTGTCCAGGTTGTTGCCAAAACTTATATTTTTGCCAATAGTGAGTACAATGCAACACCGAACACAGAACTCTTTAGCAATTTGGCCCTGTTTTCAAAGCATTGTTGGGTTTTTGTGCTTCTTTTTTTGACTAAAATGATCTGTTATGCAGTCAAATAATATACTGCAAAGAATAAGTTACTATTGACATAACCAATACTTGACAATTACGCTGTGCATTACTGTATAACCTCGCTGAATATTGGCCTAAAGTTGACCTTAAGTAACCCTATTTGGTCAAGTTGACCTTAAGTAGCGCATTTGGTCACATTCAGCACCTCTTACAACGTAATGTTACGTTTGCAACTTAACGCATTTAGGGGGATTGGGAACTCCCCACCTTAAATTGCACGTTAGTCGCTCGCCCAATAATGCTTGATTGACACCTAATCATTAGACGAACGTTATCACGAGACGCGGTAATTGGTCGCCCGAAAAAACGATCACTATAAATTGGTTGCCGCAGCAACAGGCCAACTTACCACACGCGTTTGTACAATTAGGCGCGACGGTCGGCGGCAAAACATTAAATTATATCGGTTCCAATTACCCGAAATAAACGGCAGAATTGGATTCGAATCCCATCTGGATTCGACTCCAAGGATTCGATATTCTACTTTGAACATCCCTACTTGTAGCAACATATGCAGCTAACACTTGTAGCTTTTTAAAGAAGTGGTTGTTGGCCAGATTGTTCTTTTACGCTTACACCAATACGTGATTATCCATTGATTTCCTTAGGGTTGGGGTTAGCGTTTGGGTTTGGCTGGTGGTAATATTATATTTAATTTTCCCAGTTTTGCATATTTTAATGATTTTTTTTGGAAATCACTTTAAATTACATTAGCCAAGTAAATAGCCCCAGGATGTGCCTATAGGTTGTTTAACAGGATTACCCTTTACGCTTGCACCCGTTATGGATTTTTTATATGTCGATTTGAACTACTTTGATATCCAGGTGATTAGCCTCTTCTTTTCTCAAACATGTGCATGGCCACATAAATAACTGTCAAAGGCTGCAGGTTGTGCACCCCAAGCCTACAACTATAACTCCATGCCTATAACTACAATTTGACAGGGCCCTGTTTCACTCTGCATTTCATGGCACTTCACGCCAAGTTCTTGGGTATTCAGAACCAATTTTTGTGTGCAGGTGTACAATTAAATTTTTCTGCGCGCCTTAGTTTGCAAATCTTTACAAAATTTATCTTTTTTTAAAAATTTAAGTGCGCCATATACGGATTCAGGTTTGCACACATTAAAAAAAATATTCGATCTGTACCTATCACAGAATGCAAACCGTGTACTTGTCTGATACTAGGATCGGTGTTGATCCGATACAAAATAAATATATCAACTTCAGCCATAAATTGGGAATTGCAGAACATTGAAATGTAAATTTATCAATAAATTTAGATTAACAACTTGAGGTAATACAACTTTTTAATCTAAAGTAAACTTTGGCCTAAAGACCTGAAAAAATACTTTTAAACATATCAGTTTTACCCATTTTGTTTTACCACAAAAATGTAGTCATTTGAAGCAGTTGTGTAAACTGCATTGCATAACTACATAAAAAAAAAGTTTCTGCCCAAATAGTGTGAACAATACAACACCATGAACTCTTCAGCAATTCAGTCCATTTTGTAAAATAGCTTAGTTTGCGAGTTTTACAATAAAGTGTTACTTTTGCAACTAAACGCATTTAGGAAATTGCTCTACACCCTGCATTAAAAAACTGTGCCCCTTAATTAAATGTTAGTAGCACAATAACACTTGATTGACACTTAATTATTAGGCGAAGGTTATGCAAGTAACTGGCCGCCCGATAAACCCTGACACCACACTACATAGTGATTCTTTCTCAACCGTTCAGAGGCCTTTCAAAGTTTCCACTTGGGTATGTACAATGTGCGGTAAAACAAAGAAATTATATTGATTCCACTTACCCTGTAATGGTTAGTAGTGATACTAGTGTATATGTAAAAGTGAAGGTCTGGGGCTAGACTCAATTTTTGTTTTTTCCATTGTGTTGAGTCATTTGAAAAACTGACAGATAAAAATGAATAGTAAAAAGCACATTCTACTTTTAAAAAAAGATATTTATAAAAAGATTTAAAGATATGCCTTCAATTTTAGTGTATAAAATTTGCTTGCTTGTCAAGATATTATTGGATGGTGATGAATAAAATTATAACAATTATAATTTCTGTTTTGGAAAAAAATACACCACCTTTATAATAGGTAAATTATTAAAATTTGTGTTTTTTGTTGTAGACTTTCTCTTAGACTTTGTTTATCTTAATTGAAAAACTATGAGTGAAACTGATGAAAAACCTCAATCTGTAGAAACGAAAGCAGCAACAGTAAGTTTAATAGCAACACTTTTTAGGTTGTGTTTTTTGTCATCTTTTTATTAATGTGCTTATTAGTAGGGCTATTAATTTGACTTATCAAAAACCATCAAAATTTTCTCAAAATTTACAAGCTAGATCAGAACTTGTCAAAATATTTTCAAGTCAAAAATGACCAGATATCGTTTACAAAATTATTAAAAATTGTAGTGAGCTATTAAGAATTGGTGTTCAGTTAAAAAAAGTTTTTAATTACATTCAACAACATTTTAACTCGTCGCTAAAACAAAAACTGTCATAGGTCCAAAAAATTCAAAAATTTTTTTTTTATGATTTTTGTACAAATGAATTGTGGCACGTTTTTTGCAAATAGTGTCGTATCTCTAGCTTTTTCAGTTCTTGAGATATGAATTTCAGAAAAGTGTTGTGTGTGTCCATTTAGGTCAGTTTAATATCTAAATTAACGACATAAGACGAGCTTAGCAGCATGACAAAGTGTGAAACTGTCAAAAAAGATATTGTAGTTTATCCAAAGTCAGTGCGCTGGGTGGTGGTCACCATAAGAAACCCTGCGTTGGGTTAGGGATATAACATCTTTTATGGCAGGCCTGCACAATTATGGCCAACAGGACGTTCAACCGCTTTTTCCACTTTGTTACTTCTATTTTAAATCAGTTCTAACTTTCTTGTGTTTAATTTGATCATACATAATTGTTAATAAGAACAACAATAGTTTAGTTAAATGTAGGTTATAATAGTATGTAGAGAAAAAAGGTTACCAGACAGAGGTCCACCAAACTATATATATATATAGTTATTTGCCAAACTTTACTCTGAAAATATATTTTTTACTTTTTATGTTTTTACTATGTTTTTGTCTGTTTTAAAGGAATCTATTTAGACCAGGGATGTCCCAACCCGCGGCCCACCACTTATTTTCACTTTCAGTAGCCTTTTTTTAAAAAAATTGTTTCGACTTTTATCAAAAGTGTAGAATGCGCATAATTTGATGGCCCAATCTTATATTATAAGACTATAATCGAGTCTAGTGTTGCATTATAACGTCAATCGAACACTTGTGCACCCATCAATGTTAAGCAAGATGTGTGTTTTTGCAGACCGTTTTAGGAAAATATATCAGCCCAAAGCTGTTGTACCATGGCATGATTTTTTATAAAGCCAAGATTTTTTTGTGCATATTTGCACACAAGTTTACTCTCGAAGAGCGGGTGTTTGTAAGTGAGGTTATTTTATGATGTCACCCCTTCAATTTAATAGGTTTTGCTGCACATTGAAATTTTTTAAGCACTTGGCAATGCGGCCCTTTCAGCTAAAAGGTTGGTCATCCCTGATTTAGACCAAAAGCGTTATATGCATACATGTTGTGCCGTGTGAATAAAGTTAAATAAAACGTTTGCAAAGATTTTGTATATAATTATATAAACTGGAAAGTTACAAAAATAACGTTTTTTCATAAAATTTGCTGGACTCAGACAAAGTAAGCTCTTGGGATCCTCAAGATGACATTTAGGCCAATATCCAGAAATTTGTAATGTATTACAAGTAGTCAATGCTTTGAAATAAAACATTTATGGACAGCATTGTTAAAAAGTTCATTTTATTTCTTTTACTCAAATAATTAACAACTTTACGCAACTATTAGTTTTTTTTTATTATGGTTTTGTTGTTGTTTGGTGTAGTTTTTAAAATTTATTGCGAAATAGGTTGCTATATAGCTGTCGCACAATAGAATTGCATTATCAACAGATCTTTTTGGTCTACCTCTATGAATAGTGTTTTTTTTATTTTAGGAAAATGGACAAATTTCAGAAAAACATTCGTCTATAAAAGATAGACATCACAGTTCGAAAAAGCGAAAACGCTCACGATCAAGAAGCAAAAAGCGGTCTCGGAGCAGAAAAAGATCCAGGAGCAGAAAAAGGGAAAGGGAAAAGCGACCCAGAAACAAATCTCCGAAACGTAGAAGGTAAAACTACAAACAAACATTTACTATTAACTGACTTTTTGGCTTCTTTATTTTCCAGTCGTAAGTATCTGCATATTTATTTTTGTGTGCCACTGAAAATAAATTAACTTTAATGTAATTGTGCTAAAACTGGGAATTTTTTTAAAATTGCCATTGGATATGAGAGCTGTTTTGCAATATTTTACCACACATTTTTTTTGCATTGGCTCGAACATTTATGTACCCTAACATAATAAGCAGTAAGCTCCGGCACAATTCTGAAAAGATTAGTTTATTGATGCCGAACTAACACACTTTTTGACTGTTAAATGGCATGAGGTAAATCTGAATATGCAAAAGAAATTATATTGCAAACACGTTTATATTCTTGTTGGCAACAACACTACCAATCCAACTCAATAATAAGCTAATAACAAATAAAAGGTAATTCACTCATGGTAGGAAAATTCTTTAAAATAAATGGGTGCAAAAGAAATCAAAAGGCTAAGTAAAACACATGTTTGATTACAAAGATTTTACAGACAAGTATTAAAATACATCTGGCAATTAGGTTTAATCAGAAGTTGTTCTATATCTTTAGAGGTGCATAACTTGGTAATATTTTCGTCCGGGTTTTAACACCACCCTGTCTACTAGCAGCAAAAGTCATTCATTTTACCATTCTTTATAGGGATAAAGGAGTTCCAATTTCCGGATCAATTTTATCATCTTAAGGGCCTTTTTTAGATTTGAAAGAGATTCACGGTACTACATTGACAAATTATAAAATGGCAATGAACAATAATAAGTGGGGTTTCAGATTTCTCCACCATAATAACAAAAAATAAAAAACATCAAACTTTGTGTCAATAGTAAAACATGTGCATGACAGTTTTTATTGCATGGGTACAAAAAAATAGGTTGGTCAAAGTCATTAACCCCAAATAAACACATTGTTGATTATCATAAGTTTGTTTCTCTTCTAGATTTGAAAGTTTATTCACTCAAAGGAAAAAACATTTTGTGACACCTGTAAGACCTGTTCCCTCTTTAAAATATCTGAGTAGAGTTTTTTTACAAGGCTCGAATTTTACTATTTGAATTAGTACAAGTCGTTAATATGCCATCATTCATCATAGTTTTCATTATGGATGTTCAAAATATAATGTCTAATCTTGAGATTTGAATCAAAATTTTAAATTTGATTCAAAATCGGGTTATTGAAACCAAAATGATTTCTTCATGGTTGCGCCTAATTGTACATCTGTGAGTGGAAAGTTTGGAAAACCTGTCGCTGTGGCAACACATTTATTGTGCTGACTTTTAATGTAGCCTTGTAGTGCGGTACCGGCGTGTTTTCGGCGACCAATTACTTGTTGATAACCTTCACCTTTTCCTTGTGTTAGTGTAGCGTTATTGGGAAATGACTTATGTCTGAAAAATTTCAGTGGGGAAGTGGTCGTTTATTATCCTAGATTAGTAATGTTCTGACACCCGTGGATCCACAAATTCTGATTTGTCAACTTCTGACAACCAAGCAACCCCCCAATCATTTTTGTAGTTGTGTGGCTTTACTAAATAAGCAAGGAAAACCAATAAGATTTGTAGAATGGATAACTGTCCAATAAAAATATTTTAAAATGTAATTGGGCATTATTGCAAATTAGTCACAATTACTCAAAATAGTGTAATTCAGCTCAATTGTAAATTTTAATTCAAACTGCAAATGTGGCTCAAGAACTCATCTTAGTGTTCATAATTGACTTTCTCTGATTTGGTAAGTTTCCTTAAAGAACTTTATTTGATACATAGTAAAATGGAAACAAAACAAGAAAAAATATGAAACACTTAAACTTTTTTTGATACACTCCTCTTGAAAGAGAACAAATTCAATTACATAGTGTTTTTATATTGTGTGGTAATGAAATTAATCATATTTTGTTTTATTTGCCAGTCCATTACGTCGGCGAAAACGCTCAAAAGACAGAAGGTCAAGATCTCGTGATCGGAGAAGGTATTTTATACATACAGGGTGAATAATAAATTAAATTTACTTAAAAAATGTATATCAGGTATATCAGGTAACTCAGGTTGTCAATAGAAAAGTTTGTTGAATATAGCTCTGGTTGAAAAATGGAAACACCCTTATTGTATTCGAATCACACTTACTGACATTCTTAGCGGAAAGTCCATGCCACACAAGCAAATAAACCAACTACATTTATGGCACTAAAAAGGTTAAATAATCCTAGTAAGCCTGCAATCAACACTTATATTCAGTATAACTATTTGGCACTCAAGCAACTACCATAACCAGGCCTTAAGTTGTTAAAATGTTAGTTGACAGAACTTTTGAGCATAGAGGATAGTCTAATATCAACAAATACAATATTTTTTTGAATGAATAAACACTCGACAAGTGGCACACACAGTGGAAAGTGAGAGGGTATGAATTGCAAACCCGTGTTTTATGACTTTACATTTATGGTAAATAACAAAATTAGCTGGAGTTTTATTTCTTTTTAAATCCTAGCGCTAATGTTCTGCCTTAGTAAAAATATCTGCCTGATTCTCAAAAATACTGAACGAATATACCGAAGTGTTATCCGGGTGAGGTTTCCAAGGGTGTGTAGTGAACAAAGGTAGGCACTGAGCAAATCCCATTAAGCGGTAAAAGTGGCAAAAGAAATGCGAGACGTCTTAAGTTGCTTATGTTGGTTCTGCAGCCCAAGAATCTGATTTTGTTGTTATAGGCGGAGTAATTGCCGGTCTCGGAAAATTGCATTTGTAAGTCATAGGTGGGCGCTTCTGTTCCGTTATGTAAATCTTCAACTGCAAAATTTGTTTGTTGCTATGAAGAAGTGATGCTTTTAATCTGGAGTTCAGTAGCCACAAATTTTTGGTCTATTTGTTTTTGGACAGTATTTAGCCTAGAATTTAGTTCAGTTTTAAATTTGTGCATTTCATAGTGAATCGTTGCCACGGAAAACAAACAAGCAATGAATGACATACAAAGAAAGTGCTTTGTGAAAGTGAGTCTGTCTAAAAAGTATGGGAGCTACTGGAATATTGCTTACATGACCAATAGGGGCAAGGGTTATTTATGTGCTTTTTCTGCAGGTCGCTCTATTAAACATTTCCATTAGCGTCGATCTCCAAAAAAGCGCTCGCCCGACGCAGTTGTAACACGAGTAGTTATTGTACGCTTTATACAATTAGCAGAACAAACTACAAATATCAACAAATTTGTTGATAAGCATCGTTAATTTTTCTGACAACGAAGTACAACAGTATGTAACTAGACGGGGTTGCGGTTGTTGTATATTTTGTCAGGGGGTATATTTTCAGGGCTTAGTGTTTATTTTCAATTTTTACTTTATTTTATTTTTTTTATTTTATTTATTTTATTTTATTTTTTTTAATATTTTGTATTGTGTACTTTATATTATATATTTTGTTTTTTATTTTCCTTAACTTGTTTCTGCAAGCAAAAACAGATATGGGCCGAAAACTTCCCCACTTAACTTATGCCTTTGATGCGAAAGGGGTTCAAATATGGCGTAGAATTTGGGGAATGATCGAAACATATATTTGATAAATAGAATTTACGTAGATAATGCGTATGGTCATTTTATTAAATTTTGACCAGCTTACGTGTTTGAAAATCAAATATTATTATTCTCTTAAAGACTAAAAATGGTTTAACACCTATGGTTTGCTATACATTTGCAAACTTTTACTCGGTAATTTTTTACCATGGCTTGGGCCGAACAATCACTGTTAAAACAGGCTTTAAATCTGTAGTTTTAAACAATATGAAAAACACTATTATGTTCTCAATACGCAAACTATTAAATCGAAAGTTTTGCTAGATGTTTAGGCCTGATGTTGGTAGTATGCTGGTTGGAGCAAGATGCACGACAGGTGCTAACAGAGAGGCGTAGACTGCCTTAAGATTTCGCATTTAAACTTGCGGCGGTAAATACACCCTATTGACACTTAATTATTAGGCGAAGATTATCGCAAAGTAATTGGTCGCCCGAAAAAAAACTAACGCCGCATTGAAAGCAAGCATTATAAATGATTCGCCGATATTCTGCTTTGAACATCTCTACTCGCAATGCTTCCCTCCGTTAATTGTACGGTGGGTGAAACTTTATTCACGGCCTTACCTCTTTGTGTATTACCGCGACAATACGATGAAATACGATTTGGAGAATATTGGAAAAATCGTATTTGGAGAATATTTGCTATTTGCATCTGTATAGTATGTTACTCCAATCCAACATATCAACACACAATTTTAAGTTGTGTAGGCATGGTGTTGATATGTTGGATTAGAGTTGCCACCAGATTTCGCATTTAAATTTGCGGCGGTAAAATAAGTTGTTTCTTAACAGCATTAAGTAATTTTACTATTAAGAGAAGCCTCGTTTTAAAATGCAAGTCGCACAAGCCCAGTTAAGGACGTGCCACTTCGCACAATGAAAGTCTCACGCGCGGGACAATAAATCCCAGCAGGCGGTAAGTCGCTTCGTCACTTCACAAGCTGGACAAAGCAAGCGAATATGAACGAATTCTGTATGAAAGTTTTTCTGCTGCTAGATGGCAGTCGTTAGCTAGAAAGTGCTAAAACGCAATATTTCAGGTTTTTACCCCCCAAGCAAAGGCCCCTGGGGGTGCAGCCTCATAAACTTTTACAAAGCACCTACATACCACTCTACGCCATGTCTGAAAATTTGAAGGTTCTACGATGTCTACTTTTTCTATAAAGCTTCGGACAAAAGTCGGTCTGAAACATACCATAGGAACCATAGGAAACCAAAAAAGAACTAGACGGGGGTGCGGTTGTTGTATATTTTGTCAGGGGATATATTTTCAGGGCTTAGTGTTTATTTTCAATTTTTACTTTATTGTAATTTTTTTTTTTTTTTTATTTTTTTTTTAATATTTTGTATTGTGTACTTTATATTATATATTTTGTTTTTCATTTTCCTTAACTTGTTTCTGCAAGCAAAAACAGATATGGGCCGAAAACTTCCCCACTTAAAATATGCCTTTGATGCGAAAGGGGTTCAAATATGGCGTAGAATTTGGGGAATGATCGAAACATATATTTGATAAATAGAATTTACTTAGATAATGCATATGGCTATTTTATTAAATTTTGACCAGCTTACGTGTTTGAAAATCAAATATTATCATTCTCTTAAAGACTAAAAATGGTTTAACGCCTATGGTTTGCTATACTTTTGCAAACTTTCACTAGGTAATTTTTTACCATAGCTTGGTCCGAGCAATCACTGTTAAAACAGGCTTTAAATCTGTCGTTTCAAACAATATGAAAAACACTATTACGTGCCTAATACGCAAACTATTAAATCGAAAGTTTTGCTAGATAAGTTTAGGCCTGATGTTGGTATGCTGGTTGGAGCAAGATGCACAACAGGTGCTAACAGAGAGGCGTAGACCTCCTTAAGATTTCGCATTTAAACTTGCGGCGGTAAATACACCCTATTGACACTTAATTATTAGGCGAAGCTTATCGCGAAGTAATTGGTCGCCCCAAAAAATGCTGACGCCGCATTTAAAGCAAGCATTATAAATGTGTCGCCGATATTCTGCCTTGAACATCCCTACTCGAAATGCTTCCCTCCGTTAATTGTACGGTGGGTGAAACTTTATTCACGGCCTTACCTCTTTGTGTATTACCGCGACAATACGATGAAATACGATTTGGAGAATATTGGAAACATCGTATTTGGAGAATATTTGCTATTTGCACCTGTTCTGTATGTTACTCCAATCCAACATATCTACACACAATTATAAGTTGTGTATAATAATATAATAACTTATGGCTTTGAAGCGAAGGGGGTTCAAATATGGCGTAGATTTTGGCAAATGATCGAAACATACATTTGATCAATAAAAATTTACGTAGATAATGCTTACGGCCATGTTATCACATTTTGGTCAGCTAGCATGTTTAAAAAGTCAATATTTTCATTCTCTCTAAATGATTTAACGTCTATGGTTTGCTATACTTTTTCCAACTTTTACTGTGTAAATTTTTACAATGCCTTGGTCTGAGCAATCACTGTTGAAACAGAGTTTAAATCTGTAGTTTTGAGCAATATGCAAACACGTTTATGTGCCTAATAAGCCACGTTTTATATTGAAAGTTTTGCCAATTTAAATCCAATAAACGCAAGATTTATTTATTTATGACGCCATGTTATGACGTAGCTTTGTAACGTCGTCGTTAAGAATGCGTTAAACTTAAGCTTTTTGTTGTTGCGGCCCTTGTATAATTATATTTGCTTAGACCTGGTGTTGATATGTTTGAATGGTGCAACAATTACAACATGTGCTAACAGAGATGTGTACACTGCTTGTAGGATTCGCATTTAAATTTGCGGTGGTAAAATATTTTGTGCTGTAAGAGCAATAGGTTTTTTTACTTAGAGAGGCCTCTTTATGAAAGGCAAGTCGCATGTGCATAGTTTTACTAGGCAAGCCACTTCCAACACAAATGTTGCACGCGCGGGACAATAGGGCGCAGCAGGCATGCCAGCAGCCGCCTCGTCGCGACGCGAGCTGGACAAAGCAAGCGAATATGAACGAATTCTGTATGAAAGTTTTTCTGCTGCTAGATGGCTGTCGTTAGCTACAAAGTGCTAAAACGCAATATTTCAGGTTTTTACCCCCCAAGCAAAGGCCCCTGGGAGTGCAGCCTCATAAACTTTTACAAAGCACCTACATACCACTCTACGCCATGTCTGAAAATTTGAAGGTTCTACGATGTCTACTTTTTCTATAAAGCTTCGGACAAAACTCGGTCTGAAACAAACCATAGGAAACCATAGGAAACCATAGGAAACCAAAAAAGAATAACGGCAAAAACAAGATATGTCCCGAAAATAAATTTTCGGCCCATATAACTAGACGAGGGTGCGGTTGTTGTATATTTTGTCAGGGGATATATTTTCAGGGCTTAGTGTTTATTTTCAATTTTTACTTTATTTTAATTTTTTTTTTTTAATTTTTTTTTTAATATTTTGTATTGTGTACTTTATATTATATATTTTGTTTTTCATTTTCCTTAACTTGTTTCTGCAAGCAAAAACAGATATGGGCCAAAAACTTCCCCACTTAAAATATGCCTTTGATGCGAAAGGGGTTCAAATATGGCGTAGAATTTGGGGAATGATCGAAACATATATTTCATAAATAGAATTTACTTAGATAATGCATATGGCTATTTTATTAAATTTTGACCAGCTTACGTGTTTGAAAATCAAATATTATCATTCTCTTAAAGACTAAAAATGGTTTAACGCCTATGGTTTGCTATACTTTTGCAAACTTTCACTAGGTAATTTTTTACCATAGCTTGGTCCGAGCAATCACTGTTAAAACAGGCTTTAAATCTGTCGTTTCAAACAATATGAAAAACACTATTATGTTCTCAATACGCAAACTATTAAATCGAAAGTTTTGCTAGATGTTTAGGCCTGATGTTGGTAGTATGCTGGTTGGAGCAAGATGCACGACAGGTGCTAACAGAGAGGCGTAGACTGCCTTAAGATTTCGCATTTAAACTTGCGGCGGTAAATACACCCTATTGACACTTAATTATTAGGCGAAGATTATCGCAAAGTAATTGGTCGCCCGAAAAAAAACTAACGCCGCATTGAAAGCAAGCATTATAAATGATTCGCCGATATTCTGCTTTGAACATCTCTACTCGCAATGCTTCCCTCCGTTAATTGTACGGTGGGTGAAACTTTATTCACGGCCTTACCTCTTTGTGTATTACCGCGACAATACGATGAAATACGATTTGGAGAATATTGGAAAAATCGTATTTGGAGAATATTTGCTATTTGCATCTGTATAGTATGTTACTCCAATCCAACATATCAACACACAATTTTAAGTTGTGTAGGCATGGTGTTGATATGTTGGATTAGAGTTGCCACCAGATTTCGCATTTAAATTTGCGGCGGTAAAATAAGTTGTTTCTTAACAGCATTAAGTAATTTTACTATTAAGAGAAGCCTCGTTTTAAAATGCAAGTCGCACAAGCCCAGTTAAGGACGTGCCACTTCGCACAATGAAAGTCTCACGCGCGGGACAATAAATCCCAGCAGGCGGTAAGTCGCTTCGTCACTTCACAAGCTGGACAAAGCAAGCGAATATGAACGAATTCTGTATGAAAGTTTTTCTGCTGCTAGATGGCAGTCGTTAGCTAGAAAGTGCTAAAACGCAATATTTCAGGTTTTTACCCCCCAAGCAAAGGCCCCTGGGGGTGCAGCCTCATAAACTTTTACAAAGCACCTACATACCACTCTACGCCATGTCTGAAAATTTGAAGGTTCTACGATGTCTACTTTTTCTATAAAGCTTCGGACAAAAGTCGGTCTGAAACATACCATAGGAACCATAGGAAACCAAAAAAGAACTAGACGAGGGTGCGGTTGTTGTATATTTTGTCAGGGGATATATTTTCAGGGCTTAGTGTTTATTTTCAATTTTTACTTTATTTTAATTTTTTTTTTTTAATTTTTTTTTTAATATTTTGTATTGTGTACTTTATATTATATATTTTGTTTTTCATTTTCCTTAACTTGTTTCTGCAAGCAAAAACAGATATGGGCCAAAAACTTCCCCACTTAAAATATGCCTTTGATGCGAAAGGGGTTCAAATATGGCGTAGAATTTGGGGAATGATCGAAACATATATTTCATAAATAGAATTTACTTAGATAATGCATATGGCTATTTTATTAAATTTTGACCAGCTTACGTGTTTGAAAATCAAATATTATCATTCTCTTAAAGACTAAAAATGGTTTAACGCCTATGGTTTGCTATACTTTTGCAAACTTTCACTAGGTAATTTTTTACCATAGCTTGGTCCGAGCAATCACTGTTAAAACAGGCTTTAAATCTGTCGTTTCAAACAATATGAAAAACACTATTACGTGCCTAATACGCAAACTATTAAATCGAAAGTTTTGCTAGATAAGTTTAGGCCTGATGTTGGTATGCTGGTTGGAGCAAGATGCACAACAGGTGCTAACAGAGAGGCGTAGACTGCCTTAAGATTTCGCATTTAAACTTGCGGCGGTAAATACACCCTATTGACACTTAATTATTAGGCGAAGCTTATCGCGAAGTAATTGGTCGCCCCAAAAAATGCTGACGCCGCATTTAAAGCAAGCATTATAAATGTGTCGCCGATATTCTGCCTTGAACATCCCTACTCGAAATGCTTCCCTTCGTTAATTGTACGGTGGGTGAAACTTTATTCACGGCCTTACCTCTTTGTGTATTACCGCGACAATACGATGAAATACGATTTGGAGAATATTGGAAACATCGTATTTGGAGAATATTTGCTATTTGCACCTGTTCTGTATGTTACTCCAATCCAACATATCTACACACAATTATAAGTTGTGTATAATAATATAATAACTTATGGCTTTGAAGCGAAGGGGGTTCAAATATGGCGTAGATTTTGGCAAATGATCGAAACATACATTTGATCAATAAAAATTTACGTAGATAATGCTTACGGCCATGTTATCACATTTTGGTCAGCTAGCATGTTTAAAAAGTCAATATTTTCATTCTCTCTAAATGATTTAACGTCTATGGTTTGCTATACTTTTTCCAACTTTTACTGTGTAAATTTTTACCATGCCTTGGTCTGAGCAATCACTGTTGAAACAGAGTTTAAATCTGTAGTTTTGAGCAATATGCAAACACGTTTATGTGCCTAATAAGCCACGTTTTATATTGAAAGTTTTGCCAATTTAAATCCAATAAACGCAAGATTTATTTATTTATGACGCCATGTTATGACGTAGCTTTGTAACGTCGTCGTTAAGAATGCGTTAAACTTAAGCTTTTTGTTGTTGCGGCCCTTGTATAATTATATTTGCTTAGACCTGGTGTTGATATGTTTGAATGGTGCAACAATTACAACATGTGCTAACAGAGATGTGTACACTGCCTGTAGGATTCGCATTTAAATTTGCGGTGGTAAAATATTTTGTGTTGTAAGAGCAATAGGTTTTTTTACTTAGAGAGGCCTCTTTATGAAAGGCAAGTCGCATGTGCATAGTTTTACTAGGCAAGCCACTTCCAACACAAATGTTGCACGCGCGGGACAATAGGGCGCAGCAGGGATGCCAGCAGCCGCCTCGTCGCGACGCGAGCTGGACAAAGCAAGCGAATATGAACGAATTCTGTATGAAAGTTTTTCTGCTGCTAGATGGCTGTCGTTAGCTACAAAGTGCTAAAACGCAATATTTCAGGTTTTTACCCCTCAAGCAAAGGCCCCTGGGAGTGCAGCCTCATAAACTTTTACAAAGCACCTACATACCACTCTACGCCATGTATGAAAATTTGAAGGTTCTACGATGTCTACTTTTTCTATAAAGCTTCGGACAAAACTCGGTCTGAAACATACCATAGGAAACCATAGGAAACCAAAAAAGAATAACGGCAAAAACAAGATATGTCCCGAAAATAAATTTTCGGCCCATATAATAACGGCAAAAACAAGATATGTCCCGAAAATAAATTTTCGGCCCATATAATAACGGCAAAAACAAGATATGTCCCGAAAATAAATTTTCGGCCCATATAATAACGGCAAAAACAAGATATGTCCCGAAAATAAATTTTCGGCCCATATAATGATACGTCACAGAGGCTGTTCTGACACCGCAATTCCATGGCGTTTATCGCGCAATTGAAATCACGTGACTTGAATCGCCAACGAAGTGCTGTGTTATCCAGCGTCGAACTGACAATTTTTAACATGAAGCGTTTTCGGGCTCCGCCCGTACCCACGAGGGGTGTTCATACCACACCCCAAGACCCCCTAGGTGATTTGGATTGCTGATCATGTCACATCCCCCTTTGAAACGGTCATGCTACGCGCCTGACAAGTGCTCAAAATTTCTCGCAAAAATGCACTTTACCAGAACACTGCATAAGAGCTATATTCTGGGTAATTGAATCAATTATGCTTTTTATATCTGGTAATTGGACCAGGTTAGTTTTTTTTAACATTGATGGCGACATCAGCATTTTTCTGGGTGATTAATTTATTGCCGATGCATATCATCTAATCATTTTTGAATACAAATATAATATGTCATGACAGGTGCGGAGATTTACTACCAATCATTATCGCCTTATGTTGCAAAATCAATTTTCGAGGAAATAATATCAATATAGTATTATGATTCAATCATTATAATCGCCCTGAAAAAATATACAGGGCTTCTAGAGCATCAAGGTTTTATAATTAGGTTGTGTAAAGCAATCTGGGCTTTGGGTTGAAGCCAGTGGTTCTCAACCTTTTTTTAAAGAAAAACGCTATAAAATAGGTTTAGAACAAAAAACAGCAGAACATATTTTAAAACAGATTATTTTTTTAATGGTGCATTAGTGAGGGACAATACTGGACCGTTCCCTCCATTTGAAAAACACCTTGAGGGTTTTAGGAACAAGGTCTCATCCCGAGCTGCATTAATTAGGAGACTCATTGACACAACGTGGGATTCCAACACCAAAGTTTTGCGAAGTACGGCACTTGCGCTTGTATACGCGTCAGCAGGATACTGTGCGGTGGCAGGATCCAGGAGTGCACACACCAAACTACTAGATGCGCCAATAAATAACTGCCTACGGACAGGTCTAAGATCGACCCCAGTAAACAACCTCCCAGTGCTCGCAGGGATAGAGCCAACTAACATAAGGCGGGAGGGAGCAACCTTGCTAAATCGCGCAAAGCACTCTTGTGCCCTGACCATCTACTGCACAGCAAAATTTCAGGCTGTGCGCAAGCAACGCGACTGAAGTCACGACACTCCTTTGCAACCGTAGCACAGTCATTCAAAAAAGCCATCCTTGATGGCAAATCTGCCTCAGAATGGAAGGAGGAAACCTGGGAAGAAGAATGGTCAACAAAAAAGACAAAGTTACATGCATCCATCTCCGCGGCTCACAACCACACCCCCAAGCTGTGGAGAACAGCGAATGTGAGATGCAAAGCGAATGTGAGATGCTTATTAACAAGAGTCGCTGTTTTGCCTCTATGTTTCAATGTGGCCTTGCCTCTTCCCCACTATGTGAGTGCGGAGCCACACAAACGGCAAACCACATAGTGGAAGAATTTCCATAGTTTTCCTGTTCCAGTGGTTGGGCAGCAATATTGGCCGCAAAATCCTCTACCATGCAGTGGCTCACAAGCCACTGCCCAGATATCTAAGCAACACAAAAAAAGAAGAAGTGAGATACTTTTTCTGAACAATAAATTTACATTCCTTTTTAATTCCTCTCAAGCCATTATTCCTGTAAAATTAAGTATAGTGTTACTAATAAAACCAAATTATTTAATAAATCTACCTTTTTCCCAAATTTGTCTGTAGCCCCAGTTGTTTCCATGGCCCACCAGTGAGATGGCCCATGGTTTTGAAAACTGCTGGTTTAAGCAATGTCTAAGTAAGCGCAGATTTGCTAAATATTGATCACCAATTTTGTAAGTTTATTTGCTCAAATCCACAAACACTCTTTACACAATAATTGTATCCAATTTTTTATTGCTTTGATTAACTTTGTGAAATATTGAACTATTATGATTAATTATTTTTGTTCATATTTAATCAGGAGGAGTCATCGCTCAAGAAGCAAGGGGCGGAAAATAAAATCATCTTCAAGCTCCCCTGAGTCATCTGACGAAGGTAAAATCTTTGTGTTTTTGTTTTTCTTGTACACGTAATTTCTAAAATTAAAATTTAAATCTAAGTTTTGTTGAATGTTATTGGATAATAGCTTTAGAATTACAACGGCGATAGTGACCTGCTGAACTGTTTTAGTGTGAATTTGACTAGTTTAATAACGATATATTTAGCTGGGAAATTCGAATACAGGCAGAAAATAAAATTCAACACAATATTTTGTGTAGACATATAAACTTTATCTTTTCCTCCTGACCTGGAGAAAAAAATAGATTTTGTAAATAGATATTTTAAAAGCATTCAAACATTAGCAAATTATGCTAGTCGTCTACTAATTTACCCAATTAAAGCAAAATGCTGATTGTTTTACTATTAATTAAGTAGCTTATATACCCCACCCAATTGCCATTGCCTTATATACCCCAATTACAGTTTTATTTTTATTTTGGCATTTGTTAAACAATTGTAATCTATTTTTTGTTCTGGCAAATTTTTAATTCTAGTTTAATATATTTGACAAAAGTGACACTCCAAAGCTTTCTTCTGATTGGATTTGAAAAAAGCCCAGTTAATGTCTAGTCTAGGACATGGGTTCCCAAAGTTTGTTCTTTTGTGACGCCTTGTAAAGGTTTGCTGGTCTTTTGAAGTATTCAGCAAAATGAAGTTCAAATATATATTTTTTTATTAGCATTTAAAAAATGCAAAAGAAAAAACAAGCAAAACACAACTTAAAATATTCTATGTAGAAAAAAACAGTGCAAGAAAGTAGGTGTTGCATACAATTGTTTTAATGTAGTGTGACTAGGGATGGTCAAAGTAGAATATTGGACCCTGGAATCGACTCCAAATTGGATGCGTATCTAATTCTGTCATTAAATATCTGGTAATTTAAATTGAAATAATTTTTTCGATTGACCACGGAATCGCCTTATTGTAAATACGCGAGTTAAAAGTTTGGATAAAGGCCTGTCACTAAGGACACATTTATAGTGCTTGGTTTAAATATAGCCATGTAGTGCAACATCTTTTTTTTGAGGGCTTTTAATTACTTGCCTATAACTTTTGCCTTATCATTGACTGTCAATCAAAGGTTATTGGGCGACACCTAACTCGCAATAAAATGATGTACAATCTTAGGGGAGGTATTATGTTCTTACTAGAGCAGCGGTTCTTAACCTATGGGTAATTACCCACATGTGGGTAATTTCAGGATAGCAGGTGGGTAATCAGCTGAACCAGAATATTTAGAATTATGGATGTACCAAAGAATGTCACAGCTGTAAGCAGGGCCGCGGAGTCGGTTAAAAACAACCAGAGTCCGACTCCGGCCGAAAAACTACACTTGAGTCCGAGTCCCGACTCCGACTCCGGCAAATGTAAGATTTTGCCGAGTCCCGAGTCCAGCTCCGACTCTACAGCCTGTATTTTACCCATTTACGCAACTAAATTAATGTGGATTTTGTGCAATCCACTCATATTGGTGTCATAATTGATCCACCCGCATTACATGGTTTAAAAATATTTCACATTTGCTATTACACTTTTACAACTTAATTACATTTTGCCGCCTTAAGAGTTAAAAAAATTGATACTGCGCATGCGCACGTTGGACTCGGGACTCGGGTAGTTTTACGCGGTCTTACTCGAGTCCCGAGTCCGACTCCGGCAAAACAAACCGACTCCGTCCAGACCCGAGTCCGACTCCGACTCCGCAGCCCTGGCTGTAAGTGGTAAAGTCGCTTTATTACTTACTCCTTTTTTATGTTTTGAGTTCTTTTAAAACAACCAAACAAGTATCAGTTTTGGAATTGTTTCGTCATAGTGATAAATTTTTTATATATTTAGTACGGTAAAATAGCAAAATAAATAATATTTTCGGTAGTGAGACTTGATCTGGACAGAAATGGGTATTAGGGGGAAAAAGGTTAAGAACCCCTGTACTAGAGAATACCAAGCAATGAATAACAAAAGTTACCCAGACGGTTTTCACAATAACTGTTAACCCCAAACCCCATAAATCATTGTGATATCTAACATTATAGTGATCACAGTCATCTTGAGTTGTTCCTTTGTATTTCGGCTGCAACATTGACTTCCTCTTTCAACTTCATTAACTTAATACAGAAGAAATTTTCTTGAATAAAACAAATAAATCAAAACTTGGAATATTTGCATTCACAAAACTAAATGTTTTAATAAGTTGTGTTTTAATACCTAATATAATTGGTAATGGTATTTTTTTCAAGTCAACAATGTATTTTATTGCCCTTCTCTCCCCACGTAGGTATGCTCCCTGTATAACATTTGTATTTGTTAGGGAATAACCAGGAAAATGGAAGTCAAGTTACCCAAGTGGACAAACCGGGAAATCAACCTTTGAAAGGTTCAAATGAGGTGGTTGCAAAACAATCAGCCATTGATGGAAAGACAAATGCTGAAACTGCTGACTTACATAGTGATGTTGGTGCTACAACTACAGCAAACAAAGAAACAAAATCTAAATTAGGAAATGAAGGGTAAAAAATGGTTCTATATTGCTGAATCTCATTTTATTTCTTACAGCCATACGTAAGTAACGCATACAGTGATTTGTTTTGTACATTGCTTATAAGAAGCCCCTCTGTAAACCTTTATTTTAGGAAACAGGATATTTCTTCATTGGTATTAGGATAGATTTTGCCCAACTTTATATAACTTTTAAAACATCAAATAATTGTTTTGACTGGAGTTAGCGTTTTTTGGGATTAGGTTAGTCTCAGGGTTAGTATTTTTTTTTTAACTAAATTATCATGTTTTTTTTATTTTATTTTAGATTTGTTTAATCACCAAAAGTTTAGAATAGTGGTTTTAAAACAACTAAACCACCAAGTGATATAAACTATACAACAATGGTTTGTAATCAAAACGAAAAGGGAAACTATCTAACATTCAAAACCTATGAATTTTCATTGTAAAACTGTTATTATTTTTGTCCTTGTTATCATCGCCTAGGTTCAAATATGTAGAAACTAATCTTGGTTGGTATTCCTAAAGAAAATTAGACAAAAAAGTGCAAAATACAATTGTCAGGTTGGATTTTCTAAGTGCGATTTAGAAGCCACAATGTCCCCTGATTTGCTATCCTAAGAGGTACAATGTTTGGGAATTTAGGCAGCTTGAGATATTTAGGCCTGTAAGACCTCTTGCAATTACTTAGGTAAAATAGCCAAATAATATGGGAATGTCCTTGTTCCCAGTTTGATACTTAACACCATTTAAAAAAGTGTAAGATTCTGCACCTGGCATTACACAGTAGCCACAATAAAATTTTATTTCACACATTTGCCCAATATCATGTGATTGACACTTCATAGTGGTTATTGGTAAGTAATTGGTCAAGGAAATGGCTGACGAACACTACAAGGCTAAATTTAAAGTAAGCACTATATAGGTTTTTTGTAACACCAGTCAGCAACCTGCCTTGATCCAAGTTTGCTACTCACATATCTACAATTTGGCTTAACCTTCATTAACAAAACTAATTTTTGTAAATAATTTTGACCTTCCATATAAATTTGACAAAATTTTGACTTTTTTGGCCATGTCAAAAAATAATTGCCCTGCACATTACAATTTTTAAGACTTTGTCCTCAAAAATAAGTTTAATTCTTGAATCTGTATGGTAGCTTAATAATGAATTTTAAAGCCCAAATTATCTGAAGATGATACAAGTTTGTATCGAAATGTCCTAATGATGTCAATCTACTCCAGTTTTTTGGCTTTGAAATTCGATATCAAGCTAAGTTAAAATCTTACAAATAAGCAAGGAATGTTGGCCATTTTCATCTCAAAACAATAGGTATAATATCTCACTATTTTGCAGTAAACATGCTGTTGAAAATTGCTTTTAGTTATCAAAAACGGCAATGCGAGTGACCTAATGTGATGTATTTAAATGTGATCATGTTTTCCTATTTTTTAGTGAGACATTAAAAGAAACGACTAAAGAGTCTACAAAAGAAGAAAAGAAAAAATCAGTAAAAGAGAGGAACTACAGAAAGTAGGAATTTTATATGGCACATTACATTCTTTCTGTTAGGACATCACACATGATGTGGCTAATTTCCTCTGCATCAGTGCCCTGTCCCCTGTGTGCTGCATTGCCACGCTGGTTGGGCTGTGGTTAATTGGATTTTTTTACTTGCGCTTTTTTAAAGTGTACGTCTAAAAAAGTTTGTGTAGAGTTACCAATAAAGAATTGCATTAAACAGGGTTGGGATTTTGCACTCGCCAATGAGTGCTGATTGACACCAACTTGCTGGCCTAGCGAGTGCAACCATGGTTGTTGGTTTATGACCTATTGACGGTCTTAAATTGTTGATTTGACAAATACTTTTAAACTTCATTGACTAAAAGCCAATTGTTTTGTTAAATCGCTTATGATACATGCTTCATCAACTGCAAGTATGTATTCGGTAAACAGTTAAGACGATTTCTAGTTGCAGTAGGAATTTTTTATTTCTCTGAAAATCTGGTTTGCTAACGATATCATATGTCTATTGAAAGATGTTGCACTGTTGAAATGACATTAAAAAGCACTTAGTATTAAGTGCCTTATAGGAATCAATTAAAGTGGATGTACCCACAACATTAGAATAAAAACGTCAGGTAGTGACTGAGACAAACTATGGTACAGAGTGATTTCATTTGCTCATATGCATGCAAATTTACTGTATCAGAACTACATATATGCATTGAAATAAAACTTAAGGTTAAAACATTGGTGAAATAGCCTGGCCACTAATTCGCAGAAAGTGTGCTATTATTCTTAGTGAGTGTTGTTTCATCCAGGCAAGTGCTAATTGGTTAACACTCGCATAATTGACCAGTGTAAGTTTTAATTCAGTATTAACTCTGTGGTATGCAACCAGTGAAATGAATATACTTTCGTCAAGCATTTAATACCTTTCAAAACCTAAAATTAATTGTGTTAAGTCAGTGGTGGGCAAAATACGGCCCGCGGGCTGAATCCAGCCGCCAACGTAAATCTTGACCTATATTACAAACTGGGCATGAGGCCATTCTTCATTATTTTTGGATTTTTCAACTAGGTAAAAGCAAATTTTTTTGGTGATGTGTGCAAATCTTGTTTCTGCTTTGAAAGTAGCATGTAGTTTAGACCCCCTTTTAACTGCAAAATGGCATACCTTACTGTGGTATCCCTGATTAACAGTCGTTGTGGTTGTTATTATAAAATGCATCGTACACAAGGCTACACAGTTTAAATTTAACTGCCCGCAGAGAGCTTACTGAGTTTGGTTTTGGCTTGCGACTAGAAAAAGGTTGCCCACCCCTGTGTTAAGTGTTTAAATCAAGCTTAACAGAACGAAGAATAGTTGAATTGCACATACTTTCAAAGACGTTTTTACACAAAGCTTAAAACTAGGTTTTGTGTTATCAAATGTCAAAAATTCGCAAAAGTGAAACGAGACGGCGATAATTGTGCGCAGTGTCTGCAATGCTCGGTGTTGATGTCAAGTGCGTCATTGTGACCCTCAAAACATAAAAATCATGGGGATAAAAGTATCCGCAAAGAAAGAATGATGCCGCTGATGTTATTTCTGCCAAAACGATATGATTCGACCAGAAAGCGACCTCACCTGATTTTGGATTTTAAGTGTATTTATTCTTTGGTTTTCATTCAATCAAATTGTTTTTTATTAACATGGTGAAATAAAACAAGTGAAAACACGTTAAACACAATTCTAGCTATTTTTTATAATCAAGGGGGCCACGAGGATTAAAAGCCTTTCGAAGGGGGCCAGGAGGCATAAAAGGTTGACAACCACTGGCCTATACAATATTTTACCTAGCCTCAAATCCCACCCCCTAATTCCTCACTAACTCCCCTAACCTAATTTCTAACCCTACCTACTACCCACCACTAACCCCAATCAGTGGCAAGCAATCCAATGCAAAAATAGTGGCACCCTAACAGTGTAATTTTGTCTCCAATAAACTTAGGACTTATTCCGACAGGTTTAGGGCTTATTCAAACGATTTTACTCCTTATTGTGTTGTCGAGTTTACTACATATTTGGTTTCATAATGTCATTGCGCAAAACAAATTGCTAGTGCAAAGCAAATTGGGTGTATTTGCCTAAACTATGAATTTAAAAGGATACATGACACAGTAGAACCAAAACATTTTTTTTGCAAATTTTATTGAAACCAAACCAACAGTCTTTAACTTTTAAAATGTTTTCCAGTATTTGCAATACTACAATAAATGTCTACCTATTTTTAATAAAATCACTTTTATTCTTATGCTTAGTTTCGTACAGCTAAAAAGTGTCAGTTTTGCGCCCAATGTTCTAAATATAACCAAAAGCAACATTTTTTATGTTAAACAGTAGATTTCTTAGAGAGAATTGTCAATTTTGGCACACAATCACCTGAAAGAGCTTTGGGGCCAACCAGTTCAGCAGTGCTGTTTATAATAAAGTATTTCACAATACCTAAATAATACACCGTGTAACATATTTGATTTTCTGACATTTATCAAAAATTTTTTTTTAAACGCAAAGTCACATTGTATATTTTACCATTATCATGTAAAAATTTCTATATATAAGTGAAATTTGGTAAAATTGTTGGTTAGGTTTAATCTTAAAAACTATGAGGTCTGTAAGCTTAATAAGGCCTACTAGGCAATTTAATCTAGCTCACAGCTTTCTGTTAAAACATTTTTTCTAGTTACTTATGGTTCCCACTTGACAAGAAACTGCAATGCTTTCTTAGCATATTTTAGAAGAAGCTTACATTGTTTTTTGTTATTTACAATAAATGTTTGCAAGGCACATAAGTAGCAACAAGTGTTTACGCTTTGCTAACCTTGCTTTACATGTGGCAGAACACGATATGCCCCCCAAACTTTTTTGTGGTGCCATTCTTATCATAATTTGGCGAACTTAGTGTTCATAAAAAAGCACTTTATCAAATGTATTCCGTTTTAAATTGACCAAAACATATAATAAGTCACTATTTTAATTGTTTTGACCTAATTCAGTTAAAACATTTTGTATGATAATGTTGTAGTTTTTGTGTTTTACACGAATTTTTCTTTACCTTGTGTACAGCCATACACTGTGGTTATTCTCTTGATGAAATGCCACTATATCAAGCAATTTTTTGTGTGCTAAATTTGTCGAGTTTTAAAAAATAAAAGTTTTGCTATTGTAACACAGACGCTTTACAGTATTTTTCCTTAAAAGTATTCAACTCAATGTCAGTTGCACACCAAGCTTGTTTTATGATCACTGTACAAAGTAACTTAGTAACACCATTTGTAAAAATTAACATGTCCCACCATCACCCTGACTCTTAACATTTATCAGAGCAATGCTATTTACAGTCTTTTCTTTGAAAACAACCACAAATAATTTTGTGTGTATTTGATACTCTATTGAACGCAACCTTCTACAACATTTTCTGTTTCTCATGTTCTCCCTGTAAAAAACAATTTCCCACTCCTGATAGACGATTTTAAGAAAATCATGTTTAATGATTAAGATGTTTAATTTGATGTTTGGTCTTACTCTTTATTCCCGTGAATATTTTTAGGAGATCCAGATCACCTGACCGTAGAAGAAAATCTCCCTCGCCATCAAAAACACGTAGAAGGTCTGTCAATGTAATTTGTCACACTAAGATAAATACATATTGATATGTGTAAAGTCGACTCCTCCCTGGATATTGCAAGGAAATAAGATAATTATTCCTTGCTTATCATGTCTGATTTTGGCCAACCAAAAATAGTTAGCCTCCAAAGACTTGTTCAAAATTTCGATGTTATCTAACTCTTCACTATTGTGAAGTTGGTACATCGCTGCAAACCATACTTAACAAAAGGTTGACAAGCTGGGTTGTAAAATAATTTTCGTTTGATTCATCAACAGATACTAGCATATACAAAGTGTCATTCACTATTAGCTTATATTTATACTTATATTTATTAAAAAAGAGGAAGATAAAGTATGCCACAATAATTTATATCACAATAATTTTAACAGACGGCGATCGAGGGAGCGACGAAGATCAAGAGACAGAAGTAGGAGATCCAGATCAAGAAACAGAAGGTAAAAATTTGTTAGAAAGTTTCACATATTTTTCTGTTTTTATCCCATAAAATAGTATGTTAGGGTTAATCATAAACAACAATAAATTACATGTCTCACAAGTTAAGTTGAAAAAAAACAGTTGTATCTGGGTTATGAACAGCCTATGAAAACCAGTAATTTTGTTCTTTGCTCTTAATTACTTCTTTAATTCCTACTTGCGAGTAATATTTACTGCTCTTGTCTAGATCACGTTCTAGAAAGCGGTCAAGATCAAAAAAGCGATCAAGATCACGTTCCAAAGATCGCGTGAAAGACAAATCCAAAACTGATGAAAAGGAAAAAAAAGCTTCAAAGTTTACAGATGTTAATCCCGTAATTAACCTTTATATAAATTTTATTGCTTAATTTCATATTCTGAATTTCAAACGGTTATGTTGTTGTTAAATGTATAATTTAAAATTAACATGCAAAAATGTAGTAAACCAATAAAAAATAAAAATAGAAGTAGGTTTTCTCTAATTACGAAAAGGTGTGATAACATCATGTAAACAAAGTAATATACAAAATTTGATTATTTCTTTGAGAAAACATATCTCAACTCTGGAACCTGCATGATATGCAAATTTACCTTGTACATAGTGTGTTGGTTTCAGTAATGATTGCAAAACACATTTCAACAAACTAATCATGAGAAAAACACGTTAAGACTTATAAAGCAACAATGTCTTGAGGGTAATTTATGTATAATACCATAGTAAAACTACCAACAACATATATTTACCAAATACGCAATAATATCTTTAACTGAATAGATCCAAACCGGTCCCTAATAACCTAAACAAGGATAAAAACTTGTCTAATTTGACGCCAACGATTTGGCACAGGAAGTTTGGTTATGATGAAATTATTAGTGGTATTAGAGTAAATTTTGTCAAATGCGGTCTGATTTCGATATAGGTATTTTTAGTTGTTAGTCTAATTTAACCCCTTTTCCTAATTTAGTTTTATTCCTGCGTCCTTTTCGTGTTCCAATAGATATTACTCAAAACGTTATTACGCAAACGTTTCATTAGAATATGAAGTTTGCGAAATTTCGCCACCGCAAAATGTAAAACTGCTAAAGGTAAAATCTTAGGTTTACGGTTAGATACATTTTATTTTTATATTTTTTGGCTAAGTTGTAATATATTAGTCTTATTTTAGGGGATAGAATGTTTGTTGGATTAAAAACTTGCGCGTATATATAGTCTAACAGAAACGACAATTCATAGAGTTCATGAGTTACACACCGCGACGTACCATAGTATACATAGCGACCATAGGCTGAATATATTAAAGTTATAGAATTTTAATTTATATAACTAAATAGTATCGTTTTATTTGGCCATGTGATACAACATTGAACAAAAATTAAAACTTCACACCAATATTTTAAAAATACACTTATGTACAGCTACCACGCGGCCTACAACTACATAAAACTTTAAATAATAATAAATAGGTAAAATGCACACATTCGGCCCGCGGCCAACAGTTTGCCAGCCACTGATATAAAATCTTACTTTTTATTGATAGCTTTCAAAAGACTTTGAACAAAACAAGCTTGAGGAGGAGATGCGGAAGCGAAGGGAAAGAGTGGAGAAATGGAGAAAGGAACAAAGATCCGGGATAGTTGTTGGCGATATTTCAGCTGACACAGAAATTAAGAAGGCTAAAAGTGGTGAAGAGCCATTAACAGATGATTTAAGCAATGAAGATGGCAAGCCTCGAAAGTTATGGTCCCTTGAAGATGATGACGATGATGATGATGAAGATCAAAATCAAGATCAAAATCAAGATCAAGATCAAGATCAAGATCAAGATCAAGATCAAGGTTAATAATAGTTTATTTTTTTTGCAGTTTTTAAAACTATGCACAAATCACGTTATCTAAAACTTACCAAAATAGTTTTTTTTTCACGTCGGAATCTGAAAAAGTTTTTATAGTGTCTACGATACAATTACTACAACATTTTAACTGGAGCATCCTTATGTTAAAAAAACAAATACCTAATTGAACAGGAGCCATAGGAGCAGAGGTGGTTGAAAGTGAAAAAAACGACGAAGTAACCGTCAAGGTAGAAAATGAAGAGGAGGAAGTTGACCCACTTGATGCTTTTATGCTGGAACTTGCTAAAGGAAAGAACAAGTCAAAAACAACTGAGAAAAAGGTACATGCTTTTTATGCTTTTTATTGTCTAGTTAAGGGTTGGTGACCTTTAGGTGTGGTCCGTGTGACCTTTTTAAACAATTTACAATTTTTCTAGGGGATAAGTGGTGACATTGTTTCGCACGTTTTTTGCAAATAAAGCTGTCTCAGTTGTAGTTTTCTACAGCAAAACTCCTGTGGATTTTTAACACACCAATAATCACAATTGCGTGTTTTATTGCCTATCCTATTACCAATTAACACTCGACTAATTAAACATAAATATGTATTGTAAACTTAGCCAGTTTGCTTGTTTAAAAATGAGAATTTCGTTCGAAACAAGATGTGTCAAACTCGTCGCCTCCGGGCCGCACCCCTTTACAGACTCACATGCGACCTGCGTAATACTTCCAATATTTTTGGCGCCTGCTGCACATCACATTCGGATAGAAAACAAAACATTTAACCAAAAATTTTTTTGGCGTTTGCGGCGCAAGTTAAAGTCGTTACATTATAAAGGTTTACCTACATCGTGGCACCTTCGTCGCTTGAAAACTAAGTGTGCGCCCACTTCATACTATTGTATTATTGAATGCTGATAAAACGTCTGTATGCATTATATACCCTTTATCAGGGGTCGGCAACTTTTTGTACGCAAAGTGCCATTTTATGAATACTGTCAGAATATCAACAACTCGCGTGCCAAACATTTTTCTATGTTTAGTTTTGCGCTGGAAACCAGGGCTACAGTTTTCTGCCTTATCAGTTTCGAAATTTTGTCGTGCGCATGCGCACACGTGGGATTCGAGTCCCGAGTCCGACTCTGCAGCCCTGTGACCTGGCATCTAAATTACGTATCTTTTTTGGAATATACTTTAATGTTTTTCAGCCGATACCTATAAAAGGTTAGCTATAAGTTTCGCTTTTAGTTGGTTTCTCAGTAGCACAAAAACACACGTGCTCGATTTTAATGTAGAACAGTGGTTCTCAACCTTATAGCATACGGACCAGTAAAATTTCTAAACAAATTTTGCTGACCGATGAACCTTCAAAAATAAAATCAACCCAAAATGTAATAACGACAAAAGTATGCAACTTATAAGCAAATAACGGAAACTTCAATGTAATGAGCAATTTGCTGCTGTCTTTTTGATATCATACATGTTATACGTGGTTTTATTGAAGTTTTTGACGTACAACTGGTCTTACTCTTAAAGTTTAAGACTTAAACGTGTTGTAGCCTAATTCTAAACAGTTTGGCACAACACTTGGGGCATTGTGACGTACAATAAAGTCCAAAGTCGACCATTAATTCTATGTTACGTCACAATGCTGCAAATTACGGAACTGGCGTTCTAAAATTTATGGACAAAGCAGCCTTCAACATCTTGCATTTTGCAATCAAGATATAATATAAAATTGTAATATATTTGACTGACCGGCAGGAAAGTTGACGCGAACCGGCGGTTGAGAACCACTGATGTAGAATGCCCTGCATTAACGCAGTGAACGTCACGCCACCTTTGGGGCATTGTGACGTAATACGAACGGTTAGTCGTAAACAACAAGTTTAACGCACACAAAAAATAATGTTAAATACAACAATTAAGACACATATTTGTGACACGAACTGGAAATATGTTCAAATTGGTTAGCGCTAGTGTTAGTGATGTAATAATAGTGTTTATAATGTAGTAGTGATGTATTGGTTGCACTTTCGTAAGGTGATATAACATGAGCGTTGAATCAATCGGCGTGCCTTGAAAAATCCACAAGTGGCACGCGTGCCAGGGGTTGCCGACCCCTGCCCTATATATTAAGCTTATTTTATGATAAATTGTGCAAAAGATAAAATAAATTTGACGTGTTACGTTCATTTACCTTCTAAATTTGCGATTTTGTGGTCTCCCGTAAGCAGTGTTCCCTATAATTTTTCACCACATGCACATGAGCCGAAAATCAGTGCGCAAAGAACCAAATTGATCAATCGTAAAAGTGATCAAATGCTTTGCGTAAGACCTGTTTTTTAATCTTTACTTTCTTTCAGTCTGCTATCGGCAAAACCACTTGTTTCTAACCATCCTTAGCCGTAGAAATAACAGACGAAATGCCCGGCGTTGCCCAGGTTAAATATGGTATAAGTAATTACCGTTACAATAAACGCATGATTTGCGAAATCTAATTCGCCGGCTAGCGTGACAGCGTTTTCATTGTCTAGTTTGCTTTTATACTAAAAGTTTTGTTCATATTTTTAAGATGGCATATATTCGATTTAAGCGAAAAAAATGCATTTTAAAATAAATTTGAGGTGACACAGTGTAGAGGGCGCCTTTTGTGTGTAAAGATGCCAAACAAATGCGTAAATAATAATAGTAGAAAGACAGATGCGATTCGCGAATGGACAAAAAAATCCTTTTTACTGACCTTCTACTGAACATTGAAATAAACATGTTAGGATAGAGTTGCGTTGTAAAATTACTAATTTAAGAAAAATAAACCGCGCGCTGGATACCACGGCTTAGCAGGCCGTATTTCACTTTTCTAGATAAGCAAGTTTCAAAAAAAAAACATTCAAAAATTAAACTGTTTTATTATTAAAACCCATTTAAAATTATCTTGACACTGCAAAATAATACCTGCTTCATATGTTTTTGTAGACACCGAAGGAATCTGACACTGTGGGACCTAAGGTAAGCAGAGTGAGTGCTGTTGCCAAACGCAACAAGTCGGAAGATGTTTCTAAGAAAGGAGAACTGATGGAGGGAAATGCTGACCTTATGGAGGTTTCTAAATTACAATGTTAATGATATTAGTTTAAACCAAAAAATGAAATGTTATTTTTGTCTTCAGTATTCATCAGAGGAAGAAGAAGAATCTTTGGAATCTGCATTTGGAAAATTTAAAAACAAGCAACAACCAAAAAAGCTTGAAAATGAAGTTGATCACAGCAAGATCGCTTATGAAGACTTTAGAAAACAATTTTATGTTGAAGTAGGTTGCTAATTAAAAGCCATAGGTCTTTGACGTTAAAACATTGTCGATCTTTGTCAGGATTTACTTATGGCCACTAAATAATTATTTTTGATTGAAAGTGTTTTAATTTAGGTAAAAACATATTTGTGGCGTGATGTAATATCCGCCATCAAGTATTTTGTGCGGTAACAAATTCTTTGTTTTGTTATTTTATAACTTTTTTGTAATTACATTATTACACAAAAAATTCAACTAAAATAATTAAATACTAGTGAAAGAGGAATGATAGCAGTGATAAACCTTTTATAGAGAAACTTGTTTTATAACAAAACTAAATATCCCACCAGGTACCCGAACTTGCATTGATGACTCAAGGTGAAGTAGACACGTTAAGAGCCGAAATGGAGAACATTAAAATTCGTGGAAAAAATTGCCCCAAACCAATTCAATCATGGGTACAGGCTGGGGTTTCACTTAAAATACTAAATGCTTTAAAGAAGTAAGTCCGTTTTGTGAGATTTATTGTTAACATTTAAGTAAGTTTCCAAAAACGCTTCCAATCACATTAATTGTTATTCTCCAGAGCGTCGTACGAGAAACCAACCTTCATACAGGCGCAGGCAATCCCAGCAATAATGGCTGGCAATGACCTGATAGGAATAGCGAAGACTGGAAGTGGAAAAACTGTGGCATTCCTTCTTCCAATGGTTCGACACATTTTGGACCAAAGGCCACTTGAAAGTGGGGAGGGTCCTATAGGTAAGTTGCAAGCATTTTGTTGCAGTTTTTTGCATATTAAATAACCTGTTGTTGCCCGCAATCGTTCCAGCGGTGATTATGACACCCACTCGAGAACTGGCCCTTCAAATCACAAAGGAATGCAAAAAGTTTACCAGGTCCAGCAAGCTACATGTAGTTTGTGTGTACGGAGGAACTGGGATCTCAGAACAGGTCTATAGCGATTAATGTATTTTAACTTGTCAATTTATAATAGAAAACATTTTTTTCTAAAAAGAAGCGTTCCAGTGTTATGCTGCTGACTTACAAAGACACAACTTTGACATTCCTTTTTTGACTATTCGGTTAATCTAGCAAAGGGTTGTCAAACTCTTAGTGATACGAATGCAGAATTGTAGGGCCAAATCCTTATTAGTTGTATTTAATAATTTTAAGTCATATATGTTCATACAAATCGCAAGGTTATAAAAAGTGTCTTGCTTTTTTGCATACACTTCTCAGACTTAATTTACCCAAAGCAGCAACAACAATTCATCTTTTTCCTTAATATTTATAAGGAGTACTACACGCGTTCATGTGTTCTTTGAACTAGTAATTTACAGTATCTACCAAAGTTGAGAACCGCCGATTAAACACTAGTCGTATGTTTAATACACCGTGCCCGGCTAACTGTCGACGCGGTTACTATTAGCAACCCGATACTTAGTATTTTATTTCTATACCGATTCACAATGTTTCTGGCAAGATTTCGTTCGTCCGACCCGATACCGAGTGACGTCTGACAAAACAACCAACATGGCGAAACCAAATCGCAAAATGTAGTGTTTTTTTAACGTTAAGTTAATTTCGACTGTTAAGTTACTATTTTCTAGGAAATTTTTTTAAAAGTAGAAAACGTTTCGTTGGATACCCAACGATGGCAGAAATTAGCAAACAGACTAGGATCGGATTGGCAAAGATATAACGAAACTTTTGCTGTTCATCGGCGCAAAAGTGCTATGGAACAAATTTTATTATTTAATATTCGTATTTTATTGTTTTAATATAATAAACTAACTTGTCGAATAGGTGGAAATGGTTGAGAAATTATATTGTGCTGAAATTAATCTAAATGCTTGTCTCTATTTTAGCTGTTGTCGGTAATCTAACTTTCTACATTGTTTATCATGCAATAATGTGACTTTAGTTGATGCAAACTATTGTAATTTAAGATCGCGGAGTTGAAGCGCGGAGCTGAGGTAATCGTCTGCACCCCCGGAAGGATGATAGACATGTTGTCAGCAAATGGCGGTAGGTTAAGCATAAGTTCTTCTTACCTTATGTTGTTATTATATTAACTTTTGCTATCAACAATTTGGCGCGTTGTTATATTTTATATCAATAACCCAGATAATTACAGATTGAAGATCACTGGAACAGTTTCTGGGGGTTCATTTATAAAAACACGAATTATCTTATCTAAACATTAAAACTATATATACAATCCGTTTAATCAATAAATATCAACTCTCAAGATTGTGTTTTTGACCATTTTTGCTTATAATTTTACTGCAGGCGTTGACAAACATAGCCTTATTGCAATCTTGCTAAAGAGCTAATTTAACCTTGAATTTTTATTGAAATAAAATGCCGCAAACAAATTCGTGTTTACGTTAATAATATAATAAAATTAGCTTAGAGTAATTATTTGTCGTCGTGTTTTAGGTGGTCTTGGTGACTGATATAACTTATATAATAAGCAAATACTGAACCACGTCAATTTTTTTCAGGTGCACAACTGTACTGACTTCACCAGCCAAACCCCGTCAAAATACTTTCAACTTAGCTAATAACTATACATAATGAGAGTACTACCTTAACTTTAAATGCTAACTGTCTCTCGAAATCCCAACTTCAAAGCTTTACTATTCGTTTAAATTAGCATGAAGGTTTTGATATACCACCAGATGAGCCTAAGGAGCTTGTTAACCAATAGGATTTATACACATGCCGTGTAATTATGTTGCTTCTTTCTTCAGATATCCAGTATCCGACAGATCTTGGGAGTGATACGCAGCATCATTTGTTGCCTTCTTACTTCTTCACCTTATCGTT
Organism: Ascidiella aspersa; assembly: GCF_963924565.1. Classification (NCBI taxonomy): domain Eukaryota; kingdom Metazoa; phylum Chordata; class Ascidiacea; order Phlebobranchia; family Ascidiidae; genus Ascidiella; species Ascidiella aspersa. The sequence continues at coordinate 13,215,323 of NC_139454.1, read as the reverse complement.
TTCTGTAAAACATGTGTTATGCAATAATTTCATATGTTTGTTTTTACTTTGCCGATCCTTTTATGGCGACTATTGCGCCACGTTCGAACATAATATTTACCTGTCATCTAACCATGTTGTTTGTTTTCTGCCTTCGGGTTGTTTGTTTCGCAGGACGTGTGACAAATCTGCGGCGTTGTACATATCTTGTTTTGGACGAAGCCGATCGAATGTTCGACATGGGATTTGAACCACAGGTAGCTAAAAGCGTTAGAGAAGTGTACTGTCTCTTAGACTTTGTTTTAACGGATTTATTTTTGCAATGCAATTGATGACCATTTTTGATGCAATTGTTATTGTATTTCTAATTTGCTTAAACTGTAACCAAATTACATTTATTTTTTTTCTGCGAGTTTGATAAATAAAATTGATATATTATCAGTACAGTACTGAAGTTAGTAGTTTCTGTTCATATAGTTTATTTAGACTACATTTACCTTTCATCTGCATAACATGAAAATTATTACTTTACAAGAAAATCTTGTAGACCTTTTAAAATGTCCCGGCGAACCCCTAGGCTCCATCGATTGCCCGTTAATGGGCAGGAGCGGGGTTCCCTAGGTACTTGGTCTTTTTTATAAAACGGTGGAGATAAAGCTGAAAGATAAATTTTACAACGAATTAACTTAAACTACATTTTTTAAGTGATGCTTTGTGGGAACCAAAAATATTAGAGGCCAACTCCACATATTAAACATAAAATATTTTTCTTTGCACAATTGTACGTCTGGCTATTAATCTTAATACAGTTTATAATTGTGACATAACTAGCAACTTTTATGTGCTATAGATGCTGATTTTCACTAATAAGCCGCAGATATCAAACATTTTTTGCATAGTGTCACACTGTCACAGTCTAAAGTTTAAGCGCCAATTTTTACTAGGCGATGTTGATACTAGGCAAACTACCCGGCGTTGCCCAGGTTAAATAGGTATTTACTTTTAACAATAGTATGCAGCCTTTTTGCAATAATATATTATGTGCATTCGGGCAATGCCCCGATTTTACGTGATTAAAACTATACGAAGACGCATATTAAGAGGTGTACCCATTTAAGATGTAACCGAAAGTAATGTTCAGTATTGTGTATAAAATAAGTCGAGTAAATACTTTCTCACAATTAAAGTAGGATGCGGCCTTTATGAAAGCAGCAACAATATTAGGCCCAACATATTGGCAAAGGCGCTGTGTCCATAACAAATGCGTATTGCCCGGGTCAAATCATTCTGTATTATAGGTTTAACAAAATGTAAGAAGTAAAAGTTAACATTATCTAGCAAAGTTTTTTTACTAAATCTTTTTTTTATATTTATTACTGATAATATCGCCGTTAGGAATCTTCCAACACTTGATTTTGTTCAAACTAAATCTGGTTGTTGGAACTTATTCGTAAATCTATCGTATTAATGCTTTATGGACATTTTTGGCGCAATTATTTATATAAAAACTTATATTTTTTTTATATATGTTGTTTGATTTAGTGACGATATCTCGTCAAATTTTCCTGTTCCACCAAGCAATAACCGGATTTATTATTTTCAAATAATTATTATAAATGAATTACTTTTACTGTAAATGATATGACGTTTAGAACATAACATATGTCAAAATCGTTGAAAATTTTATTCTTTCTTTTGAGAAAGAAAACCATATTGTTGATTTAATAGCGCCTCAACATAAAAATAGTGTTTTATTTTCGATTTCGAACAATGTTTTAATCTACCTTTCTATAGTTTATTTTACAAGAATAAACTAGTTACTAGCTTTGCTTCAGCCCAACAGTTTGCCTACTAAACAGGTGATGCATGTGATCAACGGGTGTCGACCTGATCGCCAGACTGTCCTCTTCTCCGCCACATTTCCTCGCCAGATGGAGGCGCTAGCCAGACGAATCCTAAACAAGCCTATTGAAGTTCAGGTTGGAGGTCGGAGCGTTGTTTGTCCGGACGTGATACAGTCCGTGGTATGTTTGTTATCAACTTGTGAACATCTAATGTGTGATTAAACTCTAAAGCAATGCTAGAAGTTTCCGTCGTTTTGGTTGCTACATTTTTAACTATTTGTTCTATATAGTTTTTATACTTTAGATTTGAAATAAAGCCCAATGTGTAAGGTTTTAAAATATAGCCTCACCCTATAAGTACTTAGCTTCAAATGTGTTTAAGCAATTTTGGGAATTAAATTTTGTAACAATTTTAATGTATTTTAACGACTTCTGTGTATTTCTTATACAGTTATTTGGTTAGTTAAAAGTTGATTTATCACCATGTGTCATGGCATTCCTTACTTTCGTTTAACTAAGTTTACCCTGCTGTACACTATCAAAATAAAAAGTGAATTACTAAACATATGATTCCAATGCAATCTTTAACTTAAATGTTGTTGTTAAATGACTTCTGGTCAAAAGTCTAAAATCTAAATGTAAAGTACAAAGGTGTTTCGTTCGCTATGAAATAATTTTTTATTTTTGTATTTCCCTTTGGACTATTTAGGTGATTTTAAACGAAGAACAGAAGTACCTAAAACTCCTTGAGGTGCTTGGTGAATTCCAGGAACGTGGTTCAGTAATAGTTTTTGTTGATAAACAAGAGAGAGCTGATAGTTTGCTCAAAGACCTCCTCGACAGCAGCTACACATGCATGGCGCTACACGGAGGTAAACTAACAAACTGGTATTTATGCCAAAGCCAGTCAATTTTGCAGATAATAGTAATATTAACATTGTATAACGTAATGTGAATATGGTTTGTAGTATAAGACTGTATTACGAATTGAAACAAGTATGTAAGGTTTACATTCAAGTCTAATCTAGTACCATTCTGAATATCGGCCCTAGTGTAACCGAGTTTGTGAGTTTTAATCGACTGCAATCACTTCGTTTTTGTCTTGTGTGACAGATGTACTGAAAAATTCTTAAAATTGCAGATTGATTTCGATACGCCTTTCTAAATGCACGTTTATTATTCGTAAGAATCCTAGTATCACTGTCAGTACCACATTTGGGACAGGTCATATTTATACAAAAACATACGTACTTGTATTTTCAAAGCGCTCGTTTGTAAATTGATTTTTAACCGGTTTGCAGGAATCGACCAGTACGACCGTGACTCAGTGATAAACGACTTCAAAAGTGGGGTAAACAGATTGCTTGTGGCAACCTCAGTCGCAGCCAGAGGTCTGGATGTTAAGGATTTACAGCTAGTTGTTAATTACTCATGTCCGAATCATTACGAGGATTATGTTCACAGATGTGGCAGAACTGGCCGTGCTGGAAATAAAGTTAGTATGTTTGCTTCTGCTTGTGTTTTCTACGAATACGTTTTTTGTAGAAATTTTCTAGTAATATTTTAATTAACCTTTAACCAAACTTTTTACGTTGTGTCTATGTACAAAAAGCCATGTATGCAATTAGGTATGTCTAAATTCTTCGTATGTTATATTATCGTATCTTATTTTAGGCAAAAAGTATGCTCGTAAAGCCAAATTTTTCGGGAAACCTTTATTTTAGTACGTCATTTCTTGAGTAAGATTGCAAACCAGGGCCGAAATGCTTACCTTTGTTTGGCATCACATTGGCAGCGATACCACTCTCGTGTCGAAAGACTACCGATAGCTCCTATTTGACATCGGATATGGGCTCCGATCCAATATTAGCAGGGTTACCATTTTTCGAGACCTAAAAATAGGCACGCCCGTTAAAATTTTTTTTTTTTTTTTTTAAATTATTTGTTTAAAAAATTGGAAACTGGCAAAGTTTTAAATAATACCCTTTAAAAGCCTCATTTTGCTTTAAATCAAGAAAAGTAGTTCTCAAGCAAACATAGCTTATAAGAAACAAATAGTTCAGTTTTAAGTTTGATTTGACATTGGCAAATTTCCGACAAACTTGCTTACGCATTTTCTGTAAATTATATTAAATCTTTAATAGGCCCACCTTATTTTAATTTTACTCGCCACTGTGAAAGGCAATGTGTAACAACATTTTGAAATAAACAGTTCACCCTTCAATCACCAGTTGACACTTGAATAAGCTATAGAAGTAGAAGCACAAATATTAGAATTAGAAATAAGCAAAGAATGTTAACCCTGGATATTAGACGTCCCTACTTAAAAAACAAAACTAAGGTGTTAATTTATTTTCAATTATATTTTTATTCGAGTTTTAAGTTTATTTTTGGAATAGAAAATATTACTTACATTGCTAAATGAATTGTTCCATTTTGTTAGGGGTGGGCGTACACTTTTATAACAAAGAACCAAGCTCGGTATTCTGGGGAGATCATCAAAGCTCTCGAGTTGAGTGGAGCAAAAGTCCCAAAAGCGCTTGAAGAGCTTTGGCTTGAATTTAAACGTGAACAACACGAGGTTTGAACCCACTTTTGTTTACTTATGCAGTGCTCCTCAACAATAAAAAAAAGATTATTTCATGGATAAATATAAAAGGATTAACTGCCCATGAACTACGGCTAAACAGCATACGATGCTTATAAAACATTTTTATTCATAAACCATATTGCAAAGACGCTAAAGATTCTCGCAAAGGAAAACAAGTGCATAAACATTTAATTTTGGCAATTTAGAGTTTAAGTTTCACAACAAATCTAGAAAAACTTTATTGAATCGGAATATTTTTTGTCGTTTAGTTAGGACAATTTAGCATCAATTGTATTTTGAATAAGGTTGTTCTCCTATTGATGCTTAGTATTTAAGACATAAAGTTTGCCTTGGTACGACCGACGTCTTTCTATTCTTAATTTTATTTTATTTCGACGTTGATGTTAATCAAGTTTCAGACTCGTAGCTCGAGTGCGTATAGATTTTTACTCATGTGAAAATCGCATTAAGGGAAAAACAAACATTTAGCGAAAAGAAAACATAATCATACACATTAATCCATTGTTGAAAGTAGTAATAAATATAAGATGACCCCTCTGGTTAAGTTGAACTGGGTAATAACATGCCATAAAAAAGTAGTATATTAGATTTTCCCTAATTTTGTTTTTGGTTAGGTATTTTTGTAGCGTAACAGTCTCTTTTCAAGATGCTTTTATTATTAAAAAGTTTGGGGAGTACTGCTTTACTGGATATATGTTAATATCATTACTAGAGACTGTGTAGGACGAAATTATTTTCATTATTCTGTTCATCAAAATTTCTTTTTTTTTGTCCGTATGTGTCCTAGCAAATTGTCCTTTAATTTAACAAAAACAAAGAATGAAACTGTTCAATTTTTTGTGCTTAGCAAGGTAAAGTGTTAAAGTCGAACAGCGGTTTCAGCGGCCGCGGATTTAAATTTGACGAAACGGAGATTACGCTTGCCAAGGAGCGACGTCAGATCCAGAAAGCTGCTCTCGGCCTGCAAGATTCTGATGACGAGGAAATGGCACAAAACGTAATATACCTAAACGTTTTTTTAAGAGATGGCCACTTTTTGCGCTTAGCTAAATATTGTATATTTGCCTTCAAATCTAGGATAGACGGAATACCTGGCGGTGCCCAGGTTAAATAGGGTAATTACCACTTTAAAACAAAGTTGCCTTAATCATTGGCTACAAAGAGTATAACACATATTGAAGCACAAAGTTTTTCTATTGCCATTCAAGTTCCACTACGTAGCGCAAAAAACACCCAAAAATGAAAATAATTGATTGGCGTCATCAAAACAAATTCGCTAATATTCTTTAAGAGATTTTTCACTGTAACCTAAAGAGATTTTATATATAGTAAAACCTTTTGATGAATAACAGGATAATTATGCCTTTATACCAAACTTACATTTATGGGCCTAAAAAACAGATATTCGTTAATAATGTTTTTCGTAAAGAGTTTTACGTGAAACACAAACAATGAAATCTATGAATAAAAAAATATCGGTGGCAGAATTATCTATAACTTGACGAAACACCAGGAATTTTCCAGGCTAAATAAAGTATTACTAGTTGAATTTTAGATCGGCGTCTAACTAGAATTTACAAGTTTAATGGTAACTTGTAAAGAGGCGTTGTGTAAGCTCGATGATTTGTAAAAATCTACCTGAAAAATGTACGAATCTTCGTCACTATTGCATATTTCGTTGTAACATGATGATTGTCCTTATAAATTTCTTAGCCTGGTGTAATAGCCCATGACAATAAAAATGAATGTGGAAATTAACATGTAACCACAAAGTAATGTTAGGGATAGCATAATATCTTTTTCAGTGGACTAAAAAGTTTTTTTGTGAACATTTTGCTGAAACATAAACGTTGCACATCATGGCGCTACGCGTTCCATAAATAGAAATGTTATAACTTGTATTGTGTTGTTTTGCATTTGGCGGTGATCGAAAAACATGTAGCCTACATTGTAAAATCGACTAAATGACCTGAAGTTTGGTCATTATAGACACGGAAGGCGCGCACGGTCTCATTTTGAACAAAAGCATAAAGTGTGGCCTCTTTCACTAATACTAGTTGTACCATCCTTGTAAGTTTGCTAAACTCACATGGTATAGCCCAGGGTGGTCCAAACCGAGGCCCAAAGCTCTGCTGAATTATTGTACTGCATACTGTTGAGTGTTTAATCAAAGAAATATAAGTGACCAACGAACAGCAAGCATACTGCAATTGTTTGGTTATCATTACATTTCCCGGTTACACCATTAAATAAAAAAGTTTCATATCGCTCATCGAGTTGGAAGCCAGGGGGTGGCAAAAACGCCTAATTTTTGGCATGGGTTCGGACGGTTGGAGAGAAGTCGCAGTGTGTCCTATATGGAACTTTTTAAAATGGCTATTTTGCAAACTTATAAGTTAAATTTGTGTTTCGTTTTCCTTCTTTTTAATATGAACATAGCATAAAAAAACGAGCTTTTGTAAATTACTATTTTTTCCACTTTAAAGTAAATAAACGATAAATTATATAGCGCTTCTGGAAAGTATAGTTTTACAGATTTTCACTGTGACTATAGGCCAACGCCCTTTCCAAGATGCAATTTCAGCCAAATTGATCAGTTACAACCTTCTTGCGCGAAACGATAACGTTATTGTAATTTGGCGATTGTGTGTTATGCAACAGCTCCATTAAAATTGTATTAAAATAATCGCACGTATATTTAAGCCCACGGACATTCAAGCAGTCTTATAAAGAGCAGTTGGTTTTATATAAAAAGCAGTCTTCTTAAAAATTAAAAGTTTTGTCAAATACGCAAATTTTAACAGTCGATTCAATTTGCGCACAAGTCCGAGGATAGCAGCAAGTTTCTTGAGCTTATATGTCTTTTGACGATGCTTTGTGACATCATCATGATACATTGTTGATCTACTCCTGGCACGCAGGTAGCCTGTACTTTTATGTGGCCCGCAAGAAATATTGTGGCCCGCGATGCTGTCAACCTTAGACCACCCTGGTATAGCCAATGATTTAAAAAGTTTGTCGAAAGCAAATGCACTTAACACTTCAAATGGAATCACTATAACAAACGTACAATTTTGAGGTGTAGCAGTAGTTGTTCGACTTGCGTGATAATAAAGGAAATACATAATCCCGGTACCAAACCTTCTCAAACTTTAAAAGTCATATTTATAAATAAAATTTGCTTAATGTTTAAACTGCTGCAATAAACGCAATATTTTGCAAATTCTGCCTAAATTGTGTGTGAACACACTGTAAGAACTTTCCACAAATCACTATTAAATTAGTCTCACCTAGGTTGTTGTACGATGTTCCTATAAGCTTCCTGCTGCTTAATCCCGGTATCAAACGGCGCCTGTCGCGCACATTGGTCCGTCTCTCTCTCTTGCAAAGAAAAACCTTCTTCGGGTGGACAAACGAAGCCAAATATGATTAGAGATACCATCGTATTAAGACTAACGACATGATAAAGCCATTGGTCGGCAAGCGTTACATTAACAGCGATTTTGTGGGTCAGTTGCTGTGTGGCGTTTTTGTTTTTGACAACTACGAAAAAAATCATCAGCTCATGTTATCGCGCCAGAGTGACGCGTGCGAACGTTCGAGTATAGTGGGGATTATTTTTCATAGAAAAACAGGTTTTATGCGACAAGGAATGAAGTCCTTCTCAGTAGCATTTTTCTCATGTGACCCGTCGTGCTAAAATTATAGTCTATTTTAAACTGTTTAGGGGAATGTTGGCCACGTGTAAGCTCTTGCACCTTCTCTCTTGCAACAAACAAACAACTACAAATATTTGTTGGATATATCACTCTTAGATATTTTAGATAATATTCATCCAAATGTGTTTATTAGATTGACGACCAGATTGAGAGCATGTTCAACAGCAAAAAGTCCGTGAAAGATATTGCGACGCCACTGGGCAATGCGCCCGCAGGTGCTGCAGGAGGGGCGGAAGCCAACAAGGCAAAACTTGAAGCTGCCAAGAGACTCGCATCTAAGATTAGTCTCAACAAACAATTGGGTGCACAGGTCAGAGAAATATTGTCAAATATTCGGCTAGGGACATTTTCAGTAGTAGTTTAACACATGAACCAACAAAGCAATTACAATGGCAGCTGCATATTGGTTATATTAAGAACCAATGTTTTCTTTCCTATTTGTTTTATTAAGAACCAAATTTTTGTCATCACCGAACAATAAAAATCGTAAAACCCAGAAAAAACATGTTCAATTGTATGATGATTTTTAATTTGAACTTATTTTTAATTTGTGATTTTTTGTTTATTGAATAAAAATAAAGTAAATTGATACCTTGGTGAGATATACTTCTACCAATCATAACGAACGAAATACCATTACATATATAAAAAAAGTTTATGAGCGAGAAGAGTTTGTCGAACGCAGCATCTACGCGAACGTGATTCAGAAGGTGTTACTCGTTATTTGTGAAAGCAATATAACACAAACATTATAAATTCGTGTAAATGGTAAAAAGTAAAAAAATACTATCGGTTTCCTCTTTTATGTTATGCCTAATCGGTTATGATTAAAACACAGTCCACTGTCCCTCGGCTGTTTCGCATTAGGGGAATCAGTTTTTGTTCATGATACGTCCTCCAAAAAATCATGACGTATAGCTTTTAAGAAAACATCGGCTGTCCAAACCATGACATAGTTATCGGTAAAAATCTGTGCACCTGTGCAGCATGCCCCATGCTATTTTCTTTGGTATGTCTTTCGCGTGTCTACGTGTAACACTCGAACCTAGTGCATTAGATTAGCTTCTTTATCATTTATACCTCAAGGTCTACTTACCGATAAATGTGTTAGCTTTTCGCCAAACCAGTGATGCAAAGTATACATACAATTCCGTTTAAATGCCAGCATTATTTTCGTATACATGCCATTCCGTTTAAACGGCATTATTTATATCGTACTTATGGTATGTAGAAGATGCCACAAAAGATTCTTCACAATAATACGTAACAATACATTTACATAGTCTTTAAAACTGCCAGTACCACTTTTATCGTACTATAAACTGCTATTGCAAATACAAATAAATTATATTGTATGGTCAAAGAGACTGTACCTTATATTTGTGCCAACCAAAGTTGAAATAGCACAATGGAGTAAAGCAGAGACCAGTCCACCTAAATAAGCTTCCTAACCCCCACGGATTAAGAAGCTGCACTAAAGTAATCATTGTGACGTGTAGTTACATAATTGCTTTATTTACATTTTTGTTCTAGGACGTAATGCAACAAGCGACATCTGCAGTCATGATGGGTCGCAACATGCAAGTTCCTAAAGTCTCAGCTAAGACAATCGCTGAGCAACTTGCTGGGAAAATCAACCAGAAACTCAACTATATACCACAAGTGAGTTAATAGTACAAAAATGTTTCTATTTTCCTATTAGGTGAACGTTTGGTTCTTATCATACGAAATTAATTTGTTTTAGGAGAAAGTTGAGGAAGAATCTGAGGAAGACGCAGAGAAAGGCGCAGCTAAGCGCTACGAAGAAGAGCTGGAAATTAACGATTTCCCACAGGTTTGTTCCTCGGCAATCCCAAATAATACAACACCAATCTTTAATTGATTTTACTTTTATCAGTTCAATTATAAACAAACAAAACACATGCCAAACATATTTATAAATATATTCTTCACTGCCATTTTCCATCTGGCTATTCTATGTTCGGTCAGTAACGTAAAAAGTTAGTAGTACAGTTGATTTGCAAAATTAATTTAGTCGTATAAAGCAGAGTGTTTATGTCGCTTTGAAAGCCCTTTTTTAGTTTTCTGTAAACAATAGCAAATAAACAAATATTAAATCCAGAAGGGATACCAGGCTATAATATGGAAAAGCATTAGGATGACTGACTCGGTAATAACTAAAATTGACCGCGAGAGCAGATTTACTATCCCCATGCAATAACGTCCTGCAGGTACGGTTCACACCATCATTTAACTCTTGGCAACCTATTTTAACTGCAATAAAGTTGTGTTTTGTTTAATTTGTCGCAGACATGCCGATGGAAGGTGACATCGAAAGATATGTTGCTGCAGATCAGCGAATATAGCGAAGCTGGTGTCACCATTAGAGGACAGTATTACCCACCTGGTAAACAAGTTGAAGAAGATGAGAGAAAATTGTACCTTGCTATTGAAGGTATTTTGACCAAATTTTATTTGGAGAGGGATTAACTGTAGTTCAGCGTGGTCGGGGCAAAAAAAAATGTTTACACAAGTTACGTTGTAATTTGATCTTCGGAAACATGGTTCTGTTGTGCAAATATTCAACTGAGTTAATCGAGCCCAAAATTGGGGTCTATTAGGATTTAGTTGACAACGTTTACCTTAGTTTACCGAAAGTACACTTGACACATTGAGCGCATCAAAAGATTAACATTAAAACTATCTCTGCAACTGAATGGCTGCACCGAATTTACGTAAAATTTGCGCAAAAAAGTGTACATTATTTCGTTCGTCTTGATTTTAAAGTTAAAAAAGTGTTACTTGCGACATAATTGACCTACTTCAACATTTTATAGAAAAAATCATTAACTAGATAATTTGGCAGAAATTGCATATTGCAGCGAGTCTGTATCGAAGTCCACACAGCGTCTGACTGTGGACACAGAAAAGGTGAAAATATTCCAGGGTGACTTTATGCATTGGTATACCAATATGAAAAACCTACCGTAAAATTGCAGTAAAGGGAACAAATGCTGCAGCGTGTGGCCGGGAAATTTGATTGCGTGCCCAAAATATTTCTTTGGCTTTCACCAGCGAATATTGCGAGCCGAAAAAAGAGTATACGGACCACATTTGTTTGTGGGCTTGTACTTGACTAGACCACACTGGTTTACCTAATTAGTTTGCGTTTATGCATTTAAGGCATTTTAACTGCAAAACTATAGCAATTTAGATTGGGATGGCTAATAGCAACTAATAACTTTATCATGCTTTAAACTTTAATTTTAACCAACACTCGCAAGTGAAAAAAACAACAAATATTCGAAAATTAAAGTGTGAAAAAACACAAGTTTAGTTTCAAGCTTAACTAATTGAGAGCTATTATAACCTAGCGACCCCATAATCTGTATGTTGCCACGTGGCTGTAATAAACTGCTCTTCTAAAATATACGTATTTTATTACTTGTAGAAAATACCTTTCGTCCGTATTTATGTAATGGTTTGTATTGCCTTCACAGCGACGACTGAACTAGCTGTACAGAAAGCAAAGAGCGAGATAACTCGGTTAATCAAAGAGGAACTAATTCGTTTGGTAAGTTTATTATTAAATACGTTAAGTATGTTTAGGTTAATAAGGATCGGCGTTGTTTTGTTATTGGCCTATGGTTTAGTTTTGATTAGGATGATTGGTTTGTTTAGTAATGGTAAATGTAATTTGAAATGTTTATTTTATTTCGCAGCAAAACTCGTATCAACCTGTGTCAAAAGGAAGGTACAAAGTGCTCTGAGGACAGTTCTAAATCGCAATCATACATGCTACAGTTATCTCCAAAAGGCAACCTTTCCCTTATTTTAGCTCACGTCGCTAGTTAATATTTATTTTTTAAAACTGTTAATGTATATTTTTCTTCCGAACGGCTAGAAGTTTTTTTTTTATTGTGTTTTGCGATGACTTTTTCAACCTTCCAACCATATAGTTGCTGCGGCGAAACTGCCAAAGATCGCACACTAAGCGTTTTTTAATAATGTGGAAAATAAAAGAATCAAGTGCATATTTGAAAAATATTTTGTAGTTTGGATAACAGTTTTTACTTTTTCTCTACTTAAAAAAAAGGCTGAATAAAACCAAGTAAAGTCCTTATATAAGATGAGTGGACCTTTTTTCATGGTAATTTTTGTGACGCCAAAATAAGTCTTAAAAAAATAACTTTAAGAATCGCTGTTCTCGATAGTACTGATGCGCAAAGGTCTTTTTAAAATCAATTTCAACACATTAAAGAATATGCCGGCAAGATCGTTCTGGCCAAGACAAAAATAATTTTAATTGACTTCAAGCAAAGAAACACGTTGGTGGTTATACAATAGTTACAGTTGCAAAATGTTGTGATCAGAAATGGCTATAATAGAAATACGCCATGTGGCGCACTGTAGCAGCGACATTCAATTATGTATAATATATACAAAAAATAAGTCCACCTTCTCGGACTCTATTTTGATATGATAAAGTTTGGGCAAGATCAATCATAATATATGTTAATCAAGATTTGTTGGTTCGTCGGTAATGACTTTTTTGGTTTCCGACCGGATGGCGATACTTTTTGTCCAAAATGTCGGGTATGGGTATCAAATTAAAATGCCTCGTTCGGACATCCATACTGAAAACATTTGACAATAAACAACTAGTGCCATTTAACAAAGAACAAATTCTACTGTAATTTCAAACGCACACGCCTTGGTGTTTGTTTACAACTTATATTTGAACCTTAAACTGTGAATCACATCACATCACAGAGAAGATGGAATAGCCTGACAAGACCTCAAGTTTGACTCTTTCATTAACACTTCAATGAGCACAAAAGTGGCATTACCGAAAAAGGCCATATATACTGTTATAGAAAACATTAGAGGATAATAAATAAGTCGTATTTCTCAAAAAGGTTTGTTCTACGCAACGCCATATTTTCTTAACCTGGGTTAAATTACCCCAGGAGTAAATTTCCTCGTTTTAGGGGGTAAATGAGCTATTAATTTAATCAATTGACGGGACAGAAAATTGTAGCCTACTTTCCTAGTTTAGACTAACTGCTAATTGGAAGCAAGACTCGTCTAGTGTCGTTAACGTTATGCTTTTTTCGAATTGAAACGTTTTTAGTTTATTGGTAATATCCTTGTCTCTTAGTTCCTTTATCGTTACGTCATTTGCTGTTTGAATTATTCAGCTTTTTTGGCAATCACGTCATAGTTTTAGGTAACGTGTTTGCGAGCAGACAGTGTGTTTTAAGTTTAATTTCTGTGCAGTTTAGACGTAGAAAGTTCAGATGTGGAGATTTTCAAAGCGGCGGAATGTAAACTTTCCACGCGTGTCTACCATAAGCCGCCCAGTACCACGCGCTATTAACACTTTACTTCTCATCATCCATTATACCAGAAAAGAGCTATTGTGAAAGCACTCAAAGATCAGGCCAGACGCTTGACGACAGACCCTGCAATGCTTCAGACGGAATTGCGCAGGGTACATGATGCCCTGCGGTTAAATGGCTACCCGAACTGGTTTCTCCGTAATCCTAAAAAGGTTTCACGGAAACAGATCTGAAGCAAGCGGGTTAATTATGAGAATCATTAAAGTCTTTGCCCGATGAATCTTCCCTACTTCTCCAATCAGGCGCGGATCTAGGATTTCAGTTTGGGGAGGGCCATGAATTTTTTTCAGATATGACGTCACAATTTTTTGAGATATGACGTCACAAAAGTATACCATTGCGTGACGTCATAATTCAGGTAAAAATAACATCGGATGGCCGAATAAACTAACTCCGGCAAAATAACGCGAAAAACAGAACTTTTGAAAGCACGAAAAAGTAATAAGGTTAGCCTCTACAGTGGGCCGGTTTCCTAGTTTGACCCGGTATGAAGAATATCGCTGAAAGACGCTACCATGTCTATTGTCTACACATCTTGCTTTTTCCCGAAAAGGCGAGAGCAACCGCACATGCCACCGAAAAAGTGCCAAGGCCACGTCGCAATCACACCATAGCGTTGTCTGCTGCAGTCAGCTGTGGTTCTTTCATGACACTACTCTCAATTTTTAAGTTACTGTAGTTGGTTTTTGTCAAATAAGGTTGCTGAAATGAGCAAAACTCTATATTCAAATCCTTACACAAGGGTCGGCAACCTTTGTGTAGTAGTCGCGGGCCAAAACCAAACTCAGAAAGGTCTCTGCGGGCCGCACAACATATGTTAAATGAGATTTTGTGTTATTGCAACTTTATAACAATTGTGAATTAGGTGGGCCTCGGATTTTTTTGCACTTTAAAAACGTGTTTATAATTACTTTTAAGGAGGCAGTAAAGTCTTGGCGCAAATTCGCTAAAAAAGCGTATACTTGGTTTAAAATTCGATTCCACACGTCGTCATCCTCCTACTACTATTAAAAAGTGTAAAAAACTACTTTGAGAAAACGTGATAAATTTTATAGTTAATCTATTTCAGTGTTTGTTAACCATTTGTGACAAACCTGGCGAGCGAAGCGAGCGCGATTTTTGTTGGTATACCGGTATTTCTTTTAAATTTCTTGTTTTTGTTACATTTAAAAAAAATGGTTAAAAAATATTTGTCGATTACACTGGTCGACATGATTTTTATTTTCTGGCTAAAATGGTGACTTCTAAGATAATTCGTGTACGCTGATTACGAATATGAAGTCGGTTTTTTTCTATCACGTCAAGATTTTTTATAATTTGTGATTTAAAATTTTGCATTGCACTACTAATAGCAGCCTGTTCTACGAAGTATTTCTTGCTGTTGGGTCATAGTTATTATTGTCATAGCCATTATACATCATTGTGACATCATAATAATTTTATTGTGAGTAAACCAGGCTACATACAAGCACAAGTTGGCAAAATAGCAGCACCTGCACATAACATTATGCCAGCTTGTGCGTATATATAGGCCGGGTTTACTCTCGTTTCTACTAGAGTTGTTACTTAACCAGCGAAGATTTTTTTTTGTTTTGTATCTTGCCTGATTTTGTTTGTTTCTTGCAGCAAAAATTCGAATAAATGAAATTTTTAGCCCGGATACAAGAAGATTGTCAGGAACAATCTAGTCTTCGTTCTTCTAGTGTTGGAGTTACTTTTGTTTAGGCTGTTGCTCGAGTTTTATAAGAAAAATGTCATCTAAACGAAGAAGCTGTATTAATGACCCAGACGTATTTTGCTACATATGCGGAAGCTATGTTCCATCTGTTCAACGTCAGAATATAACACCTTTTGTCAAAAATGTCTATTATGCCTATTTCGGTGTAAAATTAGGGGACCAAGACAAGCCGTGGGCCCCGCACAAAGTGTGTCGTACTTGTGTGTCGTCATTAAGGCAGTGGAGCATTGGAAAACAAAAATCTTTAGCATTTGGTGTGCCAATGGTTTGGAGAGAGCCGAATGGACATGGAAAAGAATGTTACTTTTGCTCATGTGTTGTTTTTGGATTCAATGTCAAAAATAAGCATAAAATTCAATACCCTAATTTGCCTTGTGCTATACGACCGATTCCTCATGGGCCAGATGTCCCAATTCCATTGCCTCCAAAAGTTTTAGGCCTACAAACAGCTGAAGAAGATTCTCTCAGCGAAGAGACTTTGTCTGAAGAATGTTCCGAGTAGGAGTGTGATGATGATCAGCAGCCAAAGTTCAATCAAGCGGAACTAAATGACTTTGTCAGAGATTTAAATTTGCCAAAAGAGTCTGCTCTTATTGCGGGTTCCAGATTAAAAGCCAAACTTATGCTTAGCACCGATGCCAATTTTGCTTGGTATAAGCATCGTGAGAGTGAATACACACGCTTCTTTGCCTCCGAACCCTCTTTAGTCTATTGTGTGGATGTTCAAGGTCTTATAGAGAAATTGGGAACAGTGTATATTCCCAGTGACTGGCGCCTCTTTATTAATGCATCAAAGTCAAGCTTAAAAGCTGTATTGTTGCACAATACAAATCAATTTGCTTCTATCCCTGTAGCTCATTCAACTAGCATGAAGGAGTCTTACGAAAATATGAAACTTTGAACACGTTTTCACCAGGATTTTAAAACCATGGAAACGCGGTATCAAGGGCGATGGGATGTAACGATGATGGCGGACTACTGTTGGTGCCTGAAACGTGACTGCGAGAATAGTGAGGCTGCGAGAAAAGCTAAAAGAAGAAAATTCATGCCAAAGACCAATAAGAAATAATAAAGAAAAGTTGTTTGAATGAAAAGTTTATTGAGTAAAAATAAACATGATCATGTGCTATTGGGGTCTAAGGTTTAGGTTTTGAGGGTTAAGGTTTAAGCTAAACACAATCTCAAATTCAATTGAGTAAGTTAAGCACCTTGTAGGCTGTGTTTCATTTGACATACGGAGCTCTTGACCTGTAATAGGGGGCACAAACGCCCTTAATACAACCGTTTTTGAGTAAAATTTTCATTCAATTTTTGCAAAAAAGTGTGACGTGATGGGTAAATTCTGACTGCAAATTCGGAATCAGCATAGTCAAATTAGGTAAACTCAATAAATTATTTGAAAAAAATAAAAAAAAAGTTGAAAAATGTCGCCTAGTGTTATGTTTGAATACGTTTTCCGTTTGTCCGCGACGCACTTGGCAGCTTTCCACAGCGCAACAGTAAAGAAGCGCTGAATCTATTCAAAAAGAGCATCAAAACGTGAACACACTGGATGTATAAAGATCATTAGCGCGAAGCGCGAAAATTTTTCGCATTTACACACTTAAAATAGTCAAAAAGTATTTAAAATGGACTGGTCAGCGTACGGTCACTTAAGCCGTCGCTGCAAATCTGAAAAACGCCGTTTTGCGCGAGTGCGCGAAACGAATTTTACAATTTTTTTGAAATATTCATTATATGGCGCCATAAGCTCGTACACCACTACAAAACTTAAAAATATATCTTATTTTGGCGAAAATAGGCCTAGGGAACCGCGAAAATAAGCTGCCTATTAAGTAAAAAAATGTACATATTTTTTAGTTTGGGGGGGAGGGGGGGCATGGCCATATCGCCCCCCCCTGGATCCGCCCCTGTCTCCAATGGAACTTGCAGAGTCTGATTACAAGTCCACACAGTTTTTGTTGGCTCGTGTTAAGCAAGCCAGTATGAAAGCCAGCAAGCAAAGCAGCGAGCCAAAACCGTTCTGTTTGTTCACTAGACATGACTGGTGTACATATTCATATAACGCTCTTGCATATACAAGTTGAGAATTTGTATAAAAAAGAAAGGCGACACGGAAAAGCGGAAATGTTTTATAACCCGAAGCCTTTTTGGCAGCCGGGAACTGTGACAGCAACGTGTTCACACAGAAATACTTTTATCTGTAACGGAAATATGTGTCACACAAAAACATTTGTCATGTGTGAAACAGCCGAACGCTTTGTTCTCAGAGTGACAGCGAAAGTTTTCAATGAAAGGCGTGAAAAAGTATCAACAACACACTCAACAAACACCTGAAATGACCCGAAATGCTACAGATCCAGTACAAAGAACGTGTCGTACGTGCCTTTGTCACCTTACCGACAAGGTTAACTAATATTATTCGTCGAATGTTGACAGATTACGGTGTATCGGTTGGACCCAAAAGACCCGGTAGATGAAAATTCGAAAGGAGTGTGGTGTATGCTATACCAGGGGCGGGCAACTTCTCCAGTCGGCGGGCCTGATATGGAAAAATGAAGTACTTGGCGGGCCGGGTTGCTGATCGATATATCAATTGTACTGTCAAAGCCTACTTGCAAAACGACGGCAAATGTTGCACTTTTTTAACAAGGCAACACACAGCAAATAAAACTTATTTCTTTCCGACGTGAGTGAAACAGTACCATGGGCATCCAATCCTTGTCAAATTTGCGACACTTTTGTTAACACAAATCTGTCGGAATAAGTCCTCAATTTTTCGGAATAAGGCCTAAACAGTCAAAATGAGGCCTGCAACTATAGTGAGACGATCGGGGCCATGGGTCGTTTTGGTGACAATGTTTGGACGCCCTAGTTTGACCGGCGCCGCTAGGGCACCGTTGTTTTGGCAACTGATTTACTGGCCCTGTTTAGGGTTATTGATGGGGTAAGAAAATTTAGGGTTGGAATGTTAGGGGAGTTAATGATGTACTTAGGGGTGGGGTTTGATGTTAGTTAAAAGTTTTGTAGGCCTATTTCTGGTCATTTAGGCCTTATTCCGAACTGTGTGTTATTCCGACGTTGATGTTGTTCTTATTTTGATATTATGGCTGTAAGCCTCTAATTTTAGCCCAAAACAAAGACCTACATTTCTCTCTCATTTCACTCATTTCACATTTCACGCATTTCACACACACTTCACTCACATTTCACTCACATTTCCCTCACATTTAATTCATTTCACATTTCACTCACATTTTACTCATTTAACATTTCCCGCTTTTCACACATATTTCACTCACATTTCACTCACATTTCCCTCACATTTTACTCACATTTAATTCATTTAGCATTTCACTCACATTTTACTCATTTAACATTTCACGCTTTTCACAAATACTCCACTCACATTTTAATCACATTTCCTTCACATTTTATTCATTTCACATTTCCGTCACATTTACTCATATTTCCCTTTTATTTACATTACATTTCTCTCACATTTCATTCATTTCAGATTTCACTCACATTTCACACATTTCACTCATTTCACACACATTTCACACACGTTTTACTCAACTTTCACTCAACATTTCACACACATTTCACACACATTTCACACACATTTCACTCACGTTTTATTCAACTTTCACTCACGTTTCGCTTAATTCACTTCACGCACTTCACGCACTTCACGCACTTCACGCACTTCACGCACTTCACGCACTTCACGCACTTCACGCACTTCACGCACTTCACGCACTTCACGCACTTCACGCACTTCACGCACTTCACGCACTTCACGCACTTCAAAAATGTGGCATTCGGAATATACGTCTTTACGAGACCGATGTGATAAATGTAGGAATTGGTTGGGTACTAATTCCACTCCCGAGTGAAGTTATTCAAAACCGGATACAAGAACAGATCAAAGAAGTCAAATAAATGACACATAGAAAAGACAAAAAAGGTTTTATTACGCGAACTAGGATGGCAACAATGCAGAGGCGTAGCCAGGCCATTTTGCGACGAAACTGGCAACAAACAAACTGATTGCGCCAAGCGAAAAGCACATTATCCGCAGCTTCGTAGTAGCTTAAGTCAAACCAATTAGCAACTCAACCGCCGATAATTGCACCAGGCAAGATTACCAACTCATCGAGGCCTCTGCACTCAAAAGCGGGTAACGAAACTGCAGCGCACACGCCTCATCGTAATAACGATTCACTACCCGGGAATGAAGCAATCTCTGTTAAACACCCTCAAAGCGACTCCGCAGAAGCCCACCTTCTCTCCGTGAAAGTAAATCAAGAAGCTTAAGCGAGGTTACCGTCTCACTGGAGTACCCAAATTGTCACACTTCTGGATCCTCAATGCCGACATTTTTACCGCTGCAAATAAAAAATACTTTGATGGAGTACAAAACGAGCTTTGCAATAGCTAACCATTAACCAAGTTAATTTAAAGTAAAATGACTAATTTGTTAAATTATTAGAAAGTAAGAGCACTTATTCGCTGTACTTCGTTTAATAGTTGTACTTTGTTATTATTATGGAGTAGTCAAACATGTTAAAACATGTTATATAGAATGCTATAGTTTTTTATATCAGGAGTGCCATTTGGGTGGAAAGTCTATCAAAGGGGGCCACGAAGCTAATAAAGGTTGAGAACCACTGTGGAAAACAAAGCATGAGGTTATCACAAAGTAGCAGCATGGCATGATTTCGATAATTAATTGGTGTAATGCCGCGAGCCAAACAAAAGGGTAGCAGCAACCAACAATTTGCGGGAGTTGTCACACATTTCAGTTTGTTTTAACAGCTTCTGCGCTGTTTGTGTTATATCACTTCTGGTATAAAGTCGGGTGAAGTATTTGTTGATGTCGCATTTCAATACTTTTATCTGTTTAGGATTGGACATTTTGTACTATTTTGGTCAGTTGTAGCCCATTAGCTAAAAGGCACATTACCAAAAGTAGGCTATATAAGTATATGATGATCTATTCAAATAGTATGTTTATTAATTTCTAGGACCATACTTGTAATTATGAAAATTAGGTATTACTTTATGAGAAAATGAAAGTGTGTGCTTTCATGTCTGAAGTCTAAAGCAATATTATTTTTAAGTCTTATTGAGGAAAATAATTCAACAGATAGATTAGTAGTGCAGATAGCCTGTTTCTTTGTCATATGGTCGATATTTTATATGCCCACATTGACTTAAAATTGCACGTGCGCTGTTTCGGAACTTCTTAGATCGTCTGCTAAGTTCGCACACTTCCGGTTTAATTACTGAATAATTAATTTAAACATTCTATTAATTTAGTGCGCAGGCCTATATATATTTCTTAAGCGGCAAGCCAAAAACGTTCGTATATTTCTTGCTTGGCCTAATGAATGTAATCGTTCGTTCCAGTAGTGGCACAGGCGTGTAAGGTTAGCGTTTTGGGCAATTAATAAATTCAAATATAATTTATAGCAGATCAACAAAAAAACAGACCTAGTTCAGGTTGCAAGGAATTACTTGCAGTTCTCGTAGACGGGGATGCGAGCTTTTTTTGCACAACTTGATCATAAATGTGCACTCAGAAATGTGCGCAGATTTAAAGTGCAATCAAAATGTGCGCACATTTTAATGTGTATTCAAAAATGTGCGCACATCTTGAAATAGGTAATGTGGGCGAAAAAAAAATTTGTCTCTTGAAAATTCAAGCAAAAGCTTCACATTAAAATCCATATTTAATTAATGCCTGGAAACTAATTATGTGTTATTTTCTATTAGTATTTTGGTATTATAAGAGTTTATATATTTGGCATACTCCAGTGTGTGTTTGTCGGGTAGGCCTAGTTAAGTTTTTATAAATGATGTGGTTTTTGGAATAATTCCAAGCATACAGAGTACTTCTACGCTTACACTAAGGTAAAATAAAGGTTAAGAAATACTAACTTTGATTAAAATAGAGCATTATTTTTAGGTGTGTTTATTTTACAATTTTTACCTTTATTTTAAACAAAATTCTGAAATTTTTTTGAATATTGCTTTGATGAATAAGAAACAAACATATTCCGTAGTTTGTTCCCCGGCGGAAAAAACTAATTCTTTGGAACATCATGATGATTACCAAAAAATATGCTACAAGCGCAAACCGAACACCAACCAAGAGAATAAAAAGCCTCTCAACATATTGCAAGTCAGAGGGAAAAATACGCCGACAACAAATGTGTCTGCAAGAAAATGCAAAGGTCCGTCAGCAAAAAAACTACCTCGATCCTTATCCAGTAACTTCGATAAACTCCTTAATGGACTTGAATATTCGAAAACAAAAAATTCTAAACCTGTCGAACCATTACAGAAAACCAGTATTTCGATAAATGATAACCATTGGAACACTATGGCGAAAAAGAAAACAGAACGTGCGTTATCCCCAAATAGGAAAAGAAGCTTCAGTAATATTAATCAATTACAACTGAAATGCGCAAAGCCTTATAAAGGTGAGCTTGATAAAATAGGCATTTGCTCACCATCAAATAGAAATGAAAAATTTCGGTGTGAAAAATCAACAACTGTTTACAAGACGATCAACTCTTCAACATTTACTACTCCAAAGAAGAGTAAAAAAGTGACGAGAACTCCAATGCGATCTCTGAGTCGTCCAAGAACAATCGTCCTGCCTTATAATAACAAAGTACGATCGCCAATGACCAGAACTACGATTTCAACGTCATCATCTGAAAGAAAAGCAGCGTTGTATCAAACGTCGAAAGACCACACCAATTGCAGGCGATGTCTGTCAATCAGCAAACCAACTAATTATAAAACCAGGACAGAGCTGCCAAAACAAGGAGATATGCCAGACGCAGCAGTGATGCGACCACAGCGCGAAGCTCGGGCTGACAAAGTTAAACGTTTGCAAGGTCACTTCTGTGATGAGAATAACAACAGCTCCGATGTCGACTTAACAGATGACGAACCTTTAGTGCTTGGAGTTATTCCGCAAAGTTTGCCAAGTTTACCACGCAATTCTGCTAGCAACGAATGGATATACTCGGAACTCCATTCGACATCGAAGGTTATGGCACAGCTCTCCCCTAACCTGAGCGATGATAGCACTCCTCGTGTTCCACATGTTGGGGCGTCCGCATCGTCGTCGAGTATATCGGATAGCGATGTGGTAGTTCAGCAGCCAGTTCAAGACGCAGTTGAGTCTTTGAAAAGTAGTTCCTGTGGCCAAACAAGCTTAACAAAAAAACGGTTTGATACATTACATTATATTTTCGTTCATTTATGCAAGTTTGCTAACGTATCATGTTTGCTCAGTAGAGAGAAGTCTGCCAAGAAGAAAAGCGGTAACGGTTGGATGCGAAATAGGTCGTTTTTTCTAAGAATGATGGAAACTAGGAGGAAACAACACAAGAGGCAATGGGAGAACAACAAAGGAAGCGCAATTTGGGAAAGCAGGTAAACTATATTCCTATAAATATACGCGGTAGTTTCATATCGGACCTTGACTGATGATTGCACCTAGCAGGTGGCTAGACACAAAAATATTTGAAAAAATATCTCGTAGTGTAATTATTTAAACATAGTTATTGAGGTACCATGGTCTTTTTTTATGATGCGATTATGTCACAAAACGCAAATTTCGTGAAATAATTTTCTTTGTTGGCATTTTTTTTTATTTAAAGGGGTAGGCCTACATTTAAATAAATTAAGATAATGCCCAATATTATTGATACAATAGTTTGTTACATGCGCAAAAATAAAGGCATCCTTTGGATGTTTTTTTATATGCTAAAACAAATGAAAAAAGACTAGAATATCTTGCTTGTTGCTGGATAAGGAATTTAAAAGCTAAAAAGGTCGAGTAGATCGACATAAATTTGATTAAGACGTTTCGATACTAGGTGGTATCATCTACAGTTAATGTTTGGTTACATTTATACTAACTAAAGATGATACAAGCTCGTATCGATGACGTCGATCTACTAGACCTTTTTTACTTTGCAATTTATTATCAAGCTAGATTGCAGATCCGTATATAGTATACCCAAATATATTGATTATTTTAGTGAGAAATTCCTTTCAATTAAGCCTAAGGTATTATTTAAATATGCCAAATCACATTTAAGCCTAATGTACCCTTATTTTTGTGTTTTTGGGCAGTTCATTTCTTTTTCAAAAAGACTTTACTATTGAAGCATTGGCTGACAAATTGGAAGAAGCAAACAAAATAATTTATATGCAGGTAGCATACAAAGTTACATTTTTTTACGAAAATTCCTTGATATGTGGTATCGTGTATAAAACATTTTACATCGGTGTGCCCTTCTTTTATATTGACACTACAACAAGTATAAAGGTTATATATGAACTAAGTAGTATTCATACAGAATTAAATATTCTGTTATACATTCTTTTAAAAAAAAAGCATAACAAATATTTAAAGAGCGTCAAGTTAAAATTTACACTATATTTTACAGGAATCGGAAATTACCTTTTTAAAAAGTGAAATATCAAAAGCCAAAGAAAATGCTGTAGAAGAGGAATGCCTTCGTGTGCAAGCCGATATTTATAGAGACAGGGCAGAAAATGAAAATCGTTTACTTAAGGTAGATACATTTATTCTATGGTTTAATCCATTTAAGCAATATTACTGTTTAAACGTGAGGTAAAATCCAAAACTAAATAAAAGTAAGACGGCATGTTAAATCATTTCGGATGTAACTATCGCATTTTATCTTTTTTCGAACACACCCGGAACTAGTTTTATCTACAAAAAAATTAACAACAATAACTGATCACTTTTGCCTTTGCGAAAAACGACGTACAACCATTTTTGGTCATACATTACATGAATTAACAATGTAAAGGACAAAAACTGAAGCGTTCATATACACAATGTGAATTCTGTGATCAAGCCCTTTTGGAGTCGTAGGGGAAGGTTGCACTAGATGGGACGTTGCCTGAGTCGGTACTTGGGGATTACATCCACGTGCCATTAGGTAGCGCCAATTCCTAATTTTTTTGGAAGCACCCAATTATAGCCAACCTTTTAGCACAAAACCATTTAAGTAGGCTGACGGCGTTTTTACGACATATCACAAATAGGGGTGTTTTCTTGCTGGTTTTATTATTTTTATATCTGAGTTATTTCATATTTGTTGAAGTTGTATAAAATTCATTTTTTACTAATATATGGGTAATTTACCAGGCTTACTTATACAGGGAAGTTTTTCATATTATCTTGTACCTATAAGCATTCAGTATATCTTCTGTATATGGTGATGTGGGGTGCGTAAGATGGGACAGGCCGTTCCCAAGTGAGGAACTATTTGTTGCAACCTACATTTTGGGGTATTGTGACAAAAAATGGACTTACCATTACCTCTTTTTAAGAAGCTAACATTTTGTTATAGTTCAAAAGTTTTCAACTAACAAATTTTAATATGGTTGGTTATAAATTTTTGATTTATGACGTAAAACATTTTATACGTTTTCCCTATCCATAAAATAGAAATGCACCTGGACAAAATTATTGTTTAAAAGTCCACTAAATACAAACTAGCAAACAGACAAGAATTGGCCTAGGTCGTGTGTGTTGAAAGCTATCACTACAGGCAGAATATTTGTATAATGTATTCAATGTAAAAATATAGACACAACAAAACTAAAGTTCCAAGACAGTCACTCTTTGCCACACACTTGTCCTGTTAATTTAAAAATATTGATTTTCGCTTACCACAGCAAATTCGTTCTAAAATTCTGAAAAAATGTTCTAAACAGGCTAGTTTTAAACTTATGTAAGTGTAGCAGGTGGAGTTAAAGTTGTTTTTAATGCTTGTGGTACAAATAGATCAATTTAAAACAACGGATTATTCCAGTCCCATCTTGCAAATCACACTGTCCCATCATATGAAACTCTGGTTTCTAAAGACGTGACACAACAACGTTTTTTCTAAAACGATTTTATAAAAAAGTTAGAACGTTAGAGGCAAAGTTATAGGTGTTTTTAACCGTAAAGGGTATAGGTATCAAGTAGGCATGATATTATTCAAAATTATTGTTATAACTGAAAACTACAATCATTTGAAAAAACGTGTCCCATCATGGGCAACCTTCCCCTAGTGGCCAACGTAAAGGCATACATTATTATAGTACATTGAAAGCTTTCTGAAACGTTTATCAAAATTAGTCAGCCTAATCAAGAATATAGTGCAAGCAAGGCATGCAAAAGAACCATATCCTATGGTAAGGTTCGTACTCACGGCCTCTGACCATCCAGGAACTATCGCTTTACCGACTGAGCTACACAAGCCTGTCCGAAGTCATACGGTGTACTTAATGTGTACCGTTGGCGTTGGCCACTACGACTCAAGAAGGGCTTGATCTCAGAATACACATTGTGTATACCGTATATCAGTGCTTCCCAACCAGTGGGTCGAATTGGTGAGTCGCGAAGCTGTTTCAGGTGGGTCGCGAAGCATTTCTAAATGTTACAGTTTTCTATTATATCGGGAAATTATTGCATTATTATCGGTAACAAATGCGTAACCATACAATATGCAAGCTCAAGTTTCGCCCTAATAGTAAATTGGTTGTGTAAGTATTGTTTCTTTTGTCATAAATTTGTTTGTCTTTCGTTTGGTCTTATTTCATTCGCGAACTGAAAAAGGTTGGGAAGCACTGCTCTATATGAACGTTTCAGTTGCTACAAATACAGTCAGTTCATCCCCTTCAATTAAGGTTTTGCTTAAGAACAGGATGTAGTATAGGCAATGGTTCTTTTATCGTTTCTCGAGGCTGTGTAGCTCAGTTGGTCGAGCGACGTTCCCGGTATGGCCTGAGGTTGAAACATTTGTTGTTGTCGAGCAAACTCGCAAATCTGCAGTAATGCAGTTCATTAGTACAAAGTGCGAAAAAATGTTTTAATAGGTTTATATGCGCAAAACTTTTAAATTGAAAGAATATGTAATTCATTTGTAAAAAAAAGAGATTAGCATATTGCTTGAGGTAACAGCATTATTGCTTGGGGTAACAGCAAAGTCCATCTAACTTGTAGAATTTACGAGTCACACAGCCCAACATGTCATGTATAGCGCCTTCGGGATGATTTTCCTAAAGCGGTAAATGCAAAAATATAAACTGGCCTGTTGCAAGTAATCACGAACATAGTTCTACAAAAGAAGATGCATTGACATAAGGGAATTTTCAGGTTCTACAACCTTACCAATAAAAATGAGATCTAGTTTTCTAGACCCAAACATATTTATTTTTTGCTGATTTCCCTAACATGTCGGTTGCACTGTGGGTAAATATTTCCACTTATTCCAGGTTAATGAAGCATTAAACATTTCTTTGTATAATACAGATTATTTAAAAAACAAATAATAACAATAAAATCACGTGACTTAAACAGGCTACAATCGAAGATCTTCAAGAGCAGTTGAATCAAAATGAAGAAGAAGATCTTTCTAACGTAGACAGAAAATCTAATGACGTTACCATTATTAACAAAGAAATTTCGACGACATCTCTTTCATCTATTATTTCTAAAAGAGATTTGGGTGCACCTGACTGCCCACACTTGTCCTGTGATTGTGATCATGAATGTATTGTTAAATCAAGACTGATTTGTAATGATGTCAATCACACAACGCAATATAAAGGAAAAAATGTGAGTTGTTTTACCCGCGATACGGTGATTCGAACGGAGCACGACAATATAAGTGCAATAAACAGTTCATTAAAAAAATTTGACAAAGGAACTCGATTTTACCCCACAATTTCGGTTAAAAAGATGATAATTTTGGCTTTGCCTTCTCTGTTTTTATTGGATTTTATGCTAAATAAATCCGACGCTACTTTGATTGACATAATTCCACTTCTCTCTAGATTTGGTATTTCGCATAGGTGGAATACAACATTTAAAAGTTCGGTTGATAAAATTACTTTTTATTCGTCGTAAAACATTTCAAGCTTCGTGTCACTATTTTTATATAGGTTAAGTTATAATTATTATTACAAAATAATAAAATTTATATAAATACATTTTTCTACCAACGCTTTGTTGCCTTTCGTTTTGCCTTTTATCATCAATCGGTGTTATAATCTAACGAAATATTTGGTTATCAGTATGGTATTCAACAAAACGAAACGCTTCTGCGTGAACTGTGCTTATACATGTATACGTGAAAAATTTGTTACAACACTATTTACGCATTTACGCATTTATGCCGATCACGATACAAGTAGCGTAAATAAACTTTGCCGATTGAACTGTTCGCAATTGTCCCCCTGAAATTTGATCTTTCAAGGGGTTCTGGCGATGCGTTTTGCGTTCATCTTTCGGATTAGGTTTAATAGTGTTTGTCAATTTGCTGCGACCAACACAACGAAAACATTTAGAGAACTTTTTGAACAAACACACGACAATAAATTCATTACAAAGACTTTTGGGGATGAATTCGTATTTTTTTTAAAAAGGTGAAAGGTAAGGTTAAAAACTTTAAGCCATCAAATAGGTCAAGAAGACATACTGGAAAGTTCAACGGGTTTTTGAAACATTTTTGCATTTAGGTGCTTAAAATAGAGTTGGCTTCCTGGCATAGGCTATTCTAAAAAGTGCCAACATTACTATCTAAATCAGTTGACCTTAATTGTGCCATACAATGCAACCGAAAAATGCTTTTTTGCTTGTGTTTTCCAGAGTTAGTAGAATTATTATTAAAAAGACCAAGGTATAGGAATAACTAGATTATATACAGTAATACCAATTCAAATCAACTAAAGTACATTTTGGGTGGGGTTGATACTCGCGTGCCTTTGCATATTGGAGCAAGTTACGAGCAGCAGGTCTTTTTTACGCAGATAAATTGAAAAACATTCGCTAAAAACAAAAGATAACAAAAAATGTGAGATAGAATTAATAACACTTAAACCCACCTTAACCCAAACGCTTATAGTAGCCACTTCGTCATATTGTGTTTACACAGAGAATTTTTGTTTTTAATCGATGTGTCGTAACGGAAAATTTTCAGTAAAAATCTATGGCCTAAATTCTTTGCAATCCTTTAAATGTTTGCGTTACTCCTTGCAGCCAATGTGCAAACGATAAGCGGAAAGTTTTCGGTAAAATTCCGTTACGTAGATTTCTTGCAACCACATGCTAATGTTTGCGATACTCCTTGCAGCGAATTTGCAAAAATTCAAATTGCTGACACCAATTTTTATGCGTCAGAGCTGTATGTGATGTGACGTATATCCGTTTAAAGTTAACGCATGTTTTGAAATTTGCCTTATTGTCAACAATCCGGTATTTTTTAGAATCGAACGCCAGTTACGTCGCAATGTAGATCGAAGCGCTTTTGTTCAAGCCATATTGGGACAAAAATATTATTTCCGTCTATAAGAGTCGAGAGAAAAAGGTTTAGACCACGCCTTGTTATCACGTGATATTTTGTTAAGTATTATAAGAATTAATGACGTAAATCTTTCTCTGTTCGCAGAAATTTTCTTAACTGATTCTCGTCTATAAATAGCGTGTTCAATCAATATAAAATGAGAAGGCTTTTACAGCTTTTACTAAGACAGCAAAATTGACTGTTCATGTATCTGAACTGAAGGAAAGAATTGGACCTATCTGGCCTCACGAAGACAGGCCATCTCAAATCTTGTAGGAGTGTGGTCGATTCATCTTGGCAATTATATAAATGAAGACTCATTAATCAGACCATACCCCTACACGCTAACCCGAATTCTAACCCATATAATCTGCATTAATAAAAAATTATTTAAACGCTGGGAAAAAAATCTCAAACTCGGGTTGGCATCAGATGTTTCTCGATCATGGTATTAATATAGGATTGTTAAATCACAAATTGAGGTATTGGGACCTAAAGCGTTTATGTACTTTTTAAATCAACGCACATTATTTGATGGTTAGCGTTTGGGTTTGGGTGGGTCAAGTATTATTAAACCTAATCTTCTTATGCACATTTGTTAAGTCAAGCAAGTGCATTGTCCAAGACCTCAATGTCTAAAAGTCAGACTTTTATATCCTTTGGATGCACTAATTGTTGTAGACCAGTGGTTCTTAACCTTTTTTCAGTCGCGCCCCCCTTAGATAATTTTCTGATGCCTTGCGCCCCCCTATGAAAAGCAATTCGACATTTTGCAATTATATATCACTTAGACAAAATAAAAAGAGTAAAGGGTATTGTTGGTCGCGCGAAGCGCGAAAAAATTGAATTTTAGTTGGTCGAATTGGATAAACTGTAACTTAGGAGGCGTTTCGCATTGGGCACACAACAAATTGCTCGTGCTCGACACGAGCTGATTTTGACAAACGTGTTGTGAGGGCATTGACTCCACAGTTGTAAGGTTGTATGATGTCGAGCGCAAAAAAAGGTCAAGCGCAAATATTAAACATTGCGTTATCCTGTTTCAAAAGATGTAACGACACACAATACAACGGCAATATTGCAAAAACAATATATTTTCGCGCTAAAAAATTCGACTCCCCATGTTGCTAGCCTGTTGTCATATATAAAATATAGATGAAAATAGTCCGAAAGGGCGATAACTTTTATCGTTTATCTATAAGTTAATGAAATAGTGCGGTGATACCGTCGATGATATGTGTATTACAAATAGACAGAAAATATGCAACGGCACTCAAAAAAACATTGTTCTAAAACGGAACTAGAAGACTCGCGCGGAGCGTGAAAAAATTCGGCAGGTTTAATGTTAAAGTTGACAAAAAACAGAGTTTGTATGTAGAAGTTATGCTTAACCCAAACGAAACCAATAAAATCACTGCAAAAAATAAAAATATTGAAGTCGAGCTCGCGCCCCCCTTAGAATTGCTTGGCCCCCCCCTAGGGGGGCGCGCCCCCCGGTTAAGAACCGCTGTTGTAGACCTTTTTGCTTAAAACTGCACTAATTTCTGACGAATCGGGTGTTTTTGCGCTTTGCGCAAACATCGCTTCTATTATATTTTTTCCGCTTTCAGAAAATTAATTCAGCGCGCCATTAAATTGGATTTTGACTGCCTAATGGGGGGCGAAAAGGCGTAAAAGTTGGAGAACCACTGTTTTAGGCATATTCGTCAGGTATAATCGCAAATAACCCCGTTTTATATTGGAATAGCGAATGTTTTGCTTTAATAACAATGGCGTTCTGGCTGAAAATCTTCTGGGTCCACAATATTCTTCGCATATTGAACGCGGGCCGCACACACCAAGCAGGGTGGATCTATTATCTTTTGTTGGGCATTTTTAAGACGACGTCGCAAAGATATGTCATACCGTGACGTGTGACCTCATTAATGTTTAATTTTCACACAAATCTTTCGCACACTGCTCAAAGTAATGGCGTATTTAAGATGCTCTTGTATTTTCGTTAACAAATATAATTTGACAAAAACAGCATTTTGGAGAAAGTCTACGACAACCCGGCCGTAACGTGAACACAATTGTTATTATACTGTATAGTTCTTAAAAAAAACAGAAAAAAACATTTATAAAATGCATTTGTATAGGTTAAACCAGGGCTGGGCAACCTACGGCAATCCAACGTAAATCACCCGGCCCGCCGCCTCTAAAACTAGGCACCTGGCAATAATCGGGCTATATTACCAAAATAAATACAATATTTGCGCTTTGCGAATCTTATTTGACATTCTGGGTTGTTTGCAAAATCATTTTTACCCTAAAAATTTTGAACACTGCTGGGACCTCGCCCGTTTTGTTATATAGGAAACGTAGAAATCTTCTCCCTATGTAGTAGCAGATATCTCGTTCAGAAGTATTGAATGAAGCATGTTGTATTTCGAAATCATGGCTTGTTTTGCCCTTTTTCTTCAACAAAAATGGGAAAGGCTCAGCACTGACCTATTTAAGTTTTGACTGTGAACCGTCAACATAAAATTTTTGCTAAAATCCTTCATCTTTCTATTTTGATTATAAAACTACAATACACTATCTAAACTTAACTCGAAATTTTGTAATGTCAAAAACGTATGTTTTACTTTTTTCTTCGGCAATTTTCCGAAGAGACAATAATTTATCAATAATGATGACGTCGACCCCCAAAACAATATGCAACCTATTGATATGAGACTGACCACCTCGTGATGTAGCAAAGGATTTTTTTTACGATTCGCATACATACTTTTTTTTACACGTCTGATTAGGACGAAAAAACGATTTTTTATTGCAATAAGGATTTGGTCCATGGCTTCATCCAATCCTTCGTCGTCATCAAGAAATCTCGGATTTGTCCATATTAAATCACAAAACTAATAGCTCTGGCAAAAAACATAACAAGAGCGCTGGAAAAATCAACTAGCATGCTTGGTAAATTCAGTGAAGCATAACACGGCAGAAGCATTTTTGACGAATCGCACTCGTAGTCGTGTCCAGGCTTGTATTGTTGTAGGTATTGGTCAAATGGCTAACGATGCTATGTATATTGGACAATAGACTTTCGCCATTAATTGAAACCAAGTGTAATTGTGACGTTATAAACAAGACTGGTTTACGCAGACGCCTATTAATGGTTAGACTGGCGGTTATTTTTGATCCTTTTAATGCTAAAGTTTATATTTTAGGTGTATTTATTTACATTATTTTGTTTAGCCAATCGGCGACTCATATTTGGGTCTCGACACCTAAGTTTGTCACCACTGCCCTTTGCATAGGGCCAAATATAGAAAAGGAACAAATTGCTACAGAGGGTTTTTTGTTGATTCATGACGAGGAAGGTGCTACGAACTATCTCAAAAAGTCCCCGGAAAATAATCTTGTTTCACACGTCATAATGACGTCATCCACATTTCTTATGATCTTAAAAATTTAAAATGCTTTTAGAATCTAAACACTTGAGATTGGTCTCAAATTAAAGAATATATTATGGTTAACAAAAACATCAGTTGGGTCAAATCGATCAAATCAACATTACGTCATTAAGGAGTCCTGAAGAAAAAATATCCTGTAGTTTACGTACAATTTTCACTTAGCGCAGGCATGCAAGACGGCCCCCGAATAGAAACTAACGCTTACAAGTACATAACGTTAAATTGTTATATTAATAACTAGGGCGATTATTTTTTGACTTGTCCAAAAAGTAAAATTTTGTCAATATTTACATGTTAGGTCAAAATTTGTCAAAATTAGTCAAAATCGATTAAAAATGCACATTAATCATTTACAAAATAAAAAACAAACATAGCCAGCTTTTTGAATCTGTCGTTCATTTTATCAAAATAATTAGTTTTGAGTTATATTTAACGACATTTTAACTGTATTATATGGTATTCACGAGCTTGCAGACAACCTAGGTCTAATTTATAGGTATTTTCATGAGTTTTGCATAAATTCGAAAAAATAACTGATTGCGTTCGACCGGTACTCAGTAGAACATTTAAAACAGTGGTTCTCAAACTGGGGTCCGCGAGACAATTTTCTGGCAACGCGAAGCACAAAAAAAAATCAACACGACGCTCCTAAAGAAGAAATTTTTCTGTGCATTAAAATTTTCAGGCAACTTACTTTTCCAAACAAGCTGATTAGTTGTTTATTCACGTTATTGTAAGCTTCGAGTTAAATTGTGCATTGTGACGTCATAGTGTTGCATTGTGCTAATGGGAATTACGTTTTAACAGCTGCTGCGTTGCCACTGTGAGCTGTACGGCAACGGTTTTAAAACTGTACATGATTGCTTTACTTAAATAACGTGATTCGTTAGAGGTTAACAAAGCCGAGCGGATAGCAAAGAAGCAAGTGCACCCGTCCCATTGATACCATTAAAAACAACGTGTTATTTTGTGTTTATGTGTTTATATTTTCAAGGGACCGTAAGCAATTTATAAAAATTTGGGGGGACCGTTGCGTAATTTTTTTTTTTAAGTTTGAGAACCACTGATCTAAAACGTGTGGTGATGTCACCAACATACTAATGCAGTACTTCAAACAACAATATGTTGTTTAAATCAATGGATTTCTAGTAGGTCAAAATTTTGTCAAAATATATATATTGAGGTCAAAATTTGTCAAAATTTTAATGTTTTACGTCAAAATTTCTACTTTTAGGTCAAAAAATAATCGCCCTATAAATAACACATTATATAGTACAATTATGACGTCACAGTTATCTAATTAAACCAGAATAGAATAATAAACGTAGAGTCGTGTCGCAACTAAAGTATTGCGTGTAGGAAATGTACTCCATGATAGCATCTTCCGGAGCATGTAAGGACTGTACATTTGCTTTTATTGATATGTGACCTAAGCAATTTAATATTTTTTTATTTTTTTTAATTTCTAAAAACTGCCTTTTTCGCATGTTACATAGCATGTCACGACAGAAATCAACAATTACTCCTGTAGTATGTGTTCTTCTTTGTGTGAATTGACGATTCAGTTAGTATCCCAGATTCGTAACCATTGACAACAACAAGAGCTGACTTATACTTCACAACATATTCGCAATATGTTTGACAAATTTCATCTTACGTGTGGATTGCTGGGCTCCATGATATTCTGTGGTCCACTATCAACCACATATTAGACTGCGGTTCGAGGCCAATAGGAATATTTAGGGCTCGGCAGCCTACGGCCCGCGGGCCGGCCCACCAAAGTAATTCATCCGGCCCGTCGCGTATTTCACGAACTAGACACAGTCCATCAGTGCAGTGTAATAAAAACTTGCAAGAAATTTAAAACAAATACCCGTAATACCAAAAGAATAAGGCTCGCTTTGCTCGCTAGGTACGACCAGACTTAAAAAGTTAGCAAATACTGAACTAGATTAACCAATAAAGTTATCGCGTTTCTTTTTTTTGCTTTTTATTGATAGTGCGGATGAGGATGTGTAGAGTCGAATTTTACACCAAAAAAATGCTTTTTTCGCGCTTTGCGCCAACACTTTACTGCCTCCTTAAATGTAATTAAATACGTCTTTAATTGCAAAAAAAAAATCCGACACACGCCTGATTCACAGTTGTTCTAACATTTTAATAACACAATTCTTGGTTGGCTTTTTGTGCGGCCCGAAGAGACATTTCTGAGTTTGGTTTAGGCCGCGACTAGAAAAAGGTTGCCGACCCCTGATCTACATACACAGTTTTCGATTTGTCCATAGGGTTACAAATCAAAAAACAGCTCCTCTGGAAACATTTTTTTTTTCTTCGTGTGTTTTCCGTTTATTATATAGGCGTTCAGTGTCATTCACCCGGACGAAGGCGTCCTGCATAGGTTGCCGAAACGTTGGTCAAGAATTAAAATTGCCAGAGGAGCTGTTTTTCGATTTGTATTACTATGCCTGGTAGCAACAGTTTATATATTGTCCATAGTGTATTTCCCAAAGTTGGTTTGCATGTTTGCCGTATTACGAAAGGGAATTTGAAAAGGACTGGCAGATGATTGCACAGTTCAAAATTGAAACACTCTTTAAAAACATCTTTATCTAAGTTATTCGCAGCAATTATTGAACGTTGAAAAAATGGTTGTGGATTGGTGTGTGTTTCAGTATCACGTGATAATGCAGCATTATTTTCAAGGCCAATACCTCTGAATACAAACAGCAAAATCCAAATTAATTCATTAAATTAAAAAGAAACCAAGAGCCAATTAGGCTTAAGGCTCCTTTTTAATGTTTTATGTGTTTACACCACCTACAGGTCGTAGCGCTATGTGAACTTAGACCTCGTACGAAATATACTTCTGTCAAATTATCTAATTAACATAATTTTGCAGTTTGTACAAATCTAATGCTGTCATTCTATCGTGAATAACACCTACCTATCCTTTCAAAACAATATAAACAATGTATACGTTTTTGAACATCGTGCGAACTTTTGGTGATTTTACTGCACTCATATTGAGTTATGGCGTTAAAGAAGTTAATTTTTCGTTGGTTTATTGCGTGAATTCTCCTATGAAATGCTTTGCCATCTAGAAATCAAATAAACGCAATTTTTCGTAATACATAAATAAGACGCCACAAACTGTAATCGTATCGTCACCTATACAACCCTAGTATCGGACGAGTACCGATACCAATAGTTGGAAACGAGTATCGGCTCCGATCCTATTTTATGGGACATTCCTACTGTGTGAAAAATAATTATGTTAATGTGGCCGTCATTAGCTAAAAGGTTGTGCACTCCTGATCTAAAATATATAATCATTGTTATATAATTACTTGAGCCCGCAAAAGTCAATAAAGTCAAAAATTCTGAAGGACCTCGTCTGTCTACGAATCACAGAATAAAGTTGTTTTCAGTACCAAGACGACTGTTTCTAAAAAGGCTATAAGTCAAAATAAAGTTTACAATAAGGTCAAAATTTGTCAAATTATGGCTTTTTCCAAAGTTTTTGTAAAATCGTCGTGGAAGCATTGTAAATCAGGAACTGCGACACAATTAAACCATATTAACCCATAAAAGCAGGAAATATGTCACAATGCCCACTTGGATCAGCAGTAACTTTTATCGCAAATTGTCCATTTTTTTATTCATGGTTACGTATTTAAATAATTCTTATAAAACACTTTCTCTTCACAAACGTGGTCTTTTTGAAGATCAACAGTTTGTTTTTTAGGAATAGCCTACTGATATTCTGTTATACAAAAATACCTAAGCAAGCTTTTCTTTAGTGATTTTTTTAAAGGGGCGTGCCGCGTAAAGGGGGTTACTTTACCTTTTTCCAGTTTAATTTGCTGTATATCAGCATTTACCATGCGGAGAAAATCAAGGCAAAGTGGCCTTTCCACAACCACAAGGACAAAATAGCACAAGCTACCTAAATCTATCGCCAAAAAACACGATGCACTTTTTATAATCCTTAAAAAACCTTGACTTTTCGACAAAATATTACGTTTGGGAGTGAAATCGACAAAATATTATGTTTGGGTAACTGGTACCAATTCAAGGAAGAACTGTGAATAAGCAATTTCGTTAGGTCAAAATAAAGTCAAAATTTGATAAAAATAAAGTATACATTTTTTTTAGGTCAAAATAAAAATGGCCCTAATCAGTTTTTTTTAAGGTTTGGTTTGGGTGACCGCTAAGTAGTTTTAAGAGACCGCAAATGTTTCATTTAAATACCAAAAAGTTGCAAGTCCAAAATTTGGGAAACCGCTGGAGAAATTTGAAAAAAAAACATCCTTAAAACAAACACTGGCCCTAATAATTACAGTACCGGTACCTTCGGCCAGCCGTTATTTAACGCTCGCCGAAGTGAATCAGAAATGAGAAATGTGATTGTTAAATCATAATCAACTGGTTCAGATTTGTAACAATAAGTTCAAATGCACATGTTAGGAAACAATAATATCTGAAAGCTTTTCGTTACAACACCTGAGTTTCGATACGGAATTGTTGTGCGACTTTCTTAGAAGATTGAGACGACACACCGGCGGCCAGGGCGTCTCTACTCACAGTTAGAGAACCTCTTGCCTAAACATTTTAGACAACATTCTTTGATAAATCGACGGAGCTAACAATAAGATAAGTAAAGTTTGCGTAAAGCTTTGTCTCTGTAGGTGTCAAATAGCAGAAGAGTGTTACTTAATCTCTTCGAAACCTTTTACAGCAGAAAATATTTTGTATTGTTTGCTCATCAAGCGCCTTTTGTTAAAACGATACTGAGATAGGACTTCAATAGATTCGTCGGGCATGTACTTATCAGTGGCAAAGATTGCGAATGGACGTTTAGCAAACATAAGGTGAGCGATTTGACTTGGCTAACGCTGATTTTGTTAATATACTGATTCTCCTCAAGCCAGATATTGATACAATATATTTTATAACAATACTCAATAATATACAGATGCAATTATATTGAGTTTCTTTGTGTTAAAACTAATTTTATTAACACAAAGTTAGACAGAACTTACGCTAAAATTTGTCGTACTTTAGATAGTAAAAACTGTGTATAGCGTAGCTAAACCTTGTATTAATGTTGATTGTTAAGTAAAATAGTTGCTCTGTATGTGCAGCTTGTTTGCTGCCCAGCATACAAAAGTAGGCTACCATTTTTGAATGTCAAAATTTGGCAAAAGACTAGATGTTCAATTCTCAAATTTACATTTAAAAGCGTAGTTACATGAGGATTTTTGAGTATTAAAAAATTAGAATTTGAATCAGCTGTACCCCACAATAATATTTGTTTTTAATCTAAGGACTTTTCGCTTATCTAACACCATCTTCGCGTTAAAAAGGCGCGAAGTGTTACGTACGTTACAATTGGCTTCGACTAATAGTGATTGATAGCAAACTTTTCCATATTGAATGACAAGGTGATTTTAAAATGACGTAAGGTCAGCTCAAGTGTTTTGCAAAAAAATATCAAGTGAAGTTCCATGCCAAGTCAGTGCCATAACACGTAAATAAAAATCGATAAAAAACTAACGAAATTTAACAAAAAATATTTATAAACAAGTAAGTTAAGTCGGACTTAAGCCATAAGACCGAAATAGGAACAACATCAACTTCGGAATAAAACACAGTTCAGAATAAGACAAAATAAGACTAATACCTACCTAAATAGTCGTAGTAACCCTAGGCAGGGGCGGATCTAGGGGGGGGGGGGGGGGCGATATGGCCATGCCCCCCCAAACTAAAAAAGATGCTTAAAAAGTCATTGACTGAAGTCATTACAACACTGCCGTACGCTGACCTCGACTATATAAAAACTAACTTAAATCCAAGTACAATTAAAAGCTTTTTTGTTGTTAATGCAAATCTATATCAGAACCAGCCTGTCAATATACTTCATCCGGCCCGCCGCCTCTTTGACAAATTAGACACGAGTCCATTTTAAATACTTTTTGACTATTTTAAGTGTGTAAATGCGAAAAATTTTCGCGCTTCGCGCTAATGATCTTTATGCATCCAGTGTGTTTACGTTTTGATGCTCTTTTTGACCTAGATCAGCGCTTCTTTGTTGCGCCGTGGAAAGCTGCCAAGTGCGTCGCGGACAAACGGAAAACGTATTCAAACATAATCGAAAAATATTTTTTAACCATTTTTTTTAAATGTTACAAAAACAAGAAATTTAAAAGCAATACCGGTATACCAAAAAAATCGCGCTCGCTTCGTTCGCCAGGTGTGCCCCAAATGGTTAACAAACACTAAAATAAATTAACTATAAAATTTATCGCGTTTTCTAAAAGTAGGCCTATATTTATTACCAGTGATTTTTTTAAGGTGTTTTGGGGGACCGAAACGGTCCCCCAAATTTCTCCAGCGGTTTCCCAAATTTTGGACTTGAAACTTTTTAGTATTTAAATGAAACACTTGCGGTCTCTTAAAACTACTTAGCGGTCACCCAAACCAAACCTTAAAAAAACCTGTTTATTACACTTTTTTAATAGTAGTAGGGGGATGACGACGTGTAGACTCGAATTTTAAACCAAGTATACGCCTTTTTTAGCGAATTTGCTGCCTCCTTAAAAGTAATTATAAACACGTTTTTAAAGTGCAAAAAAATCCGAGGCCCACCTGATTCACAATTGTTATAAAGTTGTAATAACAGAAAATTTCATTCAACATATGTTGTGCGGCGCGCAGAGACCTTTCTGAGTTTGGTTTTGGTCCGCGACTACTACACAAAGGTTGCCGACCCTTGTGTAAGGATTTGAATAACCTATCCAATGTTAGGATCAACTCTGCATAGAGTTTTGCTCATTTCAGCAACCTTATTTGACAAAAACCAACTACAGTATAACTTAAAAATTGAGAGAAGTGTCATGAAAGAACCACATCTGACCGCAGCAGACAATGGTTTTATTGCGACGTGGCCTCGGCGCTTTTTCGGTGGCATGTGCGGTTGCTCTCGACTTTTCGGGAAAAAGTAAGATGTGTAGACAATAGACATGGTAGCGTCTTTTAGCTATAATCTTCATACCGGGTCAAACTAGTAAACCGGCCCACTGTAGAGGCTAACCTTATTACTTTTTCGTGCTTTCAAAAGGTATGTTTTTCGCGTTATTTTGCAGGAGTTAGTTTATTCGGCCAGCCGATGTTATTTTTACCTGAATTATGACGTCAGGCAATGGTATACTTTTGTGACGTCATATCTGAAAAAGTTGTGACGTCATATCTGAAAAAAATTCATGGCCCTCCCCAAACTGAAATCCTAGATCCGCGCCTGATCCTAGGGTGCACCGTGCACACCGGTTGAAGATCACTGTGCTAGCATAAACTTAAAATTTTCCAGGTAAGTGTTTATCATACTCTTGGGCAAAGTAAGTCCACAGGTCGGGTAATGACAAGCTTTCGCCCAATAATATTTAAGGGCCGTCTTCAACTTTTTTTTTCGATAAGCTAAATGAAGATAGTTAAGCCTGTTCTTTTAAAAAAATTCTCGCTTATGAATAAACTTTCTGGTTTGCAGTGTTGTGATAACCTAGTTAGGTCGTAGGTCAAAGAATGTTAACTTGTTATTTCTTTCGACTTATTGTTGTTACAAATGACCGAAGTCGTTTCAAAGCGAATCGTTTAACTTTAAACACTACTGGTTTGTTGAATTCCGCGTTGATGTAGACAATAAATATGTATTATTGCCATAACAGTTGTTCTTAACACTAAACTTTATTGCAATTTTAGTCAAGTTGCTTAAACTTACTTAAGATCTGTTGTAGCCTACATCATTTGTGGTAAAAGTTGTTGTGTTATTATTGGAACAATATTCTAATGTAAATGATAAATTTTCGATCGCATGGTCGTTGCCTGCGTGTGTATTTTAGGTTTTCAATTAATAACCATAAAAATGCCGCCCGTCCTTATCAAACGTCGTGAATAGCAAGCATAGCCTTTCGCGACACAAACAGACATTACAACATACCGCATACATTAAGCCAGGTAATCAACGCAGGTAACATTCAAGAAAATAGTAACAATTGTATACCTTTTAGAATAAATTAACACGTATTATTATTATTATTATTATTGCAGCTTTGTTGTAATTAGTATATCTTTAAAAACCATCTAGCAATGTAAGTAATTTTATAAATCAATCCTGGCCCAAGATAGGCAGAAATATTGAAAGCAATTCAAAATATCTGGACATCAACACAAGTTTAGCAAAGAAATGCATTATGAATACAGGATTCAGTGAGGTGCCACAAGGTATGGTATTGTATTGCTATAGTGTTGTTTATTCATACTCATATTGTTTAGTACTGTATATATGAGTTTTTGAAATCGCATTTTTTAGACAAATATGAACAAATTGTTTGAATAAAATATAACCGGGGTAATATGGAGAACTTTATTGCTATTCTTGATCATACACTAAATATTATGCGTTCAAGGCCTGGGGAACTAGCTAAAGACTAATAATTAAAATAAGCAGGATTTTACAAAACAGTAAAAAATATATTTGGCCAACAAAACGATTTGGTGAAGAGCACTAGAAAATTATTGTTCAAGTGTTAATGTTTTTTTAGTTTAAATGCTGTTGGTAACGATATCGTAACCTACCGTATTTTTAATGGGAATTTTTTTATGACGTGTTTCACTAAGAATAACTAATTAAAAGAGTTGCTATAGAAAAAAAATAAAAATTCTGACAAACATTGGGTAATTTTCAAACTCATTTTCGACTGCAGGGCAAAAGAGTTCTTGCTATTGACATGAAAAACGTCTACCTATTTTACCAATTGAGAAGTATTCAACGAA
Source organism: Ascidiella aspersa (assembly GCF_963924565.1). Lineage (NCBI taxonomy): Eukaryota > Metazoa > Chordata > Ascidiacea > Phlebobranchia > Ascidiidae > Ascidiella > Ascidiella aspersa. Next base: position 13,174,346 of record NC_139454.1, on the reverse strand, counting down.
ACTTTTCTTTGGTTATCAACCGAAAGAAACAGCCACTGGGCGTACGCCACTGGGTAGCAATGATGTTTGAAAATCGTTTTACGCGGATTCCTACAGTTAAACGTTTTGATTTGTTACACACAGTACAAACAGCCGTGAAAGTATTTGTTTAAGGTAGTCCCATGCGACGACACCCGCACATACAGTTAAACACACATATAATTATTGTTTAATCAAATCGCAAGATAACTGCTGAGTAAATGTGAGGTTAAAACGTCCCAAGTGCCATTTTACTAGTGTTCCCAAACCTTTCATTAGTCATGGTCACCTTCAATTTACTCCCAACAACTTGCCTCTACCTTGCTCATGTTTCAGAATAAACGTTACAGAACGTCGCAAGAGAGGTCTCCAAAGTCATAATAAAACCATAAATGTGAGTTCAATTAACAAACTTTACTAAACTAACAAAAAACAATAAAACAAATCAAAAAATTGAGTGGCTATAAAATTAGGTTCCAATTTAGTTACACTTATAAATTTTTGTATTGCTTACTTGTAAGTAATTTTTCCCTATTTGCTATTAAGTAATTTTGCTTTTGGCCAAATACATCTTTCAGGTTTGGAGCCAAATCACATTTGCTATTAAACGCAACATTAGATTATGGCAGTCTGTATTTATTCAAGTCATGTGTAATAATTACGTATTGTTAGGCAAACGTCACTTGTGGCGTGAATATATTAGTGCTTTAAACAGCGCTCTTCAACCAATGGACTGCAAAGCTGTTTTCGGTGGGCCGTGAACTTTTAGTGAACTATTTAATTTTCGTTAAGATAAATAAGTAAGGCTACAACTTGGTCGACCATAAAATTAATATTTGTTTTATGTCATGTCTTGATCATTCCATATACCAGAACTGGTGTCCGAACTTCTTTAATTAACGCCAAATGAATTTTGGCCTGATCCTGAAACAAATTGCCGCTGAACGGTTTGCTTTTATCTGTTTTGATTGGTATCGAATAGGATCGCGATGCTTTTGGTCTAAAATATCGGGTATCGGTATCGGAATAAAATGACAAGTATCGGACATCCCAAATCACAAGTATCGGACATCCAAGTTCAGAAGAATTGTTAATGCAAAGATTCACTTTTATTCCGATACTAATGTTTGTGCAAAAAGTTAGGGCCGTCGGATTTTATACCAATTGCCGTCATTGACTTAATTAATATTAAGGTCAAATAAACTTATAAAACTAAAATTGCAAAAACAATGTTTTTAGGAATCTTAGTTACTTTCGATTGTTAGTTTATCATCTTCTATAACATATGTTTTGTGATAACTCGGCCAAAATTCTGCACAAGAATAGGGTATTTTAACTAGACGAAACTTAGAATAACATTACCGCGGTACCGCTATTTAAACAAAATTCGTTGAAAAACCCTACACTAAATCTTCAAACTATTTTTTTATTTTATGAGTGTGTTTTTTTATGTAAATCAGACCTCTATATCTCGAAGGAAAAAAAAAATCGTGGCGATGTTACGCCAAATAATTTATTAACATTATCTAAGTGTGGACAGCTGTGGGTGATAGCGCACGTCCTTTGACTAGCGTGTAAGATGCACGCTTGAAATGTTATCGACAAATCTATCAAAACCTTATGCGTAACGTCATTATCGACATTCTACAAAATTTCTCCTTTGTTTTTACCAAAAAGATAGTTGGTTAATGACTTGTATCTTTTGCTGTTTCTGTGACTATTTTTTCTTATGAAATTGTCAGCTTGGTTATAGAATTTGCCTTATTGCAAAGAAGTGTAGCTTGAGATTTTTTGCTTTTCAATAGTTATAGAATTTAATCAGGGCCACAAAAGTAAGTTATACCAGGACGTTATAAAACAATGGAAATAGTGTTGCCTAAAATACACCACAAGCAAAAAAGTTTGAGAACCGACGATGTAATCGCTTGAAGACTAACGCCTATAAAACTTAGATTTAGAAAAGTCTTCCAGCAGTTTATTAGTACAGAAGCAAGAGATTGTCTACTAACCGCAAGTGAAATATATATACATTAACGTTTGATTGTCAGGCAACTTGGATTCTTATAGGGCTAAACCGAACTATTATTATTTACATTTTGCTGAAATATTGTTAATACCAGAAGCATTGCTTTTGGTAAAAGACTACTTTTGATAAATATAGGCTAATAAAAAGGGTGGAGGTTGCCCGAGGCTCCAATTTAAGAAAGTACGGCCCTAAATATGGTCAATATGGCTTACAGCAAAAGTTAAACCGTTTCACGAAAAAATGCACCGTACTCGTTTTGACTTGTATATTGGGAATCATTTTAATTAACAAACTATTTTTAGAAAGTCGTGACTGCATGCAACGAATACCAAGCAAAATATATAGTTGTTCGCCAATGTCTATCGTTCAACAAGCATGGGAAGATAAAAGTGATGAAGAGCTTACAACGATAAATCAAGACAGCGCTCACTCAAAAGGCGACCAGGTAAAAATTGGTTTATCGGGTACCTATAACGTAAATTCGGACCCCCCCTTTTCGTAAGTGACATTATCGTTTTTTGTTTGTTTTTGTCGGAGTTTTACTCACCGTCCGAAGCTGCGTGTTTTTAAATGTAATTCGGTCACGCGTCTTGAGCTTGTGCGAAACCAAAATCAAAAGCAAAACGCCGTTTTTCGTCTTTTGTTTGGTCGACCGTAAACGCTAGATAGTTTTTCTCTTTCGCCCTTCGTTATTCGTTCAGGTTGGCTAATCAGCAAATGTGTGTTCGACAATTAATAATATAAATCAAGCGGTTTCCGCTTTTTTCTCTCTGAAAACGTCGAGTTAAACGGTGCTGATGTTTCTCGCTGTTTGTTGTCTGCGTTAATATCAGATGTTGGTGTAAGACTGGGTTCGGCAACCTACTGTATCGGGCCAGTCGCCTCTTTGACAAACTATACACGAGTTCATTTCAAATACTTTTTGACTATTTTAACTACGCAAGTGCGAAAATTTTTCGGAAAGCTGCCAATTGCGTCGCGGACAAACCGAAAACGTATTCAAAAATATTTGACATATATTTTTTAACATTTTTCATTTTCGGCAATGTGATAAAAACTTGCAAGAAATTTAAAAAAAACGCCGTTATACCAAAAAAAAAATCACGCTCGCTTCGCTCGGCGGGTGCGCCCAAACTTAAAACGGTTATCAAACGCTGTTTAGTATTGCAAATGGCGAAAGACGTGCTTGTAATATAGCCTAGTCCCGTACATGGATCTACCAAAATCAATCACACATATTTCACGGTCTTGGTTTAGTTTTTCGCCTGAAGTTAACGATTGCACACTAAGCGGTTTCGCAGTTGGCTGGCAGGATTTGTCGACAACGCACATGTTTGCTTTGCGTCTAAATGTTCGCTTTTGCTGGACGTTAATTGGCTGTTTCGGATGATTTTTTTTCTTGTTTATGACGTCATTACCATCGCTATTTTATGACGTCCTATCCGTCACTATTTTATGACGTCATTAACGTCAGACGAAAAAACAACGGGGAATTCCCTAAGTTGAAAATTCGTAACCCCCCCTTTTTGAATTTCTGGATATACGCCCCTGGCCCTAGGTTAATTTGCAAACCTTGGCTGAAATTCCTATGTCCAATCAAGCAGTCAAGGAAAAGCTAAAATACAGATGCAACAAGTTACGACCTTAGGACTTCCACTGAGCTATGAAGGCGTTGAGTTACCAGGGATAACTAGAAGTCAAATAACAACCACGACATTATTTCCCTGCCTTGCTTGCACGCATATCGGGATAGGTTATCTACATTGTAATTAATCTTCTATAGAAAATGCTATACAAGGTCGATGTATATAAAACTACAATATGCACTCCTCATTATAGATATTATACGATGTCGTTACTACAGATCTTCTATTTTTTGTAGGAGAAAGGTGAATTATCAAGTAATAATACTAAGACTGATCATAGTCTTGAAGACACAGTACATGTCAGTCCTAACGGCGATATGGACAAAGCAAACTCAGGAACGGGAAGGAATAGATGGAAGATTGCGGTATGTATGGTATTGATTTCGGAAAAATGAATTAAAAAAGAAGAAAATTATTGATAATGTATTCTATCATATTTACGTTATTATAGGTCCACCATTTGGCAGCTAATCACTCAAGCCAAGTGGAAAGAGGGGAAAAACCTGCAGATAGTCCAGTGAAAAATATTAACAGGTAAATAGTTTGGAAAGGTTTTGATTTACATGGATTCTGATTTCCAGAGTATTTTCATTATTATATTGCGCTGTTTTTCAATAGTTAAGTGTTAATTTAATGATTGACCTCACTGTTTGCGTAACATAATGTTTTCAGTGTTTTTTCGCACGACGCTGCGTCGCTTTTTCTTTAAATCAAATTCAGTTGCACGTTTAACCCTATATCTTCAGATTTCCAGAGGATATAAATAAGCAGCCACCTAAATTCGACTTTATTCGAGGTGGACATAGAGTAATTTTCTTACCAGAAAGCATGGCATTTTTTTAGATATGACATCACAAAGTTACGCCGTAATGAGACTTTATAAAAAATTAAACGTTAAGACGTTATTGTTAGATCTCGAGCGAAAACGTTCAACCGAAATCCTAGTCTAAATTCCATTTAAGAAAATTGTTAATTGGAATTAAATTTTGATTTTGGGTGTTTTGTATCGCTCGGACGCATTTTCTGGATATCTTGCAATATCATGGTTAAAGACAAGCTGTAACCTAATGCGAGCACTCTGTGTGCATGTATGTTTGCTTTATACCGATTCTCGTCCTGTCCAATAAACGTCCTGCTCGTGAACGTCCATTTCTAATACGTCTTGAAGAGGTTCCCAAGTCAAACCTTGAAAGACTCCCGGACGAGCACCCGATTGTCGCAGGTTCGAGAGACAAATAGCTGCTAAGGATAAGGACGACAATCAGTATAAGGCAAACACACATGCACACCAAGTGCTCACATTAGGCTACAGCTGGTTTCTAACCACCATGTAGAAAACTATCCTTAAATGCGTCTTGTTCTCTCGGCTTTTGCCCGAAGAATGCTGACGCTATAACCAGCAAAACACCCGATATCACCATTGTCATTTCGGCGAAATAATTTTTTTGAAATTTTTATAATATTTTAATGCCGTTTACCCTAAGTCCAACATAACTGGTTTGAAAGGTAAAACAAAATTTAGACATGTTCTTCAACGAATTTTAGGCTGAAAATTGCCATAGTAGAAATTAACGTAACTAAACATAATAAAGGTAATCTGTATTTTCATTCGTCACTAGGTTACTTGCGAAATCACTTTTCTCAAGAGTGCTTAAGGTTTTCAACCTATGGGCCATGGCCCAGCATTGGAGACGGGGATGCGAACATTTTTTGCACAATGCGCGCAAAAATGTGCACGCCAAAATGTGCAAAAATTGTGCGCACATTTTAAAAGGGCTTCAAAAATGTGCGCACTTTTTTTCACAATGTGCGCACATTTTAAACAGCCTTCAAAAAAGTGCGCACTTTTTTTAACAATGTGCGCACATTTTAAACAGCCTTTAAAAATGTGCGCACCTTTTTAACAATGTGCGCACATTTTGAACAGCCTTTTTAAAGGTAAGGCTGTCGGTTAGCGTTTGGGTATGGGTGGGTCAAGCATTGTTATATTTATTATTAATTATAATGCTTGATCCACTCAAACGCTAACTCGCACCCTAACCCAAATAATGTGCGCTGCGGTATGCGGTATTTGTAGACCGTTTTTTAGTTACTTTCTACGTATCAAATCGATTGAGCGCAAGAACTTTTAATGCTTCGTTGCAAAGTTATGATTTGAAACTGTGGTTGACCGGTGGGCATTTTTAACGTAGCGAAGAATATTAATTATATTCCCTGTTATATTTCTCTCTAGCGGAAGTGGAACTGGAGCCATTGTAAATGTGTTTGATGGCTCCGGAGTTTGAACCGGAACCGTGGTATATGTGTGTTACAGGTCCGCGGCTGGAGCCAGAGCCAGATCCATTGTATATGTGTTTAATGGGTCCACAGCTGGAGGCGGAGCCATTAAACGTGTTGATGGCTCCGGAGCTAAATTCAGGACCAACACCATTTACAGTGGCTCCCCAGTCCTGTGTACAAGTTCTAGATTGCATTGCTTAAACCTTCTGTCATTATAAATTTGTTTCACTGTATATTCCAGAGACACCGTACTACAAGGGGACACGCCTCAGCGAATTTCCAAAGTCCAAAAATCAAAACCAACCAGTAACAAGCATCTTGTACTAAAAAATAATAAAATCCGGCCTCGAACCAGTATTGGACCAAGTACTTACCAGTTCGACGAATTTCCTGAAGACTTTCTTAAGAAAAACGAAGACAGCTTAAAATACCACAAGTTAGTCATGCAATGTTATCACGGTATTATACACCGTCGAAAATATGTTTTATTGCAGGACGGGAAACGTTTGTCGAGGCGTAATACTTCCGTCATTTAATTGCAAATTTTCTCCACCAGAACTAGAGGATCTTTATCACAAATATTTTTTGGCAGAGCAGCGTCTGCTGCTAATTGCTGCAACCATAGTGGCAACCCTAATCATGGTTAGTATACATATTAAGAAAATAATTTCATTAATTAAATTTAATAAAAAATTTCATCAACGAATGTTTAAGTAAATCGCCTTTGATTGTTCAATACTGTTAGGCTCTTTGTAAAATGGCTATTTGAAGTGAAATATTAGTTTAGCTACAGGCTTATTAAATAACATTTATTGTTAAAACAAACATATTGGCAGATTATTTCCATTATTTTAAACGCGGCGTCTGGCCATTTGACGACCAGGAATGGAATTCTTTATGGAGTGCCAACCCTTGTTTATGTAGTAGTGATATCTTTGACAACATTCTGTACTTCAACAAGACAGAAAAACTCGTTCATCATCTTAAGGTAAACCTTTTTCTTTTCAATTTTATTTGGTTTATGGTTTTCTAACTTTAAAAAGTCTGCCTAATTTTTACAGGTTCTGCGGTTTTTTAACTTGGTTGTGTTTAACTGCATTTGACCAGGCAAACATGTACACGATGTCATCTTTTCAAAAATCACGTTTGTCTTTTCTTTCGGACGGATTTGTCTATCTAATATTCATAGTGTTCGTAACTTATACATTACTCCCGTTGCCGCTTATCTTGGTAAGAAGTTACTTCTTTGAAATCAAGTACCAAGTTAAACTACTTTATTATTATTTGTATTTAATAGAGTCCATTGTAGTAAGACAAGCAACAGAATTATATTTGCATTTAGAAGAAATCATATGGTGCAGGGCTTCCAAAACACTTCGACCCCTTTTAATTAATGCAAACTTCTCACGCCCCATGTTGAACAAAACATTTTCGTTGCTTCTACAGTAAACATCTATTTAAGCAGGACTGTGGAGTCGCTTTTTTTCCGACTTCAGTCCTGTTAAGATCCCAAACCTTTTTACATCTAAAATTAATCGAAATGGTATAGCTTCAACGGTAATTTAATCGAAAGGTAGCTTTAACATTTTAACCGGTGGGTAGCTTCAACATTATATTTGAATATATCTTTAACAGTAATTCTTCGCTATCGCATAGCATTCTGTAAGTGTGTGTTCGGGCGTCAACTAAAATTTAAAGTTTCGAAATATGAAATACAGTACTGGTATTTCATATTTAGTAACTTAATTGGTCATTTGTTTGATTAGTTAGGTTTGTTATTTTATCATGTTTTTAATATTAGCTTCTTTTAACAACTATTCAGGCTATTACATGTGCAACCTTGACGTCGATTGCCAACATACTTGGGAGATCGTTGACTTTTTATAACTTTTCGTCAACACTGATTACTAGCAGCAACCATACCGAGAAAAATTTGTTAGTCAACGAACAAATGATTTTTATGGAAACCAACAAATTATCGTCCGAACATTTCAATACAACTAGAAGTCAATCAGCTGATATTTCAACCAACCCGATTATACAAGATAACTCTCATGTGGTATTCAAAGATTCAACAGTACAGGCGGACAACACACTGAACAATACAAACGACGCTACATTTTGGGGAAATCACTTATCCTCTCTAATTTTACTAATAGTGTGCGTTCATTTTGTTGGCCTTTTTATAAACTTTTTGGTGGATCGGTCGAGGCGCGAAGGTTTTCAGGAAACGAGACAATGTATCAGCACCAGAATCAGACTAGAACGAGAAAATCACAATCAGGTAGCACCTAGCCAAAACTTGTAACATCCTTGTTTTTTTTAAGTTTTAGGTTTAATTTTAAAATTTGAAATTATCACGGTATCAATTGGTTAATAAGCTTGAGTAATTTTATTTATGCAGGAGCGCCTTATTCTATCAATCATTCCGCGTTTTATTGCACTTCAAATGATCAATGACATTTCAAACAATCATCGTGATGCACCCCATATTCGATTTGCTTCGATTCTTCATCCAAAAAAGAACAACAAATTCTATATTCAAAAGTACGACAATGTCAGGTGTGTGTTTGGATTATTTACTAACAATAAAACAAATCGAACCAACATCAATAGACGATTATAGTGAAAATGCTTTATAGCCTACATACATTTAAATCCGTATCGCTACTACCATCTTACATACAGTATGAAAAAAATTCGTATCAACAGAAAAAAAATTGCAAGGCACTATTATTTTTCTGAAATGCATGCCTTGCACAACCTTTGTTGTCCAAGGATAAATGTTAAACAATAATCTCAGAGAAAAACTTATACATTCTGAGCTTGTTATATTTCTCAGCTTGCTATAACTAACGTTTACACATACGGTACGGTATACACATTGAAAGTTAACAGTCGCAATTGATCTCGCTTATAAGTTTAATTCACATAGTTAAAACGTGCGCCGTCAAGGTCGTCATACCGTGTATCATCACTTTATCAAACAAATGTAGTGTGTTTATTGTGTTTTAGATTCCACACTGATCAATGTGTGCGCTAAATTGCAATTTTTACGTAATTTATTGTATATGGCGTGATAAAGTTTGCCTTACTATATTATTTAATATGAGACCAATCACAAGTTACAACAGACATAATGGTGTTGTCACATGATTTTTAACGAAATTGTTTTAGTGGGGTAAAATTATTGAGAAACGTGTTGCCTTCGGAAAGGCTTACCGAAATCAGGATTATCGCAAAAGCATGACCAGCGACCAGGTAATGAAGAACTACTGGCCTTTGGCAAGGGTTGAACTTAATTAGAACCTACGGCTAAATCGGATGAATATTTTGGCCTTAGGGAACTGATCATATCTTCTGTTCTATTGACGCAACAGAATATACATATATATATATATATACTAGGAGGGCTAGATAACACAATAGACAACTTTTAAATGAATATTTTGGCCTTAGGGAACTGATTATATTCTTCTGTTATATATATATATAATATCTATATGCTCATTTTTGTATTTACGTATATTAGTTTCTTTAAATTGTGTTCCTTTTTTCAACCGCTTGTTGGATGAACTGGTCACTCAGCTGTAGTACAGTACACCTAAAATGTCCCTCAAATATTGTTCAATTTGTTTTAGCATTTTGTATGCCGACGTAAAAGGATTCACTGAACTTTCGACTCATCTAACTGCTCAGCAGCTAGTTGCCACCTTGAACGAACTTTTTGCCAGGTTTGATGGGTGAGTAAAATCAACAACACCAGAAGGAGCTTGAATGATTGAAATAACACATTTGTTCGCTGTTAATATCGAAAGTTTGAGTTTAGGCCAGCCAATATGTTTTTACCTTCAAATTTCAATAAAATACAAAAGCTTTAAATATGACAAAGAGTGATTTAACATGGCTTAATTTACCGAAACTTTTTTATTGGTACCTACGCTATCTTTTATACTTTTATTCAAACAATATTCGAAAATACTTTTTATAAATTTGAGTTTGAAAAGCATTATGCATAAACGGCAAAATTCGGTAAACTTTCAAAAAAATGAAAAAAAATTAAGATCAATAACCGCAACCTGAACCACTGTTTATTTACATTGGTGGATCTATAGTCATCTAAAGTAGTTGTGGCAAAAATTAAGTAACATACTTTACACGGAATGCCTTATAAAAGGCTATTACGTAAATTGCGTGCACAAAAATTCTGGTAAGGCGAACTAATTTCGGTACCTAATCGCCTATTTTAATGTACCCGATGTATTGTAGACATCAACTGCTTTCGTTATGTTTATAGGTTAGCTTCGCGGCATAATTGTTTACGAATTAAAATTCTTGGTGATTGTTACTATTGTGTTTCCGGCTTACCGGAACCAACAACCGACCATGCTCATTCGTGTGTTGAAATGGGTCTTGACATGATATCAGCCATTGCTAGAGTACGTCTTTCATTTCAACGGGAACTTTCAATGCGCATAGGTAAATACAAAATTCATAAAAGAATAGCGTGTTCGACTATTGTTTCAGCTTTATTTTTTATATTCTTACAGGAATTCACTCTGGCTCTGTTTTGTGCGGAGTCATAGGCCACCACAAGTGGCAGTTTGATGTTTGGTCAACCGACGTCGATATTGCGAACAAAATGGAAGCAGGTGGTGTTCCCGGACGAGTGCATATTTCTCACGCAACCAAGCAATGTCTCGGGAACGATTATGAAGTAATTATTTTTTTACGATATTGACGTAAGGTACAGGACAAAAACAAAAAAGTTAACCGCTGTCCTTGAGCATAAGGCTTAACACTTTGTTGCGTTTCGGTATTTTCTCTTTTGAAGGCTTATTATATCCTGGTAAAGACATCCAAGGTATTAAAAAAGTTGTACCATGTTTAGCAAAAAAATAATTTTAAGGTTGAAGATGGCAATGGAGGATCGAGGAATGAATATTTGCAGAAACATAGTATCAGGACGTACCTTGTTGTCGACAAAAGGCGAAAAAATCACGTCGATTTTGTTCCTTTCCCAAGCTTTAATCAATCTTCTTCTCATGTCGATTTGACTCAATTGTCTTCACCTGGATTAAAGAAACCAATTCAACCAAACTTGACTATTTTGCTAAACGAAGTTGCATCGCCTAGTTTACTCAAGGTATCTAACCTAATCGAGCATATGTTGGTTTCAAGCTAAGTTTTTTTTTTGTGTCATGTCAGTACGACTAGGGCACAATAAGCTCGGATTATATTGTAGTAGAACATAAGAAAATATTGAGTAGAACATAAGAAAGAGTACTCTTGTTATAATTAAAAATAAAACTACTGTCATTGCAAATCCCCGTTTAAAATATCTTTATAAAAAAGACTTGCAAGCCGTGTGAATGTCTTAATTTTTGGATTTTGTAATTAGGTTGCTTCTTATTAGCATTATCAAAATCTATTTTTGGTCAACATACCAAACGAACAAAATTTGCTTTACGATCTGTTGGCAGAAAACAGCAACAAACGAACAAGTCAATGAACAAAACTCGGGTACTAATGATTTTTCTAACACTTGTAGCGATCTTTCTAGAGAAGAAGTTATTGGCGTCGACACCAACTCAAACGGTTTTACAATTAAATTAAATGATATAAGTTATTGTATTACTTCATCCGAAAAGTCTTGTTTTTTTTACAGGCTACCCAACATTTTCACAGAATAAATGTTCTAAAAAGCAAAAAACGAACGTGATTTGTCGACTTTGGCGTCTATTGACGAAATTGTGCCAGGATGAACCCCCGAGAGAATCTAAAGCAAATGGTTTGTAAAATTGCCTTAAAATGATTTAACTTTAAAAATAAAAGTTTACATATATCTTGCAAAATATGAATTTATATATGCATGAGATATCCTTGTTCATTTTGATAAAATATTGTTTAAAAACCTGTTTATATTTTTTTTTTTATTAAACATCTCTTATTTTTTATCATATCTTTTTATTTACTCTTATTATAACTAGTCCTTTTATGTTTTGCCCTGAATTTTGAAATAAAACATGTATGGTATGAGTAGCGACCGTACTAGGTTTGAACATATTAGGCCTACTAAAAAATGTGTGAAATACTATCTTATCGGGATTGCGGAGCCGGACTCGGGACTCGGGACTCGACGAAGTTGGATAATTTCGATATAGCCGAAGTAGCTTTTTGCGGCAGATAGTTTTGAACGATAAAGTAGCACACTTTTAATCGTAAAAGTAAAATGGCATAGGGTAGAGCATTTACACCAAGGTGATTTTTAAGTTGCATTACACCCCCATAACTGCATTACTTGTATCCCCGCCCCTATTATGGTTACGGGGATGTATGAATGGAACACAGGGATATGGGCCGGGAACACTCCAAAGGAACCGACAAAATTGGTTAGATTGCTTGAGTCGTATTGGGGAATTCAACGACTTTTTTCGCCGAAGATGGCCTTCAAAGTCCGATTCGGGTCGTTTGACCACCTTCGCAGGTCTACCATGTCCATCCACACATTTTTACAAATAATAAATGAAAATCATATGTTGTAAATTATTTATCAATAGAAACATGTTTTATCAAACGTGTTGAAGCTGTTTGCCTCTGGATTGACAATGGTCTAATTTCTAATAGAGGATCTTGACCATTGGCAGATCATACCAAAATCAAGTATTTTACGATCGTATTTGTTGTTTCAGATACCTTATCAACTATTTACCAGATTGATTCACAGCAAATTAACGCCGTAGAGCGATTAGCTTTCGAAGTAAACACGCCCTCATCAAGTGGATTCCTGCCACAAAGATTTGTGTGGGGGGATAATGACGACGCGATTGGGCAAACTAATAAACATTGGAAACCAGAAATCCCTTTTGCAAATATTTTGCGTACTCCTCATCTCAAGCCTAGAAAAAAAGGGGTATAACTTTTTAATTGCTAAAAAGCAAATTAAAAACTAAAATAATTTTTGTTGAAAACTAAAATAATTTTTGTTTTTTTATCTACCCGGCGTTAGCCTACAAAGTATATTTGAGGGGATTTTAAGTGATAATTATTGCAGGACCTAATTATCTGACAAATAAAGGTTTTCAGCATATTTAGAATTAAGATACGCTATACGTGTCATTTGTAAAGTGTTGTAAATTTTGTGCTGGTAGTTAATGGTAGGATAATTTTTCATGTTTTTCGTATTTATCGCCCCAGTATCCCGTCTGGAAACACTAGCTACTTTTTTGAATGGATTTCGGTGTTGTACTTTTTACATTTCAATAGTTAATAAAAATTTCCTATTTGTTAAAACGCTTTTAAATAAATCAAAAGTTATTGGGCACTAATTATATGCATTTTGTACACAATTAAATCGTATATGTAAATGTGTTTTTTGATGTTTCGGTAATTTTTGTATTATAATAAAAGTTCGTTCAGACATTGCCCGCAAAAAATGAAGAAACGTCATTTTCTCTCTTACCAAGAAGTCTTGCACCCACCTTGCCACGTAGGTCCGACTATCATGAAATAAACAATCGCCTTGAACGTGTTATTCTGGCTCACAAAGGAAATTCACTTGGAACAAGATATATCGAAAGTAGGTTCAGGTCCGTTTTTGTCATTAATATCTTTTTTAAAACTAGTATTTTTCCAGGTACAACCTGTCGCTTTAAAGATCGTGAACTTGGAACGCAATATTCACTTTTACGTGATGATCTATTCAAGACAAGCTTGCTTCTGTCCTTTCTTATCATTTTGTTCATTATGGCGACACATTTGTTGATACCTCCTGTTTCGTAAGTTAATTTTAGGTTAAGTCTACTTTTAGCAGTAAATTGTAACGAGTCGCAATAGAAAAAGTAGTGTTAAAAGGGACATAAAATATCATATTATTATACACGTAACTTATATACACGAATACAGAAATGCTTCAAAAATAATCCCAATTAACATTTTACAATTTCAGATTGTTGGAAGTGTACATAAACTTCGGTTTTTTTATTGTTATATTTCTCTTGCTCCTGGTTATTACAACAGCCGAGGAGTTTTCGTCCATTCCAGCAAAACTCTACACTATAAGTTGTTATATACAAGAGACCCAAAGCTTCCGTTTTATCATAATGTTGATAGTCTTTATCATGATTCTGCTTAGTGCCATACAACCTATGGTAAGATATATATATATATTTTTTTGACAATGCCTTACCACCAACACTAGAACAAAAAGTTAAAAAAATGCACACTATTTATCTGCACCACCCTCTTCTATAGACTTTTTGGGTGATAACGGCACAAAATTGCGCCAGTAAACTAAAAGTAAGTCTATATATATACATTGATAGAATTGGCATATTTGAATTAAATTAGACTCGAAATTTACGGTATCTGACAATTTTTTTATTGAAATTAAGACGCATTAGGCCAGAGGTCGGCAACCTTTTTCTAGTCGCGGGCCAAAGCCAAACTTAAAAAGGTCTCTGCGGGCCGCACAAAAAGATAACTAAGAATTGTGTTATTAAAATGTTAGAACAACTGTGAATCAGGCAGACCTCGGATATTTTTTGCACTTAAAAACGTGTGAGGCAGTAAAGTGTTGACGCAAAGCGAATGAAAAGTGTAATAAAATTACTTTGAGCGAACGCGATAACATTTAAAGTTAATCTATCTCAGTGTTTGTTAACTGTTTCAAGTCAAGGCGTACCTGGCGAGCGAAGCGAGCGCGATTTTTTTGGTATACGGTATTTCAATTTTTTTGCAAGTATCTATTACATTGCCGAAAATACAAAAATGTTTAAAAATATATATCCAATATTTTTTAATACTTTTTCTCATTTTGCGCTACGCACTTGGCAGCCCTCCACGGCGCAACGGTAAATAATCGCTGATCTATAGTTGAAAAGGTAGCATCAAAACGTAAACAAACCGGACGTATAATGAACATTCGCGTGAAGCGCGAAAATTTTGCGCAATTACTTTGTTAAAATAGCCAAAAAGTATGTGAAATAGACTCGTGTCGGCGGGCCGGATAAATTACATCGGCGGGCCGGATCCGGCCCGCGGGCCGTTGGTTGCCGACCCCTGCATTAGGCAAACAAAAAGGGGCCATTGACCCAATCAAAGATGGCACATACGTTCAAATTTGGAAAGTAAGGTAATTTACCTCAAAACTGTATGGCTTCATTTTAAAAAGTATCATCGAAGGCATATTTCACGCCATATTTTAGCTTGTTTCCCAGACATAAATACGCCTTGAAAAAATACTAACAGGCTGAAGTGACAAAAAGTCGATAAAGAAAATTTCAGTTTTGACTAATTAAAGTTGACAAAAAAATAGTTTAGGAAAGCCTCGACTTCGTTTTCCATGAATCAACTCCTGTACTTAACAGAAGCCTCCTTTAACTTCAAGCCTGTCACAGCCGACCATCACTAAAACTTAACCGAATTGGTTGTGAAAATTTGCAAAATAAAAAAATTATGACCTTTGTTTCGCAGTTTTGGATTTACAAAACACCTATAGTACAAATAATATTATAAAATTTACTGTTTAACCTTGCATGTCAAAATATCCACCCAGTGAGAGACAAAAACACTCATTCCCACTTTATTCATCATTTGTTAATTGCCAAAAGTCACACAGTACACACAAGTAAATTAGAGCAAGTGCAGTGACAGCTATTCATAAAAGCTGCATGTTATTCGCGTTTCACCGTTGTCTATAGGCCTGTGACTCTGTGCAAATGGTTTATTATGAATGCTCACTATTGTGGTTTTGTGACCGCGGCAATACAAGGATTGGTTTGTACGCGACGGTGATAATTAAGTAGGATGTCTGTGTTTTTTGCCAAAAATAAAAGATCCTACAGTAAAATTAATAAAACAAACAACCAGTGTTCCATCTAAGAAAATGTTCTACTGCGCAAATATTTTTTGTAGTGCGCAAGAATATTTTAAGGCTGCGTTGGCAGGGGCCAGCGGCAGATCAACGATTTTTTGTTTTGGGGCGAGGCTTGAAAATTTTCAAGATGACTTCACGGGAAACAAATATTTTCAATAAACTTGTATGTGCAACTGCAATCAGGTTTATATACGTTCAAGAATATGGCAACCAAGCGGTAGCGCGAAAAAATATCCGAATATTTGGGTAAAATTGATAAAAATTTTCAATAATAGGATGCGTGATGCTTTTAGCGCACAAACAAGAATCACGAACGATTCGCTCATTTGCATTTATCAAGATGATTTTGTCAACTTGTGAGGGCCATTGACCCCACTATAAAAACTGCAATTGTGTTAGGAATTTACGTCCTAAAAATGCATTTCGGTTTCATGATCCAGAATTATTGTCGAACACTCCACTGCTGGGTACGGCACTGTTCTAAACTCTTTTTTTCTTTAAGCTTGATTTTCCTGAGTAGACATTTAATTCTACGTGAGATAAAAAACATACACAGCATTGATGATGAAAAACGATTAGACAAAGTAATTTATTACGTCACAATCGTCAATGCAGATTTGATTTGTTTACTTCCTTTTAGATACAACGAATAAATGACCAATGCGAAACTCTCAAACTGGTGTGGCAAAAAAGTGAAGATATTTTATATATTTTGTTTTAATTTAAAGATAATTTAGTTTTAATTTTGAATGATGGAAGTGCGCAAAAGCAAATTTTACTGCGCAATTTGTCTGGTATGGCTGCGCAATTGCGCAGTTGCGCACCTTAGATTAGAGCAGAGGTTCTTAAACTTTTTTACTGCGGACCCCTAAATTGAACTGCGGGGACTACGGTCGGCAAAAAATTCCAAAATAACGTCATAAATTGACGTCACTGTACAAATAGACTTCATACATCTGCTGATTTCGGTCCAAAAATGTGAAAGTGAAATGGAGCCTAATTAGGATTCAGTGCAAAACCTTTTTATTTTTAATCAAACTGTTTTCTTTAAAACAAACATTACTTTTTAAATTTACACCAACATTTCAAGTAGGCCTTCATGGACCCCCTAAAACTAGTTCGCGGACCCCCAAGGGGTCCATAGACCCCAGTTTAAGAACCCCTGGATTAGAGGGAACACTGCAAACAACTCTATACATTAAGATCATGAATTACTGATTTATGTGTAATAACAAATGTTTTCAGCGAGATGGTTTGGCTTGATCTCACCGGTCTGTAACTACAGAGTAGTTGTCAACACTGTTATAAATATTTTTATGTTAAATTTGCTTTTTTCTTTTAGTGTGTTTTCGGCTAAAAGTAAAAGGTGCATCGATTTAAACCAGATAAACGCATATTTGCACACAAATAGTTGAATGTATTTAAACTCGATTTTAGTTTCTTGTTTATGACGTGATTTATCTTTTTTCCAGTTATAATGTCACTTCCAAATTAGGCATCCAAATTTGTCTCCGTGTTTGTTGTAACAACTAACAAGTGGGGCACAGAGGGCGTTACAAAATCTGTCGAAGCCATAAGGGGACGTTAGTACAAAAAACTTAGAAGACACTGGTATAGGACAATATAACAACAAGCGGACAGCGTATTTCCATTGAAGTTACAAATCTTATTACTTTGCTGATCTAATATTTTCAATTTAATTTCATCCACCATATTTTTCAGCTTGTCTGTTCATCGATAATGAACTCCAGAATTACAACAGTAACAACTTGCGTCCAAGCCACTGGAAATACAACTGTTGAAATTCCCTACTACAACGAACAGAACAACAACAACGTCTGCAACTATCCGGCGGTTAGTGTTGGTATAACTATGAAGTTTTATTTTTTAACTATAAAATATATGCAAAAAGTAATAATGGAAATAAAATAGATTTTATCTACTTAACACAGCATTTAGCCGATTTTTTTTTAAATTACTCGTAATTAGTTTGCAACATTTCCTTGCAGTTTTTCAACATCAACGGAATGCTGGTTCTAATTTTTTGCACTTGCTTTCTTCGGGCTCAGAACTTTGTTCGTATAATCGGCCACATCATCGTTTGTCTCACGTATTCAGTGATGATGCTTTCAACGTATAAAGGCATTTTTGTTGACTACGTTAAACGATTGTCCTTGGAGGAAAATCCGTGCGAGTAGGTTTTATCAACTAGTTTAAAATAAGGTTAATACAGCCTCGACAATATTTGAAACCATACTTCCCCAACATATGTATGCCAGCACCTTACCAGTCATCAGTGTGTTATTGTTATTGAAGATAAACCAAATTAAAAAATTAACATAATTTCATGTCGTTTAGAGTTGTCGATGCTGACTGGGTTGCAGTAGTTGATAAACTGATAATGCTTTATTTGTTTGCTGCCCTTCTCTATTATCATGGTCGGCGCGTTGACTATTCAAGTAAACAAGATTTTCTTCGAAAATTGCAAGTAAGCCTATAGTCATTTATAAAATTTAAGGCTTGTCCAATACTTGGCGTTTTACTTAACAGTGGGTATGATTAAACTTTTGTCTGAATGAAAGATGTGATTACAGTAGAAGAATAAACCCTTTTTAAGTAGGGGAAATTTTAGTAAAAATGACTTGCTCATTGAAGTCATATATTTTAACGAATAGTGAATTTTTAGTGCTTTTCTGCAGGCCAAAGAAGAGGTTAGTGGAATGCAGAGTCTTCAGGGTCACAACTACCAACTGTTGCGTAACATTCTGCCGGAACACGTGGCGCGCAACTTTTTAGGAAAAAACAAAAATCACGAGGTTGGTTTAGTTAAAACTCTTTAAAAAGATATTTGTTTTATTTGATTTGACACATAAAGATGTGTTAACGAGGCATAAACGTATGTTGAAGTAATAATAGAAGCGTTACAAATGGCTGATCTGTTTACGTGTTAAAACTAATTAATTGAAGACTGAAAGGTTTTTCCAAAAAACACCATCGGTATTTCGTTTTGTTTTACAATGTCTGGTATAAAGTTGCCCAGTCAAACCAAAATCGTTTCCTAATACAAAGTATTTCCGTCAAAAGCGTGAAAGGGTATAAACTAAATCTGGTACATTTGGAACCAGCCAGGTCGTCGTCCCATTATGCTACAAGGAAGTAAAAAAGATTCGACGGAACTTTTAACTTTGTGCATTTATACGTTTTCAGTTAAAAATAGAGAGATAAAGTCTCGTGCATTAAAGTGCGATTAAGTTCCAAATCCAGCCCAGACTCTACAGCCTGTATTCCGCCAGTTTACGTAACTCAAATAACGTGGTTATTCAGCAATCCATTTATAGGTTATTAAATGATTAATTCATTCACTCACAATACACTGCTTAAATAAAAGTAAAACTCCCCAAATCTATTTTTATTTGTATTTAGGAACTTTACTCCCAGGCGCATTCTTGTGTTGGCATTTTGTTTGCTTCCATTGTGGACTTCTCGACTTACTACTCTCAAATGGAAGAAAACAAGCAAGGAATCAAGTGCATGAAACTTTTAAACGAAATTATATTTGATTTTGACAACGTACGTGAGTGTCAGGTTACTGTGCTTAAGATTATTTTGCTTTAAACAAACCAAAATAATTTTTTGGTATACAAGTCTGCCGAGTTTCAAAGTGTTATGCAACACAAAAATAACACATTTTTTTACCTGACTGTTTGGTTTCCTTATTTTAGTTAATTAGTCAGGAAAGATTTCACTGTCTTGAAAAGATAAAAACCATTGGTGGTACGTATATGGCCGCATCGGGCTTAACTCCCCACAAAGCTGTTTTTCCAACAACAATGGATGCTGAGAAGGCAGCTGTGAAACAACAACTTACAAATGGTATTCAAGACCAAACAACGTGAGTTTTGTAGGCCTACGCGGCGGTTTTTCTCAAAATGATTATAATTTAGTTTTCTAAATTAACCTTTATTCAAGCGTTGAAACAAATCGCGCTAACTGCGTGCTGCCCGCTAGTGACGTGAGCCACTTGTGCATGTTGGCACATTTGTCACTGCTACTTCGTCGAGTTATCGCTGACGTTAACGTACATTCTGGAAACGACTTCCGGCTAAGAATTGGTGAGCAACCAAATAAACATATATGACTTTACAACTTTGATTTTACCTCACAATGATGATGGCACTGGCGAGCATTATTACCGAAATGTTTGTTAACATTAATCTGATGTACTAATGTTGTAGTTTTGTAATCTGTTATAGGTATCGCTTTCGGGCCTGTTGTGGCCGGAGTTATTGGAGCAAAGAAACCTCAGTACGATATTTGGGGCCAAGCGGTCAACATTGCCAGTAGAATGGACAGCACAGGATTGCCAAATCATATCCAGGTGAACACACAAATAAAAATTATTATTCAATCCGGAATTTTTTTACAAAAACCAAAATAGGTTTTTAGAAATAGGGCAAATGGCAAAGACTTTTTCCAACAAAAAACTTTGTATTACATTCAGAGTTACCTCTAAAAAAAGTTTCTGAGCAAATATTTTTTTTAGCGAGCAAGAATGGGAGCGAGTCGTGAAAATTTAAACATGACGTAACAAAGCGTGACGTCATGAAACAAGTATTCATAAGAAACTTAGTGTTCCCGGTTTAATTTGGAAATGTGCAACTGCAATCGAGATACATTCAAGGATATGGCAACAAAGCGTTCATGCAAAAAAAATTTTCGATTACTTTGTTTTAACAAAACGTCAAATTTAGAAAGATATGATACGTGATGCATTTAGCACGCAATCACGAATAGCGAACTGCTTGATTATTTGCATTTATCAAGATGATTTCGCCGATTTATGAGGGCCATTGACCCCACAGCTGTGTAGCTGTACAGAATCCACGTAAAACTTGCGCTAAACCCGAAAAACGGAGAGGTTTAAAGAAGAGGTGTTACCTAATTGCTGTAGAGCAGATTCAGTGTCATTCACCCTGACGAAGGCGGCTTGCATAGGTTGCCGAAACGTTGGTATAGAATTAAAATTACCAGAGGAGCTGTTTTTAATTTATATTGGTTTCTATGTTGAATTTCTGTTTGTTTTTTAAGTTTAGTTATAGTTTATAATAATCGGGCGAGTTTGCCAAAATAGAAGAATATAAAAAATGTAACTTCTCCAAATGCGCATATGCTTTAATTCCTGCATTTATAAATGATTTTAAAACAGCAAATGATAAAGTAAATCATTACTTTAAAAAAAGTCGAAAACAGGTCATAAAATATATATTTATTTTTTTACTTTTGAGCAATTTTTGCTGCAACTTCCAGGAAATTTGCTCGATATATATATTTAAAAATGCCCTATAGAAGTCATTATAATCCAACTTACTTTTTACGTAGGCCTATAGTTATAGGAAATTGCGAACTTTGTTAATTTTACAGAAACATGTCATTTAACGATTTAAATATATACAACATTTACTAAATTGGTGAAAATAAAACCTTATAAACCGATTCTAACCTTTCATTGATAAATTGTTAAAACTGACATTTTCAAAGTAGCCTATTTATTTGGCACGTTTATAAAAGTCTACAGCTTCCTTAAAACCTCCAAATGCTTAACACTATTTTTATTCCAGTTTTTTATTATATTTTATCGCAAAGTGAATTAAGTCGTAAAGACATCTCTAACTTGATATTTTAGGTCACTTTGGCGAAGCTTTATTAAAACGGACTATTTGTTAACCTCTATAGGTCCCTGAAGACTTATACATTATACTGAAAGACAAAGGATTTCGATTTGAATTTCGTGACAATACTTGGGTGAAAGGTATAGGTAAAGTAAGGACCTACTTCCTCACTGGTTGCACCGAAGCAGCAGCAAGGTCAGCTGGAATCGACAAGGCAATGTCGGCTCTTGGGACAGTTGTTGATGCCGATGGACGACTTGTGTTAGGGGAGGCCTCCCCCAAAAGCGGACATCACTCACTTGCTCACGTGGTCTTCAGTTTGGTACAAGCTGCCCAACGACATCAACGATACGGCGATAATTCAAATCCCATACAGTCTATAACGTAGCGTTTTTTGTTTAATTCTTATGTTTATTATTAGTTTAAAATAATTTGCAGTTTACCGCCCTGTGCAATTCCATGGCTTGTTTTATTACCAGTCGTTCTCATGCAAAAAACGCCCAGAACTGGTTATGTTCCATCGACATCCCAAAGTTCGGCATACCTTGTTCTACTTCATTATTCGCCGTCGTCGGATCATCGGGGGCAAACCATCCTTCAAATTTACTCATTCGCTTCAGTGGCGTAGCCAGCCGAAAATTTTGGGGGGCGCCAAAAAGTTGGAATTTTTTGTTTAGCTTTTACCATTGTATTAACTGCCGCAACGAACACAAATAACAATGCTAGCAAACCGTTTCGAGCAGCAACTGACTGAGTGTTAATGCAATACTCAAAACAAAGACAAAGAGCAAAAACTGTCTAAAAGTAGTAAAACTACATTATTGTATAGCAAACGTTTATTAACTACATCGTTTGTGACGTAACAATGCATGGCAATTGTAAAGTGTGGCATATATGTGATCAATGATACTACATTGCTGTGATGAACTGTTGTGGTACTCCTCATAAATGCTACAAAACAAATTATTAAGAGTAAAATATTTATAAATTTTTGGGAGCATTGCCCCTCAGGCCCCCCCTGGCTACGCCTATGAATCGTATTTCATTGACGTTTAAGTGAATCATTTTACTCACAGACACTTGTGCAACATTGGACCAGGATGTCTTATAACATTTGCCTGCAAAACGTTTTTTTCTAGGACATCGTAAAACATGCACACAAGTGACAACTAACGAATATGACTGTATGACATGTGATAACTGTAACTGTGAAACAATCGTGTTTATTGCGTAATAATTATTGATATAAGAGAAGGTTCAAAGAAATACAGGTTTATCTTAAAGAAAAATAACAGTGTTTCTCAAGATTATTGCTTTAGTTACTTTTAAGTGAATTTAGTTTCCTTAGCACACGATAGATATTTCAAAAAAATGATACGAATAGAGGCTTAAACTGCTGTCGTCAGTGACGTGCGGTGACGTTCCTAGATGGTGAGGCACTATTTTTTTCATGCCACGCTTTTCTTTAACAATCACAAAAACGGTATCGTACTAATAAAGATAAAAAATTAGCGGCATGCTTTTGTGGGGCGCAGCCACAATGAAAACATGTTTATAGAATGTTTAATGTTTACATTCTTTCATTGTGGCTGCGCCCCACACTTTCACGTTTATTACAAAAATGAAAATAAGGAACAGGGAAAGTATAAAAGGCGATAGTTTTTAAAGCACAGCCACCGGAAGCGTAGCCAGCCAAAAATTTAGGAAGGTGGGGTCTGGCAAAAAGTTTAAACTTTTGTTGCTTAGCTTTTGCCATTGTATGAACTGCGTATCGAACACAAATAAATACGCTAGCAAACCGTTTCGAGCAGCAACTTACTGAGTTTTAGCGCAATACTAAAGAATCATTCAGAGAGCAAAAACAAAATGACTAAAAAGTAGAACTACATCAATAAGTAGCCTATAGCGAATTTAATAATAACTAAATCGTTTATGACGTAACAGTGCATGACAATTGAAGTTCTGGCATGCCTGTGATCGACTTTTGTGGTACTGCAAAACAAATATTATTTGTACACAATATTTATAAATGTTTAGGGGGTCATGGCCTCTGTGGCCCCTGGCTGAGCCTATGACAGTCACATCCACTCCTTTTTTTACCAATCTCTTTGAAAGTTGCGTGTAATTTTTTTGTCCAGTCGTCTGATGCAAACCTTTTAAATGGGAAACAGATTTGCCTTTATTTATAACTCTAACTTTAGAATTGATTGAAAGTGTAAATTTTCCTCCATTTTAGTTAAATTTTATATAAAAACAATCCTTTACACTGCAAGAAGTCAATGTAGAAATGTTTCATAGCTGGGACGTCACATTTGAGGCATGCCTCAAATCCTAGCTAAATCGTTTATCATGTTTTCCGAGAGAATTGGGAAAGAAAAAGGCACGCATAATGCAGTACGTAGAACTTTTGTGATCTGAAGAGAGAAGCTGGGCCTGGGACGTCACATTTGAGGCATGCCTCAAATCCTAGCTAAATCGTTTATCATGTTTTCCGAGAGAATTGGGAAATAAAAAGCACGCATAATGCAGTACATATAACTTTTGTGATCTGAAGAGAGGCACAGCTTGGCACTGCCTCTCTTCGCGTATTTCAACGATTTTGAACGCTTGATATAAATAACGCAACAGAAATTGGAAATAATAACGCTTTAGGTATAGAAGTGTAAAATTTGCGGAACGAGTATGGACTACAGGAATCCATTCAAATTAAAGCACCCAAAAACATGCAATGTGTACTGTACTTTAGCAAATAATATATATTCTGTGATAAACATCTCTTTAATATACGTTTTGCTTTGCCAGATGTTGGCAGGTGAGGCAATGCTGCCTCACCTGCCTCCCCTGACCGCACGTCCCTGGCTGTCGTGCATATGCGGCTAGGCCTATATGTTTTTATTTGGAACAGTAATAATAATTATAATACTGTCAGATATTTAAATAACGTAAACATTTTTTTTATAAAGTAAATATATTAACGCGTGCAAGGTCCAGAAAAAAGTTAAAAATTGCGATATATGTTCTACGTCCCAGGGGTGACGAACCTCTCTGCTGTCGCGGGCCACTTTGTCAGTTACCGTTGAGTAAGCGGGCCACACATCTTTTTACTCATACTATAAAACCTGTTAAAATCATAAACAATTGTTCATTAAACGAAACTAATCAAAACCCATGCGAACCATACAGCTGAAATTATTTAACGCAATATTGAAATATGAAATAATAAAATACAACAAATTAATGAAATTGTTTGCTCAATGAGAAATTTGGAAACATTTTTGCTTTACTAAGCGCTTGATATTAGGACGAACTGTCGATGTGTCAACTCTGAACTGCATACTAAGATTTTCGTCTGTTAGCCTTGACCTATAACGACTTTTTGTGAAGTTCATTTTAGAAAAAAAATGTTCGCATAGATAGATATGTGCTTCCAAAAACAGATGACCATTTGAGTGCGCTAGCTCTTAAGTTTGGAAACTCTTCCTTTACTACATAAACGCGATAAAATTCAAGCAACGGCTTGTTCAAATACACAGCCTTCAGCGTGTCATCACTATGTAGTTTTTTGAGTTCAATTTGGAGTTTAGAGGGTGCAGAAGCAGGTGTAGCCTAACATTGATGGGGATAGAAAAGATGTCAAGTCCTAACTGCTTGCTTTTGATATCCTGAAATCTAGCATTAAAGCTTTCAAATAGAATGGAACATTCCAAAGCAAATTGAGCACAAGAAGTTGGATTGTATTTTTTCAACGTGGGAAAATCAATCGTTATCTTTCAACTGATTTCCCAGAGGCTCAGCATTGACGTGAAAGATTTGATCTTGGAAAACATCGAGTGCAGTAGTTGATCTGGTCCTTGAAGTTGCATGTTCAATTCGTTTAAATATTTTGTGATATCTACCATAAATCTTAAGTCGCACAACCAGTTTTTATCTTCAAGCTCAGTCAAAGGACATTTCTTCAAACTTCTAAACTCAATAATTTCTGGAAAAAGTCCAAAGCATATTCCCACAACTTGTTCAACGAACAGCACAGAAGTAAAGAAGATCATCATAATCAGCGTCAAAATCTTTGAGAACTTGCTTGAATATGCGGTTGTTCAGGTCTCTTTTTTAAATAAAGTTAATACAGCCTGTAGCCACCGATATTACATGATCAAACTTCACAGATTTTGCACAGAGGCTTTGCTGGTGAACAATACAATGAAAAAATACCAACTTATCATTACTAATTCCTCTTGCATCCATTTCCTTCCTCAACAATAATACCATCCCTTTATGTTTTCCGACCATAGCTGGTGCGCCATCAGTAGCAACACAACACAGCTTATCTAACGGCAGATTGAACTTGTTTAGGGCTTGAAGGAATTTTTGAAGCAGATCTTCTCTGCGAGTAGTTTCGTGCATTGATTTTAGAGACAGGAAGTTTCATCAATTTGAAAATCTAGTGTAAAGCCTCGAAAAAATATTGCCACCTGTGCAGTATTTTTGGTGTCCGCTGTTTCATTGAGACAGAGGGAGAAGTTTAGGAATTTTTCAGCTCTTTTTTGAGATTATCTTCGGTGTCTTGACCCATTTCTTTTATGCGTTCACAAATAGTGGGTCGGGACAAACTCAGCTTCTGGTACAAATAAAATGACTTGGGAGACAACTTTTCAGCAGCTTTAACAAGTATTTCCTTGGCCCATGCCCCATCTTCATACGGCTTAAGCTTTTTAGCGATCAATTCCGATACTTCATAGCTCACATGAACTCATTTGTACTGCAAAAGGAAGTCATAACAATTTGTTGTGCCTACAGACCGTTTTTAAATTCATCTATTTACATTTTTCTGATCTTTTCATCGAAGTTTATAAGTTCAGGATGGTTGGTCTCGTTGTGACGCTTGAAATTTTCTTTTTTCATAACTGCTAGCGATTTTTTGCACTTTAAACAGTGCGGTTTTCCTGCTTTCTCGATAAAGAAAAACATGTCTGTCCATTCTTTTTGAAATAACCTTCTTTTATCTACAATCTTTCTTTTCTTTGCTGAAGACATCGAAATAAACGGCAATTTTTGCTTAAAAAAAAACAGAATGACGAATAACAAATTATAAAACCTGTTAAAAAAGACTGCAACTTATGTATTTACTACCTATAAGGCAAGACTTACACTCAACTAGTTGTACTGAAGCAGCAACTGGCTCATTGTGTTAAAATAGTATATTTTATGACACAACAATGAATAAACAGTTGAATTCTGAATTGATGTTTATTCACCGAATCTGTCAATCAATGATGCAAGCTGAGCAGACTAGAAAAACAACTAGCCTGCAGTGAGGTTCGAACTCACGAACTACGGTCAAGCCGGGACCGTCGCTCGATCGACAGATTCGGTGAGTCTGCAATGGCTTTCAGTGTACTAATGATATGTAAGCCGTAATCGTTGGTAAAAAAGCAGCTTCAGAAGGGCTAGATTTCAGTTGTTAGCACACATATGTGTGTACATATGTTTCATTGAATAAATGATATGGTACAGTGAATCCTCTTCAATATGAAGTTGCTTGTACTAACTGATTGATCAAGCATTGGCGTATGGTTTTTCTCGACTCGCTCCTCTCTGAGCCTGCATAGCTCATTTGGTAGAGCGACGGTCCCGGCTTGACCGGAGGTCGTGAGTTCGAACCTCACTGCAGGCTAGTTGTTTTTCTAGTCTGCTCTGCTTGCATCATTGATCGACAGATTCGGTGAGTCTGCAATGGCTTTCAGTGTATTGATGGTTACTGTAGGGATTTACACAACAGTTTCTACGATTCCTGCATGATATACGCGATATTCACTGCGGCTATCAGCTTTTGATATCGTATCGCAAAGATTAGTAGCGGGTCAAATAAACTTCAAGACTGCCGTGGTCTCACCTGAATTCTTCGCGGGCCACACAAAATTTTTTCGCCGGCCATTTGTGGCCCGCGGGCCACGTGCTCGTCACCCTTGTTCTAGGACCTAGGAAGTTCTAGCCTGATTAAGCGTTTCTTAACCTGTGCGTCGTGGAAGGTGACCAGGTGTGCTAAGAGGAAATAAAAAAATATTACAAAAATTCTGTATTATTTTTAGAATTAGCAACTAATATATAATATGTAGTCGAACGTTCCCGGGGATATAATTCATTCCAGAAGGATTTTCATAGTTCGCAGGCTGTCTCATGCACGTAGATTGAGATTTTTTTAGTAGATCGATGCAATTATTCAAAATAATTCACCAGATACTGAAATCAGTTCAACGGAAGTAAAGGCGTGGCATCACGTAATCTTGTGCTGTAAAGTTAAACGCAGAAAGTGCGTTCGTAGTTGGACTTGAGATTGAGATCACATTCTTTCCCAATAAGCGGTCGGAAAGCTGCTATCGTGACAAGCTGGCTCCGATCAGTAGTTGACCTTTGAGGATGTCTGGAACCTTTTAAAGTTCGGAAGCATTTGATGTAAAGAAACCTAGGATATTGCAAAAGGAGCTCCACATGTCTTGCCATCAAACAGCATCCATAAGGCAATGATAGATGTGGGTTCACAAAGGAAGGGTGAAAAGGTGAAGGGTAGATTTGTTGTTAAAAACATTTTGTTACATTGCATTTTGCCTAAAGTTTTCAGGTTTACATTGTCTTTATAGCGTCAGTTAGTTACTGGGGTGTTGGCCATTTTTTTAAGAATTTCACCAATTCTTTTTCAGACAACATAATAGTGTCGTAACATGTTAAAATATGTTGTCACAAACAGTGCAGACTTATATAAAAAAACATAAATTGCTGCTTTTTTATAAAATTTCGAAATTCTGTACAGAAAAAATTTGACGTGATAGAGAAAAACTAATGCCATTTTCCGAATCAGTGACCTCGAAATAGGGGTAAACGCCTAATAGGGTGGCTGGAGCTTTTAATGACTCTAAATTTGTAAACCAGTGTTATTATTCAATTTGCCAATTTTTTCATTTTGGGAGGTGGATCTTCACAAAGTATTATCCAGGAATTTTTGATCCCATGTGTTGTATTACCTCCTTAACTTTTTTAATATTTTTCTCTCTATTACATGCTTTACACCATATGACACCTGGTGAATATCCGGATTTCTTGCCCGGTAGCCAAGTTGCTTCTAAATAAAACACAATTTGAGATTTGCTCTGTGGAGGATATATACTTTTAAAGCTTGGAAAAACAATGTAAGCGCACATAATCCAGCTGTTTTACAAGACGCTTATTAAGCAGAATAAAATTATGTAGGCTTTGCAATAAGTCTTTTGTTTTCTCCTTTGTGGTGTTTTTGTATATTTTCCTTTAATTCTAATTAGCTGTAGGTGCCTGCTATAGCTTTAAGCAAATTAATAAAAACAACCTTCGAAGAATAGTTCTTAAATAAAAACATTTCTTAACCATACCAATTTTTTGTTTGTTCGTTTGTTTAAAAATTATTGTTATATAATATTTAATTTTTTTAATTGTAGCAAAATAACTACGCAAAACCAAAATTAGATTCGTTGCCATAAGACCGAGATAAGAACAACACCAACGTCAGAATAAAACACAAATTGGAATAAGGCCAAAATAGGACTAATACCCAGTGGTATTAGTACCGTCTAAATCGAAATAAGTCCTATATCCGTCGGAATAAGACCTAAATGCTACCCACAGTTTCGGGCCTTATTTCGGCCATTTAGGCCTTCTTTCGATGAATTTAGGCCTTATTCCGATGAATTTGACCTTATTCCGATAAATTTAGGACTTATTTCGATGAATTTAGGCCTTGTTCTGCTGAATTTAGGCCTTTTTTTGATGAATTTAGGCCTTATTTTGCTGAATTTTGGCCTAATTCCGACAGATTTAGGTCTTATTCAGACGATATTGATCTTAAGC
The DNA here is from genome assembly GCF_963924565.1 of Ascidiella aspersa. Taxonomy (NCBI): domain Eukaryota; kingdom Metazoa; phylum Chordata; class Ascidiacea; order Phlebobranchia; family Ascidiidae; genus Ascidiella; species Ascidiella aspersa. The sequence goes on along the minus strand of NC_139454.1, from coordinate 13,144,958 downwards.
TGTACTGGATATTACTATGTATTTGGCTGTATTATGTGGTTGGTCTTAATGCTATGGTTTTATAGATTTTTCTGCTTTGGGTATTGTTGTGTAGGAGCCAGAGCAGTGCACACGTCAGCTTGTATTTTCGAATGACCGAGCGAGTGACCGCTCGGAAAGAGCACGATAGAAAGACGTGTCGCGTGTAGCATGTCGCGTAACACATATAATAAAAGGATACGCTACAAAACCCCCCACCAGTGCGTTAGTCACGTTCGGTAACGAGCAGGCACAGTAATAACACGACCACGTCGAGTTAACCTCGGTCGAATGGGAAAAGAGGGTTGCGGTGGTATGCATGGAATATCGGGACGTTGCGGTAAACATTGGGTAAAAGTGGGGCGAATATTTTCCATGTTTAATAAATCATTATCAGTGTAAGCCGGTTTAAGTCGGTCAATCGAAACAGTATCTACACGGCCATTAGCATTAATTTTGAAAAAATTACTGTTTCTTTCTATAACGTTAAACGGGCCGTCGTAAGGACACTGTAAGGGCGATCTATGACAGTCACGACGCACGAAAACAAATTTACACGTTTGAAGTATACGCGGTACACTACTATGCGATTGTCTGTGTCGTGATGTCGCAATGGCGCGAACGTTCTCCATTGATTTCCGGAAGTTGGACAGGAATGTTGTTACCTCCGCTGTGGTTGTAGTGGTGCCGTGTGACGGTGGTGAGAAAAACTCCCCTGGTAACCGCAGTGTCGTGCCGTACACCAGCTCTGCGGCAGAACAACCAATGTCTTCCTTCGGGGCCGTGCGAATGCCGAGCATGACTGCAGGAAGTTGGTCCACCCAGTGGTTGTTGTCCAATCGGGCTTTGAGTGCTGCTTTCATTTGCCGGTGGAGTCTTTCCACTATTCCATTGGATTGCGGGTGGTAAGCGGTGGTTCTTTGGCGATGGGAACCGAAGAGGGAGTTTAGGTTTGCCCATAGGTTAGACTCGAATTGACGGCCTCTGTCGGAAGTTATGGACTGTGGTGTACCGAAACGAGATACCCACGACAGCAAAGCCCTGGCACACGACTCTGACGTAGCATCCACCATCGGGATCGCCTCCGGCCACCTAGTGAAACGATCTATAGAAGTAAATATGTAAGAGTAACCCTGCGACATCGGAAGCGGTCCGACGATGTCCACATGAATTTCTGCAAATCTTTTGTCGGGAAGCGTAAATGAACCAAGCTGTGACAATGTATGGCGGTGAATTTTCGCCCGCTGGCATTGTAAACACGTGCGAGCCCACAGCCCAACATCTTTGTTTAAGCTATGCCAAATGAAACGATCGGAAACTAGTTTACGAGACGCGCGAATACCTGGATGTGAAAGGTTGTGTAGTACATCAAAGACAATGCGCCGAAATGCTAGTGGCACAACGGGTCTGGGATAACCTTTGGAAACGTCGCATAAAATAGTATCGCTAGATCCAAGGAGCGGAAGGTCCTGAAATTTAAGTGACGTTACAGCTGTTCGGTATGCACGAATGTCACGATTACCTTTTTGTGCTGTAGCCAAAGCAAAATCTATCGCAGGAGACATCGTTGAATTTATAGCAACGCGAGATAATGCATCTGCGGCAGAATTGTGAGTGCCCTTAATATGTCGAATATCCGTTGTAAACTCTGAAATGAAAGACAAGTGACGAACCTGGCGTGGAGAAAGTTCGTTGGAGTTTCTGTCGAACGCATGACTTAATGGCTTTTGGTCAGTGAGCACTGAAAATTGTCGTCCTTCTACAAAGTATCGAAAATGCCGAATGGCCAAATATACTGCGAGAAGTTCGCGGTCGAACGCACTGTACCTGGTTTCGGCGGGTTTTAGTTTTCTGGAAAAGAATGCAATCGGTTGCCACTTGCCATCGAGGTATTGTTCGAGAGATGCGCCCACAGCAACTGCAGAAGCATCTGTTATTCGTGTTGCCGCATCAGGTTTGGGATGTACCAGCATCGTTGCTTTGGCAAGTGCGTGTTTTGATGCTAGAAAAGCAGTTGTACAGTCGTTGTTCCATACGAAATCGTTGGTTTGCCCACCCAGGGCAAGGTGGAGTGGGTGGAGAATTGTTGCTGCTCCTGGGATGAACCTATGGTAAAAGTTTAAGAGTCCCAAATACTCACGAAGGCCTTTCTTGGATGTCGGTTGCGGGAAATTCTTAACAGCTTCAACTCCTCCGGCAAGTGGCGCGATTCCTTCAGTTGAAATGCGGTGTCCTAGAAATTCAAGCTCTGAAGTACCGAACTCGCACTTGTCTGGATTCACGACAATGCCGAATTTTACAAGCCTTTGAAACAATTGACGCAAGTGCCGCCGATGTGCACTTTTGGTCGGACTGAATATAAGAATGTCATCTAGATATACAAAGATAAAATCCAGCCCTCTACATACCTCATCCATGAAACGTTGAAATGTCTGGGCTGCATTGCACAACCCGAATGGCATACGTGTGTACTCAAAAAGGCCGAACGGCGTAATAATGGCGGTCTTTGGTACATCTTCTGCTGCTACTGGAATGTGGTGATAGGCACGGATGAGGTCTATTTTGCTAAAGATTTTCGCTTCGTTTAAGTTAGCAGATGAGTCCTGTATAAGAGGAATCGGATATCGATCAGGAATAGTTCGACTGTTTAGATTCCTATAATCGCCACATGGCCTCCATTTGCCGGACTTTTTGCAAACCATGTGCAAAGGCGAAGCCCATGTACTAGACGAACGGCGCACGATTCCTAAGTCTAGAAGGTTTTGGAATTCCGCTTTAGCGATTTTCATCTTTTCAGGAGAGAGTCGACGTGCCTTTGTATGTACTGGGGGACCATTAGTTACGATGTGATGCTTAATATTGTGTTTCAAAGAAACGTCATTGTAAACCGCGCTTTGAATAGAAGGAAACTCTTTAAACAGTGTTCCAAATTCATTTGTGGCATGGGTTAATGCTACCAAACCAAAAGAAGATGAGCGGGAAACACCAGCGGAAACACAGTTAAATGTTTTAGCATCGATAAGTCGATTTTTACCAAGGTCGATTAGTATTCCGTTATGTCGAAAAAAATCTGCGCCGAGAATCGGTTGCGTGACTTCGGCTATAATAATAAAAGACCGTCATCTGGGTTTTTTATAATGTCCCGCACAACGGCGGCGATTTCGGGTGACACTGCTGCTACCACATGATGGTACTTTGTTTTCGATAGTGTCACGCCTTTCACACTGAATTGTGCTTCTACTTGTAAAAACCATAGTTCGGCGTCTTGTGGCCAGAATGGCGGAATTTTAACAGCAACGGCTGCGACATTTTCTTCGTCCATCATAGAATTAAGTTAAGTGCGTTGAACATAAGCTAGCCTACAACCTAGCAATGTGTTGTGGTTTTACCTTGCACTTACTTTGCTTGCCGGGGTCACCATTTGTCGGAGCCAGAGCAGTGCACACGTCAGCTTGTATTTTCGAATGACCGAGCGAGTGACCGCTCGGAAAGAGCACGATAGAAAGACGCGTCGCGTGTAGCATGTCGCGTAACACATATAATAAAAGGATACGCTACATTGCTTTTTAGGTCTTATTGTGTGTTTCCAGACGCTACCGCACAGGTGTAGGTGACCGCGACGATAGCCGAAAGCGCATGCATTTTATACGATCGTTAGTTGTATGGAGAGGCCTTTACAATGGTAAACGCCTAATTTGATCTTAATTAGTAAATAAAATCAGTTCTGAACGTTAGTGATGAAAACCCAATACAAAATACAACAAATTTTGATGCCAAAGCTTGTTTACATTCACGACCGAAGTGAGTGTCATTCAAGCGGAACGGTATGCAAATGAGGCAGTGAGCTTTCTATGTAATTAGTATTCTATGGTAAAAATGCATGTTAAATGCTACAGGGTTGTGTATCAAACTTTCTTGGAAAATGGATTGTGCACCGTCATTCAAATTACAAAGTTTGATACTGAGTTAGTGTTAGCCAAGTCCAATACTAAATTTGTATATTCTAGGTTTATTCTGCAAAATCTAGATCTACACCTGTGTTTTGAAATTGTTTTTCTTTAAATTTTTGCTGGCAACCTTTTCCAATATTTTATGCTGAATAGTATCCTAAAGATTTTAATTTGTGCGAGTGTTTTAAGCCAGAAAACATGGAAATCAGAGAAAAAGTGAGAAAACTATTTTTTATTGTATTATAATATCAAATGTTTAGTCGCTTTGAAAACACAATGTATTTTGCACTTGTTAATTGTGGTAATCATATAGGCACCGAACTTTTAAAATTCCAGTGCGTTATTAACTAGACAGTGCAAAATTGCTGATTAGTTCTAAAAATGTGAGCTCTTAGATAACAGCCGGTATCACTGAGTCAACCAACAGTTGCGCCTTTAAAACTTTATTTTCGCTTTAGTCTAAAAATGGTTTCATTGAAATAGACAAAACGTAACAATAATAACATTACCATAAAAAACACAGTTTGGAGATTATATGACCTCGTTGATACACATGGTTGTTATTCAGGAATATTTTAATCACTCCTGGTTAACTAAGAGTGTGCTACAGAAATTATAATTCCAGTGCTTTCGACGCTCAGACGAGAAACCCAGTTTCGGCACCCTAATCAAAATTAGTAGAACTACGATAATTTTATTTTTTGCATTTGATTTGCAGCTGATCCTGGATTCCTGGCAGGAGTGTCAAATATTCATTAACGTTATACATACTGCCGGGGAATTCCCTAAGTTGAAAATTTGGCACCACCCCTAATTGATGGGAATTGATGTTTTTGTGAAGTTCTAGACAATAATATCACTTTCAAAAAGGGGGTCGGAACCCTGCCCCTGGATATGCCACTGGTTCCACATTTAAACTTTTGGGCAGTTGTGACATTTAACCCTTATAAAAAATGCTAAATGAAATTGTTGTTAAGTTTAAAAAAGCTTAGTTTCGCAAACAATTTGTCAATAAAGTATTAATAAGCATTTTTAGGCATAATTTGGAACATATGCCACTGGTCAAGGGAAATAAACTGGTGGGCCTGATACGACCTGCGGACCTTAGTTTGGTGACTACTGTCTAAGGATCAGGTGCCATATTTACCCTAAACACTACAGTATCTTTTAGAACCGGTCCTAGGTTAACCGGTGATGAAACTGGTAATAAAGAACTTTTTTGGCTATAAGTATACCATTTGTTTACAGATATCGTTTGAAGACTACATGTGCCAGTTACGGAAGTGGAAGCTAAGCTGTGAAGTCCAAAAATGGATTTGCTCAAATCATTACTTTACGCTTAACAATTCAATATATCAGTCACAACTCGGCCATCCAATTTCAACATATGAAACAGTAAGTTTAAGCTGAGTGCTGCTGCTTTTCTTGGCATAAAGCAAACGTTTTTTCACAGCCTCAGCAAACCTCCATAAGGTTGAATTCATCACATACAAGCAACCAACCAGTCCAACAAAATAATCAGCCAATTGGTTTGTATTATTACTTTTGTTTACAACTAGTTTTTAAATACTTGATTTGGGTATAATCTTATATTTGTACAGTGATTAATGCTTATATAATACAGTCAGTGGTATATCCAGGTTGTGGGTTTTTGGGGCCAGACATCCTCTATTTTTATGTTTTATTGTTATTTTTGCAAGGCTTTAACTCTTTGTCCAAAACCCAATGTTTTTTCATGTTAAGAATGCAAAACAAAAATCAACCCCAAAACATATTTCATCTCTTATTACACAAACAGGTATAATAAAAAATCGACCGCACAATACACTACACTAATTTAGGTTTCTTTTTTACACACTAAAACTATTTAAGCATTGCTCATTAATATCATTATATAACAGTTTGCAATGTTATTGATATGCCACATAGACTATTGTGACACTGAAATTCCATAGCCTTTCATGTGCAATTGAAATCACATAACAACCGCAAGTGAATGCAAAGTGAAATGTTGCATTTTCTTTTGCCTAACTAGACTATTTTGCAGAGCCTCATGCACCTAATAATTAATTAAAATCTATGTTTCCATGGTCTACAATATAATAAAATGCAAAATATTTTCATGGTTTAGCATGCCTGGTTGGTTACACCACACCCACAGACCAACTACATTTATTGGGTTGGTTAATGTTTGACAACCCCCTTTTAAAATGTCATGCTACGATATTTATACAATTAAAAAAAACAATCAAGAAAAACACCAAATCAAGTAAAAGTTTATACGGTGCTGTTAATAAACTGAAAAAAACAAGAATCACTTACCCCTTTGCCAAATACATGGTTGTCAATACTTTTTAATTAAGACCAGAAAAAAATATGTGATTTATTGGCTTGACAACAACTAAAACGTCAGAGCTAGGTGGATTCTGGCACAACTATCTATTTATACATCAAAACACTGTAGTTTACAACTAGCAAGTTACAATTTAATTTTGATGTTACAATATAAAGGAGATAGATGTTTAGAAACCAAATTTTCTGTAATAACATTTTCCCCCATATAAACGATTTTGACATATATATTGTGTTTTACTGCTTTAAAAACATCTTGCGTATTTAAGCCAAAATCCCCCATTTATTGGGATCAAAAGCCGTAAAGGCACAAATTGATGCTTGAACCATTAAGTTAGTTAGTCATGCATACTTTTTAGTGTAAATCAGGACATTCTTGCCAGTTGTTACCCCAATGTATGTCTATATATTTATTTGTTTTTAAAAATTTGTATATACATCAATTTGTTACATCTGAAGTCTGCTTACCTGACACATAAGAAAAGTAATTTTTTTGTTAAACCCAAGGTAAAAAGTAAACTCAATTGACTTTTAATTGAATTCTCTTCATTGTTATTTTCATTTATGTTTTTCAGTTTTTAAAATCCCTTCTTTAAAAAGAAGATTGGCTGCAGAATTCACTGACTTCATACTTTTGTTCACTTTGAAAATGATAGTTCTATGGCTTCTCTCTATAACTATTGGTTTAAGGTAAAAGATTACAAATAAATTTTTTTTCAAGACAATATAACATATGTGTAAGATAAGATATGTCTCATACTTTTATTTTATTAACCTATCTTAATTTTTGGGACAAATAACATGGTTGTTTGATATAATATATATTTAATATTGCTTTAAACCATGGCTAGGTTTAAAGTGGACACATGCTAAATTTCTTTATCAAACTGCTGATACTTGTAGTCAGGTGTAGGGATGTTCGAAGTAGAATATTGAATCATTGGATTCGTATCTAATTTTGCCGTTTATTTCGGGTAATTGGAACCGATATAATTTCTCATGGTTTTGCTTATTTGTAAAAACGCGAGTGGCAAATTTAGATAAAGGTCTGTGTTTACTTTAAATGTAGCGCTTGATATAGTGTGGTGTTAGAGTTTTTTTAGGGCAACTAATTACTTCGCGTCTCGCAAGAAACTTTGACTAATCATTCAGTGTTATTTGGCAAACGACTAACAGGTAATGCCAGGTGCAGAGGTTGCATTTTCCTTAAATACGATAAGTTGCAAAAGTAACATTCGCTATGTGCTGGGGTTAGAAAAAATGGCGCTACCTAGTTATTTAATGTCAACTTCAAGCTAATGTTTAGCCAGATTATGCATAGCGCTAATGTTTGTAGTTGAGTAGAACTGACACACAGCAATGCTTTAAAACAGGACTGAATTGCTGAAGAGTTTATTGTGTTGCATGGTACTCACTATATGGGCAAACAATATACAGATGCTAACAAAGTGTTTTGCGAATAATTGCTGTCACTATAGGCACTGTCCGGTGTATAATGATTAATACCCCCTCCGAACAAAATAGGAGTTAAATGATAAACAAAAATATACTTGGATTCGATATTCTGGATTCGTTATTTTCGATTAAAAACCTTATATTCTAGACCCCTGGGATTCTACTTTGAACACCCCTAGTCAGGTTTAACCACGACAAGCTGCATGATTTTACTTGCAATGAACCATTTGCCACAATTGGGAAGACCAATGGCCATCTAACATAACATGTCAAAATTTTAAATGCTTTTCATACAACCATTTTTGCATACCTGTGTTGTTTGTTATACTTAATGTGTTTGTTTGAAATTAGTTTAAGCACAACCAGGTAGATTTTTCATGAACTAGTACAGGACTGGCCAACCAGTCAGAGGCCAAGAGAAAATTTATTTACCTTGTTAACCGCAAAGAGTCACATCTTACACATGGGCCGAAATTAATTACACCCTATTTTTGCCCCACTTACACCCATACCTTTACTCAGCTAGATATATTATATATGTTTCACTCCAACAATATTGATTAGGTTACATTGAACTGGCAATTGTATTTTTTGACATTTAAAGAGCACATTTCCAATTTTCAACTTTTTAAATATATTTGTTTACTTTGTTTGACCAACTTTCAAGTTCAAAAATCAGTTATTCGTAACATAAATTTTTAAGCTGTTTGCTCTAAAATTTATCTGTAGGGCTAAAACTGAGTTTGTTAGGGGCTGATGCTAGTTTATGCTGGATTAAAACCGACTCCATTTGTTAAAGGTGGTTTGAAGGTTGCATGTTCCAACAGCTTAGCCACAGCAAGGTATTAAACGTATCTAAGTTTATTGAATAACATCAGAATGGCAATCAACTTCCAGGAATAGCTTAAGGTCCATGCACAGTACTAACTGTTCAGCATAATAACTTCTGTTCGTTACATTATTTTAGTTGAGTGACTTGAGTCATTGTCCAGCTGCGTTCAGTTCAGTTAAGTTAAGATTAGCCTTGTTAAGTCTCGTTTGGCTTTTGTACACATTGCCTGGCCATAGAATAGCAAAGGCGAGTTAACGGACTGCAAAAACATTCTTGTGTTACTTTACGAGGTCAATGTTTTATGGTGACAGCCGACTGGTCTGACAGGTCTACGTTTGGGTCACATCATTAAGTTGGTTGTAAAACTTAGTTTCGAATATTAAGAACAAATAATAAGACGACACCTACATATATATATACAGAAAATCAAAAAGGGGTCCCAGAATTTCACCTTAGGGAATTTCCCTATAAATTTTTAGGGAATTCCACCTATTATTTTTATGGTAATGAATAATGACGTCATAAAAAATAATTAGACACAAACAATTAACGTCCAGCAAAACGGAACCTTTACGACGCAAAGTGAACACGTTCGTGGAAACCGCTTAGTATGCAATCGTAACTTAGTCGAAAAAACACCAAGACGGTGAAATATGTTTGATTGATTTTGGTAGATCCACTTTTATACTATTAAGCAGCCCAATTTCCTAAGGCTAAGTTCCATGTACAGGATTACGCTAAATTACAAGCACGCCTTTCGCCACCTGCAATACTAAGCGAAGATCGTTTTTTTCCGGGTGTTAATATGCCACGATTACATCATCTGCGACGAGCAGTGTGCAAAGTCAACTAAAATACAAGTTTGAGAGAAAATAAGTTGTGTGAATTGCACACTAAACCCGTGGTCTTAGGAAATGCAACTTCGAACAGTCACAGTTAGATTGTTCAAGAGATTCTGCTTCAGTTAAAAAAATGTTGTTGGTCCCGGCTATTAGCGCAGACAGCGAACAGCAAAAAACATTCGCCTAACTAGACGTGTATAGTGAGAAAAAAATGGAAGAAGGCTTGACTTAGCGTTGTCATTTGTCGAACACACGCTTGCTAATTAGCCAACCTGAACGAATAACGAGAGGCGGAAAAATATATCCTGAGTTTATGGTTGACCAAGCAATAGACGAAAAAAGGTGTTTGCGTTTAAAGTTTACCCATTTCTGGTTTCACGAACAAAAAACGATAATATCACATACAAAAAGCGGGGGTCCCTCGAAAAAACATAGCGCGGTGCAACCGCCCAATGGTCGAGTAACTATCGCGCGTAAGCATTTTTAACTTTTAAATGGGTTACGCATTTTTCTTACGTTTATAACTTTGGATTAAAATAATATTTTTGCCCGCGTCTTTCATGTTTATAATGACATAAATTCAAGCTACTCCTTTAGTTGACACAACACGCAACATTGCCTTCTTGGGGTATATTATAATTTTCCATTATACACTGTTTTTTGCCAAAACGGAAAGTCCTAACCTTTTAAGCATTTAAATACAGCATGAAAAGTTCTTCTTGCAAATAAAAACATACGCAGATACTTGCAATAATTTCGTTTAAAAAAGTTTAAAGCTATTACAACGCGAGGTTTTTTATACAAAGCAAGTACTTTCCTATAACACAAAACATACAGTGCTAAACACAGATATTCAAGATAAAATATATCTCCAAATTAGGACAAAAGAAAGTTTTAAACCCAAAGATTTGCGCGTTTCACAAAAAATTCCAATTACTAAGAACCATGGCCTTGAGTCTAACCTTTATGCACAACTTAGATCCCCGTCAACTGACTACCTTGTTCAGACAAACTCCGTTGTAAAAGATGCAAATATGAGTTGAATGAACCTATAGACACCGAGAAATAATTCAAATTAGTAGCTCAAAAACTTGCCAATAACAAAATCACGAACCAAATTCGCAGTTACTAAACTACCACCCGATCCGTCAGAAGTTAGTGCAGTTCTAAGCAAAAAGGTCTACGACAATTAGGGCATCCAAAGGATGGTTAGACTTTGAAGTCTTGGACAATGCACTAATTTGACTTAACAAATCTGCTTAAGAAGATTACATTTAGTAATTCTTGACCCACCCGAACCCAAACGCTAACCAGCAACCTAACCAAAATAATGTGTGTTGAAGTATTATAAATTAGTTTTATTGGATTATTTATTAATTTTATCTCATAGTTTTTATCTCTGCCAGGGGTTTACCTAAGGTCCAATTAGTGCTTTGCCGCGACCTCAAGGTCTAAAAGTTAGACTCTCCTGGCCTTTGAAGCCCTAATTTTGCTTAGAACTGCACTAATTTCTGACCTACACATGCAACGCATGTAATTTCAAAGTAAAGCATAAGGCACCGAATATCCTCCCCTGATTAAGAACCACTTTTTTTGCACGTATATCTCTAAGCAAACTAATTAGGACACTTTTTCGTTGTACGTAGCTTGAATAAAACTAACTTCGGCACTTTTTTGTCTGTACGTAGCTCAAATAAAACTAATTTGGGCACTTTTGGTCCATACATAACTTGGATAAACCTAATTTGGGCACCTTTTTGTTCGAACTTAGCTCGAATAAAACTAATTAGTTAACTTTTTGGCCGTTCATAGCTAAAATAAAACTAATTTGAACACTTTTTTGTACGTACTTAAGTCGGATAAAATTTATTTGGACCATTTTAATGCTAATTTGAGCACTTCGAAACTCCATGAAGTAAAAATGGGGTACTTAAGGTATTATATGTAATAATCTTTGCAAAATACTAATAATGTTGGCTTCGGGACACAACTTCAGTTTGAATTTTTTTAGTAAAAAAACAACTTATAACTTATTTTTTTGACTTGACCCAAAATTTGGGCAAAGAAATGCCCTTAGCGGGAAAACTGAACTCTTTTCCAATTTGGTTATATGGTTTTTACAACTCTGGTTCTTGTGTATAACATCAAATTTGGGGAGTATCATACTTTTTTTAACCTAAAAGGGAGGGAACCACTTCTATCAACAAAATATTTACTGGGTGTACTGTTACTATTAGCCCAACCACAATTTATTGACATATACAGGTTTGCCCAATAGCTTAAAACGCCCATGGTTCTTATACCAAGATAATTTTATGTAATTTTGTGGATTGCCAGTAAATACAGCAAGTTATAAAACAGTAAGTCATACTGTTTTATAATAAATTGGATTTATTCCTTTCTAGTACAGTAAAAGTTTTTATTTATTCTTTCTAGTACAGTAAACCTCACACTTCATGTTTTGTGGTTGGATGAAATTAATTTAGACCAGTTTGAGGAGTTGCACCAGGATGAATTGGAGACAATGCTTGTGCTAGCGTTTGTTTATCGAACTAATGTCTGCTTGTATGAGGTAAGTTAAACCTTTTATCTAGGTAGCCATAATGTAGTTAATTCAATCATGTTTAAAGTGTTGGATTTAAAGCTAGGCCCATGCAGTATTACCACTAGTCCGATACTAGGGTGGATCCAGGCTGATCCTATATCAAATTGATACAAGAAATTAGGCTTGATTACATTCAGACACCGCGTTTTCTATTTTGGAAATACAATTTACTAGTACTAAAAGTTAGATAGCAATCAAAGGAGCTAAACCACTTAACCAAATTTTGCTTATTTTACATTATTAATTGCAAATATTGAATCTCTAATCCAAAAAGGTTAAAAAAAAATCGACAAACGGCATCATCTTAATAAAGACGTTTCAATACATTCGTGTATCATCATTAGTTTATGTGACTGAAAGTAGCAAAATGTCTTTTTTACTTGACCTTTTTGACTACTTTGAGATATATTATCAATCTACATTACAGATTCACGCGAAGTGTACCTAATTACTTATAACTTATCAGTCTCAGGTTTTGATATTAGTGTTTATTTGTAAAGACATACATGTTTAACAACCATTTTTTGTTGACATATCTAAAAGGCAAAATATTAATAATATTTTACTGAATAATTACCTGTAAAAATAATGCAGTCACCCTTGTTTAAAACGCGATGTTGCTTTTTGACAGTGGCTATTTGTTTGGTACCAAGGAGCTACACCAGGAAAGAGAATATTCAAACTTAAAGTTGTTTCATGTTTCACAATTTTAGGAAGAAATGAAGTGACTATTATACCAGCTACTTCTTTAAGTTGTACCAGGTACTTACGTCATTAGTGTTGGCTGTCGTGATAGTACCAAGTTATATTTTAATCTTTAAAGCTGGCCAAATTATTGTAATATTATAATATTTTCTTTACAGAGATGATCACAACTTTGTAACAAAATATCTAATTAATACATACTCTCTGAAACTGAATAAAAAAATATTGCTTTCAATTATATCACATATTTTATTAAAGTGCTTGGACGAGATCTCTGGTAAAGAACTTGGCCATTGCTTTCATGATTCCTTCATTTATTACTGCACTTTTCTATTCTCATCGAAGAACCTCTTATGACATCATTGCCAAAAGTATTGTTGTTAGTGAGGACTAATCAAACGGTCACAAGCGACTATTTTTCAAAATCAGTAGCTTCAATATATTTACATACCTTCGGTAGTTGTGTTACAACCAGGACTGCGGAGTCGGACTCGAGACTCGGGTTCGACGGAGTCGGTTTGTTTTGCGGGAGTCGGACTCGGGACTCGGGACTCGGGACTCGGGACTCGGGTAAGACCACGTAAAACTACCCGAGTCCCGAGTCCGACGTGCACATGCGCAGTATCAAATTTTAAAACTGTTACGGCGGCAAAATGTAAGTTGTAAAACTGTAATAGAAAATGGTGAAATATTTTTAAACCATGTAATGCGGGTGGATCAATTATGACATCAATATGAGTGGATTGCAAAAAATGCACCTTAATTTGATTGCGTAAATTGGTAAAATACAGGCTGTAGAGTAGGGCTACAATATTTTCAGCACCTTAAAAGAGGACATTTTCTTGCCTGCAAGTAAAAGGAAAGTAGAATTGTTACGTTTGACAAAAACGTGCCATATCCAAGTATTGCATTCAGCTTCGAAATTAACACGACCTTTTCAGAAACACGGATACTTCTGGCGTAGCTCATCAGTAAACAGAGTTTTCCTTTTCAGCATTATAATATATAGCTAATATTTTGCTTTATTGTTGTCTAAATTTAAAGAAAGCGTCTGCTGAGAACCACATGATGCCATAGACAAGTGGTTCTTAATATTTTTCAGCCGTGTTCCCCTTGGTAATTTTCCCATGCCTTGCGCCCCCCCTCTCTACGAAAAGCACTTCGGCATTTTTAATTAAATATCACTGAGACAACTTGAAAATAGTGAAGGTTGTCGTCGGTCGCGCAAAGCGAGAAAAAAATTGGGTTTAATTGGCGCTAAACTGTAAATTCAGGAGGATTTTAGCATTGGACACACAATAAATTGCTCGTGCACGAGATGATTTTGACAAACGTGTTGTGAGGGCATTCACTCCACAGTTGTAAGGCTGTGGTGTAAGCGCAAAAATTAAACTTTGCGTTATCGTGTTTCAAAAGATGTGATAACACACAACAACAGCAGCAATATTGCAAAAAACATTATCGATTCGCGCGAAAAAGTTTGAGTCCCCTGTTGCTAGCCTGTTATCCAATTAAATAAAACACGGATGAAAAATAGTTCGAACGGTGGATGAATTTTATCGTTTATCTATAAGTTAGCAAAATTTTAAATAGGGCCGTTATACCTTCAATGATATGAAAACATGCAATGGCACTCAAAGAGACTTTGTACTAAAAATAGTTAACACGCGGAGCGCGAAAAATTTTTGCCGTTTTAATGTTAAAGTTGGCAAAAACAGAGTTTGTACAGCGCTGTAGGAGTGGTGTACAACACAGCGAAACCATTGGAATCATTGCAAAAATTAAATATTAACTTAAAGCTAGGTCAAAAAAAAAGTATGAGCAACCAACTCGAAATGCGAAAAAAGAGGACATTTTTGAGCGTCGTCGGAGGACCATTCAGTTTTCTTTAGAAAAGAGTACAAATCATCCTAAAAGAGGACATGGTAGGCCTACTGTAGAGTCAGAGCTGGACTCGGGAATCGACAAAATCTTACATTTGGCCGGAGTCGGACTCGGTTTTTTTTTTAACCGACTCCGCAGCCCTGGTTACAACTATTGTGTGACAATGGCCATCCAAGGGATGCTCGTACTGTTGTTTCCAGGGACACTAACTGCAGTATGATGTGCGTTTTCTGCTTAGTGCCGAGGTGTGCAACCTTTTCCCGTTCACCTTCTAAATCCGTACTAAGTTTCAAAAAAAGATGCGCTCATTGAGTGATTTACATTGGAGGGCCTTAGGTTGCCGACCCCGACTTGTATATATGCAATTATAAATTTACCCGTAGTCAGACTTTGTTGTTCACTGTGATTTCCATGTAAAACCATAAATAAAACCAATATGTAAAGATGTATTTGTTAATTCCTTAGGGACAAAATCAGTACTTTAGTCACTTAAAAACACAAATTCAACCCGTTTGTTACCTTAATGTATAATCTTTGACAATTTTGTTGACTTAAATTATGTCGTCGCCTTTTTCTTGTTTTTGGTATAGGACTGTCATTGCATATATTAATTGTTGTAAAGTTAGTTACGATAGGAAGTGCAAGCTGATATGAGAAAAAATGACCTACTATCCATTATATAAGTCTGATTTTGGCGATTTTTTTAACCTAAAAATGAGAAATTTTGAGCTTAAAAACAGTTATGACTTCTGACGTATTAGGAATACTTTGTTTTAAACATTAGTATTTTGGCGTCGTCAGTCATTTGTTTTGATGTTTTACTTCATCCAGTGAACACAGCTCAGTTATGTTTTTCGGGATTAGGTCAATGAGAATGCTTAGTTGATTTTTTTAGCATTTCAAAAAGACAAAACGAAAAAAGACGTTGGTTATTTTAGGAAACTGTTAGTTTGGTTTAAGTACAAAGGAAAAATAATTGCACAAAATTAATGACACAGCACATATATCGAAATAGAAAATAGTAGTTGGAAATTACCACCGACAAAATACACCGTAAATAGGCTACTGTTCAATACGTTGGTCGCGATCAGAGATACAAAAAAAGGGGAAGTCAGAACGAAATTCGAGCTGAACCTATTGCCATAAACCAGGCCTGCGTGGTTAAATGTGATGGCTTGCGTACCTTCCAGGCGAGAAGCCGGGCGATAGGGTTAAATAAAAATAAAGTCATGTTCTCCCATACAGAAAACAATTACCGGTAGTTTCTTTCTATGAAAAAATGTCGCGCATCTCAAGCGAATGTCGTCGCAAACCGGTCACGGGTAAGCAATTTTTATTTACAAGGTTTTTTTATTGCGCATATGACGCAAATTTACAAAATGGTGTCATAAATGGACGTCACAATCAAATACATATCAATTTATGCCGATTTTTCATAAATTATCTCGCAATATAAATAGACTTTTAGAAGTATGCTGATGATTTAAGTAAAGTGGAGTCGAAAATACATTCAGTGCTAAACCGTTTTGTTTTTTTCTTTGAAAAATAGATTACGTTTAAGAACCCCTGCCTTATAGTGGGTAAATCCTATTTTCTCAACGTTGAAGGGTAGATTTCGAACGGTCTCACTGTAGGTTATTCTATGCTAAAAATAACAACTGAAAAAAGCATACCCTCTGAATAAATTAAACGTTTTTGTTGATTTTTTACGGGGCAAAACGGACCCTTCTGACAAAAGATATTTTAATTGCTTTTTTTGCTTGAAATGCCGGATAAAGGATTTTAGTTATCACGTTATAATTCAAGTAATGACATAAGGTGAGGTCATAACCAAGTAATTATAAACATGGCGCCTTATAAGGTTAAAATTATTTTATAAAAGTAGGCAAAACATACTAGAACACTAAATAGCACTACGCGTAAGTAGCAGTGCACCAATATAGGTCTATAAATTAAATGGTTATAAATAGGCCGTAAATCTGCCTTATGGGGGGGCACTGAAATTTCAAAATGCTATCATTAATATTATTTGTAAGTGCAATATGTATTACTTATAAAGGTTAAAAAGTTCTTTTTCAGCCTTATCACGCGAAGCGCTACAAATTGGGTTTACATGCTGTATCATGCCATGGTACGACACCTTTTTGACTAATGTATTTCCTTGAAACGTTCCCCAAACACACATTTAGAAAAAACACACAACTTGCTTTGCAAGAAGGCTGCACAAGCGTCCGATGGATGTGTCGCGTTTATTGTCGCAGTTTAAACGTGAGCAATTTTTATTTCAAACCGGTTACGGGTTTGCTTAACGTTGGACGCAGCCTTTCCGCAACCGTAAAACCCCACATTAAAGTCATCACGTTTGCAAAGTTAAGACTTTAAGCTCAGTGCGTTATCTGTAAATGTGCGGATTAGTTTAAAAAAAATTGTCTTTTTCTATGAGAGAAAGACGGATCAATAAGCGCGCGTCGTCGCAACACTCTTGAAAATCATCTCAGCAATTTTCACTTTTAAACGGTCACAGGTTGAAAACTTATTTATATTATTACTTACAGTATGTTGATCACACGCGAAATACCGTGTTTATCGAGACGGTTTACCAGTAAGCAATTTTCATACTTTGATTCAGCATCAGGAAACGTACACAGATATCATATAATGACAAACCTTTCCGAGAACAATTGGAAATCTATTTAGGACCAAGCCTAGTGGCTTAATTCTCAAAACGTGTTTAACCACGCAAAATTTAGGCAGAATTTGCAAAATATCGCGTTTATTGCAGTCGTTTTTACAGTAAGCAATTTTTATTTTAAACGGTTTACTGGTTTCTCTGACGCTGGGCGCATTCGTGACTGAAAAATCATCGCCTTTGTAAAGTTTTTCATGCTTAGTGTTTTCAAAACAGTGTGAAATTATAAAGCGTTTAATCAGTAAGTTTGCGGTTTAGTTTGTTAGTGGTGGCTTTTCAAATAGCTTATATTACGCGGTTTTAAAAAAACTGGCCTACTCTGGAATGATGATAAATTTCCATTTACCGACATCACAGCCAATGGGTAATTTAATTTTGTTTAACTACGTAAAATCCAGGTTGATTTTGCAAATTATCGTTCGTATTACAGGTGTAATTTATTTACATAGCAGGTGCAACTATATAGCTTACATTAGTCCTTTATTAGTTAGAAAAACTGTTTAACCTGAGCAAAGCTGGGTATTTCATTTTTGTAAAAACGAAGAGGTTTGTGTGTCAGTGAGTGTGCTCGCTTCTATAGGGCGCTTCAGTGAGCTGCTTGCCTTGGGATTTTGGGGAATAAATCGTCGCAGAACACTAGGAGCGGCAACGCCGAACTGCGCAGTCGCCTCCAAACGGCATAATAAGTTGGCTAGCATTTAGCCCAACCTGTCACTTCTTGATAGGTGCTATTTTTTTAATTTTCGTTTGTTTTCTATGTTGTTGTTTAAGTGTACCGGTAATAGTAAAAGTAAAAAATAAATAAATAAAAGGGTAAAACGTTTCAATCATTTATTGCGTAATGACCAGTGTGACCGTAAAAATCTAGTATATTGCCTTGGTAAAAATAAATTTTAACGTGGCAAAGTTAAGACTTTTATGTTAAATGGCTTCTTGCAGTTTGTTTAACCACGTGAGAGTTCGCAAAATTTTGCGTTTATTGCAGCGTTTTCCTTTACATTCCTTTTTTAGGCACCAAGACACATACACAGACAACGTACAATAAACCTAGCCGAGAATAAAATGTTGTTATTTAGGCCAAAGCCAAAAGGCTTCTTAAAGTCTGTTTAACTGCCCAAAATTTAGACTGAGTTCGCAAAATTTAAGGGTTTGAACAATAAGCAAATTTATTTTAAAACGGGATTTTTGTTGGACGCAGTATAATTGCGGGATTACGTATTTTCTTGAATTTCACGCAATTTAAACCGCTGCTACTAAGGGTTCACTTTGTTTGTGATTTCCGATCGATACATGTCACACCGTGTCACGGGTTTGTTAGGTAAAATATGTGGTTCGTGCTTAGGTTAGCCAAGGTTGTGTGTCCAGTCGTTCCATTTAAGCAAAAAACACAACATTGCAATTTGATTTGATATTAAATGCCCTAATATGTTTTTTAAATCATCGGCTGTAACATGCGGCTTTCAAGCTTACCAAGGCTGTTACCACGCGAATTAGTGATTAAATCGTCACAGCGCGTTCGCGTTTTTCTTTTAGTGACACTGGCTGTGAAAGCAGCCTTTCTTAACCTGGGATAAATTTTCTCGTTTTAGGGGTTTAATGAGCTATCAATCAAAATATCCGCATCAGTTAACATGACAGAAGAATTGTGCCAGCTGTAGGTATCGGTAGGCTAGCCTACTTGCCTAGTTCAGATTGACTGCTAATTCGAAGCTCGCTCCGTAGTTGTATATTTTGTCAGGGGATATATTTTCAGGGCTTAGTGTTTATTTTCAATTTTTACTTTATTTTAATTTTTTTTTTTTAAATTTTTTTTTTTATATTTTGTATTGTGTACTTTATATTATATATTTTGTTTTTCATTTTCCTTAACTTGTTTCTGCAAGCAAAAACAGATATGGGCCGAAAACTTCCCCACTTAAAATATGCCTTTGATGCGAAAGGGGTTCAAATATGGCGTAGAATTTGGGGAATGATCGAAACATATATTTGATAAATAGAATTTACTTAGATAATGCATATGGCTATTTTATTAAATTTTGACCAGCTTACGAGTTTGAAAATCAAATATTATCATTCTCTTAAAGACTAAAAATGGTTTAACGCCTATGGTTTGCTATACTTTTGCAAACTTTCACTAGGTAATTTTTTACCATAGCTTGGTCCGAGCAATCACTGTTAAAACAGGCTTTAAATCTGTCGTTTCAAACAATATGAAAAACACTATTACGTGCCTAATACGCAAACTATTAAATCGAAAGTTTTGCTAGATAAGTTTAGGCCTGATGTTGGTATGCTGGTTGGAGCAAGATGCACAACAGGTGCTAACAGAGAGGCGTAGACTGCCTTAAGATTTCGCATTTAAACTTGCGGCGGTCAATACACCCTATTGACACTTAATTATTAGGCGAAGCTTATCGCGAAGTAATTGGTCGCCCCAAAAAATACTGACGCCGCATTTAAAGCAAGCATTATAAATGTGTCGCCGATATTCTGCCTTGAACATCCCTACTCGAAATGCTTCCCTCCGTTAATTGTACGGTGGGTGAAACTTTATTCACGGCCTTACCTCTTTGTGTATTACCGCGACAATACGATGAAATACGATTTGGAGAATATTGGAAACATCGTATTTGGAGAATATTTGCTATTTGCACCTGTTCTGTATGTTACTCCAATCCAACATATCTACACACAATTATAAGTTGTGTATAATAATATAATAACTTATGGCTTTGAAGCGAAGGGGGTTCAAATATGGCGTAGATTTTGGCAAATGATCGAAACATACATTTGATCAATAAAAATTTACGTAGATAATGCTTACGGCCATGTTATTACATTTTGGTCAGCTAGCATGTTTAAAAAGTCAATATTTTCATTCTCTCTAAATGATTTAACGTCTATGGTTTGCTATACTTTTTCCTACTTTTACTGTGTAAATTTTTACCATGCCTTGGTCTGAGCAATCACTGTTGAAACAGAGTTTAAATCTGTAGTTTTGAGCAATATGCAAACACGTTTATGTGCCTAATAAGCCACGTTTTATATTGAAAGTTTTGCCAATTTAAATCCAATAAACGCAAGATTTATTTATTTATGACGCCATGTTATGACGTAACTTTGTAACGTCGTCGTTAAGAATGCGTTAAACTTAAGCTTTTTGTTGTTGCGGCCCTTGTATAATTATATTTGCTTAGACCTGGTGTTGATATGTTTGAATGGTGCAACAATTACAACATGTGCTAACAGAGATGTGTACACTGCCTGTAGGATTCGCATTTAAATTTGCGGTGGTAAAATATTTTGTGTTGTAAGAGCAATAGGTTTTTTTACTTAGAGAGGCCTCTTTATGAAAGGCAAATCGCATGTGCATAGTTTTACTAGGCAAGCCACTTCCAACACAAATGTTGCACGCGCGGGACAATAGGGCGCAGCAGGGATGCCAGCAGCCGCCTCGTCGCGACGCGAGCTGGACAAAGCAAGCGAATATGAACGAATTTTGTATGAAAGTTTTTCTGCTGCTAGATGGCTGTCGTTAGCTACAAAGTGCTAAAACGCAATATTTCAGGTTTTTACCCCCCAAGCAAAGGCCCCTGGGAGTGCAGCCTCATAAACTTTTACAAAGCACCTACATACCACTCTACGCCATGTCTGAAAATTTGAAGGTTCTACGATGTCTACTTTTTCTATAAAGCTTCGGACAAAACTCGGTCTGAAACAAACCATAGGAAACCATAGGAAACCAAAAAAGAACTAGACGGGGGTGCGGCTGTTGTATATTTTGTCAGGGGATATATTTTCAGGGCTTAGTGTTTATTTTCAATTTTTACTTTATTTTAATTTTTTTTTTTTTAATTTTTTTTTTAATATTTTGTATTGTGTACTTTATATTATATATTTTGTTTTTCATTTTCCTTAACTTGTTTCTGCAAGCAAAAACAGATATGGGCCGAAAACTTCCCCACTTAAAATATGCCTTTGATGCGAAAGGGGTTCAAATATGGCGTAGAATTTGGGGAATGATCGAAACATATATTTGATAAATAGAATTTACTTAGATAATGCATATGGCTACTTTATTAAATTTTGACCAGCTTACGTGTTTGAAAATCAAATATTATCATTCTCTTAAAGACTAAAAATGGTTTAACGCCTATGGTTTGCTATACTTTTGCAAACATTCACTAGGTAATTTTTTACCATAGCTTGGTCCGAGCAATCACTGTTAAAACAGGCTTTAAATCTGTCGTTTCAAACATTACGTGCCTAATACGCAAACTATTAAATCGAAAGTTTTGCTAGATAAGTTTAGGCCTGATGTTGGTATGCTGGTTGGAGCAAGATGCACAACAGGTGCTAACAGAGAGGCGTAAACTGCCTTAAAATTTCGCATTTAAACTTGCGGCGGTAAATACACCCTATTGACACTTAATTATTAGGCGAAGCTTATCGCGAAGTAATTGGTCGCCCCAAAAAATGCTGACGCCGCATTTAAAGCAAGCATTATAAATGTGTCGCCGATATTCTGCCTTGAACATCCCTACTCGAAATGCTTCCCTCCGTTAATTGTACGGTGGGTGAAACTTTATTCACGGCCTTACCTCTTTGTGTATTACCGCGACAATACGATGAAATACGATTTGGAGAATATTGGAAACATCGTATTTGGAGAATATTTGCTATTTGCACCTGTTCTGTATGTTACTCCAATCCAACATATCTACACACAATTATAAGTTGTGTATAATAATATAATAACTTATGGCTTTGAAGCGAAGGGGGTTCAAATATGGCGTAGATTTTGGCAAATGATCGAAACATACATTTGATCAATAAAAATTTACGTAGATAATGCTTACGGCCATGTTATTACATTTTGGTCTCTCTAAATGATTTAACGTCTATGGTTTGCTATACTTTTTCCAACTTTTACTGTGCAAATTTTTACCATGCCTTGGTCTGAGCAATCACTGTTGAAACAGAGTTTAAATCTGTAGTTTTGAGCAATATGCAAACTAGTTTATGTGCCTAATAAGCCACGTTTTATATTGAAAGTTTTGCCAATTTAAATCCAATAAACGCAAGATTTATTTATTTATGACGCCATGTTATGACGTAGCTTTGTAACGTCGTCGTTAAGAATGCGTTAAACTTAAGCTTTTTGTTGTTGCGGCCCTTGTATAATTATATTTGCTTAGACCTGGTGTTGATATGTTTGAATGGTGCAACAATTACAACATGTGCTAACAGAGATGTGTACACTGCCTGTAGGATTCGCATTTAAATTTGCGGTGGTAAAATATTTTGTGTTGTAAGAGCAATAGGTTTTTTACTTAGAGAGGCCTCTTTATGAAAGGCAAGTCGCATGTGCATAGTTTTACTAGGCAAGCCACATCAACACAAATGTTGCACGCGCGGGACAATAGGGCGCAGCAGGGATGCCAGCAGCCGCCTCGTCGCGACGCGAGCTGGACAAAGCAAGCGAATATGAACGAATTCTGTATGAAAGTTTTTCTGCTGCTAGATGGCTGTCGTTAGCTACAAAGTGCTAAAACGCAATATTTCAGGTTTTTACCCCCCAAGCAAAGGCCCCTGGGAGTGCAGCCTCATAAACTTTTACAAAGCACCTACATACCACTCTACGCCATGTCTGAAAATTTGAAGGTTCTACGATGTCTACTTTTTCTATAAAGCTTCGGACAAAACTCGGTCTGAAACAAACCATAGGAAACCATAGGAAACCAAAAAAGAACTAGACGGGGGTGCGGTTGTTGTATATTTTGTCAGGGGATATATTTTCAGGGCTTAGTGTTTATTTTCAATTTTTACTTTATTTTAATTTTTTTTTTTTTTAATTTTTTTTTTAATATTTTGTATTGTGTACTTTATATTATATATTTTGTTTTTCATTTTCCTTAACTTGTTTCTGCAAGCAAAAACAGATATGGGCCGAAAACTTCCCCACTTAAAATATGCCTTTGATGCGAAAGGGGTTCAAATATGGCGTAGAATTTGGGGAATGATCGAAACATATATTTGATAAATAGAATTTACTTAGATAATGCATATGGCTATTTTATTAAATTTTGACCAGCTTACGTGTTTGAAAATCAAATATTATCATTCTCTTAAAGACTAAAAATGGTTTAACGCCTATGGTTTGCTATACTTTTGCAAACTTTCACTAGGTAATTTTTTACCATAGCTTGGTCCGAGCAATCACTGTTAAAACAGGCTTTAAATCTGTCGTTTCAAACAATATGAAAAACACTATTACGTGCCTAATACGCAAACTATTAAATCGAAAGTTTTGCTAGATAAGTTTAGGCCTGATGTTGGTATGCTGGTTGGAGCAAGATGCACAACAGGTGCTAACAGAGAGGCGTAGACTGCCTTAAGATTTCGCATTTAAACTTGCGGCGGTAAATACACCCTATTGACACTTAATTATTAGGCGAAGCTTATCGCGAAGTAATTGGTCGCCCCAAAAAATGCTGACGCCGCATTTAAAGCAAGCATTATAAATGTGTCGCCGATATTCTGCCTTGAACATCCCTACTCGAAATGCTTCCCTCCGTTAATTGTACGGTGGGTGAAACTTTATTCACGGCCTTACCTCTTTGTGTATTACCGCGACAATACGATGAAATACGATTTGGAGAATATTGGAAACATCGTATTTGGAGAATATTTGCTATTTGCACCTGTGTAGATATGTTACTCCAATCCAACATATCTACACACAATTATAAGTTGTGTATAATAATATAATAACTTATGGCTTTGAAGCGAAGGGGGTTCAAATATGGCGTAGATTTTGGCAAATGATCGAAACATACATTTGATCAATAAAAATTTACGTAGATAATGCTTACGGCCATGTTATTACATTTTGGTCAGCTAGCATGTTTAAAAAGTCAATATTTTCATTCTCTCTAAATGATTTAACGTCTATGGTTTGCTATACTTTTTCCAACTTTTACTGTGTAAATTTTTACCATGCCTTGGTCTGAGCAATCACTGTTGAAACAGAGTTTAAATCTGTAGTTTTGAGCAATATGCAAACACGTTTATGTGCCTAATAAGCCACGTTTTATATTGAAAGTTTTGCCAATTTAAATCCAATAAACGCAAGATTTATTTATTTATGACGCCATGTTATGACGTAGCTTTGTAACGTCGTCGTTAAGAATGCGTTAAACTTAAGCTTTTTGTTGTTGCGGCCCTTGTATAATTATATTTGCTTAGACCTGGTGTTGATATGTTTGAATGGTGCAACAATTACAACATGTGCTAACAGAGATGTGTACACTGCCTGTACGATTCGCATTTAAATTTGCGGTGGTAAAATATTTTGTGTTGTAAGAGCAATAGGTTTTTTTACTTAGAGAGGCCTCTTTATGAAAGGCAAGTCGCTTGTGCATAGTTTTACTAGGCAAGCCACTTCCAACACAAATGTTGCACGCGCGGGACAATAGGGCGCAGCAGGGATGCCAGCAGCCGCCTCGTCGCGACGCGAGCTGGACAAAGCAAGCGAATATGAACGAATTCTGTATGAAAGTTTTTCTGCTGCTAGATGGCTGTCGTTAGCTACAAAGTGCTAAAACGCAATATTTCAGGTTTTTACCCCCCAAGCAAAGGCCCCTGGGAGTGCAGCCTCATAAACTTTTACAAAGCACCTACATACCACTCTACGCCATGTCTGAAAATTTGAAGGTTCTACGATGTCTACTTTTTCTATAAAGCTTCGGACAAAACTCGGTCTGAAACATACCATAGGAAACCAAAAAAGAACTAGACGGGGGTGCGGTTGTTGTATATTTTGTCAGGGGATATATTTTCAGGGTGTTTATTTTCAATTTTTACTTTATTTTAATTTTTTTTTTTTTTAAATTTTTTTTTAATATTTTGTATTGTGTACTTTATATTATATATTTTGTTTTTCATTTTCCTTAACTTGTTTCTGCAAGCAAAAACAGATATGGGCCGAAAACTTCCCCACTTAAAATATGCCTTTGATGCGAAAGGGGTTCAAATATGGCGTAGAATTTGGGGAATGATCGAAACATATATTTGATAAATAGAATTTACTTAGATAATGCATATGGCTATTTTATTCAATTTTGACCAGCTTACGTGTTTGAAAATCAAATATTATCATTCTCTTAAAGACTAAAAATGGTTTAACGCCTATGGTTTGCTATACTTTTGCAAACTTTCACTAGGTAATTTTTTACCATAGCTTGGTCCGAGCAATCACTGTTAAAACAGGCTTTAAATCTGTCGTTTCAAACAATATGAAAAACACTATTACGTGCCTAATACGCAAACTATTAAATCGAAAGTTTTGCTAGATAAGTTTAGGCCTGATGTTGGTATGCTGGTTGGAGCAAGATGCACAACAGGTGCTAACAGAGAGGCGTAGACTGCCTTAAGATTTCGCATTTAAACTTGCGGCGGTAAATACACCCTATTGACACTTAATTATTAGGCGAAGCTTATCGCGAAGTAATTGGTCGCCCCAAAAAATGCTGACGCCGCATTTAAAGCAAGCATTATAAATGTGTCGCCGATATTCTGCCTTGAACATCCCTACTCGAAATGCTTCCCTCCGTTAATTGTACGGTGGGTGAAACTTTATTCACGGCCTTACCTCTTTGTGTATTACCGCGACAATACGATGAAATACGATTTGGAGAATATTGGAAACATCGTATTTGGAGAATATTTGCTATTTGCACCTGTTCTGTATGTTACTCCAATTCAACATATCTACACACAATTATAAGTTGTGTATAATAATATAATAACTTATGGCTTTGAAGCGAAGGGGGTTCAAATATGGCGTAGATTTTGGCAAATGATCGAAACATACATTTGATCAATAAAAATTTACGTAGATAATGCTTACGGCCATGTTATTACATTGTGGTCAGCTAGCATGTTTAAAAAGTCAATATTTTCATTCTCTCTAAATGATTTAACGTCTATGGTTTGCTATACTTTTTCCAACTTTTACTGTGTAAATTTTTACCATGCCTTGGTCTGAGCAATCACTGTTGAAACAGAGTTTAAATCTGTAGTTTTGAGCAATATGCAAACACGTTTATGTGCCTAATAAGCCACGTTTTATATTGAAAGTTTTGCTAATTTAAATCCAATAAACGCAAGATTTATTTATTTATGACGCCATGTTATGACGTAGCTTTGTAACGTCGTCGTTAAGAATGCGTTAAACTTAAGCTTTTTGTTGTTGCGGCCCTTGTATAATTATATTTGCTTAGACCTGGTGTTGATATGTTTGAATGGTGCAACAATTACAACATGTGCTAACAGAGATGTGTACACTGCCTGTAGGATTCGCATTTAAATTTGCGGTGATAAAATATTTTGTGTTGTAAGAGCAATAGGTTTTTTTACTTAGAGAGGCCTCTTTATGAAAGGCAAGTCGCATGTGCATAGTTTTACTAGGCAAGCCACTTCCAACACAAATGTTGCACGCGCGGGACAATAGGGCGCAGCAGGGATGCCAGCAGCCGCCTCGTCGCGACGCGAGCTGGACAAAGCAAGCGAATATGAACGAATTCTGTATGAAA
The DNA here is from genome assembly GCF_963924565.1 of Ascidiella aspersa. NCBI lineage: Eukaryota > Metazoa > Chordata > Ascidiacea > Phlebobranchia > Ascidiidae > Ascidiella > Ascidiella aspersa. The sequence goes on along the minus strand of NC_139454.1, from coordinate 13,118,030 downwards.
GTTTTTCTGCTGCTAGATGGCTGTCGTTAGCTACAATGTGCTAAAACGCAATATTTCAGGTTTTTACCCCCCAAGCAAAGGCCCCTGGGAGTGCAGCCTCATAAACTTTTACAAAGCACCTACATACCACTCTACGCCATGTCTGAAAATTTGAAGGTTCTACGATGTCTACTTTTTCTATAAAGCTTCGGACAAAAGTCGGTCTGAAACAAACCATAGGAAACCATAGGAAACCATAGGAAACCAAAAAAGAACTAGACGGGGGTGCGGTTGTTGTATATTTTGTCAGGGGATATATTTTCAGGGCTTAGTGTTTATTTTCAATTTTTACTTTATTTTAATTTTTTTTTTTTTTAATTTTTTTTTTAATATTTTGTATTGTGTACTTTATATTATATATTTTGTTTTTCATTTTCCTTAACTTGTTTCTGCAAGCAAAAACAGATATGGGCCGAAAACTTCCCCACTTAAAATATGCCTTTGATGCGAAAGGGGTTCAAATATGGCGTAGAATTTGGGGAATGATCGAAACATATATTTGATAAATAGAATTTACTTAGATAATGCATATGGCTATTTTATTCAATTTTGACCAGCTTACGTGTTTGAAAATCAAATATTATCATTCTCTTAAAGACTAAAAATGGTTTAACGCCTATGGTTTGCTATACTTTTGCAAACTTTCACTAGGTAATTTTTTACCATAGCTTGGTCCGAGCAATCACTGTTAAAACAGGCTTTAAATCTGTCGTTTCAAACAATATGAAAAACACTATTACGTGCCTAATACGCAAACTATTAAATCGAAAGTTTTGCTAGATAAGTTTAGGCCTTATGTTGGTATGCTGGTTGGAGCAAGATGCACAACAGGTGCTAACAGAGAGGCGTAGACTGCCTTAAGATTTCGCATTTAAACTTGCGGCGGTAAATACACCCTATTGACACTTAATTATTAGGCGAAGCTTATCGCGAAGTAATTGGTCGCCCCAAAAAATGCTGACGCCGCATTTGAAGCAAGCATTATAAATGTGTCGCCGATATTCTGCCTTGAACATCTCTACTCGAAATGCTTCCCTCCGTTAATTGTACGGTGGGTGAAACTTTATTCACGGCCTTACCTCTTTGTGTATTACCGCGACAATACGATGAAATACGATTTGGAGAATATTGGAAACATCGTATTTGGAGAATATTTGCTATTTGCACCTGTTCTGTATGTTACTCCAATCCAACATATCTACACACAATTATAAGTTGTGTATAATAATATAATAACTTATGGCTTTGAAGCGAAGGGGGTTCAAATATGGCGTAGATTTTGGCAAATGATCGAAACATACATTTGATCAATAAAAATTTACGTAGATAATGCTTACGGCCATGTTATTACATTTTGGTCAGCTAGCATGTTTGAAAAGTCAATATTTTCATTCTCTCTAAATGATTTAACGTCAATGGTTTGCTATACTTTTTCCATCTTTTACTGTGTAAATTTTTACCATGCATTGGTCTGAGCAATCACTGTTGAAACAGAGTTTAAATCTGTAGTTTTGAGCAATATGCAAACACGTTTATGTGCCTAATAAGCCACGTTTTATATTGAAAGTTTTGCCAATTTAAATCCAATAAACGCAAGATTTATTTATTTATGACGCCATGTTATGACGTAGCTTTGTAACTTCGTCGTTAAAAATGCGTTAAACTTAAGCTTTTTGTTGTTGCGGCCCTTGTATAATTATATTTGCTTAGACCTGGTGTTGATATGTTTGAATGGTGCAACAATTACAACATGTGCTAACAGAGATGTGTACACTGCCTGTAGGATTCGCATTTAAATTTGCGGTGGTAAAATATTTTGTGTTGTAAGAGCAATAGGTTTTTTTACTTAGAGAGGCCTCTTTATGAAAGGCAAGTCGCATGTGCATAGTTTTACTAGGCAAGCCATTTCCAACACAAACGTTGCACGCGCGGGACAATAGGGCGCAGCAGGGATGCCAGCAGCCGCCTCGTCGCGACGCGAGCTGGACAAAGCAAGCGAATATGAACGAATTCTGTATGAAAGTTTTTCTGCTGCTAGATGGCTGTCGTTAGCTACAAAGTGCTAAAACGCAATATTTCAGGTTTTTACCCCCCAAGCAAAGGCCCCTGGGAGTGCAGCCTCATAAACTTTTACAAAGCACCTACATACCACTCTACGCCATGTCTGAAAATTTGAAGGTTCTACGATGTCTACTTTTTCTATAAAGCTTCGGACAAAAGTCGGTCTGAAACAAACCATAGGAAACCATAGGAAACCATAGGAAACCAAAAAAGAATAACGGCAAAAACAAGATATGTCCCGAAAATAAATTTTCGGCCCATATAATAACGGCAAAAACAAGATATGTCCCGAAAATAAATTTTCGGCCCATATAATAACGGCAAAAACAAGATATGTCCCGAAAATAAATTTTCGGCCCATATAATAACGGCAAAAACAAGATATGTCCCGAAAATAAATTTTCGGCCCATGTCTAGTATCGGTAACGTAATGCTTCGCTAATTGATAATTTTTTTTTTAACATCCTTAGCTCTTATAGTTACTTCATTGTCACGTCATTTTCTGCTTGAAATATTCAGCTTTTTCGGCAGTCAAGGCATAGATTTGGGTAACGTGTCTGCGAGCAGCGCGTTTTAAGTTTATAGTTTAAATATTCTTTTTCCGCTTTTTTTATCTTACCTATGCGAACGCGGCTTCTCTGCATTGCTTACTATCACATCTAAAGCACAAAACCGACTTCATGCTGAATTTGGTATTCGTTGTGCATTATCTACTACTTTACCCGACATTGAACATCTCGTTGCCAAAAATTAAGGGAAGCCGCCGCATTAAATAAAACCTGATGTAATTTGTTACTTTCGTTTGTTAATAAATGAGCACCATTTGAATATAATGAGGGTAAATCTGACATTCATCTTTGTTGAAAGGGTAAAACATCAAAAAGGTTAAGAACCCATGCTGTAATGTGTTGCTTTGATTGTAGGGAAGCATTAAGTTAACCGATTTTAGACACACATTAGCGTCAAACAGAATAGGAACGACCAGCGACTTTGCTTTTACAGTGTAGGCCTAACGCCTTTTAATCACCGCGTGAAGCATAAAAACATGCCACATTTAGGTTACTGTAACCCAAGGGTTCCCAACCGGTGGTACGCGTAGTGGTGCGCGAACTTTTGCGGCCACGCCCTCTAGATTGGCTTAAAATGGTACCAAAAATGTTTTAACAAATGTCAACCATGTCATTTTACGCTTTTTTTGTATTTTTCCGTAGCTCAAGCCCTACTCCTGTCGGCCCTGTGGACTAGTAAAAGTTTTTCCAATTTTAAGTTAAACAAGAGAGCAAGCGAGTCCATTGTAATTTACCCTAAATTCTACTAGTATAGCGGTTTCTTATGCATACAAAAAACGTTTGTTAAGAATTGTACACTTTTTCACCAGCACTCCCTGGTCCATTTGTTTGGATTAGGGGTCTAGGCCCCCACTTGGCTACACGCATTTTTTTTTATAAAAAACCCCTATAAGAAACTGAGTAGTCGGATTTCTTGAAAAGAACAATAGATTCTTTTGTTCTATTGTTCTCTTAAACAATAGAAAATTTAAGAAAATTTTAGTAGGCTTGAGCCAAGTTTCTTATAAAAGAAATGCGTGTACAACACTGCTTTATGATTTCCGTCGCATAATATTTAACGTTGTGAAAGCAATATATCATTTTTCATGAAAAGGGCACTTTTGCCCCCCTTAGCAAAGGGCAGGAGGGGCGCTTGCACCCCAATACCCCCTCGCGCCCCCCTCTCCGGCGTCCATGGTTGTTCTGCAAGAAGTGGTACGCGTGGCAGAACAAAGTATCCAAATGGTACGAGATCATAAGAAGGTTGGCGACCCCTGTTAAGTGAATACAAAAACTCGAGAAGGCTATTTTTCTAAGCTGAGGAGAATAGATAAGTGATTGGCGTAAAATATGTGTCAGTCACTGCAATAAGCATTCGAGATACACATTCGCGTTAAAGTTTTTTTCAAAGTTAGTCCTTCATGTTTCCATTGCTATCCTTTCACCGAGGGGGCATTTGTAGGGGACGTCTTATTATTTGTTTTTATTAAACGAAAATAAGTTTTATAACCAACTTTATAACGTGACCCATACGCAATCCTGTCACCACAAAACATTGACCGAGTAAAACACTGAGATTTTATTTCCATTCTGTTAATACGCCTCTGCTAAACGATTCTATGGTCAGGCGATGTGTACAAAAGCCATTGGAATAAAGCTAAACGGGACGAAACCGGACTTCGCATTCTGTGTCGAAGCAACGCTAACTCACCTAGTGTTACATCTTAATTGGCATTTCGTTTTAGCTTTATAAGTCATCGGGATTGGTCTTAGAACCAGTTCCTTTCGGGACTTCAAGGAGTTCCTTTCCGGACTCACCAGAGTTACTTACAGGCTGACTAGTGTACCTTAACTCGGCCCACATAGAACTTCTTCTTAGCTATCGACTTGTGCTGTTAACAGCTATATGCTAACTTGTTTCGCCGATCTATAGTTTGAAACTGGTTGTGCGTTCATCAACTAATACAATTCTAAACACCAGAACGTCTTGTGGCTGCTCACGAGTAAGATACGCACCTTGAAGTTGGAGTCAGAATCATTTAGAACGCTCTTCTGTTGAATAAACTAATATAAGTTCAACAACCTAAAGTCGTGCCCCACACATTCCCCAGTATGATAACCCCTGCACTACATCATAGTGACCCCTTACCCCTGGATAGGATTTTATATCTATACCTGACCCTTTGCATGACTTAGATTTGTTGTAGTATTATTATAAATAACTTAACAAACCACTTGTCTTGTTTTTACTCAACTCGTGTGCACGCAAACAAGAAAATACATGCTTACAAAATATATTACCAGATCTAAAGCAAAAATAAAAAAGGTGAACCTAATACGATAAAAGATCACACACAGGGCTGTTTATAATTTACAATTGCAGTAATGGCAGCTTAAAAACAGACTTACATTTTTTAACTTTGTCAGAATATGTTGCTTTCTTTTTATTCAGTAAATTTGTTTCAGTTCGTAACATAAACCTTTAGAAGAGGCACATATTAAATTTCAACTATTTTAATTTATATTGATTACTAATAAAAAAAACAAAAATAGTGTTAACTATGGTATAAAGCTTTTTTTTCCCAATTTTTGGAGCTAAGGCGGGACAATATTTTTTTATCAAACAACAACAACCTAAACAGTAAGCATACATTTAAAATCAAACAAAATTGATATTTAAAAAAATCAAAACAAGCTTTATTGTATGAATAATTGTTCTTATATATATACAATATTTCATAATACATAATTATTTAAAACATTCACAATTTAGAACCTTAATTCAAGTTGCTGGATAGTGTAGTTTGCATAAAATATATTTTCAAATATTTTCAAGTTAAAACTTGACACAGTGATTACAAGTAAAAGCAGTGAAAATAATTTAATATAGATACATGTTTTTACACTGGTATAAAACAAAAAGCAGTGATTAGTGCGCTGGCAGAGAAACTAATTGTATGTGGACAGTGGGGACAAATTAAGGTATGGACATTTGGAACTTGGAAGTATGGTAGCAATTAAAATATCCTGATAGGAAGCCATCTAAAGTATATGAGTAACAAAATATTGCAAATCACAACTTAGGGTCTACCACTACTATTATTGAAATGAAACCAATTAACTAACAGGTTCAGCAATCAGTGGAGCAATGTATTCAGAATGTCTTATACCAAATGAAAAGTTTGGAGCTGATCGTCTTGTAAATAAAACCTGAAAAAAAAAATTAGCATCAATTACTGTATTAGTATGCAACTTATGTACAGTAAACAGAACATCTAATTTTACTACTTAATTAAAATAACAGTAGTTAAAGTAGTGTTTTTATTGGAAACAATCATAATTACTAAATAATTCCCAATATATGAATACCTTTCAAACTTAAACTTAAGTTAATAACTGGCAAAACTATTTTATCTCAGCTACTAACTTATATAAACACATATTTTTAATTTCTATTATATTTTAAAGTATACAAATAAAAATATTTTGTCAATAAAAATATTAAAGCCATAATATTCGATAAAATCAACATTTTGCAGTTTACAGACATTTCGGCAATACCTCATGTCATCATCAGTGTAAAAATTAAAGTGGAGATCACAATGATGATGGCATGAGGTATTGCTGAAACGTCTGTAAACTGCGAAATGTCAATTTTATTGATTATTATGGCTTTAATATTTTATTGAAATTACTACAAAATTCTGTGTATTCTGTTCAAAAATACAAATTTGTATTTCTAAATAAAATTGAAATAATCTATTATTTTTTTAGTAAATAAATTTTATACTTAAATTGACTCTTATCTTCTACTTCCAAATATGCTTCTTTATCTTGACATTACAGCACTTGCTCAGAAGACATATATAACCCACACTTGCTCAGAAGACATATATAATTCTTAGGCTTTTACAAAACTAGACTAATAACTTATTAAAAAGAATACTTAACTGTCTTGTTTAATTTTTTAATTTTGCATAACTTATATTGCACAATAGAGTTGAATTACATTAATTGTAAATAAAATTCTATCCTGGCTAGGTAATCTCAACACATTTAGTATGCTGGCTCGTAAATAAGGGGTGCACTGTATTCGCTGTGCCTGATACCAAAGGAATGTCTTGGAGCTTGTTTTTTGTTGATAACTACCTGGAAGAGGATAATACAATATTTAATTAAATTCATCAACTCTATTTTTTTCAATTAATTAAATGAATTGTTAAATTATATTCTGTCTTTTAACTATGCGATGTATAAAACAATAAAAAACTGTCTTTACTAATCACATTAAACTGCTAAATATGTAATTTGATTTTCAGCTGATTTATCGTCTTTTTTATGGTCAAGTAAAAAATTATGTTCATATATCTAATGCTTTTGACATATTTATATCTGACCATACCTTCTCTGGACTGTGAGCTCCAGGCCCTGGTTTTTTAGTTGTATCACTGGGAAGCATGTTTCTACCAGTCATGCTGTATAGTGGTCCCCTGTTTTTGTATATGTATGGTGGTACAAGGCGATAGGTTCCAGGTCCAGGTGTCTAAACACAATAAAAAGCTATTAAGTGTGTGTAAATCTTTTAAACAGGAGTGGGCAAATTACATCCCGCTGGCCAGGTGCGGCTCGCCAGTTTAAATCAGCTGGCCAGCAGCACTCACAAATGGGCCAGAGGCTATTCCTCATATTTATGTTTATTTTGACTTAGTAAATGCGCAAATATCGTGTTCATACATCTAGTGTGTTTGTATTTTAAGGAAATATTTTCAAGCTAAAAACTACGCATTTTAACAACTTAATTGTCAGTTTAAGTTAAACTGCTCGCAGAGGCCTTTATTGCCTTTAGCGGCGACTAGGAAAAGTTGGCCCACTCCTGTTCTAAAGTATACCAAAAATTAACTAAATAATAATTCTAATAAACCACAAAACTTTAAACAGTTTATTCAAAATATAACATAGTGTTTGTTTGACATCATAATTTTGTTGCTTTTGCAAAAAAATAAGCTGATTAACACATATATATGCCACCAATAAAAACAATTTTTCTAATATGAATTGCAATATTAATTCTAAAACAATAATACTGACAAAATTAAATTCACATATAAGTGCTTGAAAGTATATAAATATTTAGGGCTTGAAAACAACTCTCTGATTCTGCCCCTATTTTTGTTCACTTTTTCTATATGATGCCTGTATTGTTTCAAGATTTTTTCAAGTTTTGTTTAGCTGTTTTACAATTTTCTAAGAATGTTGACCAAGAAATGCAAATCAAGTTAAATAAGTATAGTGTTTAAATAGTCTGTTGCTTCTCTCCATCTCAAAAGTCAATTGTTTCTACAATATCAAACTTCAGCAATTTTCTGCCATATTTTTTTGGACTTGTTCTATTTAATATATGTTTTTAAACTTCTTTACCCACTGTGATTTTTTAACTTCAACTTTTTGATAAACCTTAAATAATTTGAATTGTTTTTTTAAACAATGCAAATGTGTTTTTAAAGAAAATCATGGTTCAAATATTAAACTTTAATATGTTATTGGCGATATAACAAAAGTGAACCTTTCTTAAATCTTCATGAAAGCTGCCTACACTAGCTCGACCTGTCATTGAGTAGCTTGGTGCTGACTTGGCTGATACAACCTTTGGACCAAGCATTTGGCCCAAATTATATGCTGCAGGACCTTAAGATATAAAATATGGTAATAAACGAGTGACTCAAACCCAACATATTTTGATCTTGTAAAACTAATGGTAACATAAGTAGTTCTAAAAGAAAACCACCACAGAACTAAAATTACAATCACACCTGTTTTACACAAGAATTAATAAGACTGTTTTCTTGACTAACCACACTGGAAATTTTTGGATTCACTACAAATTTAACAAAAATACTGCTCAACAATGGGTATTATCAATTCAGAATTTTGATTACTTGACAAACACCAACATAATTTCATTTAAATTGTGAGGCGGGTGAACAAAACAATACTTTTTGATATTCCTGCAAGATTAATAAACTAAAATTTAAACAAAATATTCATTTGCACAACTAAGATCATTCATAAACTGTACAGTTGACATTAATATAGGTGTAGCCCTACCAATCTTATTTACAGTCTGTAAATAAGGTGTAAAACATAATATTTGCAACACTGTCGCTATGATATATTAGCAGAAATCAGTCAAATCAGAAGCAATACACAGGATGTTTAATTATTAAGGAAAAGCAATATTCAAATGAAAATATGAAGATATGCAACCCCAACATGATTTTTTAGGGGTTCTTAAACTTTTTAACATAAAACCTAATAAAATATATTCCGGTTTGTGTACAACTGTTTGTGTTATACGCGCAAAAATCAGAGTAATTAAAAATATATTTTTAAGTATTATGAGTGTCTACATTTATTAAAGATCAGAAATAGAGGGTAGAAATGTTTATCCTCACTTAACATGCAACAAACTTTAGGTATTTGGTAGAAAAAAATATTTTTATTTTTTTATGAAAAAAGTATGTATTAACATTTTTTCTCAGGTACAAAAATCCATGGTCCTCGATTGATCAGCAAAATTTAGTTTAAGAACCCCTGGTTTCATTCAAACAATAAATCAGTATTGTTTATATATGAAAAGCATTTTGTAAATCGAGATCTAAAAACTACATAAAAAACAGGATAATCTTTTGATGACATGCAAACAAACCATCGACAGGTCCTCCGAAAAGCTCCCTACAGCATGACGGCCGATCATAGTGTATGCAGGTGATGATCGGTGCATTGGACTATACTGATCATTTAAGCGTGGCAGACCATATTTTCCTGGCCCTAAATTTATTTATTATGTGGTATTGTGTAAAGTAAGTAATAATTGCATTATTACTTAGATCATAAAATACTCTACATACTTTGTAAAAAGGAAAAGACAGTTTTTAGCAGCCACCTTTTTGAGGCTGGTGAGTTAACTATAACAATTTTATACTCAACTTATTGAATTTTACTATTCAAACTACAAATACAAAAAAATGTTTTGAATATTTTTCCAATAAGTTCAAAGTTTGCAAGTGAAAGTCTAAACCAGGGGTCGGCAACCTTTTCTAGTCGCGGGCCAAAACCAAACTTAAAAAGGTCTCTGGGGGCCGCACAAAATGATAAATAAGAATTGTGTTATTAACATGTTAGAACAACCATGAATCAGGCAGGCCTCGGATATTTTTTTGCACTTAAGAACATGTGTAATTACATTTAAAGAGACAGTAATGTGTTGAGTCAAAACAAATGAAAAGTGTAATAAAATTACTTTGAAGGAGCGCGATAACATTTAAAGTTAATCTAGCGTAGTGTTTGTTAACAGTTGGGGTTAAAAAATATATATCCAATATTGTTTAAGACTTTTTCCCATTTTGCGCTGTGTTGTTAAACATTTAACAGCAGCCTTCCACGGCGCAACGGTAAAGAATCGCTAATCTAGTTGAAATGATGGCATCAAAGTGTAAATAACCTGTACATAGTTTTTCGCAATTACATGGTTAAAATAGTCAAAAAGTATCGGGCCGTAGGTTGCGGACCTCTGGTCTAAACAAACATGTGAAACATTTAAATACTTTCTAAATTGAATGCATGTTTGTAGTTAGAGGACAAATTTATAAAAACTCACCCAGAAAAAAATCTGCAAAATCCTAAACAGTGTGTCAATTTGTGTTGTATAAAGAACTTTATATAGTGTAAGGTTTGACAATATACTGTTAAACACATACACAGTCAAGTCATGAATAAATAAAGCTAAATACTCCAAACAAAATTAACTTTGACATTTATATAAGTTTTAGCTTGGATAGCAGAATATGTAATTACAGCATTGAATGTATTGTAATTTAATACAGACGTCTTACTGTCATTCTGGAGTTAGTGGTATGTTTTATTCTCAAACGTTATTTTTGTTTTGGCAGAATAATGTTTTCAAATGTTTGTACAACTTAATAGTTTTGTTAAGTGCCCAGCAAGTATTAATATTTCTCAAGAAAGTGTCAAGATTATTATTAATAGCAGGGCTTGTTAATTGGTTAAGTGGTGCTGTTTTAGTTGCAAATTAAACTACTAGTAACAGAAACTTAGAAAAGCATATCAAGTTTGGGTTAGAAGCACTCTATATTTAAGGTTAGTAAACTCGCAACTGAAAAAATTTCCCAATCTTAACTGACCCTTTGTAGGTCATCATGGAAAGAGCCAAAACTCCTTCTGCTCACCAAACTGTAACTTGGCAATGAGTTTTTACCCACTGCCTTAGGCCCAAGTACTTTTGGAAGCATGTAAGCAGCTGGCCCTACAGAGTATTGATGTTTAATAAATATTGCTTTTCAGTTTGAAATACCATAACCACGAATATGAGCAGGTAATTTATTTACCTGGACTGATGTCCGATTTTGACTCTTTTGTCCTACCCGAAAGAGAATAACTAGGTGCAGAATATTGTGCCGATCTTCCACTTTTTTCAGGACTGTAGGTCCCTTAAAACAAGTGTCACAAACACAAACAACATATTTATTTGGTGAATCACATTTTGTAGCAAAGCTACTAGGGGTTGGTGTCAGGTCTTATTTAGAATAAAATAACTATATATGTTGTTTCAATAAAAGTTTAATTTAACACTATTTTCTTAACTTGCAGCAAGGGGACTGGGCTGGTCAGTTTTATTCAATAATACAAACTATTACAATTAGGCCTGTTATTTTTTTGACCCCAAATTATTGTTTTTCTTTGGCATAAGTGTCTTGGCATTCTCAGTCATTTCTTTTTGATGCTTTACTGATGACTGACTTTTTAATGCTTTACTGATGACTGACATAAATCAGTTATTCTGGGTGGTTTATGCAAAACCCTTTAAAATGCTTATTCAATATTTTTGGCAACAACTACAAAAATGCCGAAGAAAAACAATGTGGTATTTATTTAATAAAATTGTTAAGTAAACAGTTTGGTTAAAATATAAGGTAGGATAATAATTGTAGACCTAGCATTATATTAAAAGCGGAAACAAGAGAAAACACAACTGAAAAAAGACACAGCAAATGCTGTTTAAAATATTTGTCCAAATCAGAGCTCCTAAAGCATAAACGAAATTCGAGCAAAACCTAATTCCATAAACCAGGCCTTCATGAAAAAAAGTCTGTCTTAAGCATAATGTTGTAAAAGCAAAATTTTCTAAAAATATTAAACTAAACATAAAATTCAAAAATACATTTCAATAGAGAGCTCACAGTTTTTGTTATTTTTGTAAACCATTTTGACTTCAAATATATTTGACCTAAGTTGTAAACTAAAAAGTACAAAAACAATAGCCATACAAATAAATTGAAATTTTAATATTAAATTTGGTGTTTAATCAGTACAGTTTAACTAAAAGTTAAATATTACAGTGTTGACAATTAATTAAAACTTGAAGGCACAAACACACAATTGTGGTGTCTTTATGGGTTTACTATGGTTTCAAGCGAGATAACATGTTTTAACCTGATTTGCAATACAATATGTTATATATACCAGTGCTGCAGTTTTTGCAAATCACAAAAACAGAAGGCCTAATTTGTGAACAATAAAGCCCTACCTGGTCCTGGGTTTTTAAAAGCTGCAGTATCTCTATGTCTTCCATACAATGAGTATTTTGGTGTTCCATCTATACCAGTTTTAGTTATATTTGCTGGAACAAGGTAACCAGGTCCAGGGCTGCAGTCGTTTGTAAAAGTTGCATGCCGTGTGCCAAAGCTAAATGCTGGATTTCTGTACTTTCTTAAATCATGAGTTCTAAAACCTGCATAAAATAATAAAACATTTATTGACACCTTGGTTTTATCAATAACTAGACGAAATACCCGGCATTGCCCAGGTTAAAAAGAATATTTACCGGTTATTCGTAAGATCTTCGTAAATAACATAAATAATGCAAACATATTTTTTTAAATGTCATAACAAATTTGCTTATGCCTAAACGTTTCAACTGAGTGTCACTAAATAGAAATTTTAAATCATGTGATTTGAAGTCGGTTAACTATAGCGCACAACACTTGGCTAAGCATGCAATACATCTTTTAGTAACGAAAACCCGTGAGATTTGTCAATTGAGAATAACTCCCAAACGTAAAAACTTTAGGTTGCAGCAGCAATTGCTTAGACTTGCTTGATAGCGTCATGTTTAAGCAAATACGTAATCCCGGTGCTAAACTGCGTCAAACGTAAGAAAAATCCTCATTGAAAAAAAAATGCTTACTGTTAACTGCTGCAATAAAGCTTTTTTAAGTATTGCGTGGGTAAACACATTGTAAGAAGTCATTAGGCTTTGGCCTCAATCACTATCGCTAACAAACGACTTAAAAATAAAAATTCAATTCTTCGTAAATTTGTGAACTCTACCTAAATTTTATGCGGTAACAGGCATCAATAAGTTCCTAAACATAATAGTCTTAGTTGGAAACATTAAAATTTTACTTTACTAAGGAAATATACTTACTTTTATTTTTTTATTTCCCGGCAGGTAATTGCGCTTGAAAACAATTTTGCGCGGATACGTTAAACTTGGACTACCTTTTACTTAAACTATAGCTAACACAACAACTTCTAAATATACATATATTAAATTAACTAACGCTGGGGCCTGGGATACATGCTTAAACACAATCTTGGTAAGTGACAAATCACATTGTAACATTTTGTAAAAACATTTGGTACATCGCATTGAGTGTGACGTAACATTGTGATGCAACACATTGTAAATTGAAAGTGAGCATTACAACAGTTTTCCACCACTGAGCTAAAGCGGCGCAACGTCAATGCTGCTCAAATTTCATATTATAATCATCACCGACTGGGCGAACGAGCCAAACATCTTGCCACACACAAACATCTCACAAACTTTCTCTTTTATTATGCAGACAGAAAAAAAGCTATTTCTATATCTGCAGTTTTGTGAGGAAATTTGGTCGAAGGACTTGGTTAAAACTTGTATTGAAATAATTTTTGTATGACATTATAGGATGTTTATAGCATTATAAACGTTTGACAAACTATTTTTTTGTTAATATTCTACTTAAAGAATTAAAAAGTGAAATATATAAGTCACTTAACTTAAAAAATGTACGAACCTGTTGACCCAGGCAGCATGTATTTTGGTCCTGGAGATTTAAAATATGCGCCAATTGGCCCTCTTGGGCGGTGTGGCCTCCATTCACCAACATACATAGCCGTTGTCATTTTTTTATCTTAACGGCTATTCAACTTATTTTAGTTATGGTCACGACGGTTGCTCTGATATGTGCGTTGACTTAAAAGTTTAGTTTCATCTATAACATAAAACGTAATCAAGAAATGACGAAATAAATGTAAACATCGATATACCAGTCTTAAAAGTATTGCAGATCTTGCAGGTGCACGGCCGAAAAAATCTGGGTGGCCAGGTTTGCTCGCGGGTGAACTTACCATACTTTTCACAGTGGCCAATATACAACTGTGGAAAGTATGGCAAGTGCACCCGCGAGTTTTTTTCAACCTTTCAAAGGTGCACCCGAAAAAAATCGAAACTGCACCTCACACATGTAAAACGCTTGTGGAGCATACGTTTACAGTGCAATGTATGCAATACGGAGCTTTGGAAAATCATAAAGTGCACCCAAAGTGTACTTCTTTAACGTTTGTTGCACACGGTCACTCAGATTTTTTCGCGAGATCTTCCATACTTTCCACACTGGCCAATGTATATATATTTCCTTGAGAGTGAAAAGGTAAAGTTGTGGGTTGTATTTGTACTGACAAAGACTATAATATGAAGAGGTCCAACCTTTTATACTAGTGAACAAAAAAGTGTCTAAGACATGTTGGTACCGGCTTTAAAGTATTTATTTACTTAGAGTGAGATCAACAACCTAATTTTGCTAACAGAAGCAATGATTTTACTATCATAATATAAAAATAGGAATTAATATATGTTTAGTATTTTTACATTTAAAAGACAATAGACCAGTCGTTAAAATCAAAAGATGATTTGTACAAACACTATAACTTGCATATTATTTTTTTCATAACAAACCCTTTATATAAAAGAAAATTAGCAGTTATTTGATACATATCCCAAAAGTGAAAAAGATGAATTTTGAATATACATTAGAAGTGATTCGTTAATGTAGTTTAAAAACTGGTTACACATATGCGATTCTTCGTGTTTTAATATGTTTTCACTAAGAATATAGCATACTTTTAACAACTAAATGCAGATTATATGATGCCTTGCATTAACTTTTACACAAACTTTACAGAAAAGGTCGCAGCTTAAAGCTTCACTTGCTACCAAGGTGACCTGTATCAGAAGCTTGCTTATATCTAGCTGTTGTGATATGTAAGTATTTTTAAGGGTAATTGTTGGCTTAGTGCAGGGATGTCCAACCAGTGACCCACAGGAAGGTTCTGCGTAGCCCGCGCGGTATTTTGTAAAATGACTTATATTATCCACTTAATCGCCTTAATCGCCTAGGTAATTTATGACGAACTTACATTACGAGAAGTTTTTTAACCTCTACATTAAATGTTTAAACAACACTAAACAATATTATGAATGATAGTTGAAATTTCACCCCATTCGCCGTGTTTCATCTACACAAAGAGATTATAACAGTTATAATCTCTTTGATATACATAACTTTGGCGAACGCTTAATTAGGGCAAAAAACCTAAGAAACTCCATCGCTAGGCGAAAAACATGACTTAACTTAAGTCATAGTTTTTAAATGACTTGACTTAACTTAAGTGTTTGGGACAAATGACATAAATACTACTAAAGGGAAGAACGCAGATCGAAATTCGTCGCGTAATATCTCCGGAAGTAAACAAGATATCAATTAGAATTTTTCTAACTTAGCCAGCAATTAGTTTTTTTTTTTTTTTTTTTTTTTTTTTTTTGCGCTGTGGGCTGGCCGGGATCCTACCACAATTATTAAATCAACGCACAATATTTGGGTTAGGTTGCGAGTTATCATTTAGGTGTATGTGGATTAAGTATTTTATTTAATAAGAATACTTAAACCACCCTAACCCAAAAGGCGCTCTTTCACTATTGTACGTAAAAATTAATAGAAAAAAAAACTTTCTTCAAATGCCGCATACCACAACACATATTGTTTGGGTTAGGGTGCGGGTTAGCGTTTGGGTGAGGGTGGGTCAAGTAATATTATGTTTATTATTAATAATAACTTGACCCACCCTCACCCAAACGCTAACCCGCACCCTACCCAAACAATATGCATTGTGGTATGCGGTATTATTTTGTTTTGTTTTTTGCATAACTTTTCACGTACATAAGTGAAAAAGCGCCACCCAAAACGCTAACCCAAACAATGTGCGTTTTGCGTTGGGGTAGGATTCTAGACCAGCGTCCCTTTTCCTTTGGTTATTTCTGCTGTTCAAAACCTTTCCTCTTGTAACCCTATATGTCACACAACATTGATATTTTGCTGTTTGGTTTCCTATATCTATGCTTTTCTCATTTCTATAAACATATCTTGGTTATTTGACAGAGATTTTAACAATGCAATCTGACGATTCAGAGGGCAGTAATATATCTTTTGAAATAGTTAATGGTAATGCAATTGATTATTCTGGCGATGAAGAAGAATACATGCTTGTTATTGAAAACACTCACTCAGAAAGGGATACAGGTAATATTTCAGCGCCTATACACTGTTGAGTAATGGGTCAAAGGGTACATTTTTATTAGGGCACATATTTGTTTGGAAATTTTGGATTTTCATCGAGCGATTTATCTAAAAATGTGTATTGGTATAGAATCAACTTTTTTATTTTGGTTAACAATTTCAGACTCCTTAACAGTTATGGGTAAATAGATTCCGATCATAGAATCCTTTCTAAAGCTAGATAGGGCATGTAGGTATTAATTTTGGTTGCTTTTTCAACTAAAGACATGTATTTAACAGAAATAGCATGAAAATGGTACACAACACAAATTCCATTTGCCCAAACCAGGATAAGGCTTCACCAATTTGGAATGACTGTGTATTTTAGGTGGGAAAGTATGTGAATGCTTAGGTAGTGAAGTAGGAGGTATAACATTTGTACCATGATCACAGCTATTTGGGATAATTTGTCCAATACAGATTATAGTGTTATAGAGCTGTTGAATGCCAGGATTAGCGCAACATTTTCACAGAGCTGTGTGCCAAGTTTGCTAAATACAAGCTGTGGTTAAGGGAAAATAACTTCCATTAATTCCACACTGAAAACGTGGTTGTAGGATATGCTTGTAGAGAGTAATTTTGCCATCATTGCATATAACATGTTGGCTTTGCAACGCACACAACATTCACAGTTAGACCACCTTCAAAGAGAATCTGCTTCAGTTTCAACATGCGGTTGTTCCACCAATATCAGATTTTAGCGCAGACAATGAACAACGAGGTAGCTGCACCTAACAACGTTTTTAGCGAGAAAAAAAGGGAAGAAGGGTTGACTTAGCGTTGTCCATTGTCAAACACACATTTGCTATGCAGCCTGAAGGCTAATCATTTTGTTTAATCGCTGATAATATACTTTTTTTTGGATATTTTATGGTTTTACGGCAGCACTATGATTCGAACTGTCACGGACAAAAAATAAACCTTTATTGCTTTGTTTTGAAGGTTTGTAATTACTATTAATCTGTAAGTCGTGTTTTTAACTATTGATTAATCATTCAAATCATCATTTTTTTTGTCAACTCGTTTGCTTGTGAGTAGGGATGTTCAAAGTAGAATATCGACTCCTTGGATTCGAATCCAGATGGGATTCGAATCCAATTCTGCCGTTTATTTCGGGTAATTGGAACCGATATAATTTAAAGTTTTACCGCCGATTGTTGCGCCTAATTGTAGATACGTGTGTGGTAAGTTGGCATGTCGCTGCGGCGACCAATTTATGGCGCTTGCTTTAAATGTAACGATGTAGTGCAGTGTCAGCGTTTTTTCGGGCGACTAATTACCGCGTCTCGCGATAACGTTCGTCTAATAATAAGATGTCAATCAAGCGTTATTGGGCGAGCGACTAACGTGTAATGTCTGGTGTGGAGTTGGCAATGCGTTAAGTTGCAAGTGCTGACCGTCCACAAAATGCGCGATAGGGTTACTTAAGTTCAACTTTAGGCCAATATTCAGCGAAGTTATGGAGTTATGCACAACGTAATTGTCAAGAATTCGTTATGTCAATAATAACTTTGTATTCTTTGCAGTACATCTTTTGACTGCATAACAGATATTAGTCAAAAAAGCACTAAGACCCAACAATGCTTTAAAAAATAGGACCGAATTGCTAAAGAAGTTTTGACAACAACTTCGACAGTTGACATAATACAGTTTACAAAACTGCTTCAAATGACACTTGTTAAGAATGTTAAACATATGGGAGATTTTTTTATTTTCAAAATAATGTATGTTAGCAAATTGTTTGGGCGATTTATTGCTGTGATTGTGGGCCCTGTGGGGTAGATTAAGATTAATCCCTTCCCCAAACAAAATTAAGGTTAAATAATTTAATAAAAATATACTAGGATTCGCTATTCTGGATTCGTTATTCTAGATTTGAAACCTATTATTCTAGAATACCTTGGGATTCTACTTTGAACATCCCTACTTGTGAGCTTTATGTGAGCTTTATGTGAGGGGTCAGATAAAAAAATGTTAGTTTGTGTTAAGCATATAATTGCATTTTATTTTTCCATCCATGCTTGTAAATGGTTTGACTTTTTAGAAAAATATATACACACCAAAATAGTAAGACCTAGGTTAAATCATTGAAACAATAAATTGGTAGGATGGAAATTAGCAGCTGACAAGTTTGATTTCGTCCTAGGGAATGCCGATAGGTAGCCACTCATGGCGAGTGCAAATTTACCTGAAGGCCAACTCTGTAATTACTACATTTGCATGGTGAAAATTTTCGAAAGAAATTGACCGCAGAAGAATAGCTGGTATCATTCTAAAAGAGTTTGTCCCCAGTGACACTTAGTCAGTAAATGATTTCTCTGCTTGGTTAGCATAGCATTCTTGATTCTAATGCCAAGATAACTTTAAAAGGGATAAAATACGGAGAACTAACTGTAAAGAAAATATTTTTGTTTGTAAAAAACAAAATAGAGGGCCTTGAAAACCATAACTTGCAGCTGTGTGTAGACCCAAACATATTGAGAATTTCCAATGCTAATTTTCGAAAAGCAGAAAACCTGCTAACTCTTCCCTAAATAAACCAAAAGAAAAAAGAAAGAAAATTTTGGAGAAGACGATGTTGTAGTGCGAACAGTGATCTAAGAAAGTTTACTACCTTCATAACAGTCTCCATGACTTCGCTATATATATCTCCCAGGCTGGCACACAGTACTGTTTGGTGGATAATACAACGGTAAGTGATCAAATCGGGATTATCTTTCAGCAATCGTCCAACAAGTCCTTTTCCTTGTCCAACCATAGTTGGAGCTCCATCTGTGGTTTGCAAAATAATTGACTTCATTTCAATGTTCTATTATGATTTTCAAGACTTCATAGATATCTTCTTCCTGTGTTCTTCTTTCAAGAGCAGTCACGTCCAACAACTCCTGCATGTACTCATTCTTAGTCTCATCATAATATCTTACAAATACCATAAGTTGAGAAATGTTAGACAAAAAATTATCAGACAACGGAATCTGCTTTATTTTATTGACTATCTCAGAATGTGTCAACAGTCTGTAGCATGCACTTTTTAACAATTTCTGCATAAATATTGGGCTTGTTTTTTTCCCTAAAATCCAACCTAATTTTAGTGAGCATTCAGCCGATTTTTCTTGGGCTATCGTGGTATTGGCAAGAATCGTAGTTCATTTCTCATACTGTGATTTAAACAGATTTCTTTTTTTCTTTCTCTGTTGGTTCCTTGTTTATATGTCTTTTCACATGTGTTGCAGATTACTGCTTTTCATCAAGGCAACCTTTTGACTACATATAAGGCAAACTGGAGTTGAGCTGACTGTGGGAAGAAAAAGCATACTGTTCTATCCATTCTTTCTTAAACAAACAATTTTCATTGGCAACTCTTTTTTTGAAAGGTTGCATTATTGCGCAAAGCACAAAAATGTATGTACATTATAAAAATTTGCAGCACCCCTAGATCCGTCCTTAAATCACAGTAAATGTTGTTACTTGAAAAAAGATAAATGAGTTTGAAGATCTTTAACCAGCTTTTTACTATTTGGAGTCATTTTGGTCAGGTGAGATTGCTTCACCCAATTTCCTAAAGGAAAGATGATAATATTTGCTTTAAAAGCAATGGCCATGCCGCTAAAAATCTGGCTGATCCAGGATTTTTTTTTTGGCCAGGCCGATCCAGGATTTTTTTTTGGATGCATATCTAAAGATAACATCACAAAGTCTTAATCAACAAAAGTTTTAATTCAGTAGGAGACATGGCTCATTGAGCGCAACAAAGGTTCGCACATTGCTTGATGCAATGGAATTTTTTAAACAAGTTTTTGTATTTTGCTTAAAATATAGTTTAACAGATAAAGCATTTTGGAGAGAATCTAAGTCAGTGCTATGCAAGCTTTCTTCACTTGGAGCACACTTACAGAGGTAAAAAAAATGCGGCAACCCACCAACCAAATATCTGTAAATCAACAGTAGACATGTAAACGAGTATCCAAATGCAAATCAAAGGAACATTTTATCTGTAATGGGCCAAAGACACAAAAAATTAACCTATTATATTCCTTTATCTTTTAATTTTGCTGTATTTTGATGGTCCTCAATACCTTAGCCCCTGAAAGTCTAAAAAAAGTTACTGTCTTATGATAGCGGGTCAGACGACATTGGGGGATTTTAAATTGCACTGGGAAAAAATTAACCTGGCAAATGTGGTTTGTAATGTTTTGCCTATTTTTTTCTTGTACCTTAAATAAAATTATTCTGCTTCTCTGCACCAAAATCCTGATTAAGTTATTTTTTAAATCGCGATTAAGGTATTGATTAAAATATTTTTTGTTGACCTGGGTGTAAAAGTTATTAGGTAAGTTTTATTTGCCACACATAACGATAAGCATAAATAAGAAACTGTCAAACGAAACCTAAATGAACTGCATCCATAACATGGCCAGACTAGCGAAGGACCTAAAAACACCTTTAAATCAGCTGTGACGTAACATGTATCAAGAAGTTTACCAATAGAGCAAATATTAAAATCCAAAAGCATTAAAAATATGTTGCCTCTTTAGCAGAGCTACTAGCCAGTATGGAAGATTTAAGTTTTGCCTTGCATGCACTACATTACTGATTAGGCCAACTGAATAAATATCTATACTCTGAAAACATGAAACATTTGTAGGATCTGTAATTGGTTTATGATAGATCTACAATTTTTTCCACTCGTTTATTTGTCTTTTCAGAGTGTTTACATTTTGAGGTAAATGGCAAAGTTAATATTTAGCTTTAACATATTTATTTTTAAGATCATCATGAAGCTACATATGATGAGGTATTTTCATCTATTGGTTTTGGAAGGTGGCATTATTTGTTATTACTTCAAGTAAGTGTAGATAATTCTATTAGTTAGTTTTACCTTATATTATGTTTTTTGTAAGATTGATTTTTAATTTTATTGAAATTGTTTTATATGATTCAGAACACCAAGCTTTATTGTATTTAAACAGACCATGGTTACAACTTACAAATATTGTTAAGGTTTGTTTCCTTAATTTATTTTTATTACTGTGCAGGAAAAATTTAAATTTGTTTTATGATATACTTAAACATAAACTATTTTGTAGTGTGGTTGGGCGAATGCAAGTGATGCCATTGAAATAATGTGCATTTCTTTTACAATATCTTCTATTCATGATTCTCTGCAATTGACATCCCCTCAATTGATGTGGCTTACTATTATGTTATTTTTAGGTAAGATATTTAGTAAGTAAGATTAGGTAAGTAAGATTAAGATATTTAGGTAAGATATTTCTCACCTGACTTACAACAGCCTTAAATGGGAATCACTGATTTTCAATAAAACCTCCAGCCAGACTCATTTAGTGATCTTCAACAAATTGTTGTGTTGTTTGTAACTGACTTTTGCGTAAAACACTATAACTACATGCATGTGCATTGATCTCACCTATGGGTCACATAAAGGTTGTGTGAACTGTGAAAACCAGCTTTTTCTACATCGTAAAACATTTGTTATATTTAATATATAATTATATATATATAATTTATATACCAGTAACCAGGCTGGTAGAATCTTGCCAGCCTGCATTTTTGGGCTAAATTCTTCGGTTTTTTTATCGCACCCTAAACTTAAATGATGCGTTCGCCTATAGATAAGCTGTTTTGGCGTGAACTTATGTGCACACATGTAGTTCAAAATCAGATCGAAAATTGAGAAAAAAATTCTTAAAATTGAGACAATTTTTTTTGTTGAACGATATTTATAATCCAAGTTATTAGAAATTGTTTTTTGAAATTAGAGTCACACAGTGAACTGCAACATACCATAGTATGGATCGTACTTTTTGGAAAATATATATTCTTGAGAGACACGACCATAGCGAAAGGAGGCAGGAGTTCGCGCAAAGTGCAAAATTTTTTTGCGTTTAGTTTAAGCCTTAGGTGGAGAAGCATGGCCTTGAAAACATATTTTGTTGAATATGTGTAAAACGAGAAAGTTCTTCTCGGAAAATCGATATTTTAAAAAAAGTAAAAAAAAATTTTAATTTAAAAAAAACAAACATTTTTTTTGCCAATTTCTTCGTTTTTTTGTCTGATTCTACGGCCAACATAGTCGCCAGCTTTCTGCCATACTGCCAGTAACAATTGAGGTGTTGTCCTAGTTGCAAATGCATCTGGCTATGTTTACAGTTAAAACATATGAAGTGTTTCAAATATTTTGTTACCATAGAAATTATATAACAAATTTACTTTTAATTTATTAATAAAGATAGTAAAGTGGTTGAAAAAGCTTCCCGCTATGTTACACATGCTTTGTTAACTTTGGGCCAATATTCTGAAGTTTAGGTCTGGTCGTAATTGTCAAGTAACATTGGCACATTACATGCAGTAGGAATGTCCGACAATATACCTGATCTGATACAGTTGCCAAGTGATAGTATTGTTATTTGTCCAATGGTAATAGCAGTCCTAATCTGTACTAAATTAATTCATGCATTTTGCCCTGATTTGAAATCCAACGAAATCAGAAATTTAAAAACAAATTTATTAAAAATACTTACATATACATAAAATAAACAAAAATTTTATACAGGCATGATGGTTGGGGGATACGTCTGGGGCAGCTTGGCTGACTCATGGGGACGTCGCAAAATTATTATTTTTTCTCTTGCAATAAATGGTTGTTTTGGCGTGGCATCAGCATTTGCAAAGTCATATTGGGTTATACTTATACTGCGATTTTTTAGTGGAATTGGGTAAGTTCTTAAAGTACAATTTAATGTAAATTGCTATCAGATTTAAAATTCTTGCATATTTATTTGAGTTCATCACTACTAAATGTGTAAAGTTCCACCTTATGCAGCACTGCTTGTTTTATATGATATGTTTTCCAACTTATATAAACATTCCTAATTGTGTCTGTGTTGCCTGTTATAACAGAATATGTCTTGTTAATATTTAGCATGTTTTCTGCTAATACTAAATATATATTTTATCCAAAACTGTTAGCCTTTACATTACTGTTACAGGTTGATATTGAATTGAAATTTGTACTTGTCAGTCATAGAAAGGTCTACCAATCCCTTGGTCTACCATAGTTAAAAAAATCCTTGGTTCTACCAAAGCCAAAAATGTCATCATACTGTCTGCTAATTTTTGTCCTACTTAATTGTTTTTCACCAATGATTTTACCTCCCTTTTGTGTGGGGATATAAGTCTAATAAGGCTGGCCATTGTTTACCAGATTATTAAATGTGGATGACTTTTTGCCATGTTTTTTATGTGCTGATCATTGTCGATTTTTAAAATAATGCATATTTCACTTTCTTGTTTAACATCATTTGTCAAAATCAACAAATAGAGTCACATAGGTCTAATAAAAAGACTAATTTTTATGTTAAAGCGGTCGCAAGCTAGCCGAGTGTTAATCACCACTTGTCTGTTAAGCGAATTACACTTGTGCCAAATGCAACATCAAACACAAAGGCCTGTATAACTACTTTTTATGACTGTTTTCAAATTATTCAGTAGACTTTTACGTACATAGTCCTGTATATAGTCAGCCTGACCTGGCATATTTCCTGTCATATGCTTCAACATAAAACTGTATAAATAGGGATAAGCCACATAATAAAAACTTCCTATGTCTAGGCCAGTTCTCTTTAACCTTTTTTGTTGTGTTGCTTAAAATGTTGTGTTAAATTACATGCACCCTATTTACTTTTGGAAAGGTAAACCAAGGTGAAAAGCAATATAAATATCACTTTGAAAAGAGACTATTACACGACAAAATTAACTATTAACTCAAACAAAATTGAAACCTTATATAATGATGTTTTGTTGTTTCATACAAATGACCAACAACATGCTAATTTGAAGAACAAAATTAGGTTGTTTTCAAACTTTTTTGGGCTCACCGCTCCATTTTCAGCTTATAAAAACTCAGTTGACCCTTCATAATTAGTATATTGTACACAAACCCATAAAAATGACTACTTATTTTATTATGAACAAAACAATCTATGTTTTAAGTGTGTGTCCATAATATTGTCATGTTTGAAATGGAACTATGAAACTTTAAAAAATAATCCTTTATAACCAATATAATTTTATTTTTTTTGCTTACAGTGCCGGTGGATCCCTTCCTGTTTGCTTCACATATTTCAGTGAATTTCAGCCAAAAGACAAACGTGGGGCAATGATAAGTGCCCTTGCCACTTTTTGGATGGCAGGCAATCTGCTAACTGCTGGTAAAATTTGACAAAATATTCACATTTCTTAACAAATTGTATAAAAACTTGGCTAGAATGGTCATTTTAAGCCATAAGCGTGCAACAATAACTAAATTTATGGTTTAAGAATAATTTGCGTCATAACAACTTTTTATCCCAAAGAAATAAATGTATTGTACGGTTTGTACCTACTTATGGATGTTGGAAGTAGAATCCCAGGGGATCTAGAACTTTAGGTTTTGAACCTAAAATAACAAATCCATAATACTGAATCCTAATATATTTTTATTAAATTATTTAACCTAGTGTTAATTATGTTTAAAACCAGAGTGATATTATTATAAAATAAGAAAATGTTTTATATCAGTATTTTTATGTATGCTTTAATATTATTATTATTTCATTTTTAACTAAATCGTTCAAGGGAAAAGATGTTGTTACCGAAAATTTAATTGTGTATTTATAAATGTTGTTACAAAGAGTTTTATTCAATGTCACAAAACAAGTTTTCGGTAGTCAAATGACCACTGTTGCTATTTATATAAGGCCTTTGGACCAGCGGTTCTTAACCGGGGGGGGCGCCAAGCAATTCTAAGGGGGGCGAGAGCTCGACTTCAATATTTTAACTTTTTGCAGTGATTTTAATGGTTTCGTTTGGGTTAGGCATAATTCCTACATACAAACTTTGTTTTTTGCCAAAATCCACGGTATCACCGCCCTATTAAATTAACTTATAGATAGATGATAAAAGCTATCGCCCTTTCGGACTATTTTTCATCCATATTTTATATATGATAACAGGCTATAGCAACAGGGGGAGTCAAACTTTTTTTGCGCGAAACTATATTGTTTTTGCAATATTGCCGTTGTATTGTGTGTCGTTACATCTTTTGAAACACGATAATGCAATGTTTAATATTTGCGCTTGACATTTTTTGCACTCGACATCATACAACTCTTACAAATGTGGAGTAAATGTCCTTGCAATACGTTCGTCAAAATCAGCTCGATATGTGTCGAGCTCGCGCAATTTGTTGTGTGCCCAATGCGAAATGCCTCTTCGGTTGCAGTAGCCAATTCGACCAAATAAAACTCAAAATTTTTCGTGCTTCGCACGACCAACAACACCCTGCACTATTTTCCTGTTTTCTTAAAGATATTTAATTGCAAAATGTTGAAATATTTTCATAGGGGGGGCGCAAGGCATGAGAAAATTACCAAAGGGGGGCGCGGCTGAAAAAAGGTTAAGAATCACTGCTTTAGACTGATTTTTGCTCTGGACTTTGATTATAAGCACGGGTAATGGTGATGTCATAAATACGACTGATTCACTAAACCAAATATCTTTACTGGAAGTTGATGTCGACTAAAGGTCAATAAACACAATCATGGTTACAACAACTAAGTAGCAAATGAAATATGAAACTTACATAGTAACACAAAGGAGACGTGTTTCTGCTCAAAGCAAAGCACTCCACTAGGAGCAGTGTTTAATAAAATAAAACACTAGACGGTTAACAATTACCACAATTTAGACTGGTCCTTGTTCTTGCTTCTTCTACCAATCTACTGCTAAATTTCTAGTTTATAATGTTTTTTTCTTTCTCAATTTTTTGTTTTACAAATAGTTCATTTTTCCTGTTTCAGGCCTGGCCTGGGCTATATTGCCTGAAGAACGAAATATACAAATTGTTTCTCCCTTTGGTGATGCATGGCGTCTCTTCATTATTGTTTGTGCACTACCAAGTCTGTCATCATCCTTTATTTTCATTCTTATGCCTGAAAGTCCAAAGTTTTTAATGCAAAAGGGCAAAACCTTCCATGCACTTAAAGTCCTCAAAAAAATTTATTTGATAAACAATTATAACAGATTTCCATTTCCAGTAAGAGAAATATTTATATTTATTAGATTAAAGATAAAAATAGTAATTTAATATAGATAGCATTGTTTAGTTGTAGAATTTACAGTATTTCAATTTTTTTTATAAAAATATAAGTGATTTAGAAGTTAAATTTAAACTGTCCATATCATCTATTTTTATGATGTTTATCTGTGCAGTATTCCAATATTACAACAGGAATGGAATGCAATAGTTCCTTAATCAATAGAAACTATCATCAACAGTCTGTGATGCGACCCCCTATTCAATTGTACGTTCGCCAGTTACGTTTTAAAGTATTTTTTTAACAATAACCTTCGATTTAATATTTGTTACAGTTATTATTTTTAAAATAAGAATCACTGAACATAAAATAAATTTATATGTGTAAATTTTTTTACATTATTATTTATTTAACTACTTTAGGTGGTCTTCTAATTAGAGTGTTTTATGTTAATCCCAGACATCAAATACACTGTTCTTGCTCGAGTTTTTCACCAAGGAGAATATGCAAACATGTCCGGAGGTTTTTTGTTTCACTTGGAAAATCAATGAAACATCAAGTTAGTGTGGTTTGCAGTGGCACTGCAATGAAAATGACTACTTTTCTCATGATTGTGATTTACTTTGCAATAGCATTTGGGTATGGATTGTGTTTTAAAATTTTGTTTTGAATTATTGCACCAGGAATTACTAGTTATTTTTTTTTTATTATCAAAATATTGTTATTTTCTAAAGTTAAGTCTTCGTGTAGAAATCGCCTATAATGATCTGAGGTGTTTGCCGTGTGCTATTTGCTAAACAAAAACTGTCAAGGAATAAGCATTCAACATATACTTGTCCAACATTTTTTCAGTGTAACATTTGCTTTAATGGCGTTTGCTTCAGTGAACCAGTTCTGTTTGCAGTCACCATTCTCTTGTTTTTCAAATCAAGTCTAATTGCCTTGGCTAAAATAAATAGGATCAGTAGCCATTTCACCACCAAATAGTTTTTTTATGACACTCTATAAAACTTTTCTGTTTTTTTTTTACTCCACTTGAACAATTCAAAGAAAAATGAGATAATAAAAAACATACTAAAACTTTTTTTTTCACTAGTTAATACGAAAATTAAAGTGAATTAACTTTTTGGTTTGTTTTGAGTTATATTACGAGTATATGGAAGGTCAATTCTCCATTGTTACATCGTTTGCACACAATGTATTTTTCTTATTTGGATAAAACTGTTTAAACAAACTTAAACTGTAACTTTGACTTAACTACTTGTGCATGCTTATGGCATAAATCAAAACATTGTTGATAAATTTTGAACCATTCTTATATGTGATGTTAATTAAACCACATATGATTGTAATCTGTGTTACTATACATGTAACACACCAAAATTGGAGGGGTTCTGTAGGTTTTGCGAAAATTGGAAAGGGGGTTGCGGCAAAGAGGTCAACGACCACTGGTGTATAGAATTTGCTTTGCCTATAGTTACTTTGTGTGCAACAACAATTTGATTTCATTTCTACCACATTTCTGTCCCTTCAGCTGAAAAATTTCCATATACGGAGACTCGGTCATTTTTGATTCAATAATATTTACTTAATCTATGTGTAAGCAAGATGTTAGATTTATGAGTAGGCTTACTAACTGTGAAGTAATAAAAGCGTAGGCTTCTGTGGCTGTTGGACTAGTTTCAAACTTTATGTTCTTGTAATAATCCCAGTTGTCTCCTCATAATTTAGGTGAATTTTCATTGGGTAGTTCATCGATCTATTATAAATATCTCAGATTGTGCAATATCCTAAAATATAAGAGTGTGTTTGTTAAAGGAGAGATATAAAGTCAAGAAAGCTGCAATAAGGAGCTAAGTAAAAAGCCTTCTGACAGCTTCAAGAATAGCGATTTAACTGTTGATATGTACAGAAGAACTTACATAACTGACCTGGTTCACCGTATACAACAAACTGATTCTTCAGTCCACCTAGAGGGAAAAAAATGTAATTTTGTATTGCATATTGCATATAACAGACGACTTTGCTGAAACAGGCTGGTCCATTATATGGGAATTGTACTGTTCTTCTTCCCTTTGTCCATTATACCTTGACTTCGTGATTGTGACACTTCGCCCAGTTGTATTCTTTGCACTAAGTTTCTCTGGTTATTATCACTGGTCAGGTTGAATTAAATACGACTGTATTACCCATAGACTTCTGAGAAAAAAAGTCAATAATTTTTTAAAATCCTTAAAAAAATCTTATTTTATTTAGTGGATATGGCATGAGCATGTGGCTTCCAACTATTTTGGAAAGGGCAGAGCAAGTATCTGGATCAATTTGTTCCCAACCCCTTGCTCATAATTCTTCTAACCCAGTCAATAAATCCCATGCCAGTCAAGTTTATATTGATGTACTGATAGGTTCGGCTGCCCAGTTGCCAGCTAATATTTTTACTATATTTGTAATGGATACAATTGGAGGAAAAACAATTCTTGGTAAGTAAAGTATCATTTTAAGAACAGTGGTTTCAAACCTGAGGGTTGCTGTGTATTATTTGCTAAAAAGAAAAGCTATTATCTTCTTAAAATATATTTAGGTCACTTTTTTTACAGCTAGAATTTTGACGTAAATCAATCCCTAAAAAATGTTATTTTATTGCCAAGTTACCTGTTTCGTGGTGCCAGTTTGCCTTATCATAGTTGTATTTAAAATGTGCATGATAGTTGTATTTAATTAAACTCAGGGTGCAGGTAATCTGTTTTATTTTTTCAGTTGCTGCGTTTTTTCTGAGTGCAGTAACCGTTCTTTTTTTCTGGATGGTGTCTAATCATATGCAGGTAATCCTATTTTGTAACACTATTTGCTTACGTTTTGAAAATACGATTCTTTCCTGTAAAACAAATTTATTCCCTTTTTTTCAAAACCTTGAGCTAGGATCTTGAAAAAAGTTTGGTCATTTAATGGCAGTAACCATATCACTTTTTTGGACTGATGCCGATATTTTGTATTTTTGCCTACCGATACGGATAACCGATTTATTACTTGTATAATTAAATTTGTAACATACATCACACTTATTTAAGTAAACAACACTGCATTAGGTGATACTAACAGTGTAAACTAGACTGTGGTTAATCAGCTGAGGTCTAATATCATTTTTTATTTTATAAGGGTGATCAATTAAAGACAAATGGTAATACAGGAAACATATTTTTTCTTCATTTTCTCCAGTTAGCCGACTCCTTTTCTTCTCGTATATATTTCCTACTGTGCTGAATACCTGTTCGCTGGGAACTGAAGATTGTGGTGCATGTAGAAATCTTCTTGCTTGCTAATTGTGAAAGTATTCCATATTTTCCTATGTGTGTTTTCCACCATTTGAGTGTTCTACATTTTTTTTTTATGTAATGGTTTTTTAATATGTTCCACAGTGAAAGGTTTTCAACACACTTGTATTTAGGTCATCCAAGTAAAGATCATCTGTAGAACATCCTGCTATGTCTTTGGACAACAGTGTTATTTTTGGTCAAGTGTTATTAGTTGATGTTGTTGTTGTTTCCTTGAAAACAATCTCTTCTTGAAGTGAAGTCTTTACCCAGTATCTGCTCTCATGAAAAGGGAGGATTTTTAAATCGGGGATCAAGGAAACCTGCCACAACCACAGTTTTGACACCTTCCTGTCTTTCTAACATAACATTTCTAAATGTCTGTATGCCTTGAATTTCTGGTCCACCTTGAGGAAGAGCGTTCAACACAGCAATGCTGGGCAGTATTGATGAGACAGATGATTCTGCTTCTGAAATTTCTAGGGTGATTACCTCAATTGGTCGTAAAGCCTCAACCAAGTTTGCAACAAGTTTCCTTTCATAAACACTGGGACAAATAAAATTTCAACACTGGGACAAACAAAAAAAATCACTATTGTACACAGTAAGTGCTCTTTTTGTTCCAACATTCTTTTTTATATGTGCAAAATGGAATTCCACCTGGTTGGAACAGCTTGAATAATTAAGGGAGTTAATTTTGTATTGCATGTAGGCATTGTTTTGCCAAAACTGAATGGTTGAAATAAGAAGCAATTCGCTTGAGTTTTGCTAGCACATCTCTGACAACTCTTTGTGATTGCAAGCCATCATTAATAACTAGTTGCAGACTGCGAGTGCAAAAGTCAAATCTGGAACATCACCAGTTTTTATGCCTTTGTTGATATTTGCACCATTGTCCCTGAGAACCAAGAGCACCTGATCTTTCTCAATCTCCCAAAAAGCATATCCAAAAACATTTCTGCGATGTATTTAACAGTATGTGAGTAGGACATTGATTTCACTGACAAAACCACCTTCACTCTTTCCCAGTTGGTAATAAAGTGTGGTCACTGCTGTTAGACTTAAAGATTTGGTTGCTCCTGACCAAAAATTCGGATATTTTTTCTCTTTCGCCGTTTGTTATTCTTTCAGATTGGCTGATTAGCAAGGGTATATTCGACAATGACATCGCCAAGTAAAGTCTTTTCTTTTTTCTACAAAATATTACAGGCTACTGTTCCTCGCTGTCTGCGCTAATACCCGATGATTTGTAACTATCGCAGATTCTCTTAAAAGGTTGTCTAATTGTGATTGTTCAAAGTCGCTTTTTTATGTAGTGATAGTTACCACAAAATTATTCTCTATTAGCATAGCCTAAGACCACGTGTTTAAATAATGTTAATTGAGTTGCCAAAGCTTCACTGTTATACTTCCCCTTGGTTAAAAAGGTGGAGAAACACTACTCTAATTCATTGAATTAGCAAACTACAAGTATCTAGATAATGCATAGTGTACCCAACTACAAGTATCTAGTTGTCGAAGTCTGTTTAGAGAATAATATTATCTAGAAGCATTTTATTACTGTAGTTGGGCTTGTATTCCGAGATCATTGTGTGACGCCAGTGTGTCGCGACGAACAGTTTGACGTGTGTCGCGACGCACAGTTTGAGAACCTCTGGTGTACAAAAATACCACAAAATTTGTTAGGAAAAGTATACTACATGATTCCTTTCGCTTTTTAGCTATTATATAGGCCAGTGTGGTCCAAACCCAGGCCCATTATGTGGATTATGTGGCCCGCGAAATACTTGAATTATTGCAATGCGTACCTTTGAGGGTTTATTCAAATAAATCTAAGTGACTAACGAACAGCAAGCATACTGAAATTGTTTGGTTATGATTACTCTTTTCCGGTTATACCATGAAATAACCAGTTTCCTACAGCTCACCAAATTCGGATCCAGGGGTGGCAAGAACGCCTAATTTTTGTAATGTGTTTGACCGGTTTGCGAGAAGCCACATTGCGTCGTATATGAAACTTTCCTTCTAAAATGGCTGTTTTGCCAACTTATAAGTTATATTTGCATTTTAAAGCAAATGTACGAAAAAATATATCGCGATGCTAGAAAGTATTGTTTTACAGGTTTTCCCTGTGACTTTAGGCTAAACGCCCTGACCCTTTCCAAGATGCAATTCAGCCAAATTGATCTGGTTAATAAAACCTTTTTGCGCGAATTGATAACGTCTTTGTAATTTAGCGATTCTGTAGTACGCAACATCTCTCCTATGCGAACATTCTACCCTTTTAAAACGCAGTCTTCTAAATTTAAAAGTTTTGTCAAATACGCAAATTTTTCGCGCTTCGCACACACAATTTTCCCCAGTCTCATAACATTCGAATTTATCTACGCACAAGTACGACGATAGCAGCAAGTTTCTGGAGCTTATATGTCTTTCGATGTTATTTTATGACGCCATCTTTAAACATTTCGTGTCCCGACGAAACGATAAACGTCGATCCGCTCCTGGTACGCATGTAGCCTACTTTATGTGGCCCGCGAAGAATATGTAATAAACATTGTGGCCCGCGATGCAGTCAACCTTGGACCACCCAGAAATAACCCTTTATAAGTCCATTTTTGTTTTTTATAGGTTCTCATAATGAATGCTTTGTTCAACGCTGTTTCAACAATGGTTTGGAATGGATTGGATGTTATTACACCTGAAATGTATGACACATCTGTTCGTGCATCTGCTAATGGATTTTTGACAGGTATTATTGTCAGACTTGTTGTAGTTGCTTCTATTTTAAATTCGAGTCAAACAAAATGGTAAATTTGAAATATTCCAGCCATATGTTACTCGTAGTCGTATAACAAACAGAATGGTGAAAGGTTTGGTGGCGCTCTTATTTTACGAGTAACAAACTACACGGCAGTTTAAATTAGGTCTTTAATCTTGCTTTAAATATCTAATTCATTTTTAACATGTTGGATTGCAATAAGATTTAACTAAATAATAATAAAATAATAAAAATCGGTCTAAATTGACCTCGGAAACCGAGCGTGCAGGAAGTGACTCACATAGGGTAAAACCTACGAGTCAACTGTTTAAAATTGAAATTTAATAAAGTATATAACTTTTTGAAGTCTCGTTGCTCGTTATGTTAGGTTTGTTTCTGTAAAGTTTGAAAATTTCCGATCAATTTGGCGAGCTTTCGAGCTACTTGCTTCCTATTGGTGTGAAAAATTGCTGTACACCCGGCATGGCTAGCCTAGCGATACTGCTCACCACTGCTTACGACGGAGTCGTTTGATTGGGACGAAAAATGGCGGCTATACTATAACGGCCATTCTGTATCACCTATGTTAACTAGATTTGATATAAAATGTTATTTCTGTTTCAGCGATTTCACGGATAGCATCTATTCTTGGAAATATGGTATTCGGATTGTTTGTTGATACCAACTGTACTATCCCTTTATTAACTGTTTGTGTGGTTCTTCTCATTGGCGGAATAGCTTCTTTATTCATTCCAAACACTCGAAACATTGATCTTTCGTAAAACTGTTGCAATATTTAGACATAAGAAGTGAAAATTGTTTCGCACATAAACGTAACTACGTAACTATTTTAGTCATTTTTTTCCCGTAAGTAAATACACAACGTATAAAGCTATATTTTAATTTTTTCTATAATTTTACTGTTTTCATGGATATTTTAGCTAAAAATTGATATATATTGATTTTATTCTGTTTTTTTCGCTTTAAAAAGGCACTTAAGGCAAAGACGTAGGTGCTATTTTACTTAATAAAACTTTGTTGGAGTACTAAAACAACCACAGTTTTTTGTTTACATTATTTATTCATCGTGTTTCTTTATTATTAAGAAAGAAAATAACATCGCAAACTGTTTTTTAGAGGTATAATGCTTTAAAATTATATTACAAAGTAGTAAGTGAAACATACTTTCTGCTCGAGCGCTTCTTGTCAATTTTCAGCTAAGATAAAATCAGCGCCGTTATATGCGTTTTTATAATCTTTTGGCACGTAACCAAACAGGGTGTATATAACTTATCCACCAACAATACGTGGTTGAAAAATATTTAAACATATGATATGCCACCTTTACAATTACAATCTTACCTTGTAAATTTGGTACTTTTTTGCACATATGAATCTACTGAAATAAAATGACTCTGTGAAGTCCGACTTAGCCCCGACTAAACATACTCATAATTGTGGTATAGTATTTGCATAACTTTTTAGGTTTAGTTTATAAAGTAATTTATTATGTGGGGCAACTTCGTAGATTTCCTTATGTGGCCTATATGCTTTCAAATGTATTGAATCATTGATTAACCTTGTTCAACTTTATTAGTAATTATAATTTCAAATGTATGCAAAAATATTTTTATTGTTTTGCAAATTACAGTAAAATGTTTTCTTGTATGTAGAAAGCCCTATACGTTGTGTTATATATTCTCGTAAGTACGAATAGCTCCTCAAGATATGGACGAAAATGCGGTAAACGCGCCTGCGTAGTTCTATAGGTTTATTTATGACAGTTTGTATTATTATTTGTTTTTGCACTTAAATGAAATGTGTACTGGCTTCTCTTATGAATTATTCAGCTGCGAGTAACACGCTTTTTCACTGCGAAAAATGTCCTATTTGATTATGTACCGCTATAAGCTGTCTATCCCCAAATTAAAAGACGTGTGGTTAAAAAATGCAGGGTTACTAAGTTTTTTTTTTCTTGAAATGCGGTGAGTTTTTGTTGGTAGAAATTTAAACGTTGCGGCTCAGCTTCAGTTTGGCCATTGTTGTTTCTAAATCGGTTTTTATTCTTTAATAATTGTGTAAATATAAGTTCCGCTAGACCTAAAATTGTTGGTTATTAAAGAGTAGGCCTAAGGGGAAAACAGACCCTTCAACTTTTTTCGAAAACGAAAATGCTAGCAACGTGATAATTATACGTTTGTTTACAAAAACTTCGACAAACATTAAGGAAATGCATGTATTGAGGTCGAACCATAAACAATTTTACATTTAACAAGCGGCAAAGGGAGTAAAGGTGAAGTTACTCTTGTTTGTTTTTAAGATCGGCTTTTTGAGCATATGCTGGACTGATGCCCAGTGGTACGCGTTATCAAAGAAGAACGGTTAGAGCGAAAGTTCTAGTAAAATCTTTAAAAGGGCCATAAAGTATTTGAATAATTGATTGTTTTTTGTAAAAAGCGGCGCATGTCTGGTTGTGCATGTTATTATAGCGTGTTCGCCCCATCGTAGGGTGGTAAATATTTCACCTCGTTTTCTTTTTCCTTGCTGGTCCGGTCTGGCTAATCTGGTCGGCAACTGAACAGGTGATCATTGATTCAATTGGTTTTCTACTTTATCTTCCACAGCAAAAGCGGTAGAACGCCAAACAACTGTTTGCGT
Source organism: Ascidiella aspersa (assembly GCF_963924565.1). Classification (NCBI taxonomy): domain Eukaryota; kingdom Metazoa; phylum Chordata; class Ascidiacea; order Phlebobranchia; family Ascidiidae; genus Ascidiella; species Ascidiella aspersa. The sequence continues at coordinate 13,082,822 of NC_139454.1, read as the reverse complement.
CATGACGAGACGTGTTGTTGAGTCGTTGGTCAACGATAAACTGCGGAGAGGCTTACCGAAATCAGTCAGCCTGATCAGGATTGTATTGCAAGGAAGGCCAGGCTAGTAAAGCAATAAGTTCACTCCGTTATCGTTGGCCAGTACGGCTCCAGAAGGTCTTGATCACAGAATACACATTGTGTATATGTATATTTCAGTTGCTAAAATACATGCTGTTGATGTCCTTCGATTAATGTTTTATGTAAGAACAGGATGCACAGGGCAATGCTGCTATGGTTGTTTCGCAACTAGCACCCTTAGGGCGAGGGCGACGGTCCTGGTATGACCGGATGTCGCAAGTTCGAATCTTACCGCACATTAGGTCAGCTTATGCACAGCCTACAAAAGTTATCCTTTACATATTCATCGTTATTGAATAAAATATTTTGTAAACGGTGCCAAATTCGAGCATAGTATAACTCCCCTTGGCAGAGCCGGGGTATTTTTCACCCGGGGGCAAACTATAAAATTGGCGCCCCCTTCTCATTTTCTATTACATTAACATAATAAACTTACTTTATAGGAAAAACATTCAAATTTTAATAAAACAATTTAATTTAAAGAAAAGGCAACGTTATACAAATTATAGTAAGCCTTATTTTGGCGCCCGGGGACGTATGTAACCCACCACACCCCCCTAGCTACGCGTCTGCCCCTTAGGGCAGGGTTTTGTAGAGCGCACGACTATAATTTACCGACTAAGAGATTGTGTTTACAGTAACTTTTGTGATGTATTTGCTTATGCAACAGATTTATTGCCTACTCGCTCCAAAGTGCAAAGTAGTTACTGGCTTGCATTATCTCTGTGCTGTCAGCACAGGGATTTGTGTACTTAAGACCGCTTTCCGCTTGTAAGAGAGGCTTCTTCTCAGTTTCCCAAACTTCCACAGACCACTATATGAATCTGTTTTTTTTCGCGGTCCGTAATGCAAAGCAAACCGAATTTATTGACAAAACTGACAACATCAATGGGACGGATGCGATTGCTTCTTTCTGCTTCGTTAGGCCTACCATATGTCCCCTTTTAGGAGGATTTGTCCTCTTTCTCAAGAAACTGAATGGTCCTCCGAGGACGCTCAAACATGTCCAAATTTCCTCTTTTTTCGCATTTCGAAGTAGTTGCTTGTACTTTTAACAAGACTTTTGGGCGAGTCGTTGTATTTATTTCCAAAACAATAGTGTAGCCATGAAACATGCTGAATTGCTTGTTTAAAACAGGTTTTCCAACAAATTTCCCTACCAGTCTGAAGAGTTGGTTAATTATGAGTACCGTACTCATTAATGCCTTATCTCGATGAAATCGACCTCACCTACAAGGTAGAGACTTCTTCAAATAGAATTGTTCATTGTCTCTGTTTCTAACAAACGACCACTCGTCTTTTGGTTCCTGGTTAACAGACAAGACTTTATTCAATAATGATCTTCATAATAATATTAATAATAATGATTTCAAATCATATAACGATCAAGCTTTTAAAGAAGTTTAAGATACGTAGGCGTACACGCGACAAAGGCGTTTCCCTGAACCCTTTTCTACACTTTTGTCTGACGCGAATATACAATTTCTACGTCCCAAAATTGCGATTGCAACATAGGGCTGGCTTCATACAAATGGCAACAAAGTACATGTCACGTCATGGCGAAAATGTAGGCAATGTTTACAAAACGGGCGCTTAAAACATATGTTATTCTCATCCAACGAATGTACGTAAAGCCGGCGAGGCCTGACTCAGTGAAAATCGGTGTTTAGAAAACTAACTTTGCAAAATCTCGCTAGATCAGCAATTGTTTTTTTTACCGTACTTTCCATTTGCATGTTCTTATACCATCGAAGGTATAACGGTCTTATTTAATTACAATTTTGCTAACTTAAGATAAACGATGAAAGTCATCCACCGTTCGAACTATTTTTTATTCATATTTTTTATAGATGATAACAGTCTATAGCAACAGGGGGATGAAACTTTTTTGCGCGAATCGATAATGTTTTTGCAATATTGTCGTTGTATTGTGTGTCGTCACATTATTTTAAACACGATAACACAATGTTTAATTTTTGCGCTTGACATTTTTATTTGCGCTCGACATCACAGCCTTACAACTGTTAAGTAAATGCCCTCACAACATGTTTGTCAATATCAGCCAGTGCACTAGCAATTTGTTGTGTGCCCAATGCGAAAAGCCTCCTGAATTTACAGTATAGCGCCAATTTAACTCGATTTTTTTCGCGCTGCGCGCGACCGGCAACAAACTTCACTATTTTCAAGTCGTCTCAGTGATATTTCATTGAAAATGCCGATCTGCTTTTCGTAGGGGGGAGGCGCAAGGCATACGAAAATTACCAAAGGGGGCGCGGCTGAAAAAGGTTAAGAACCACTGGTCTATAGCATAGGTGGTTCTCAACAGATGCTTTCATTTTTCTTTATTATTCTTTAAATTAGACAACCATAAAGCAAAATAAGTTATAAATTATAATGCCGTAGAGAAAAACTCTGTTTACTGATGAGCTACGCCAGAAGTATCTTTGTTTCAGAAAAGTACGTAATTTCGAAGCTGAATGCATTACTTGTAGATATGGCACGTTTTTCTCAAACGTAAACATTCTACTTTCGTTTTACTTGCAGGCAAAAAATATCCTCTTTTTGGGTGCTGAAAATATGGTAGCCCTATGATTTTGGGTAGCAAATGCTTTCGAAATCATTAGGTTATGAATAACTGCGGCAATTCTTTTTTGAAAGGGTACGTACTTTACACCGTATATGTGTATTGTGTGATTTTTTAATTTCTTGTTACATCGCCACAGACCACATGTGATGCTGTGAAGTCGTCGCGGACCACAGTTTAAGAAGCGTCAGAAGAAAAACAAAACCTATCAGATTAAGGCAATTAAGCCCAAAGTAAAAAAATATTGAAAAGTTCCACACAGTTTTTGTTTTCTAAGATAGGCATGTGTTATCATTTTGTTGCTGAGCTTTATGCTGCCGTGAAAATATTGACTAGCTTCCATTTCGTTGCTAGTCGACGGAGCATGTAGAAGTTTCACTTTTTCTATTTTAGATATAGGCCTAGCTCTGGAAATATCGCTTTTACTCATTTATGCTTGGGATCTTCGGTTTTCTTAGAGATATGGCAATACACGGGCGTAAACGAGTTAAGAAGTCTTGTTACAGGCTTTACCTAAAACCACATTGTTCATATACTGATATATTTTCATGAGTAATAAAAGTTTTTGGCATCATTTATCAAAAGTGTCAACAGGGCATTGTTTAACTTGATTCTATTTTCGTAAAATTTACAATAGACTACTCTCCTTTTTTAGCAGGGAGATAATACAAAATCGTAGTTCGTAGTGGCACATCTTAATTGGACTTATACAAATTTTTTGATCAGGCATATTTATTTATTCACATAGAAAGAAAACTTTCGGAACGTGGTAAGGAAGTTTTTAATAGCCTACATGGCACTATGGAGTAGCAAAGTTGCCAATCGTCTTTATATTTTTCCTACTGATTTTGTTTAAAGGAATTTACCTTAAACGGAATGTAAATAGCGTATTTAGCCCTATCATCAGTACACTAAGATATAGTCCCGATGAAGACGTTCCAGGTTGTGAGTTAAACGTCAAAAAAAATCATTGACAAATACCTTGAATATGTTGCCAGCGAAAAAAGTTACCTCATGTTATTAGGTCTATTATGTCCGCGTCTTGTGGTTGCCTTAATGCTGTTTTTAAGCTTAGAAAATAGATGCTTATTCTGGTTAGCAACAATTAAATGGTGTATTTACAAAAATCTCTTCTAGGAATTGCATTGTTATCCAACGTTTAGGCAACCTATTCAAATCGCCTTTTCGTCAGGGTGAATGACATTAAACGCCAAAGAAAAAACAAGAAAAATCGCGAGCAACAACGCGATAAGAAAACATAAGCTAATAGTCGTTTGTTGGGTCCCCTCTAAGAACAGCTAATTGTACCTTCTGAGCCATTAATGTCGTGGCCTCGGTCCCTAAATGTTGGACGATTTAACGAGGCATATCTTGGCAAGTTAACTTTTCTAGCGCCCGCAATGGCTTGCTTGCAAACAGTTGGTTATCCTAACGACACGTGGTTTTACGGGATTTTTAGAGTGGAACCGAAATCAACAACAAACAAAGGATGGAGTGAAACCGAATCCTATCTTCATAAACCATTTTTTTTCCCCCGAACCTAAATCGTTTTTTTACAGGATTTAATTAGCCTGTCAAGCGATAGTACCGGTATAATATTTCATTTTTGGTCGAAACTTGCACCTTAACCGAACCCGACAAAAAGAGCGGTCTACTCCAACACGATGTCCTAAGGCAGGGTTTCTTAAACTGCGGTCCGCGACGACTTCACGGGTGGTCTGTTGCGATATAACAAGAAATTAAAAAATTATACAATACACATATACGTTCTACAGTTACGTAGCCCTAGGTCAACAAATTTTCACTTTTTTTCTAAACAAGAATTTAAGTATTTCATCTTAGATGTATTTTTCGCACTGATTTAGAATATACCTTTAGTTTTTCTCTAGCACATTAAGTTTTTACGATATCGTCAAATTTTGATTTTTTGAAAAAAACGCATGGAAAAGCTATGATACATGGCCCTCAAAAATGTTTTGACATATAAACTTTTTTGTACACATAACTCAGGTCATCACCATAGAACTTCTGTAAGGTATTTTAAATTATTACCCCCTTCAAAAATCCTTGGTGACGCGATTTCATACTTTAAAATGTCGTTTTTATTCGTCATTAACTGAACCGCAAGGTTCTCTGGAAAGAAGTTCAAGTAAGAGCGTAGAAAATGCATTTTATGGGACATAAATAACCCATTAACATGTAAACCTAAGTGGGTCATCAACACCTACCGGAAAAAAATATTTTTTTTATTTTGTAAACAGTTAGCACACAGTCACTAAAGCCAGCCAAACACATAATTCCACCTTTTTTACAATGCGCATGATTTGGAATTTTACTAATATTTTGGCCCATCAAGATTTCTTTTTTTTTGCTTAGCTTAGTAGTGACATCTTTCTGTAGAGACATGTTAAATATAGAACTGCACTTTCATATTCTTGGAGCACGAAAATGTTTTAAGGGGCGTAACGTTTGTGATATCAGCCACTTACGGTTTTCTATAGGCTTATAGTCTCTTCTAAAGTAATGCATTTGGTAGCACGGCTGTTGTAGCAAATATGTCTGTCTACTGTAGGTCCAATTCCATAATGTCTTATTCCTAATACGGTACAACAAACAGTTCTGACTTTTCTTTTGAAAGAGAAACATCTCTAGGAAGACTGTTCAGATCTGTTGGGTAACATAATTGGTTTTAAACTTTTGTTTTGTTATTAGTTACTCAATTTACCAACATCTTCAACTTTATCAGGGTGAATTCAAGACTTCTATGAGGAGGAAGTGAAACACGCATTGGGGCATTATGTTGTACAGGTCTCCTTGCTAAATATAATGGCCTATAACTACAATTGTCTAACTTATTGATATCTGAAGTGATACTTCATTGCTTCTTTGGTCATACAAAATTTCAAACGATAGGTAGGCTAACAATATTACTGATTAAAATCTGGTATTGCCGAACATTTACTCCTTTTGATTATTTTCTGTTGTAGACGCTGAGTGCTTCTTGAAACAACACTTAAACTCAGCTTGGCGGCTGTTTTACATCTGGAAATTAACCTTTTAATTACAAAAAAATGTTGATAAAGTATCTTTTCCATACAGTTTTCTCAGAGATGTCAGTCAAAGAAGGTAGAATGGTGCGTTAATCACATCAAAGTTGGAATATGTCACAGTACGCAATGTGCATATATTAATAGTACAGTAATATATTGAACAAATTAAAATGTGTAGAAAAAAAACTGATTTTCAGACCAGCGCCAAAAACACGTTACGAATTAATCTATACCTCCTCGTTTAAAATTTGCTGTTGACCAGTGTAATTGCCGCAGTTTTTCACAACTTAATGAATTCGAAAGCATTTGCTATTCAATATCACAAATTTTACTTGTTGTGCCTTCGTTGTAGTTAAAGGGTGGTTTGCGATAACTTCTCGTATTCCTCGTCTATGATGTAATAATATTTTTTCATGGCCATTCGGAATTTGCGGTTTTGTTGAGATCATTCCAAACGTTTTGCCTACGCAAAAGTTAGAGAAACGAATCACTAACTTTTGCGAAGATTAGAACTCGCGACATTCAATCATACCAGGACCGTCGCCCTCCTGTTAAGGCTTTTTCTGAACTGTGCTTTATTTCGACGGTGAAGGTATTCTTATTTCATTCTTATATCTGGACTCCCAATCGGTTAGTTTGTAGCGTCATAAGTAATAATTTGGAATTTATCGTATTGCATATTTTTACCTCGTTTGTTTCACATAAAACCTGTCTTTTATCGCTATGACGTAATGGAAATTTACTGTTATTTTGCCGCTCGTAAGAACTTGCTAACCAAAACATTCCCAGCAAAACGCGCCGTTATGTGATGACACACATTTCCGCTGCCCTAAAAAAGGTTTTTCGTGCTATGACACGTAACCTGTTTCCGTCATGCAAGTGTAAATATATTTATGTGTTGGCGTTTCGATATACTGAGTTGGTCGCCAGTTAAATACAGAAAGGTTGTGTTGCTTGCCGGCTTCTGGCTGGCTTGCTAAACACCAGCCAACAAACACTGTGTGGATTTGTAATCAGACTCAGACAATAACCAATAAGTTTTGGTGGGCCGAGGGATATTTTTAGTTTTTTTCGAATTTATCATGTAGTTGTGGACCGCGTATTAACCATACATTGGACTTTATTTTAAAAATAATATTTATTTTGGCTCATTGTTGCTCTATACTTTTATCTAAGTTTTTCTATGTAAATATAAAAAAATTGTGCTGTGTGCAGGGCTGCGGAGTCGGAGTCGGACTCGGGACTCGAGGAGTTGGTTTGTTTTGCTGGAGTCGGACTCGAGACTCGAGTAAGACCACGTAAAACTACCCGAGTACGACTTGCGCATGCGCAGTACCAAATTTAAAACTGATATGGCCGCCAACTGGAATTGTAAAGGTGGTATAGCATATTTAGTGGAATATATTCCATCCATGTATTGTAAGTGAATAAATTAGATGACACTCCTATAAGTGGATTGCTGAATGTTCAGGTTATTTTAGTTACGTAAATTGGCGGAATACAGACTGTAGAATCAGGACCGGACTCGGGACGCGACGAAATCGCACATTTGACCGGAGTCGGACTCCGGTTATTTTAACCGACTCCGCAGCCCTGGATTTGTCAGCCATAGTTGTGCTCTGTGACCCATAAAAAGGGTCATTATACTTGTGCTAGCTTGGGCCATCGTTTAACACAAGATTAATCGTGACGTCATAGGGGGTTGTTTTTTATCCTTGTATACAGCTAAAGTTTATAGTCTGTTTATTTCTTGACATTTTTTGTTTGGCAAATAGTACTTCTCAGACAATCTTTTGCAACACTTAGGTCGTGAACCACTGTTATAATGATTTACAATTAAGTTTTAACTGCTGCCGTTCTACATTTGAAGCTTTGTATTGTTATGGTTTATAAATGTATACCATATGAATTTTGCTTCTGAAAGTTTCGTTGTTGTTATTTTATCAAACGCCATACATGTTAATTCTTTCACGAACTCTTTGCAAAACAAGAAAACCGGAAACCGTCGATTAATTTTGATTCTTCTCTTGTCGATTTCGTGAAACAGACTTGACCATCAACACAACCGAAGTAGAATGCAGGGAGATCAAATTCATGTATGAAAATGGAGCCACGTCAGCGGTTGAGGAGGTAATTTGAACAAAAGCAAGTAGACTACTTTGCAAGTACAGTATATCAATGAAGCAATACATAACGGCCCTTCAAATGCAACAATGTCTAAATCAGATTAATGATCTGTATTCTGTAATACCATAGTATTAAGACCAACGACATAATTAAGCCAAATACACCGAAGGCTAATATTCACGACAGATGGATATAAATCATCTAAATAAGACCCAAACCTGTCGGAATACGTCCTGAATGGCTAAAACTGTAGGTAGAGGGTATTTGGCGACCGGGACTGTGGGTCTGGCATTGGCCGTTTTGGAATCGACATTTGGACGCCTTAGTTTGGCCGGCGCCGTTATGGTGCCGCTGTTTTGGTACCGGAATTTTTGCCCCTGTTTAGGGTTATTGGTGGGTAATGGTGAGGTTAAAAAATTGGTTAGGGTTAAAATTATTGGGGGAGTTAGTGATGTACATAGTAGTGGGGTTTGGGGTTAAGTAAAGGTCGTATAGGTCTGATTCTGACCATTTTGGACAGGTCTAATACCGACAGATTTAGGACTTATTCTGTAGACGTTATTACGACTATTAGGTAGTAGTCCTATTTTGGTCTTATCCTGAATGTGTTTTATTCTGACATTGATGTTGTTTTCATATATGCCTTATGGCTGGAGTCATACGTAACCTGTTGCGTTATTGAATTATTAAAGTATCTAAATTGTAGATGAAACAATTGTAAAATTTTGGAGCATAATGGTTGGAGGTTGTGGTAAGACGTAATAAGAATATTAGAGCCCATACAGAAGTAGGTAACGTTTTGAACGTTTCGAATAAGTCTTTATTCATTTTCAACATGTTGTAAAATTGATCCACTCTATATTAGTATTCGCGCCCACTTTTAAAAGTTTTTCAAGTCGCGTTCAATAATCTTTTATTACCTTACCATATATTTTAATAAGGGTTGCGTCGACAAAACGATTAACCAGACTTGCGCAACCTAATACTCAAACCTGTCATTCAGCATATCGAAAACAGCGCACTGAAAGTACATCCTAAGCCGCTTTCTGTTCAGTTCGACATGGTATGTTCTGGTAAATGGAAAAAAACCATCGTCTTACTCGGTTACATGATCGGAAAATGTATCTCATCTTTCTTCAGCAGCTGGATTTCGGACAAGTGAGTAGTTTCGGGATTGCTTTTTTGAACCAAGGAGCAGCAGGCTATGCAGCCACCAGAAAAGAGAATTTCATAACATAATGATCATTCTATATTGCAGTGGTCTTCGACCTTGGTAACAAGTGACCCCAATTTGAATAAAATGAAATTAGAATTTACATTGCGACCCCATTTTGTGTCAGATACCAATTAAAATTACTTCTATTATTGCTGAAACAAAGTAACACGACCGAATATTCATAAATTATACACCATTCCAGAGAACTGTGGCTACACATGTGCACCAAAATGATTGCCTTAAGAAAGTTTTAGTTGACATATAAATTTGAATTTAACATACGAACGAACACAAAAAATTCAATTTGTTTAAAAACGCGGCTCCACTTTACATAACCGCACATTTTAAGATGTTTCGTTCTTAATATTATGCTAAAAAAATATTATAAGCCGATCCGAAATGGCGTAACTACTGTGCTTGTATCAGAAAAATATATAAAAGTGAAACGTTATTATTTTTTCCTAGGATATTAGGTTTGCTTTAACGTTAAAAAGTTACTGGATTTGGTAAAAAAAAATTTTATGGTGGAAACGCTCAGCTAAAACTAAAACCATAGATGAAGGCGATCCGATATTATCGTGCATCGCTATACTCACGGCGAGTTTGCCAATTAATTCATGGTAAAACGTGTTTTTGTCCATTTAAAAGACTTTGATAACTTTGCACAACGTAGAATTTAAATTTAGATTAAATTCATTATCGTTTTAAGGCCGATCAGAAGGCCGAAGGGGTAAAACTAAGGCTTTGAAGGGTAGGCTAAACTGTGAATAATGTTATCCGCAAATTGGTAATTAATCATTGTACAAGATTAGCTGCCGTCTATAAAATAATACATTTATTTGAAATAAATTACAAGGTAATAGGTTATTCTACTGTTGATGTCTCATTAATTGAACACAGGCCACGATTTACTAATTTAACAAAATACTATTTAAGTGTATTGAAACCAGTAACGAAAGATCTTCCAGCCCTAGAGCATATAAAAGGGGACCGTTGTTCGTAATTTTCCTTACGCAAAAACATTTTAAAAATTCGTTCCACGCCCTCAAAATTCTAGCTTACCGGTACGCTTTTCTTGGCAGGTTCGGGCGCCATTCGACCCTCTTCCTGTTTACTGCTGTGCAATTCGCCTGCACAACCGTCGTTTTTCTCGAAGCTTCGAAATGTACGCGGCCGTCGTGCTCATGATCGGGATGTGAAGCGTCGGCAATTACCAGGCGGCTATTGTTCTTGGTGAGGTTTTGCCAGCACACAATATTATTGCAACTATATATCCATAGAGGAATAATTTATAACGCTATAGTATTGAGCCATCGACGTAATGAAACTAGGCGCGAAATAACACCTAAACGAAATGTCCGAATAAGCCTTTAACGCTATATTAAAAAGTCCTTAAATCATCGCAATTGTTCTGAATTGCCTAAAGTTCTAAACCAGTGGTTCTCAACCTTTTATGCTTCGTGGCCCCCTTTGAAAGGCTCTTAAATCTTGTGGCCCCCTGCTTTAATTCAATTGTTTTACTTCTTTACGTAAATACCAAATACAGCCATCAATCAACGAACAAATGAACTTTCTTTCTGAAAAATTATCAAATAAGTCATTCTAATTCAAATTAACTAGTTAGTCATTAAAAGCTTGTTCTTGGACTCCACCAAGGTTTTTTTTATTATATTCTGCTGTTTTGCACTGACCCAAGCGATGTCACTATTTGTCGAGATGATTTCTAGTTTTTCGTTTTATTGATGCTTTACTATTACTTGGCAAATAAGCTGTGCATAACCTCATTGGCCTAAAATTGACCTTGAGCAACCCGGCAGCGCACTCTATGCGTTTTACGATGGAATGTTTCTCGCCCTTAAGGAAATTGCAAAATCGTTGCACCTGGCATGACTACACGATAGTTGCTCGCTCAACTGAATTTGTCGAACACCTAAGGATTAAGCGAAGGACAGCAAGTAAATGACCCGAAAAAAGACACTGACGCCGCACTGCATGGCTACGTAGAAACCAGCACCGTATAATTGTTTCGCCACAGGACAGGCGTTTAAGCGAACTTGCAACTCGCGTGATACGTTCAATTAGGCAGAACTTTCCGCGATTAAACGAATAAAATGGATCCAATATTCGACTTTAAACTTCTCTACTGACGAGTCAAAGCATGTGTCAGAAAAATGTGTTACAGAATTTAACAGTCATAATAAAAAAAACACAATATTAAGTAAAGTTGTCCTGTTTGAGTCACTTGCCACAGTTTAAAATCCGTCACGTTGAGATACTACCCTTTGAAATGTTGCAACCCAATCACAGTAACGTCTTTCATGCCCTCCAAACATGTTTACAATTGACAAAGCACAATTGACGTACAGATTTTTTAGCTAATTTATTTTCGTTGACAATCTTTAAATTAACGTAGCTTTTTTGTAAATCCTATTTAAGGGACACCTGCGATCTAAATACATCGGTATGCTATACATATAAAATGTTGACAACTATATGGTTTTAGTAAACAAAAATTACATTGGTCAACAAAATTTCACTTTTTTTCTAAACGAGAATGTGAGTATTTCATCTTAGATGTATTTATCGCGCTGATTTCGAATATACCTTTAGTTTTTCTCTAGCACATTTTTAAAATATCGTCAAATTTTAATTTTCGAAAAAATTCATTGAAAACAACGAACAGCTGTGATACACCGGTCCTTAAAAACGTCTGACATAAAACTTTTTTATGCACTTAACTCAAGTCATCACCATAGAACTTCTATGATGGAATTTTCTACTATTCCTTCTTCCAAGTTCCTTGGTGAGGGGGTTTCATAGCTTAAAATGTCGTTTTTGTTGGTCACTAACTGAACCAAGATTTTCTGGGAAAAAACTGTGGCCTCTACAAACAAGCAATTTTGTTAGGTTAAAATAAAGTTAAAATTTTATAAAAATAAAGTTAAAATATGTTTTTTTTTAGGTTAAAATAAAAATGGCCCTATTAATCACCCTTATTTGATGCAAGCTTTCTCAACTTTTTTGCGTCAGAGCGCACCTGTACACCTTTTAAACCAGGGGTCGGCAACTTTTTTCTATTCGCGGGCCAAACCAAACTCAGAAAGTTCTCGACGGGCCGTAAAACAATCGCTTTACCATAAAAGACGGAATGTATGAGCGAAAAAAGCACTGATTAAGTTGAATGAACTTTAATTTTAAAGAGTTTCATGCTGCGAATAAATAATTTCCATTTCGATATAGCTATCATGTGCACGTGGGCTTTGGTCTGAGAACCCTTTCAAAAACGCTAATATACCTAAAGGGCAAGGCAAAAACGACTCGCGCAAAGCGCGAAAAAATTTTTTTTTTATTTATTATAGGTAAAATATGAGGCATGGCTGATTGGCCGTGTCCTCTGTCCAGCTTGTGAAGCAGGTTGCGGGGCGGATGATTGTCACTGGCGGACCGGATCCGGACCGCGGGCCGTAGGTTGCCGACCCCTGTTTTAAACCGTGGTGCTTGGCAGCATGAAACGCCTGAAGCTGACCCTGCCTGGTAGTTAAGTTTAGTTCACTTGGCGGAGTTTGGCTTGGAGTTTGGCAAAATTATTAATTGAATGATTTACTGTAATGCTTCTAGCATTTTAACATTGTGTTTTCCAGAGCCTCTGGGCTGATTTCATAATCACAATAACAGCAAAGATCGTAGCGCTTTACGTTTCGACATCGTTTGACATTAGAAAATTCATTTTCATGTTTATCACAAAAAGCGTGCTTATGTTGACTCATTCACTCAATAACATTTTGTCTGTACTGACACAAAATGCCAGTCTTCACGTCAATCCGAAAGTTTACTTGATTGCTAAAGCAAGCTACCCACTTCTATAGGCTACAATGTGCTTTTTAGAGGGTGCATCTAAAATATACAGGATCGCAAGGATCGCAAGGATCGCAAGGATCGCTCGCTAGGATTGCTCGCAAGGATCGCTCGCTAGGATCACTCGCAAGGATCGCAAGGATCGCTCGCTAGGATCGCTAGGATCGCTCGCAAGGATCGCTCGCTAGGATCGCTCGCAAGGATCGCAAGGATCGCTCGCTAGGATCGCTAGGATCGCTCGCATAACTGCGCAATAAATGTTGTAGAAATATTGCACAAGAAAATGTATTGAGATGACTATAATAAAAAAAAAACATGGAAACATGCTCAAAATGCAGAAATTGTAGTTTTTTTCTGGCAAAATTTGCAACCCAAGTTTATTATATCAATCATTTTTCTTCTTCAGGAGAACACATCTTCAGAAATAATAAAAAATCAAATACGTGCGATTTCGTCGATTCTCGAGCCCGACTCTGACTCTACAGCCTGTATTTCGCCAATTTACGTAACTAAATACGTAGGATATTTAGCAATCACAGGGGTGTATAATCAACCGAGTCCGTATCTGACTCTACAGCAGGGGTCAGGAACCTGTGGCTCGCGAGCTCTTTTGATGAAATAATCTTGCTTGCAGATATATCTTTGACCTATCATTTCTGAGCATGATATGAACAAAACTGCAAGCGGCTACGACCACTTTATGTAGGGGGAGGTTGCCGGTGATGGGACATTTTTGTTTCCTATCATTGTAGCTTCATACTATAACAATAAATTTAAAAAAAAATTGGTCTAATTGTTAGTTCCGTCACCCCTGCTTGTTAAACACTTTCAAGTTTTCCTCTAGCATTTTAACTTTTTGGTAAATAGTGATTTAAAAATCGCATTTTTGTCCCGTCTCATGAAACCAAAGTTTCATGGACAGCATGAACCCCTAGATGGGACACATGCTAACTATATTATATTTCTTAACATTCTTGATATACTCATTTTACAACGCAATGTATACCATAAGAAATACAAAAGCTTTCAATTTACCTGCGACAACACATAAATTCCAAAACTAGTAATTTAAAAAAACAGACATTTTTATTTTTTACATTTATTAAAAACAACGAATATTAAGTTTAAAACTGACAATCATGAGCTTATGCACATACATCACATATAAAGAGTGGTCCTTCTGGGTCAGCACATTTCTCATGTGCCCATTCTCTGCATTGGCTGCATTGTATCCAGTCTTCTGTGGAGGTCAAATAGCTTTCACCACACACGACGCAGGGCCAATCTTTTTTGGGTGAGGGTCCTTTTCCATTTTGTGGTTTGTTTTTTTAGAATAAATTTTGTTTTGCTTTGCATTGTTTTGTTTTGCATTCTTTTTGTTTTGTTGTACTGCAGTGTAATTGTTTGGTTTCCAATTCCGTTTTCCTTCAAAGTCTTTTTATACGGTGATCCTGTTAGTAAAGTAGATGACTGCGCCCTTCCACTTCTTTTCTGATTAGTGGCAACTGGTGGAGGACTGAAATCATAAACCGATATGGATTCTAAATCCTCAATTGTAGCGTTTTTATCGTGCAAAGTTTTATCGTGCAAACCAGGAACATCTGATTGACTGTTTTGAAAATCCTCCACAGAAATGTCTGTTGTTGCAGATGCCGCAAATTCGTGTTCTTCGAAAATATCTTCGTTAGTCGGTCAGATTCCACATTTTCTAAAAGCATTTACAGCTAGTGATACAGTTGCAGCTTTCCCAAACGACAGAAAACAGCTTCAGCGATTTGAAACTGTGTAAATGCTCTTCCTGGGTGCTCACGCAACCAACGTTCAATTGCTTGGTCGTAGTAAATGCGAAAAGGTTTAAAGAAGGATACATCAAGTGGTTGCAATTTATGAGTGGTATGTGGAGGTAAGATAACCATTACTATGCCATTATCAGAAGCGTAATCCAACACTTCGATACTTTTAGTGTGCGAAGAATGGCCATCTAACACCAGTAAAATTGGTTTATTCTTTGAAGCGTTAGTAATATTGACAAAGAAATCCATGAATTTTTTAAACATCTCAGAATCCATCCATCCTTTTGGTTGGCAGCAAGCAACTGAACCAACTGGTCCGCTATCCATCAACTCTGCTTTCATATTCTTGCGGGGGAAAATGAAAAATGGAGGAATGTGCTGGCCAACAGCGCTCATCGCGCATATCAATGTTACCGTTTTTCCTCGCTCCGCACTGCTTAAAGAACCGATCTGATGTTTTCCTTTTCGAGCCAAAATCTTGGAACACGACCTTTGCACTGTTTGTACACCAGGTTCATCGCAATTAAAGATTCTCGAGGCGTTTATGTTACGATTTCCTAGGATTTCTTTTATAATTTTAAAAAACTTTGCCACAGCTGGTTTGTTAAACGCTCTGGCGCGAGCAAGAGATGTGGCTTCGGGAGAACGAAGAGAAACAGAGGGATGTCTCTTTAAAAAGCTGTATAGATATTTTTTCCCTGCCATACGTGTTTCTTTGTTAAAGTTATGGGGTAGATTATTTCTCTCAGCTAATTGATAAGCGAGGGTTCTTAATTGATGTAGAGTAATGCCGAAAAAACGGGATTCCATGTCTAAAATGTAATGTACAAGTTCCTTTTCCATCTCCAGCGAAAACGTAGCGGTAAATCCTCCGAGATATTTTTAGTACCAGTTGCGAATCGTTTTTTTTTCATTTTTCCGGCGCTAATGCGCTTTTAGAAACTCCATATGTGATTGCTGCTTTGCGAATACTCGTACATTTTTTGACAGCATTAAGAGCCTGTTGCATTGAGTAATCAGTCCAGTCGCCTCTTGTTGTTTTTCTTTTATATCAAGTTTCTTTTGGCATGGTCCTTAAAACAGTTACACATAAATCGTTAAATTCGTTATAAGTTATTTAGGAAAAGTGTAGTTAACTGTATATCTGCTTTTGCTTGGTCACAAAGACGTAACAATGCACACGGAGCCAAAGAGCAGTTGTTGTTTTCGCATTTATGTCTGTTTACTGATCATAATGAAATGCAATATAGTTTCCCACAAAAGAAAAATGAAGCTTAAATTAGGCATTTTCTAAAAACACACTCTAATAAGTGTGAAATGTTACTTAATTTTCCTCTTTTTTACCTTACAGCTCACTAATATAGTTTATAAAAAATTAGTTCTTAGATGGGACAGAGTGTCCCAACTTAGGCAGCAGCTACCAATACATGAAGAAGAAATGCTTTAGGTTTACCGGTGCTATATAACTTTAAATATTGTTTTGCATTATTAAATCTGATAAATTACCTATGAAATGCTATAAAGGCAATTTGGTACAACTACAACAAATACTAAATAAGATAAAATCAAAAAAACAAAAAATTAGAAAAAAACACACCTGATTTATTTAGATTCAGTTTTCGTAAAAATGCAGGCAGCCTGCCAAAATGTTGTTGTCCAAAAAGATGGCTTTAGTCACGTGCTTCAAATAATAGGCATAATTTGGCGCTACCTAGCGGAACATAGAAACAATAGCCAAGTCCCGACTCAGGCAACATCCCATCTGATGCAACCTTCCCCTACAACTGCAAGCTGCCACAACCGCTTTATATTTCTCTTTTTATTGAGCATTAGCTAATTTTCGGCGCTTCGCACGAATTTCTTTATTTTCAAAAGGCGCCTTTCTTTCAGTGAAACTCCGTAATCAAAGTTGGGCAGCTTAGCTAATTTATTTTAGGTGCATATTATGTTCTGTCCTTCAAATCAGTGCTTCGCAACTAGTGTGCCGCGAGACCATGCCAGGTGTGCCGCGACGTTCCCGGAGGTTTGTGGTTTTAAGGGTACTTTTTCTGTACAATTAACACAAAAATGGTACATCAAGGCAACGTTTAAACCCTATGCAATAATCCAGATGTAACTTTATGAACTTTCCTTCATAGTTAAAACTTTTTTAAAACCTATGTTACGTCCAATCGCCGGAGAGCGAACTTCAAAACATTTTTTAACTAACATCCCGACGGGTTTAGGACTTATTCTGATTTAGACGTTATTACGATAGGTATTATAGTTCCGAAATTTGTTTTATTCCGGCGTTGGTGTTGTTCTAATTTCAGTTCTATGGCTGGTGTTCCTTTGGCCTTATAAGGATATTTTAGAAAGAGCGTAAAACCATAAAGCAAATAAAAGGACGTAAAAAGCCAAATTATAGGCGCCTTCGGCGCGTTTATTCAGAAATCGCTTATTTTTTCTGGGGAGCCCAGCATATTTGGTTTTGTTGTCTATTGTCGATTGCCATATATTTCGTAGGTGTGACGCCGAATATTTTTTAGATCTGTTGGTGTGCCGCAAGTGAAAAAAAGGTTGTGGAGCACTGCTTTAAATGATAACTAAATAAACGGCCCTGCTCAATTTACTATTTTTTCCAACCGTATAATATAGCCTATGTAAAAAGTATTATATGGTTCTCCTGGAAAAACAATCATGAATATTTCACTTTTATGGCTCACTTAGCTAAAAAGGTTCCCGACCACTGCTCTACAG
Organism: Ascidiella aspersa; assembly: GCF_963924565.1. Lineage (NCBI taxonomy): Eukaryota > Metazoa > Chordata > Ascidiacea > Phlebobranchia > Ascidiidae > Ascidiella > Ascidiella aspersa. The sequence continues at coordinate 13,065,339 of NC_139454.1, read as the reverse complement.
CCTGTACTCCGCCAATTTACGGAAATAAATACGTTGAATTTTCGGCAATTCACTCATAGGGGTGTAGCCACAATCCATCCACTCAAAATACATGGTTAGAAAATATGCACCATATGCTATTCCGCCTTTACAATTTACAGTTGGTAGACATATCAGTTTCACAATTTGGTACTGCGCACGTCGGTTTCGGGACTCGGGTAGTTTTACGTGTCCGACTCCGACTCTTCAGTCCTTGCCCTCCGTATACAATCCCTTATTAGATGCTCTCTGGTTTTAAAAGTCGACATGCTAATATCTTTAAAATCTAGGAATATGTTCATTAAATGACCTAGGGACTAGTGGAACAGACTGTTGGAAAGGTCCTCTAACCACCATTTTTAAGAAAGTCACCCGTGACTAGCCAGTACACTGAACCAAAAGTAAAAACTTGTAGTAAATCAAACAATTCCCAAAGCACGCTGTAGAACTTTTTAAACAAAGTTTAGCGATCCTAGCGATCCTAGCGAGCGATCCTTGCGATCCTAGCGAGCGATCCTTGTGATCCTAGCGAGCGAACCTTGCGATCCTTGCGATCCTTGCGATCCTTGCGAGCGATCCTTGCGATCCTAGCGAGCGATCTTTGCGATCCTTGCGATCCTAGCGAGCGATCCTCGCGATCCTTGCGATCCTTGCGAGCGATCCTAGCGATCCTAGCGAGCGATCCTAGCGAGCGATCCTTGCGATCCTTGCGATCCTTGCGAGCGATCCTAGCGATCCTAGCGAGCGATCCTTGCTATCCTTGCGAGCGATCCTAGCGAGCGATCCTTGCGATCCTTGCGATCCTTGCGAGCGATCCTAGCGATCCTAGCGAGCGATCCTTGCTATCCTTGCGAGCGATCCTAGTGAGCGATCCTTACACTGAACCAAAAGTAAAAACTTGTAGTAAATCAAACAATTCCCAAAGCACGCTTTAGAACTTTTTAGACAAAGTTTAGCAATCCTTGCGATCCTAGCGAGCGATCCTTGTGATCCTAGCGAGCGAACCTTGCGATCCTTGCGATCTTTGCGAGCGATCCTTGCGAACCTAGCGTGCGATCTTGCGATCCTTGCGATCCTAGCGAGCGATCCTTGCGATCCTTGCGAGCGATCCTAGCGATCCTAGCGAGCGATCCTTGCTATCCTAGCGAGCGATCCTTGCGATCCTTGCGAGCGATCCTAGTGAGCGATCCTTGCGATCCTTGCGATCCTAGCGAGCGATCCTTGCGAGCGATCCTAGAAAAATCGCAAGCGATCCTAGCGAGCGATCCTTGCGAGCGATCCTTGCGAGCGATCCTTGCGAGCGATCCTTGCGATCCTTGTGAGCGATCCTAGCGAGCGATCCTTGCGGTCCTTGCAAGCGATTCCTAACGATCCTAGCAAGCGATCCCTGCGAGCGATCCTAGCGGTCCTTGCGAGCGATCCTAACGATCCTAGCGAGCGATCCCTGCGAGCGATCCTAGCGAGCGATTCTAGCGATCCTAGCGAGCGATCCTTGCGATCCTTGCGATCCTTGCGAGCGATCCTTGCGATCCTTGCGAGCGATCCTAGCGATCATAGCGAGCGATCCTAGCGATCCTTGCGATCCTTGCGATCCTTGCGATCCTTGCGAGCGATCCTGGCGAGCGATCCTTGCGATCCTGGCAAGCGATCCTTGCGATCCTTGCGAGCCATCCTAGCGATCCTAGCGAGCGATCCTTGCGAGCGATCCTAGCGATCCTTGCGATCCTTGCGAGCGATCCTAGCGATCCTTGCGATCCTTGCGATCCTTGCGATCCTTGCGATCCTTGCGATCCTTGCGAGCGATCCTAGCGATCCTAGCGAGCGATCCTTGCGATCCTTGCGAGCGATCCTAGCGAGCGATCCTTGCGATCCTTGCAAGCGATCCTTGCGAACGATCCTATCGATCCTAGCGATCCTAGCGATCCTAGCGAGCGATCCTTGCGATCCTTGCGATCCTTGCGATCCTGTATACTTTAGATGTACCGCTTTTTAGATTTAGAATAAGCAATTGCAATCCATTGTTACTATGTCATTTAATGAATGCATTGTTGTTATAATCTGGGTTAAAGAACTTGGTAAATATAACTAAATGAAGTCTCTCACTCCTCCGTCCATGTTAAAATGATTGATAAAGAACGTTGTTAACAACTAAAATAAGACAAACTAAGCACACAACTCTAAAATAAGCACGTTTCTTAGAAATAAGCACATTTAGCGCAAAATAAGCGCAAAATAAGCGCAAATCTTAGAAATAAGCACGGTATGGCAACCCTGTGCATAACCCATCTATAGGTTAAGCAGATCATCAACACTGATCGGAAAAGAATGCAATTTTCATTTTCTAAAAAGTTGGCACACAGTCACTAAATGCCACCCAAGCGCGTAATTGCCGTAATTCCACCCTTTGACAATGTGCATCCTTTAACATGTTACAAATATTTTTTTTTTTATTTTTTTAAGATTTCTTTCGTTTTGCTTAGCTTTGTAGTGAAAACTTTTTGTAGAGAAATGCCACTTTTCTATTTCTTAAGCAAGAACATTTTCTAAGGGGCGTAACGTTTGTGTTATTAGCGACTTACGTTCTCTTATAGCAGTGATTCCGCAACATTTTTGAGCGCGACCCAAATCTGAGTTTTATGAGCATCTCACGACCCAAGCCTTAAACATAAAAAAATGTACTTTTTCTGATATGCATGAAATAAAAAAAGACACGACAACCAGATATAGTAGCCTACACAGTTCTATGACAATGATTAATCAACAAACAAATGATTGATTTATTTTAGTGTGATTGGTGAAACTGAATTTTATCCTTTTATAATATCAGCGTGGCTTGTTGTGGTGACTAAAAGCTTTCCTAGCAGCTACTGCAGTTGGCCATGGCTATACTGTAGCTGGCTGCCATCAAAACGTTCATAAAACCACTTATGATGCAATAATGCAGGTTACAGATTTGAAGCCACGTGAAAAGCTTATCATGCAATAAGTCAGATATGATTGAATCGAAAATAAATTAAATGAAAAAAGTTTGTTTGCGCAGGATTGAATCACCATAGAGCGACCCATTTTTTTACCCTGCGCGACCCATGTTTGGGTCGAGACCCATACTTTGAGAACCACTGTCTTATAGGCTCATAGTCTCTTAATAATGCAGTTGGTGGCTCGGCTGTTGCAAAAAGGACCATCTACTGTAGGTTGTTTAAGTTCTATTTTCGTTGTATCTTAATACTACTTCGATCTCAACCAAGTTATATATTTTAATCCTAACACAATCAGTTTTATATTTTCTTTTGAAAAAACACGCATCTATACTAAAGCTGTTTCAATCTTCTTGGAAAACGGAATTGGTTTTGCATTTTCGTTTTGTTCTTATTAACTCCATTCAATCATCAACTTAATCTGGTAGAATTCAAGACTTCCATGAGGAGGAAGTGAAACACGCATTGAGGCATTATGTGGCACAGGTCTCCTTGCTAAATCTAACAGCTTAAGCATAATTGTCCAACTTATTGATATCTGACATAATTTATTGCTTGTCTTTGGTCACACAAATTTAAAAAGTATAAGCAAAACATTACTGATAAAAATCTAGCATTACCGAACATTGGATTTTTTCTGCTGAAGTGCTACGAGAACTTGTTTAAACAACTCGGAAGCTGCTTTTACATCTAGAAATCAATTACATCATTACAAAAACGTTGATAAAAGATCTTTCCTATATTGTTTTTTTAATAGAGATATCAGTAAAAACAGATAGAATGGTGCGTGAGTCACATTATAGTTCGAATATATGTCACAGTGCGCAATTTGCCTATATTAATAATACAGCAATACATTGAAAAAATTAAAGTGCAAATACTTCAAAAACCGTGCTAGACAAAATGAGGACATTTTCAGGATCAACGCCGAAACACATTAAGAATTAATTTATCACATTTCCGTTTAAAATTTGCTGTTGACTAGTGTTATTGTCGTCTGATTATGTCTCCTGCTAAATGGATTTTATTTGTGTACTGCAGGAAGTGAAACCGTCGGCAAGAAGTACAGGAACCTGGTTTGCACTTTGATTTCTGTTGGCTACAGCTTGGGATACATGCTTACCCCACTGATCGCATACGGCTTCCAGAATTGGCGCAGTTACGCGCTTTTCACCGGTCTGATTGGAGCGGTGTACATACCTTTCTATTGGCGAGAGCTAGTGTTTCGCGGTGTCGCACGTTATAGCACTGTAACATACAAACCACTAACGGCCACAGCATTAAGGAATAGAGTATTCTCATATTCTTATCGTTTTCTGTGAACGAATCAAAACGTTTTTTTCGTACCCAGGCAAGCACGTATTTCCAAACAAATGGCAGGGATTAACATTATTTTCAGGGATGACCGATAATATCGGATCGGAGCCGATACCCAAGGGATAGTGTCCAAACTCGTTCGACACTAGGGTGCTATCGGTGCCAATGCGAAATCGATTCAATTTGGGTGTTTTCTAGCTCTAATTTGTCATCCAATGCAGCATGTTCTATCTTGAACGTAAATTGGTCAAACATATAGTAGCGGTATAGGCTAGGCCAGGGGTCGGCAACCCTGTCGGCAACCCCTGGCACGCGTGCCACCTTTGGGATATGATATTTGCATGGCACGCCAATTGATTTAACGCGCACGTTATATCACCTTAAGAAAGTACAAGCATTACATCACTACCACATCATTAACATTACTATTACATCACTAACACTAGCGCTAACTAAATGGTTACACACATTGCCAGTTCATGTCACAAATAACTGTCTTCTGTTGTATCTAATATTATTGTTGTATTTAATATTATTTTTTGTGGGCGTACTTGTTGTTTACCACTAACCGTTCCTATTACGTCACAATGTCCCAAATTTGGCGTAACGTTTACTACGTTAAAGCAGGGCATTCTACATCAGTGGTTCTCAACCGCCGGTCAGCGTCAACTTTCCTGCCGGTCCGCCAAATATATTACAAATTTATATCTCAATTGCAAAAAGAAAGATGTTGAAGGCGACTTGTCCATCAAATTTAGAACTTAGCGAGTTTCGTAGTTTACCGCATTGTGACGTAACATAGAGTTAATGGTCTACTTTGGACTTTATCGTACGACCCAATGCAAGTGTTGTGGCAACTGTTTAAAAGTAGGCTACAGATTGTTTCTGTCTTAAACTTTACTTGAAAAACTTCAATAGAACCACGTATAACAGGTATGATATTCAAAAGACAGCAGGAAGTTTCTCATTACATTGAAGTTTTCGATATTTGCTTTAAATTGCATACTTTTGTCATAATTACATTTTGGGTTCATTTTAATTTTTGAAGGCCACCGGTCCGCAAAAATTGTTTTAAAATTTTACCGATCTATAAGCTAAAATGGTTGACAAACACTGTTCTACATTAAAAGTATGCACGTGTGTTTTTCTGCGACTGAGAAACCAACTAAAACGAAACTGACAGTTAACACTTTTAGGTATCGGCTTAAAAGCATCGAAGTATATTTCGAAAAAGATACGTAAATTAGATGTCAGATCACAGTAGGGCTGCTGAGTCGGACTCGGGAGTCGAGTAAGACCAGGTAAAATACCAGAGTCCGACGTGTGCACATGCGCAGTACCAAATTTCGAAACTGATAAGGCAGCAAACTGTAAATAGTTAAGGTGGAATAGGATACGCATGTGGCATATTTTCCCACCCTATGAGTGGATTGCGGAATATTCACCTTAATTTAGTTAAGTGAATTGGTGAAATACAGAGGCTGAGACGCGATGAAACCTCATATTCGGCCCGAGTAGGACTCGCGTTGTTTTTAATCAACTCTGCAGCTCTGATTGCCAGTGCAAAACCAAACATAGAAAAATGTTTGGCACGCGAGTTGTTAATATTTTGACATTATTCATAAACTGGTACACTGCGTACGAAAGGTTGCCGACCCCTGGGCTAGGTGAACAAACTGAATAAAAGCAAATTTGAGATTAATAAACTCTTTCTCGCACAAGTTTTGACTTTGCTATCATATGCATCTTTCAAGTCACTCGCTAACACAAAGTTCAACAAGGTTTAATGCAAGATAGCGTTGTATTTAAAAAACAAAAACAAACATCCACCCGTTTTTGTTCTCAGCTTTTTTTTCGGTGTTTAAGTTTGTGTGGATGGAGAGGGAATAAAGTGGCTTTAGAATATAAACCGAAAATATTACATCAATAAAACAACAACAAGGGGTACAAAAATTTATTGGACCAACCTGCATTTAATAAGTAAATAAGGGTTAATAAGCTCGTTTCCATTGTTATAACTCATGATTTAAATATTTAAGGTGAATTTTAGAATGTTGGTCTGCTGTCAATAGTTTCGCATCCCCAGTTACTACTTACTTATAGACTTGAAGTCGATTTGGTTTGGTAATAACATGAATGTAATTTGCTGCATAGCAATGTACTGCACTTTTAAAGTGTTCACAAAACCAACTTTTGACGTTGTCCAAACGTCTTGAATTTTACTTTTATCGTTTTACGTTTCTTGGCATCGATACGTCAGGATTCTCGACGAATCTCCACTTTGGCTTGCTGCCGTTAATAGAAGAAAACAGGCGGAATAAGTGCTGCGGAAAATTGCGCGAATCAACAAGACGGACTTGAATCGCTCCGAAATGGCGGTTCTAGATGGATGCAAGGAAGAAACGGGAGACAGGGAAGAGGGAACAGCAAGAGGGGCAAAAATAGATCGCCACCACGCTAAAGACCTGGCAGCTCATGCTCAAGTCGCCCAAGATGATTTTTCGAATTTTTCTTTCATGCACTGATTAATTGGTACGTTTGATTGCGTGCTAATAGTGACAGGAATTTCACTGGTTACTGGTTAGTTGCCGTAACGGCCTCATTGAAACAACTGGAAATGCATGCATTTGGAGCGTAAATATGCGATCAGTTTTAAGTTTTAACTGAAGAACCTTATATATAACATAGATGACCATTAAATTTTGTGGTCTCCGATTTCAACCAATCAAGGTATATACTTTTTTAAACCTAAGCTATAATACAGGTTTTCGCTTCACATTATACAGCGCATTTCTCCTCTAGGATAATTTGCAACATGACATATTACGCGATAGTCTACGACAGGGTGGTCCAAAGCCAGGCCCGCGGGCCACATGTGGCCCGCGACATCATTGTTCGTGGCCCGCGAAGCACTGTTGAATTATTTTAATGCGAACAATTTGAGTTTATATTCAAATAAACATAAGTGACCAAAGAACAGCAAGCATGTTCGGATCCAGAGGGCGATAAGAACGCCTAATTTTTGGTATGTGTTGGGCCGGTTAGAACAGGGGTCGGCAACCTAAGGCCCGCGGGCCGGATCCGGCCCGCCAAAGTAATTCATCCGGCCCGCCGCCTCTTTGACGAATTATAGACACGATTCCATTTTATATACTTTTTGACTTTTTAACGACGTAAGTGCAAATTTCGCGTTTGGCGCCAATGATCTTTATACATCCGGTTCATTTACATTTTGATGCTGTCCTTTCATAAAGATTAATGCTTCTTTACCGTTGCGGCGTGAAAGGCTAACAATTTTTTGGACCGAAATTTTGTCGCGGCCAAGCTATATGCCACCACAATTTTGTCGCGGCCAAGCGGAAAACATATTTAAAAAATTTTATTTTCGGCAGTGTAATAAGACTTTAAAAAAAAAAAAATACCGGTAAAATTAAAAAAAAATACCGGTATACCAAAAGAAACGCCACGACTTAAGAACTTAACAAATACTGAACTACATTAACCAATAAAGTTATCGCGTTTCTTTAAAGTCGTTTTATAAAACTGTTTATTAGTAGCAACACTTTACTGCATCCTTAAATGTAATTAAACACGATCCGAGACCCGCCTGATTCACACCATATTAATAACTTAACTTTTTGTGTGGCCCGCAGAGACCTTTCTGAGTTTGGTTTTGGCCCGCGACAAGAAAAAGGTTGCCGATCCCTGGGTTAGAAAGTCGCAGTACGTATATAGAACTTTATAAAATGGCTATTTTGCAAACTTATAACTTATATTTGCGTTTTGTTTTTCGTCTTTTTAATATGAACATAATATAAAAGTGACGACCCTAAATAAATTACTATTTTTTGTCACTTTAAAGTAAATGCACAATATAATATATATATACCGCGCTTCTGGAAAGTATATTGTTTTACAGGTTTTTTACTGCGACCATAGGCTAACGGTCTGACCCTTTCCATTATACAATTTGATCGAGTCAAAAAACATTCTACGCTTATAACTGCGGTCTTCTTCAAAATTGAACGTTTTGTTAAATACGCAATTTTTTCGCGCTTCGCGCGAACATTTTTACACTCTCATGATAACTCGATTTAATTTGCGCACAACTTTAAAGATAGCAGCAAGTTTGTGAAGCTTATATGTCTGTGACGATGCTTTGTGACATCGTTTTAGAATATTTCATGCCCCGACCTAACGAAAATTGTTGATCGGCTGCTGGCACGCATGTAACCTGCATTATGTGGCCCGCAAACAACATGTAGGAAATATTGTGGCCCGCGATGCCCTCAACCTTGGACCACCCTGGTCTACGACACCAACAGTCTCAGCGGCAGCCGCTTCATGAACTGCTTCTACGCCGGGGTCACCGAACTTTTCTGCGTACTTGCTTACGTCACTGTTAAGTACGGGGGTCGAAAGAAAGCCTACATCGCTTACATGACCATCGCCGGAGTCGGTATTGCTGCAAATCCGTCCCTAAGATTATGTGAGTGCTAAGCCACGGTCTTTTTTAATGATGTCTAAAGACGAAAGTATTATGGGATTTGCGTACTTCTTTTTTGATAAAAAAATGTGTCCTAGGTATAATATAACATTAAGGGGACATATGCAACTATCGTGTTACACCTGAAATAAATAGGTTGTTTAAAACGAATCCATTAACAAACGCAATACAGCACCAAAGAAGTGGGTATCAGTATCGACCAAAATGTCAAATACCCAACTTCTATAACTCCAATCAAGAAACAACAACCTAGTCTAGCTATATTTCTAAGATGTTTAAACTTAAATTTTTCATTTGAGGGATCAACTTATTTACAGTTAGGTTTCGTGTTTACACAAAATTACAGAAAGTATACTGGTCTTGCGGTTTTACCTCCTTTAAAACCAAGTAAATTCGCACTGATTCATTTAAATTTACATTTACGCTTAACAAATAAAACAAGAAAAAAAAGATTTCCCCATCAAACCTACGTCACGTTAAAAACCTGTATTCTTGGTCAGGGAGCGAGACTGCCGTGACGGTTGTCACTATAGTCAATAAACTGCTGGTGGCTGGAGGATACTATGTTGTGTATGTCACCACTGGCGAGATGTACCCGACTGCTGCTAGGCACTCGGCGCTGGCGATTGCCTCTACTTTCGGCTGGCTGGGCGGCATGCTTGCCCCTTTGACTATATTCGCAGGTATTAACAATCTGGTACTCTTGTGTGAAATGCATGTTTTTTTTATTCAAACTTCTACATCCCGCTTTTTAAGGTTGTAAAAAAATAATAATGTGGCCTACAATACTAAACTTATAGTTATTTATTTACTCAATATGTTAGTAATGTAGTAAAAGCCTGTGGGATCCAGGATATTTGTTTAGGGGCCTATGAAAAAAATACAGTTTTAAAAGATGGGTCATGGCGACGTCACCCTTGATCCGCCCTGGTGACGACTGTGTCACGGTTCATATTTTGAGGTTTTTTGTTTCCGGGAATAAACATTTTCACTTTAAATTCCAACTTACACGTTGTTGCGGCATTTTCAATCAGCTGAACCTTTCACAAAAAAAAATGATTGACAGGCGATGAAGGGTCTAGCTTCGTCCCTTTTCTTGCTTCCGGAATTGTCACGATCGTCTTATCGCTCCTCTTCTTGTTTCTTCCCGACACACATAACAAGCCGCTTCCCGCCAGCGTGGAAGAGGCGGCCAACATGACAGGGTGAGACTTCGATTCTCATATGTTCGCAAAAACAAGCCAGTAACACTGCTTAGTGTTGTGGGTTTTTTATCATAGTTTTTTTTAGTAAAAATTGTTTAGTGAGGTTTCAGTGCCTTGGATATAGATTTTACTATAAGCACAACTCTCAATATTTGCAAGAATATTTTATGTACAGTGGTCATTTTTTGTTATGTTGCGCTAATTTTATATATTTAAATTTAGAAAAGTTGTAACGACATGTTGAGTATTATTTTGTTTTGCTGTATTGATGCTAAATTCCCATTGCTATTATGGTATTCATTACATTTGTTTCTTTTTAGATCTGTCATGGATCGTTTCAAGAAGCGTAGAATTGAAGAAGCTGATGTTGCTTTGTAGTTTAGTCATTTGCACTAAAAAATCACAAGTTGCCTTATTTTTCCCATTTAGAACAAACCTTTAAAAACCACAATTTAAATTGATTACTCGTTTTCAAGCCAGAAACCGACCCGAAAGAATCAGTTCATTTAACTGGAGTCAGGAGTCGGACTTGACATTATTTTTTGACCAAAGTCGGACTCGGGGTTTGGACTTTGTTTAAAACAATTCGAGCCCTACTTCGAGCTAAAAATATACTCGAGTCACGAGTTCGACTCCATGCAAATAAACCGATTCTATCGGGTACCGAATCCGCCCCGACATGTATTTCACCCCTCCACGTACACACGTAGGGGCGCCATATAACTCATCCACCCACAATAAGTGCGTCGAAAATATTACACCCTTTAGTTTCACCCTTATTCAAGGTGGGCGATCTTCTCATTTTCGACCTTTCTACTGTGCGCGTCGATTTCGAGGCTCGAGCATAGTCTTAGACAGGGGTGGGCAATTAATTTTAACCGCGGGCCGCATTAGAAACCTAAAATGTTGTGGCGGGCCGGGTCGAATATGATCGAAAATATACGCAATAGGACACGTACTCTCTGCCGCTATAAAACAAAAAAGCTAACAAACTTGTTACTACGTTTACAGTTGTGCGAAAATGTGCAATTTAAGTCACAAGTAAAGAAAAGACGACAAAAATGCGAACTTTTTTGTTTTTTATATAATTTACTTACGAATGAGGTATAAATCGGAAAAAAATGGTAGGTATTTCGTTCATGTTATAAAGAAGGAATACCTTCCACCGAAGCGCAAAAAATATGGGGGGGGGGTATAATTTCAGGATTTAGTGAACATTTTTTTTAATTTTGTTTTGGGGGGGTGGAGGGGGGGGGTAGTGGACCGTTATAAATAGCGACTTTGGTTTGTGGTTTAGTATGAACGTTACCTGTTGTATAGTTTTCTTAACTTGTTTCTACAAGCAAAAACAGGTATGGGCCGAAAATTTCCAGCCTTAACTTATGTCTTAGATGCGAAAGGGTTAGATGGCAGGGTTTCATTTTCTTAAACGTTAGTTTAGTAAAAACTATGCAAAATTTATTTTAGAATTGTTTTGAAATCAAAATATTTTATTCATTTATTTATTTTTATTTTCGCCGATTCCAAAGACTCATGGTCCAATCTGGCGACATAGTTCACGAGCGTCTTACAAATTGAGCTTCTAGCAATGCTTCCCTGCGTTCTACGATGGGCGAAACTTTATTACATGGCCTTGCCTCTTTTGTTACCGCGAAAAATAAATTCAATTACGGCGAGGTATTTGGGAAATGATCGAAAAATATAATTTACGTAGATAATGCGTACGGCCATGTTATTAAATTTGGGCCAGGTGACATGTTTAAAAAGCAAATATAATCATTCTCTTAACATAATTTAACTCCTGTGGTTTGCTATACTTTTGCCAGTTTTACACAGTAAATTTTCACCATGCGTTGGTCTGTGTAATCATTGTTAAAACATACTTTGAAACGGTTGTTGTGAGCAATACGCATAACTCTTTTATGTGCCTAATTCTCTTGCAGTTTTTGTGTAGTATTTTTTTTCAGTTAAAATTCAAAATTTTAATTCTTTCTAATCCTTGTGAAGTTGTGTAATCGCAAGCGCGTAAAACAGGGGTTCCTAACCTTTTTCCAATACCGTACCACTTGTACGTTTTCTTACGCCACGCGTACCACTTCTTCTATAACAGTGGTTCTTCACCTGTTTTCTACCGCGCCCCCCTGTGGTAATTGTTCTGTGCCTTGCGCCCCCCCTTAGATATTAAACAACAATAATAAAGGAAATTTGTAGTGTGAGCGCGAAAGAAATTGAGTTTATTTGGTTTGTATGGGCCAAACCTTAATTTTCGAGACACACAAAAGCTGCTCGTGCTCGATATATTGGTTTTCATCGAGCTAATTTTGACAAACATGTTGTAAAAATTGAAACATCGTGTTTTGAAAGGGGTGATGGCACACAATGCACATGCTATATATAAATAACATTACAAATTAGCGCAATAAAGTCGGAGTTCCCCCCAATTAGTGATGCGCAAAAAGTTGTTCGTAGTTTGCGCAAAGCGCAAATTTTTTTGTAGTTTTGTTGTAAAAATTGACAAAACACAGTATGTGGAGAGGGTGGCATGCTGCACAACTTAGATCTTTTTCAACCATATCATACTGTTCTGAATAGGCACAGCCCCAAAGTTCGCAAATCGCTAAATTATGATCGTGTTTCTTCAGTTTCTTTTCTCAACATGTGTAATTTTGATGTTATGCATAAGACAGCATACAAGCAGATTTAGTAACTAAAGCAACATGGAACTAGACGGGGGTGCGGTTGTTGTATATTTTGTCAGGGGGTATATTTTCAGGGCTTAGTGTTTATTTTAAATTTTTACTTTATTTTAATTTTTTTTTTTTAATTTTTTTTTTTAATATTTTGTATTGTGTACTTTATGTTATATATTTTGTTTTTCATTTTCCTTAACTTGTTTCTGCAAGCAAAAACAGATATGGGCCGAAAACTTCCCCACTTAACTTATGCCTTTGATGCGAAAGGGGTTCAAATATGGCGTAGATTTTGGGGAATGATCGAAACATATATTTGATGAATAGAATTTATGTAGATAATGCGTATGGTCATTTTATTAAATTTTGGCCAGCTTACGTGTTTGAAAATCAAATATTATTATTCTCTTAAAGACTAGAAATGGTTTAACGTCTATGGTTTGCTATACTTTTGCAAACTTTTACTCGGTAATTTTTTACCATGGCGTGGTCCGAGCAATCACTGTTAAAACAGGCTTTAAATCTGTAGTTTCAAACAATATGAAAAACACTATTATGTGCTCAGAACGCAAACTATTAAATCGAAAGTTTTGCTAGATGTTTAGGCCTGATGTTGGTATGCTGGATGGAGCAAGATGCGCAACAGGTGCTAACAGAGGCGTAGACTGCCTCAAGATTTCGCATTTAAATTTGCGGCGGTAAATACACCCTATTGCCACTTGATTATTAGGCGAAGCTTATCGCGAAGTTATTGGTCGCCCGAAAAAAAGCTAACGCCGCATTGAAAGCAAGCATTATAAATGAGTCGCCGATATTCTGCTTTGAACATCTCTACTCGCAATGCTTTCCTCCGTTAATTGTACGCTGGGTGAAACTTTATTCACGGCCTTACCTCTTTGTGTATTACCGCGACAATACGATGAAATACGATTTGGAGAATATTGGAAACATCGTATTTGGAGAATATTTGCTATTTGCACCTGTATAGTATGTTACTCCAATCCAACATATCAACACACAATTATAAGTTGTGTATAATAATATAATAACTTATGGCTTTGAAGCGAAGGGGGTTCAAATATGGCGTAGATTTTGGCAAATGATCGAAACATACATTTGATCAATAAAAATTTACGTAGATAATGCTTACGGCCATGTTATTACATTTTGGTCAGCTAGCATGTTTAAAAAGTCAATATTTTCATTCTCTCTAAATGATTTAACGTCTATGGTTTGCTATACTTTTTCCAACTTTTACTGTGTAAATTTTTACCATGCCTTGGTCTGAGCAATCACTGTTGAAACAGAGTTTAAATCTGTAGTTTTGAGCAATATGCAAACACGTTTATGTGCCTAATAAGCCACGTTTTATATTGAAAGTTTTGCCAATTTAAATCCAATAAACGCAAGATGTATTTATTTATGACGCCATGTTATGACGTAGCTTTGTAACGTCGTCCTTAAGAATGCGTTAAACTTAAGCTTTTTGTTGTTGCGGCCCTTGTATAATTATATTTGCTTAGACCTGGTGTTGATATGTTTGAATGGTGCAACAATTACAACATGTGCTAACAGAGATGTGTACACTGCCTGTAGGATTCGCATTTAAATTTGCGGTGGTAAAATATTTTGTGTTGTAAGAGCAATAGGTTTTTTTACTTAGAGAGGCCTCTTTATGAAAGGCAAGTCGCATGTGCATAGTTTTACTAGGCAAGCCACTTCCAACACAAATGTTGCACGCGCGGGACAATAGGGCGCAGCAGGGATGCCAGCAGCCGCCTCGTCGCGACGCGAGCTGGACAAAGCAAGCGAATATGAACGAATTCTGTATGAAAGTTTTTCTGCTGCTAGATGGCTGTCGTTAGCTACAAAGTGCTAAAACGCAATATTTCAGGTTTTTACCCCCCAAGCAAAGGCCCCTGGGAGTGCAGCCTCATAAACTTTTACAAAGCACCTACATACCACTCTACGCCATGTCTGAAAATTTGAAGGTTCTACGATGTCTACTTTTTCTATAAAGCTTCGGACAAAACTCGGTCTGAAACAAACCATAGGAAACCATAGGAAACCATAGGAAACCATAGGAAACCATAGGAAACCAAAAAAGAACTAGACGGGGGTGCGGTTGTTGTATATTTTGTCAGGGGGTATATTGTCAGGGCTTAGTGTTTATTTTTATTTAGTTTTAATTTTTTTTTGAAATTGATTTTATTTATTTATTTTTTTTTTTTCAATTTTATTTTGCATATTCATTTTTTAATTTTTATTTTTTATTTTTTTTGTGTGTTTTTTATTTTTATTTTTTTATTTTTTTTTTTATTTAATATTTTTTTTATTTTACACTTTTTACTTTTTAATATTTTGTATTTTGTATTGTGTATTTTATATTATATATTTCATATTTTGTTTTTCATTTTCCTTAACTTGTTTCTGCAAGCAAAAACAGATATGGGCCGAAAAGTTCCCCACTTTGATGCGAAAGGGGTTCAAATATGGCGTAGTATTTGGGGAATGATCGAAACATATATTTGATAAATAGAATTTGCGTAGATAATGTACATGGCCATTTTATTACATTTTGGCCAGAGCTTACGTGTTTGAAAACCAAATATTATCATTCTCCGCAAGACTTAAAATGGTTTAACGCCTATGGTTTGCAATACTTTTGCAAACTTTTACTCGGTAAATTTTCACCATGGCTTGGTCCGAGCAATCACTGTTAAAACAGACTTTAAATCTGTAGTTTTAAACAATATGAAACACACTATTATGTGCCTAATACGCAAACTATTAAATCGAAAGTTTTGCTAGTTGTTTAGGCCTGATATTGGTATGTTGGTTGGAGCAACATGCACAACAGGTGCTAACAGAGAGGCGTACACTGCCTTAAGATTTCGCATTTAAATTTGCGGCGGTAAATACACCCTATTGACACTTGATTATTAGGCGAAGCTTATCGCAAAGTAATTGGTCGCCCCAAAAAATGCTGACGCCGCATTTAAAGCAAGCATTATAAATGAGTCGCCGATATTCTGCTTTGAACATCTCTACTCGCAATGCTTCCCTCCGTTAATTGTACGGTGGGTGAAACTTTATCCA
This sequence comes from Ascidiella aspersa, assembly GCF_963924565.1. Taxonomy (NCBI): domain Eukaryota; kingdom Metazoa; phylum Chordata; class Ascidiacea; order Phlebobranchia; family Ascidiidae; genus Ascidiella; species Ascidiella aspersa. The sequence continues at coordinate 13,049,525 of NC_139454.1, read as the reverse complement.
CGGCCTTACTTCTTTGTGTATTACCGCAACAATACGATGAAATACGATTTGGAGAATATTGGAAAAATCGTATTTGGAGAATATTTGCTATTTGCACCTGTATAGTATGTTACTCCAATCCAACATATCAACACACAATTTTAAGTTGTGTAGGCCTGGTGTTGATATGTTGGATTAGAGTTGCCACCAGATTTCGCATTTAAATTTGCGGCGCCTTTGATGCGAAAGGGGTTCAAATATGGCGTAGAATTTGGGGAATGATCGAAACATATATTTGATAAATAGAATTTACTTAGATAATGCATATGGCTATTTTATTAAATTTTGACCAGCTTACGTGTTTGAAAATCAAATATTATCATTCTCTTAAAGACTAAAAATGGTTTAACGCCTATGGTTTGCTATACTTTTGCAAACTTTCACTAGGTAATTTTTTACCATAGCTTGGTCCGAGCAATCACTGTTAAAACAGGCTTTAAATCTGTCGTTTCAAACAATATGAAAAACACTATTACGTGCCTAATACGCAAACTATTAAATCGAAAGTTTTGCTAGATAAGTTTAGGCCTGATGTTGGTATGCTGGTTGGAGCAAGATGCACAACAGGTGCTAACAGAGAGGCGTAGACTGCCTTAAGATTTCGCATTTAAACTTGCGGCGGTAAATACACCCTATTGACACTTAATTATTAGGCGAAGCTTATCGCGAAGTAATTGGTCGCCCCAAAAAATGCTGACGCCGCATTTAAAGCAATCATTATAAATGTGTCGCCGATATTCTGCCTTGAACATCCCTACTCGAAATGCTTCCCTCCGTTAATTGTACGGTGGGTGAAACTTTATTCACGGCCTTACCTCTTTGTGTATTACCGCGACAATACGATGAAATACGATTTGGAGAATATTGGAAACATCGTATTTGGAGAATATTTGCTATTTGCACCTGTTCTGTATGTTACTCCAATCCAACATATCTACACACAATTATAAGTTGTGTATAATAATATAATAACTTATGGCTTTGAAGCGAAGGGGGTTCAAATATGGCGTAGATTTTGGCAAATGATCGAAACATACATTTGATCAATAAAAATTTAGATAATGCTTACGGCCATGTTATCACATTTTGGTCAGCTAGCATGTTTAAAAAGTCAATATTTTCATTCTCTCTAAATGATTTAACGTCTATGGTTTGCTATACTTTTTCCAACTTTTACTGTGTAAATTTTTACCATGCCTTGGTCTGAGCAATCACTGTTGAAACAGAGTTTAAATCTGTAGTTTTGAGCAATATGCAAACACGTTTATGTGCCTAATAAGCCACGTTTTATATTGAAAGTTTTGCCAATTTAAATCCAATAAACGCAAGATTTATTTATTTATGACGCCATGTTATGACGTAGCTTTGTAACGTCGTCGTTAAGAATGCGTTAAACTTAAGCTTTTTGTTGTTGCGGCCCTTGTATAATTATATTTGCTTAGACCTGGTGTTGATATGTTTGAATGGTGCAACAATTACAACATGTGCTAACAGAGATGTGTACACTGCCTGTAGGATTCGCATTTAAATTTGCGGTGGTAAAATATTTTGTGTTGTAAGAGCAATAGGTTTTTTTACTTAGAGAGGCCTCTTTATGAAAGGCAAGTCGCATGTGCATAGTTTTACTAGGCAAGCCACTTCCAACACAAATGTTGCACGCGCGGGACAATAGGGCGCAGCAGGGATGCCAGCAGCCGCCTCGTCGCGACGCGAGCTGGACAAAGCAAGCGAATATGAACGAATTCTGTATGAAAGTTTTTCTGCTGCTAGATGGCTGTCGTTAGCTACAAAGTGCTAAAACGCAATATTTCAGGTTTTTACCCCCCAAGCAAAGGCCCCTGGGAGTGCAGCCTTATAAACTTTTACAAAGCACCTACATACCACTCTACGCCATGTCTGAAAATTTGAAGGTTCTACGATGTCTACTTTTTCTATAAAGCTTCGGACAAAAGTCGGTCTGAAACAAACCATAGGAAACCATAGGAAACCAAAAAAGAACTAGACGGGGGTGCGGTTGTTGTATATTTTGTCAGGGGATATATTTTCAGGGCTTAGTGTTTATTTTCAATTTTTACTTTATTTTAATTTTTTTTTTTTAAATTTTTTTTTTAATATTTTGTATTGTGTACTTTATATTATATATTTTGTTTTTCATTTTCCTTAACTTGTTTCTGCAAGCAAAAACAGATATGGGCCGAAAACTTCCCCACTTAAAATATGCCTTTGATGCGAAAGGGGTTCAAATATGGCGTAGAATTTGGGGAATGATCGAAACATATATTTGATAAAAAGAATTTACTTAGATAATGCATATGGCTATTTTATTCAATTTTGACCAGCTTACGTGTTTGAAAATCAAATATTATCATTCTCGTAAAGACTAAAAATGGTTTAACGCCTATGGTTTGCTATACTTTTGCAAACTTTCACTAGGTATTTTTTTACCATAGCTTGGTCCGAGCAATCACTGTTAAAACAGGCTTTAAATCTGTCAACTCAAACAATATGAAAAACACTATTACGTGCCTAATACGCAAACTATTAAATCGAAAGTTTTGCTAGATAAGTTTAGGCCTGATGTTGGTATGCTGGTTGGAGCAAGATGCACAACAGGTGCTAACAGAGAGGCGTAGACTGCCTTAAGATTTCGCATTTAAACTTGCGGCGGTAAATACACCCTATTGACACTTAATTATTAGGCGAAGCTTATCGCGAAGTTATTGGTCGCCCCAAAAAATGCTGACGCCGCATTTAAAGCAAGCATTATAAATGTGTCGCCGATATTCTGCCTTGAACATCCCTACTCGAAATGCTTCCCTCCGTTAATTGTACGGTGGGTGAAACTTTATTCACGGCCTTACCTCTTTGTGTATTACCGCGACAATACGATGAAATACGATTTGGAGAATATTGGAAACATCGTATTTGGAGAATATTTGCTATTTGCACCTGTTCTGTATGTTACTCCAATCCAACATATCTACACACAATTATAGGTTGTGTATAATAATATAATAACTTATGGCTTTGAAGCGAAGGGGGTTCAAATATGGCGTAGATTTTGGCAAATGATCGAAACATACATTTGATCAATAAAAATTTACGTAGATAATGCTTACGGTCATGTTATTACATTTTGGTCAGCTAGCATGTTTAAAAAGTCAATATTTTCATTCTCTCTAAATGATTTAACGTCTATGGTTTGCTATACTTTTTCCAACTTTTACTGTGTAAATTTTTACCATGCCTTGGTCTGAGCAATCACTGTTGAAACAGAGTTTAAATCTGTAGTTTTGAGCAATATGCAAACACGTTTATGTGCCTAATAAGCCACGTTTTATATTGAAAGTTTTGCCAATTTAAATCCAATAAACGCAAGATTTATTTATTTATGACGCCATGTTATGACGTAGCTTTGTAACGTCGTCGTTAAGAATGCGTTAAACTTAAGCTTTTTGTTGTTGCGGCCCTTGTATAATTATATTTGCTTAGACCTGGTGTTGATATGTTTGAATGGTGCAAC